>NC_072010.1:66425526-67053651 GCF_027791375.1 Indicator indicator | reverse complement strand
AGTTACTCTCATCCATTGCAGAAAATCCTAATCCTCTCAATAACTTTCAGCACACAAGAGAAACTGAGGTTAGGTAGTACATAAATTTTACCTTTAAACAGACTAGTGAAATTGTCACACATGAGATTGTGACCTGTGACTCTACACCCCAATACGACTAGCTAGTCAGGGAATGACTTTCAGAAAACAAACAGGTCAGACTTTCAATTAGTATAAATTACCCCAAAAGTCAACAGAGCTATGCTGATTTGTGCCAGCAAAAGTTCTCAGTGTACCTGTCAACAAACATTCTGATGAATCTTTCATTTAAGTTTCAATGTGAATGTCTTTACTTTGTAGTTGCTCAATGTTCTGGATTTACCTGCTTTTATCCAAACCAGAAATACAGTCTTGTAACTTAACTGGTGATTACTATCTGAATTACTAATAGTAGAGGCTAGATAACCATTATTCTATGCAAGGTCTGACTTGGCTGATTTAATCAACAGAAAATGTTTTGAGATGGCCTCAGTTTTTAGCTGCTTGACTGATGTCTTATTCCTATCATTAGTGGCATCCTTAACACATATCATTGGCAGCACTTCAGGTTAGTTTAAAAAACTGCAGCTAGCTGGGATTCAAATGAAGGCTTTATAACAAAGCTGTTCAAATAAAATAGCATCAGTTCGTATCTTGTCATAATATCTTCAGTAGCTTAGAAACTCCAGTTAAAAGTAGAGGTAGTAAATACCACATCCTCTTAAAAGTTGCTTTCTAGATCCTAACTATGGCATACTACTGTATTGCCTAGTAGTACTATTATATCAAGATCTTTACAATCTCAGTTTAAATTATTTATTTATCAGAGTTTTTATTTTTAACTATAATTTTGTGTTCCCTTTCCTTCCAATGATACTCTCCTTCCACAGCCATTTGAACTCAGTGTTTTGGGACATGTGAAGTCCTGGAATATTTGGTGAGCAAGAAGATATTTACTGTAAGAAGCAGCCAATGCCCTACTAAAAGAAGTGGTAAATAAACTTAACCTTGATGCTGAGCTAATGTGAATGTGCGGTATCTGCCTGGGATATGGACAGAGCTCACTCTTTTATCCTTGAAGAAGACCACATAAAACCACCATACAGCAGATAGACTCTCAGGTTCTCTCTGCAAAGACTAAAATCACGTCCACAGTAGGAAAACAAAGGCTCTACATATATCAAAGTACAGACTATTGGGGATTATGTCTCTGATTTATAAAATATATGAGAATTAGAAACGCTTTGTTTGTACTTTCCTCTAGCCGTCAAGTGTGTTTTGGGTGCCCAGCTTTTAATACTTTTACTGAAAGCATGGGCTTCTCTGATGCATCTTCCCACACACCTTTGTATAAATTTTCTCATCATAAGCTCTTGGATGAAATCCTGCACTATTTGAAAGTAATGGACTCAGACAGCAAGCTGCCTCCTTTGAAGTAAATATCTTGCTGGCAGGGAAGGTTGTCTGGATAACAAGGCCATCTAACAGGCTTCTGTTTAACCAAAACAAAAGTAATCATGAAATCACTTCAGGGACTGGAAAACTTACAAGATCCAGGATCTTTCCCCTTATTCTGGCCTTCCTTCACTATTAAAGGAAATGAGACAGGAATAATGAGCAGAGGAGTGCACTGAAACTCAGACATTAGAGGAACATCTATGGATCTGGGCCAGCCCCTTGTGTTTTCACTCCTGGAAGAGGATGCTATACCAGAGCATGGGCCAAATTCCCTAAGAGCTGCCTGATGAGATAAAAAGGGCTATTTTGGTGAGGTTACCACTAAGCAGACACTTCAGTGGCTTTGCAGTTGCAGTGTAACTGGGATTCAGCTAACCTTTGGATGTCAGATGACACCCTGTTTCAGGACGCAGATTCCCACGCTGTCTATGCCTGAAGTTAGCCAAAGCACATCCCATTTATAGCACAAAGCACTTCAGAACTCATTTTCAAACACCTTATAAACCATTTTTTCCACATGAACACAAAGCCTTTGCATACCCTGGAAGAGTTCCACCAAAATCATTGTAGAGGGATGCTTACATGCAATTCTCACTGTGCTCATTCTCCCTTTTGTTTTGCTTAGGCAAGATCAGACACACAGGATGCTAATTTTCCTATTTGATAAAAGTGCTGTCAGATCCTTCTGGGATGCCATCTCTTTGCCCTGATGAAATTCTACCTGTCTCCCCCACACCACTGATGGTACACAGGAAGCCTGACTAGCACAAGTCTTATCTACAGTGGCTACAGACTAGCAAATGTGTTTTGTACACAAGGTTCTAGCTTTTTTAGTAAAGAACAACAAATTGCAAAGGGCACTCAATTATTTTTAGTGTGTGGGGCTTAGTTCCAGAACAAGAAATTACTAAAACACTGAGTTTTGTCACCACCAAAACAAGCTGTGGAATGGCAAAAAAACCCACTAATACACATAGCTTTCTTGAGTACATGACTAATGCTGAAGCAGAAGGGCTCCAGGCTAATTTAAATTGGCCCTCATCTTGAGAGACATTTACAAAGATGGGTGTTTGGGTTTGCTGAAAGGTTTTTTTTTTTGCCTTGGGTTTGTTGGTTAGAGTTTTTTTCAGGGGGTGGTAGTACAGATATTCAAAGTTTCAATTCAATAACTGGAACTGCCAAACCCAGCAAGGAAAATAAGACATGATATATAGAAGTTAAGGAGGAAGGATGCAAAAACCATTAAGACTTTAGGTGTATCATTTATAAGGACAACATAGCCCAAAGGAAGTCTGTATGTTTTAGGAATGTGACTCCAGAAGCTTGATTTACATAGCATTAACAAACAAGCAAGTGTAATCTATTGTTTGTGGCAGGTAACAAACTGGCAGCCTCAAAACCACACTTATTTATCCCTGGACTGTGGACAGCATGGAAAACACAAACAGCATACATAAAAACATCCAAATTTCCAGATAACTTAAACCAATTGCAGCAGCTTCTCTTTCTCTTGTGCCTCCTTCAGAGTAGCTTGTATTGTTAAAGGAAACTTTTGTCACATGAACTATTAATTAAATAAAATTTAATTAATTAATTAAACCAAATTAAATCAAAACCCCAACACTTTTCACAAATGTCACCCTTATCTTGCTAGCAACTTAAGGTCCTCCCACTGATAACAAACACTCATTTGTTAATAGTCTCTGTGTTTGCTCATTTTTGGGGTCAGTCTCAAGTTTTCTGAACAACTTCCAGTCCAAAGTTTCCTTCTTACCTCTATTTTGGTTGTATAAGAGGACCTCATGTGTTTGGCTCATTAACTTTATGTTGTCTGGGAAGTGAAGGCAAAAGCTCTGTTTCTAGCCATAATTTTCATGTAGCTGACACCAGCAATTCATCAGGTTCTTGGATCTTAACATGTAAGAATCTGAGCCTCTGTTTGGTTTCTAAATCAAGTGATTCTCCACAGCTACAATCAGGCATCATTTTCTAAAAATAAAAAAAAACTTGTTAGTTATTATCATTCGATTAGGTAGACTTTAAGAAGACCTATTATATGCATCTAAAACCATAAAAGACTCATTGCTGTAAGGTAACCCATGACAGAATAATATGTATGGTCACATACACATATTTAACCTTTGATATCAGGTCTCAAAAACTACCTAGAGGAAAGTCTGGATTTTTTCATTTGTAAGATATTTTTAGGAAGACAATTTTAAAATTACATATATTATGAACATTTAAAATTACATGTGTTGCTTCATCAGTTGTATAATACTACTTTATATTTTAAATAAGCAACCTGTCTCTACAGACAAGTTTGAAATCACCTCAAAGACATTCAACCCTTCAGCCAGAACATTAAGCATAGAGAAATTAAAAGCTTAATTCCTCTCTCTAGTGAAGTTAGTGGAGATTTTGCTTTTGATTTTGATTCAGGTAAATTTTAACTGTGCAGATCAACTTCTATAGTCTTTTCTCAGTTGAAACTCTTGCTTCCTTTTTCTTGGTTTTTTGGTTGGTTGGTTGGTTTTGTTTCTTTGGTTTTTTCTGACAAAAAGCTATGTTTGCTCTAACTAACATGGATTTTACTGATTTTTATTTGCTTTTGAAGGTTAAAGTGTTAACTGAGTCCATACAATCACTTGCTGGCTCTGTTCTACATGATTTGGTCAGAGCCAAATGCAGCCAAAAATGCCAAGAAGAGGAAGAATCTGGTCACCAGCATTTAGAAGTGCAGTCCAGAAAGCTCTGTTTGGTAGCATCAGAAATTGCTTAGCTATGCAGCTGTCACAACTGCACACATGCTTTTGTTCTCTACCATAGAGACCCCAGTTTCTGAAGTCCCAGTTCAGGCTTAACAGTGCTTTGGCAGACTGATTCAGACCTCTGACCTAGGTCCCACTCTGACCCAGGTCCCACTCTGACCCAAAGCCTGGCTCTGAAGCATTCCCACACCTTCTTCCTGTCAGCTCACTGGTTCAAAACCTGCCTAACACATACTGGTAGTTTCACATTTTTCTGAAGGTCAATGGTGTTGAGAACATTTTTTTTTTCTTTAAGAATGGTTTGGTTTCTCCATAAACCACAAACTTTACTTTGTTTGATTGTTTTGGGTTTTTTAAATGCAGCTTACTCACTGGAGCCTGAGACTTGTGGGACTTACATTCCAGCCTTTTGTTCACCTGAAGTGGTTCAAAATCACCTCAGTTATCAGAGATGATCAGAGGACTGAAGCACCTCTCCTATGAAGACAGGCTGCAAGCTGGGGCTCCTCAGCCTGGAGAAAAGAAGGCTCCAGGTAGACTTTATAGCTACCTTTTGATAGATGAAGGCAACCTACAGAAAGGCTGGAGAAGGACTGTTTAGAAGGGCTTGTAGCAATAGAATGAGGGACAATGGGTTTAAGCTGGAGCAGAGTAGATTTAGGTTGGACATAAGCAGAAAGTTATTTACAACGAGAGTGGTGAAATACTGTAACAAGTTGACCCAAGATGTGTGTGAAGCCCTATCCCTAGAGGCATTCAAGGTCAAACTTGATGTGGCCCTGAGCAACCTGATCTAGTTGGAGATGCCCCTGATCACTTCAGGGAGAGGGGACAAGATGACCTTTTAGAGTCCCTTCCAACCCAATGCATTCTGTGATTCTGTGATCAAAGAGGGTGCTGTGAAGAAGCTATGCCTCTGTGCTCTGGACAGACTCCGACTGTAGTAACCAGGGTTGTCCTAGGACGCTTGTTCAGAAGCAGGGAAATCCTGAGTACCAGGCACACTGTATCAGGATCCAACATTATAATGCTGACTGCTAAAATACACAAACAACATCTGGAGCAAGGACTGGACTCCAGCTTTTCTTACCAACCTGTAGCACTAGTCTCCATACTACAGAGTAATTTGTTCCTCCTAACCTCATTCTGCCCTCAGCTGAGTATTGAAGTACAGTAGGTCCATTTTCACAGAGTGAGTAGAGAGCATCCTCACCCAGAATAACCTCCTGGTTGTGGACATAGCACTTCTGGAAAGCAGATTTCACTTGCTACTAGGCTCAGCTGTGTTTGTAGGCAAAAGCTTTGGTCCTGGCCCACGTCTTAATGTTTCAGTAAGTCTCAGAACATTTCTGCTATTTCATCATAAACCAAGGGCTGTCATGGAAAATGAAATTTATGTATTGGGATGCAGGTTAGATGAGGTTCAGACTTCTGGTCTGAGCTGCACAGTGTATGTGGCAATGTCTGGATTAATTATACTAGATTTTAAGAAGTTGGTAATTATTTTCAAATGTCACTGTTAATTGCACTTTCCCTTTAAAAACATGAGCGCAGGAAAACTTACTGCTGTAATCAATACTGATTGACAATGCTGTGGTTTATTCATTCTTTGCTTACTGACAGATGCAAAAAAGAAAAATTAGGCTGTCTGTAATTTGCTTCTATCCTTGACTAAGTTCTGAGTTTCCACCCCCTCTCCCCTCAGGGAATATATGAATGGCTAGCTACAAAATCCATTTTAAACAATAATTCATACTTTCATGTTTCACCTCTTCCTTTATTTTATTTAAAGAAAACACAAGCAAATGTGTTACTAATAAATTCAGATTTGGAAGATGGCAGAACTACTATGAGTAGAATGCTTATTTCTGTTCTGTAATGCAATCAGAAAGTCTGAAGCCACTGTCAGAGGACACAGTCTCAAGTTGTGCCAAGGGAGGTATAGGCTGGATACTAGGAGGAAGTTCTTCACAGAGAGGGTGATTTGCCATTGGAATGGGCAGCCCAGGGTGGTGGTGGAGTCACCATCACTGGAGACGTTCAAGAGGAGACTGGATGAGGCACTTGGTGCCATGGTCTAGTTGATTGGATAGGGCTGGGTGATAGGTTGGACTGGATGATCTTGGAGGTCTCTTCCAACCTGGTTGATTCTGTGATTCTATGATTCAGAGATTTGTCTGATCAACCACATGTTTAGAAAATGTTTGCAGTGACTTCTTACATCATCTCTTTTTTTCATGAAAACTAAAATATTAATTTATCTGACCTTGCATCTTCAGCCTATAGCCTGGAATTACATTCATTTATCTTTTCTGGAAATTTACTTAAAAGGAAACAAACTGAACTTACAGGAAATAGTATGAGAGTTCTTTGTGAGGGCAAAAATAAAAAGAACCTATTTTGAAGATCTTTACTGCATCAAGACTGCAATTAGTAAAATGGAATTCATGGCTTGTCACTAAAAAGCCAATTTTCTGATTGTAACATCCATTTGTGGTATGACAGTTGCCTATCACAGACCTTATATTGGTGTCATGTTATGCAATAGGTAATAGGATAAGAGAAGGAACATCTAGTTTTATGGTCCTGCTCTTACCAACTAGATATATGGAAAAAACCCTACATGATGTATCTGTTGTCCAGTTTATAAGTATAAATGTTTCTGTTTTTCATGTTTTCTGTGTTTTCTTCTTACTGTTTTTATGAGACAATATAAAGTCTTAAAACCGACTGTATTGTACAGTAATGTTTTTTATTTCATTACACTTTCCAATGCACTTCCAATAACATTAGTGTAATTCAAGCTTTACTTGCTGCATAATCAAGTAGTCACAGGGTGTGTTTTCAGCGTTGTGAAGTCTATGGTCTTGATGTGAAACAAAACTGTTAAATTAAATAACTGTTTTGCTCAGTATATGCAGTCATCCCACATCTCAGCCATCTTTCCAAGAGAGTTTCCCAAATAAAGCAAAACCAAGTATTGCTATATTGTGGACTGTGCTAATTACTAGAAATAAAGCTTCTGTCATTGCAGAAACTTAATTTTAAAGATAAAGTAATGCCACATTGTTTTTCACCTCTTGCTCTTTTGCTTTCTATGTGTGCATTATGTGTGGTAATTTTTCAATTCAAGCTAACTTTTCATGTGTTAGCTAATACACTAACCTTTCAGAAAGCCATACTCAACAATTAAAAGAAGAAAGAGAAAGCAATCCTTGCAAAAGAAAGCTGTGAATCACAGAAGTATACACTTTTCTTCTCTGTTTTACTGAGACAGTAAATTCCTCAAAGCTATCCAGATGTTGTAGTTTCAGAGGAGCACTAAAGTAGAAGACATAAAATTACTCTAACTGTCCCACAATGATTAAATTTAGAGGAGCAAATATGCATCAGTTAATTTTTTTTGTTGGTTTTATCATGTTTTTAACATGAACAGGTCACACTCGGAAGCAACCCAAGCTGTGCTTGTCTATTCTTGTTTTTTTTTTAAACAACTGGAGCACAGTTATAAATTCATTCTAGTTACACTTTCTTCCTGGTAGCATGCCAAATGGTCTCCTCTTCATCTATGCTGCAAGGTTCCTGTTTCTTTTTGTTCTGCCTCAGTAACTTCAGAACTTGCTGTCCAGGTACATGCACAACAGCAGATGCTTATATCGACATCCTTTACAGAAAAACTTCTGTCTCCAAGGTAAAAATAGAACAGATTGACAGGGTCAGTATTATACTAGCTCCCTCTAATGAGTTAAAGACTCCCATCTGTTTCATATACTAATGTGGTGGAAGCCTGCAAGGAGGGGAAAAAAAATCAATACAAATTTATGGGCTCTTCATAAGCATTAAATTAACAGCAAGAGAAATGCAGGGTTGTGTGGAAGGGATGCTCACAATCCTCCTTTGAGGCTTATAAAGCTAACTGAGCAAAAAACAATATAATTATGGTGTTAAATAAGACTTCTAGGGCAAAGTTCCTAGAGGATACAAAAACAAGATGCTTCCTACAGCCTTGAAAATTACAGAAGCCTTTCCTAAAGAAAGTCAGCACCGTCAGGCTATCTGTTGGCAATAGGCTACCCCATTCTTCCATCTTTCTGTCTTTCCAGTTTCTCATATTAATACTCAGCATTTCCAACTCCCCATCTAATTCCCTTTCCCTATACGTTTCCCCAGATCTTTGCTGCATCAAGATTCATCACTCCAGTGAAAGCTGTTCATTGCAGTTTGCCTCCACGCAATGCTACTGCTTCTCTAAATTCACCGTGTATACATTTCTTCTCTTGGTCATCCTTTCAGCATTAGTCTTTTGCTCCCTCACGATTTACCATCAACTGGCAGAACTAGCTCCTTTTTCTCTGCCCATTTTCCCCTACTTTTATTAATACTGCATTTAATGCTCTTCATGCTTCATCAGCCTCCATTTTCAAGATTTTGTGTCACTCCTTCCCTGTTAGGCATTACCCATCAAACACAAAACACGTGTCTCTAGCACCTGCTTATTCATTACACCTTGCTGTAGAAAGCCAATTTCTCTGCTGCAAATTCAGTTCTGCCATCCTCAGCTAAATAAATCTACACCACTGGTTTTGTTGAAGCTGGACCAACACTGTCAGTGGTACAGACCTCTGACTGATCCTCAGGTTCTTTCATCCTCTTCCTGCATTCCCCTCTCTGTATAGATAAGGCCCCAGATTTCTCCCATTGGGCCTTCAGTGAACTCACCCCATCTCATCTCTTACTCATCTCTCAGATTTCTCAGTCACTTCTGGTTTCTTCTGCTTTCAGAATAAAACTTATCTTAGCTCCACTCTTTCATTATGCTATCAGCCTGTCCCTTTCTCGTTCTTTTTTCCTTTATCAATAAACTCAGCTGGGGCAATTGCCATTATAATCATATTGGTGCTCCTCTCCTCTCTCTCCATCCTGATTCCCCACAGGGGCTTTCCACTGAGCTATGACCAGCACCTCTGGTAGTTCTCTGCCTAGCTTAGGATCTGTCTCCATCTTACCTCATCCCTTCAGATGCCTGCAGTATGATCTGTCAAGTGCTTCCTGATATCACGTGCTCTGTTCTCTGGTTTCTTTTCCCTCCTTTGCAATCATCTTTTAGAATGTTCTTTAAAAGATGTTCCTCCTCCCTCTTCTTTTTGTGAGGATCCCATAAGCTTTGGCCATGTACTTTTTCTCCCTGAAACTTAACTTCATATGACCATTTATGCAAAACAACTTCTTCTGTGTACTTTCGCTGCTAAAATTTCTGTGCAGACTGTCACATCACTGATTACTGGGACCATTTTTAATTCTGATCTTGACTGTTGCCCCACTCAGTATCAGTACAATCCTCTGCAGTCTTCCCCTTTTCTGTCACATGAGATAATAAGAGCAGTCTTTCAAAGCTTTTTGAGGTGGTTATCACCCAACTCTCACAGAAATCCCTTTTTTAAGAGAATGAGAGAACTTAACACTGCAGTTCAAGTGTTGCTCTGCCACTTGGCCTCAGTGCAGAGAACAGCCTCAGACACATCACATTTATTAATACTGAGATAGCCAAGTACCTTTGAGCTATTGGCCCAAGCAGTCTCCTACACACCTCAAGTCATTAGTTGACCAAGTATTTGTGCCTGTTCCGTAATTACTTTTCTCATCACCAGTCAAAAGAATAACTTCCACAAACGCCAATGCTTTTTCACAGTTGTGCAGACTCAAAGGTCTACTATTTTCTCCTTTGGGCATTTTGCCCTCTCTTATAAAGATACTTGTAATGTCCTAAAGATTTACCCACTCCTCCAGCCATTATGTGAGACAGTTCCTTCTGTAGTGTAAGGGAAACATTGAATCTATCAGCATGTAAAAAATTATCAAGCCAACAAACTAACAAAATGGTTTTTTTTTCCTGCATGAATCATACAAAATACAGGCAAACAGCCATTATGTCCCAGATCCCCCCAAATTCAAGTCTTTCCTTTTCCCTTGTTCCAAGCCTGGGAACTAGATATGTATCCAGTCTGGTGATTGTCCTAGACAATGGCCACAGAGTCCTAGACACCATCCACAAAGCCTCTTTCTGTTCACCCAGTGGATCTGGAAGAGGGTTTTCCACAAAGTGTCCTGTTTCTAACAGGTGAAAAGTTGCTGATGCCACAACCTTCTTAGGTTAATCTTAATTATAGCTTCTCCTAGGAGAGAGGACACATAGGTCTGAACATTCTCAGGCTTGAAGGGAATGGCTCAAAAGGCAGAAGACTTCCCATTTCTTAGGAAATAGTCCAAACACTGCCAAGTTAATTTAAAATTGGGAGCAACACATCTACTTCTTGTATATTAAAAAAATGTCATGGCTGCGTTTTACAAAAAGCCTGTGGGAATGTGCTTTGAGTTTAACACAAAGGCTTATCAGATCAAACCCTTTGGAGGAATATAGGCAGAACAAATCTTCTCCATCTCTCAGCTGGTCTTCTGTGAAATCTCTCTCCTGATGAGCCTGAGCAGTCATGCAGATGTACAGAAAGAGAATTGGCAGGCTACGCAGCAGCCACAGCAGCTCACAACATACCCATGCTAGATAGTGGAGCAGGATTTTCTGGATCTAAACCCTTTCTCAGTCTCACTCTACGCAGCAAACAAGTATGCTACACTTCCTTGGCAATGCCTCAGGAATACTTTCATGGATAGAACTTCAAGTGTTGCTCCTAGATGTTAGGGGCATGAACAGAATCTTAAATGTCAATACATGTAATCAGAATGTTTTCAGGAGTCAATATTTGTCTTGTGTTAACAGTGTAAATCTCAGTACACAGGACGACAATCCACAGAAGCAAAATCTTGGAAAACACTGTTGGCTTTTTGGAGATTATGTAAGTTGTTTAGAGAGGGGTTTTATTTTGCTTCTTAGCAGGTTGCTGATAAATAACATCAGCCTTTACTAATTATGTTTGCTGCTGAAAAGCAATATACAAATAAAAATAGACTGTCTGAAAGTGAGCATCTTCTGATTTAAGAAAGTGAGAATAGTGAAATACAAAAAATGGTGCAGATTGCTATAACCCAGTCATGTGTATTTATTATATTACTGCCAATATATGGATTTGTATTTTAAATACAAAATACACACTGCTCCAAAGAGAGCTCTAGAGTCATCTCTTGATCCAGTCTGCATTAACTGCGGAACTCAGAGAGGGAATTCACCAAGAGGGTGAAATAAGTTATACAAAACATCCAAGGATATCAGAAAAATACTCCTGATAAGCCTTAGCGTTCAGAAGTTCTTCATCCTATCAGATGTTCCACCTGTATGACGTTCAGCCTGATTAAAAATCACCATCGCTTGCATGAGAAGAAGTTTTTTAAACATCTCCCAGGTGCACAAAAATAGGCCACAGTTATAAGCAGTGTAATGGTTTTCTGCTGCTGAAAGACAACGAGTGAATGAATCCTGGTGACCAGATGCAGAGGGAAGGGTTTGTGCTGCTTTCCATATGCTGTAATGAGCCATTACATGTGTCAGTATTTCCACTACAAACATGACTCAGAGCCAAAGGAGATAACTGCAAAGCACAACATCAAAATCAAATTACAAGGTGAACATAATTTGTTTCTGGATATGGACATAATTGCTATGTTCTGCTTTTCTGGGAAGCTTTTCAAATTATGACATCCAGAGTCTATATTGAGATTTGTTTACAACCTTGAGTGAGTTCTGATGTTTGCAGTCTGTTACATTCAGAAAAACTTGAAAATGTGTTTGCTGGAACTTTACAGATATTAGGAAAGAGCCATTAGTGGGTAACTGTATAGTATGGAGTCTGTCCTCTCCATTCACAGGCAGTTGTCAATGGCTTTCACTCTGAAAGTTCCAATGCCAGGAACAAGAAGTTCCTGTAACTCTACTAGTAAATACAATCAGAATAAGAGACTATTTTCTGAGCACAAATGAGTTTAAGACTACTGTCAGTCTCTTTATAATCCTTTCATATTCATTCTGGTAAAGTTATTCCCATAGCTGATATCCTAGGCTCCTGACTCAGTTCAGATTTTCTCAGCTAGACTAAGCTCAGAACTAAGACATTAAGCTGGGTTAGCAGGCTGCACACTGACCAAGAAGAGAAGCTCTGAGTGCTACACCCAAGAAGGCTGTTCCTAAAAGCACCAAAACTCATTCAAACCTTAATTAAAGGTTCTTCCTCCTTCTAGAAAGACTTTTATATGCATCCACCCACCTCCACATATTGTTAGGTTTTAAAAATGTTCCAGCTCCCTTTGTTGGATCTTGTCACTCCATCACAATTAATGAATAAAATTATGAGGTGCTAAACAAGCTGGTTTGCATACTACTTTCAGGAGTGATACACAGATCAGCCCTGCCCTTGGCTACCTGATCCCCTCGTGATTCCACCTGTGCCTCCCCCTTGTTCCTTCTCTGTAGCACTGGGCAAAGCTCTTTGCACAGTCTTTTCACTACTGATTGCTCCTTTACTCCTTCCTGGTCTCAAGTGGCAGCAATCTTCTTTCTCTACAGCAAGGTGTCAGAGCAGAGATAGTGAACAAGCAGGGCCGTATGGGGAATCTATGAGTAGGTGAGGTGGACAGCTATGCTGATGCAGCAGCTCCTGTGCTTCAGGCCACTAATGGTGGTGGACAGCCTCCTGCTGTCATCCTGGTCCTTTACAAAGTTCCTGTCAGGAAGTTCCATATTCATCATATAATATATCTGCATCTGATGCCCTATCTCAAAAGTGGGACCCACATTCTTTGTTTCAAAATCCAGAGTCTTAAATTCAGTTGTCTTCAAAGGCCCAGAGCTCAGATCAACCCACTTTAAAAAAGAATCCATCCTATCCCTCCCTTTACTTATCCAGTAACTTGAGGTTATTGGCACATTTTACAATCAACCACTTTCTACTTTCTCCAGTTGATTGATATACTTACGGAGTAAGAATACCTTTAATTTACTCTTAATATATAGTCTTCTGGAAGATAAAGGTGCTGGATCTCAGTCAAAGGAGAAACACAGAAATAGCTATACTGGCATTTTCTCTTTCCTCATTAAGAATGTCTTTTCCAGTTCTTCTTGCCAGGAATCTTATCTTGAGCCCTAATTGCATCTACAAAATTTGGTAGTTTGGAAACAGTCTCTGAAATAAAATGGATTAACAATGTCATTCACCTTGCAGGCTAGTCAAAGTATTTTTCTATCACAGACGAATTTTCATTTTATAAGGCAAAGCAGATTTACAGGGATAATTTCCAGAAAGAGAAATTGACATTTACCTATAATCCAAACCAGTATCATGAAAGTTAGTGAACAAAAGAGAGGACCAACACAAGAAAAACACACCCCTTTGCCTTTACTATGCACAAACCATCCCATTCAGACATTCTGACAACAGAAGCATTTAAACTCCCAGTCTCTTCTCGCCACAATGCATAACTACTCTATTGCATCCCCTTATTCAGAAATAGCTTTTTATATTCATAACCTATGATCTTCTTCCTCTTTGTTTAAAGGAGAAAATGCCAGTTTCAAAGAGCCAGCTCAATTCCATCATCTTTAAAAACAACAGAACTCTTCCAGATAGGGCAATGGATAAAGGATGAGATTCCTAAGATCCCTTATTCTTTATCGTATTTCTCCAAACATGCCTTTATAAAGTGTGTACTTAATTTCAAAGCTGATTGATCAAGCAGGGCATATTTAATGTTTCTGCTCACAGGCAGAGGTCTTGATGAGACTTTCACAAGTCTAAAGCAGGAGATGTATACAGGCAAATTCAAGTCAGCTAATCTGTCTTTTGTCATTTTTACTATTGCATTCAGGTACACAGGAAGCTTGAAAACTAGCTGAGTAGATCAAATAGTTCAGCTCTAGAAGCAACAAGTGATTACCAACTTCTGCTCCCAAACTCACAGCTAAGTGTGCTGCCCATTGAAGTGATCAGCCCAGAAGTGATCAGTCCAAAAGTGATCAGGCCTGGAAAAACTGCTTTTTCAGTCTACCACTCCATATTTTTCCATGGGGCAAGCCAGTCTCTGTTGGGTTATCCTGGAAATAACACAGGAACATCTACAAAAAACATGGCAATGATTCAGGCATGCTGATACAGAAACAATGGTTCTTTACTGAAGAGAATACAGACTCCCAGCAAGCAAGTTGCTCCTTTCATGGACTTGCAAAAAGCAAACGGGGAATGAAGGAAACCTCAGCAGATGTTCAGTGCCTCTAAGGGATAAATCATGAGACCTTTTTTTTTCTGCTGGAAGAATATACTCTTCACTTTACAGCAGGATCACAGTAAACTACTAATAACCATGCAATGAAGTCAGCTAGTCAAGCAAAAATCAGCATGGTTCTGCATTTTATTCTCTTTCCCTGAGCTGAAAGTATTCAAAACATTTTCTTTTCCCTCTGCCCAAAATTTTTTTTGCAAATATTCACAAATGGTCTTAGAAAAAATAAAGAAAAGTTATGGACATGTTTTAAGTAAACAAAATAGCGGGATGAATCCTTTCAGTGAGTGGCAGGGAAGTTCAAAGAAAGATAATAATTATGAAAAGGACTCCTAGCAGCACACATAGTAATAAAACCACTCATAGATTACTAAGAAAATGTTCCCTGACCTTAATTTAAGGCATCTATCATTTTGCAGATGCAAAATTTGGAATATCTGCAGCAAAACCTTAAGGGGGTTGAGTTAGGTCTCTTTCTAGTTGAATGAGTTGTCAAACTGCCATGTGTTCTGCTGGGAAAGCAGAAAATACATTGCAGGATTTCTCTTTTCCAAGAGAATGAAAGGTTAATTCATATTTGGCAGCTCTCTATTTTGAAATCCTGTATTTAAAGTAAATCTTTATTATACATTGTCTTGTATTTCTGCCCTACTGGTATTTATTATAGATTTGTATTTGGAGTGAAAAGAGGAGTTGCATATTTTTATGATTATTTTGTCATTTTACAGAGTCCTGTCTCTCTGATACATGATAGCTCTGGTCTTTATTATTCTTATTTTGCTATCAAGCCTCTGTCTAGACAGTGCAACAAAACTGTTGTATTGTGCATAAGAAAGAGGGTTAAATCTTCTCTTCACCCTACAGAGCAGAAGATAAAATTTATCAGCTGGAGTACAGTCAAGTTGGTAAGACCACTGGCTGTTCTAAAGATAAAGCATATAGCTTCATCTTTGTCACACATTTCTACTTTTCTTCTAAAGGTCACCTTTTTTTCACAAATCAGAGTGGGAATTGTGGGAACCCCGTCTGTACATAAAGCATAGGGTTCAGCCAGTCAAACTCATCTTCCTTGCTTAACCTTGGGAAATCAGCAATGGTTAAGACAACTCTGCCTCATTTTTGCACAGAGAAAGAGTACCTGTTTATGATCTCTCCCCACAATGACTTTTGTTTCTAGTATGAGTTTCTTTCTTAAAGGTGTTGCAGTAATTACAAGCATCAAAGGTTTGAATTGATGTAGAAAAAATCCATTTAGTAATTTTTCCATGTATTAATCTGTCACAGATGAGTCTCAGACACAGAAAGATTGAAAGCAGGGTAAATAAAGAAATACATACTAACAAAGAATTCTTCTAATCAAAGACTGCAAAACAAAATGTCAGATATACCAGGTCTTGTTCATCCACAAGAGCCATAGGTATGACATTAACTTTTCCTCAGTACAATTTGTTCAGGGCAATTGGAAGTTCCTTGTAAAAAATCAATGGTTCTATCCAGCACTATAAAGACCAGACAGCACAGTCATCTACAGTATTCTGGCAAACTCAGGGTAAGATGGATGAGATTCTCTCCTTGAAATTTGCTCTCTGAAAGTAGAAAAATAACTGAGGGGTGGCACACTGAAAACAGCACAGTCTCAAAAGAAAAGTAATTCTCTAGGATGATTACAAAAGTCAGGTGAATTTTTTACCTTTCCTAAGTGCAAACTGACAGCCACTCCCCAGTGCATCCAGGCCAAAAGAATCAGTGGATAAAGCAGCAACTGTGAGAACAAAACCTCCACAGCACAGATATGCTGTTCATAATAACACGTCACTGTGGCAACTTTCTGCAAGAAATTATCAACTTTCTGGCTTTTATGCTACAGGGGTAATAGCAGCTCTTCCTAAGGAACCACAGCAGATCATGGGATGTGCAGGTACAGACTGCAGGGTAGAAAAGAGAGATGATGGTATGGATTTCAGTGTTTAAGCACAGATTGTTACTTCACTTTTCCTGAAAGGTGGAAACTCCTGAAGAAATCAGTGTTTGCTCTACAAGCACTGTAAGAGCTCTGGACATCACATTGTCTCACACATTCCAGGTGTGGCATCCTTTGATTCAGTACGTTTCATTATACTAATAACAAGGTGCAGGAAGTGTTCAGTCTCAGTCACTAACTCACATTTAGGTGAAAAAGAGGATAATGGGAACAGCTCTTGCCTTAGTCAAGCAGATAACAAAGTGGTCACTACCATGTTTGACTTACCAAACCTTCCAAGAAAGAACTGCTTTTTAAATTGTCGTTCTTCCTTTACAGTATATAGATGGTAGATGGTCCTCTGCCTCTTCCATCCTCATTGTCTGAGATGTTCTATATAATTGCTTCAGGTTGACTTATATACAGCCAGTGGGTTACAACTCTGTAGCCACTCTTCCCCTTCTATTTCTATGTAATGGTTAAGCATTTATTACCAAACATTTCCAATTTAATTTAATTTTTAAAAAAAGATAAGGAAAAAAGTTCCTGTTGTTCAAACTGTGTAATGTATTACTACATAATTTATGTGCTCACAGCAAACTGCATTCATTTATAAAAGGCACAGACAACAGCGTCTTTCTGATAATATAAATCTTCAAGACATGACTCACGATAGAGCCATGGGTTGTAGGCATAAGAGAAATGCTTACAGTCCTGCTCTCACACTCAGAAACCTGCTGCAGTCATGGTGCTCAGTGCACCATCACAGTTACATAGTTTGCAGCCAAACAGGAATGCTGCAGAGTGCCTGAAACAGCACCTTTATTCTCTTCTCCCTCTGGGTAATGTGAGGGCAGTCTTCCAAAACAGCATTGCCCTCCAGATCGTATGCAGAGGTCAAACCAAAATGCACAATTGGAGGGCCACTGCATCTTTTAATTTGGCCATGTTGGTCACTCACCTGAATACTGCATGGACATACTGCTCAAAAACTATTGTGGATCAAGCACGTGTGATTTAGGTGTCCGTAGAAATTTTGAGTAGGGGAAAAACAAGAAGTGTAAGACTTGACCCTTTATGGAGTAATGGAGAGCAGCGGAGATGAGTCAGTCTGTAAGGAACTGAGACAACTCTGCATTCAAGGTGACCATAATGAAATTACCGTTGAAAAGTAATCAGAAGGCCACTCCAATGTTCATTTGGCACAAGACACTCTTATCAAAAGGATCAAACTTTGAAAGCCCTAAATGGACTTCTCCTATTTCTGTGCAGCTCCAGCTTAATCCTCTAAACCGTTCATGCTTGTGTCACGTTGGTATATGTAATTAAATAAATTAAACTTTTTCTCTAATGTGATTTATGAGAAGCCTCATTCTGTAATATTTTCTGTGCTACAAAAGTATTCAAGTACACAGAGTATCTTCTGAACCTGAATGTGACTTTGGGTTGCTGTCTTGATGTTAAAAATGGAAAAAGGAAATTCATGCTGTCTTGTAAACTAAGTAAGAAATGGGACAAATGCCTCTGCCTGCCTATTGATGGAAACTTTTTACCAGACAATATATAAGTAGGTGTATTGAGGCAGAAAATACACAGGTAGCTTGGGATTGTTTTACAAAGTGATTTAGTGGTCAGTAACTTCAGCCTACTAAAGTTCCTTATTTCTCATGGTACAAACATAGGAATTGCCATACCACAGATAACTGTTGGCCCATTTAGCACATCAGTTTTATATTCAGGCAAAGCTCTTTAGATGTACTTTCCTACCACCTGCTGATACACTGTATGCTATTCAATGCACTGTCCACAGCAGAAGACTACACTTGCAACTTATTCAACTGTTGTTTATGCTCCATATGTTATGTTTATGTTTATCCAGCCTAAACAATTTGCAGTGAGTTTTCAAGTTATCTGAAGACAACATTAAGGACAGTGTGACCCACCTTCACAAGATTTTGCTCCAGAAATGTGTAGTGAACAACTGCATCTCCATGGTCAGCACTTACAAAAGATGTGATGCCTTGACAAGAAAATGAGATTAAAACTGTCTTTTTTTTTTTTTTCCCTGCTAGTAGGAGACATTTATTAAAAGGCATTAAGTTTTTCACAGCATTCTGGAGTTGAATTGCTCCATCTATTGTGGGACATCACATACAAAACCACCTAGTTCTGCAGAAAGCTTTCTATATTTTGGCAACACTCTTCCAGACTGAACATTTAAGAGGAAGCCAGGGGAAAGAGAAGAACATCAAAATTACAAACACATGCTGGTTACCTTACTAGACATCCCATAAGCAAATGTCTTTGGAAGCGAATGATCTTATCCCTCTATAAGAGCTGTAATAATTAAGCCTGGAGATTTGGACCAGAACTACCTACAGTAAACATAAGATATATAAAGAAACTGTTGTGTTGGCTTTTTTTTTTCAGTAATGCTACTTTGACTTTCCATGTTGGCACCAATATCTATTTGTAAGGACAGCAATAGAACAAATAAAGAAACAAATTGGTGCTGGGCTTGAGTCACAAATGTGTATTATGTCTCAAATGCAAATGCATTTTACCTCTGTGACTTTGATGTCTGGAGAAGAGAAGTCTTGGGGGAAACCTAATAGAAACCTTCCAATAGCTAAGAGAAGATAACGGAGAAGACACAGCCAGGCTCTTTTGTGAGGTGCATGGTGGGAGAACAATAGTGAGTAGTTACATGCAGAAAATGAGAAGGATTCTGCTAAATATAAGGATAAACAGTTTAATTACAAGGAAAACTAGCATTGGGACAGGGTGCCCAGCAAGACTGTAGAGTTTCCAGCTTTGGTAGCTTTTGAGATCCAACTGTAGAAGAAGTTCTGAGGAACTCCATCTGATTTGAGTGTTGACCCTTTTTTGAGAAGGAGGTTGCCCTGAAGTCATTCTACCCAGAATGACTCTGTGACTACACTCACACACCTTACATCTCATTTCACAAAAATATCCTCATTTCTATGAGACCCCAACCAACTACAATGACATTTCTAGCTTTCCTTCTCCACAGAACAAAATGCATGAATGCTCTGATGACAAATAAGTCTTAGAGGTCACAGGTACAGGCGTTTTCTGGCTGAAAACCATATATTCCCTTTCTCTGTTAGTAGAATTGCTCTTGAGAAGGAATAAAAATAAGCCACAACAATTTATTACTGTATTTGTAAATGTGTTATGTGTTCTGCCAAGAGGAAGAAGAAAACTATTGCTTATACAATGAAATTGCTCTTCCTTGAAAGGGAAAACCCCATATAAAATAAAGCATGCTGTAGAACCTAGTTAACCTGATGATAAAAATGCCTTCACTCCTTGAATAAATGCCTAAAGAACCACAGCAAACTTTCTGCTGCTTCTATTGATTTTGGGCTTTGCCGTGCACTGTCTAGCTTGTACACAGAAACAGCTTTTCACTTTATCTGTCCTCAGTGCTAGTCTAGTGGAAGCCATTGTACAAATTAGAGTTGAGCTCCTTAAGATTAAGATTCATAGTTATCGGCTCTGTCAGTGTCTTTAAGTAATTTAATAAAGTAGTCTGTCTGTCAGATTGAATGGACATTTTTCAGATAAGGAAAGTTTAGCTTTTGAAGAGGCACCAGACTAATTTTTCCAGTAAAGACCACATGTTGGAAAAAAAGAAAGGGAAAGAAGAAAGAAAGAAAGGGAAAGAAAGGGAGAGGGAAAGAAAGAAAGAGAGAGAGAGAGAGAAAGAGAGAGAAAGAGAGAGAGAAAGAGAGAGAAAGAAAGAAAGAAAGAAAGAAAGAAAGAAAGAAAGAAAGAAAGAAAGAAAGAAAGAAAGAGAAAGAAAAAGAAAAAGAAAGAAAGAAAGAGAAAGAAAGAAAGAAAGAGAAAGAAAAAGAAAAGAAAGAAAGAAAGAAAGAAAGAAAGAAAAAAGAAAGAAAGAAAGAAAGAAAGAAAGAAAAGAAAGAAAGAAAGAAAAAGAAAGAAAGAAAGAAAGAGAAACAAAAAGAAAAAGAAAAAGAAAGAAAGAAAGAGAAAGAAAGAAAGAAAGAGAAAGAAAGAAAGAAAGAAAGAAAGAAAGAAAGAAAGAAAGAAAGAAAGAAAGAAAGAAAGAAAGAAAGAAAGAAAGAAAGAAAGAAAGAAAGAAAGAAAGAAAGAAAGAAACAGTGAAAGAAAAAAAGAAACAAATAAAAAAAGAAAGAAAGAAAGAAAGAAACAAACAAAGAAAGAAATAAAGAAAGAAAGAAAGAAAGAAAGAAAGAAAGAAAGAAAGAAAGAAAGAAAGAAAGAAAGAAAGAAAGAAAGAAAGAAAGAAAGAAAGAGAAAGACACATTTTTCAGGAAGTCAAAACTAGAGAAATGTGAGAGTTATTGTGAGGGAAGTTTATTTTCTATGCCATTAAAAAAAAGTAATAAATCATGGTAATTGAAAGATATATTGTCCTTTTTTTCTTTTACCTATCTCTTCCACTTACCTCAAAGCACATAGTGTTGTCTTTGCATTACTCTACAGGCAGCAGAGTGGAAAGGAGGATAGAAGGAGCAGCTTACTACCACTCAGCATAGTTCATGGGAAGCTTTGCTACATCAAGACTGGCCCAAGGACAGGGTCATAACTTTGAAGCCCAGAACTCCAAAATCAGGATTTTCTCACCTTCTACCCCTTTGGTAAGTAATAACACAGAAAATATTGTCAAAGGTCTATGAAAAGATGCCTGCTTGCATACAAAGCTGCTTCCTGGTTAATCAAGGTTCTGATTTCATGATGTCAGCCACATTGCTTCAGGAAACTAAACACTTACTCTAAAAAATGTCCATATTAACATAGTTATTATGGGTCCTTCAAAGAAAGCATTCAAGTTAAAATAAGGACTGCAAATAAAAACAAGCATAGCTTGTGGGCAAAGGCATTGCAAATGAATCAGTAATCATTTAAATCTCTCACTTGGTGCAAGTCTTCAGAGTCTTAGATGACATGTTGATTGTTCACCCTTGGGAGATGTTATGATTCCTCAGACTGGAACATGAATCTCTGAGAAGAGGGAGTCAGACGGACCAAAAGAGCCATAAAAAGGATGAAATACTGAATAACAAAATTCATTCCTATGAATAGCAAAATTATTTCCTCCCCCTCTTCTCTGCTCTAGTGAGGCCCCACCTGGAATACTGCATTCAGTTCTGGGCTCCCCAGTTCAAGATGGACAGGAATCTAATTGAGAGAGTCCAACGGAGGGCTACAAGGATGATTAAGGGACGGGAGCAGGTGCCTTATGAGGAGAGGCTGAGAGACTTGGGGCTTTTTAGTCTGAAGAAGAGAAGACTGAGAGGGGGTCTAACAAATGTATATAAATATATGAGGGCTGGGTGTCAGGAAGGAAGGGACAGCCTCTTCTCACTTGTGCCCCGGGATAGGACAAGGAGCAATGGATGTAAACTACAGCACAGGAAGTTCCACCTCAACATGAGGAAGAATTTCTTTACTGTAAGGGTCACAGAGCACTGGAACAGGGTCCCCAGAGAGGTTTTGGAGACTTTCAAGACCCATCTGGATGGATTCCTGTGCAACCTACACTAGATTCGATGGTCCTGCCCTGGCAGAGAGGTTGGACTCAAAGATTTCCAGAGGTCCCTTCCAACCCCTAACATTCTCTGATCCTGTGATCCCATAATTTCCTATTTCTTGCAACAAAAGAACTATGAAATACTCATTAAATGTTCAAACACAAGGTTTTAAACCAAGAGATTGGTTTAAATATTTGTACTGTACCTTTTGGCACAATACATACATGTATTTTGAAGGCCATAGAAGCTTAAAGTGGAATAAAAAATGGTTGAATCAGTTCAGGGAAGATAATCCACCAGGAGATTTTAAATATAAAATATCTTCAGGCCAAGAAGTTCCACTGCTACCTGTGCTCGGAATCTGGAAGACCACCCTACAAGAAAGCATGACATGTTCCACCATAGTTTCCTAAGCATTAGCAAATGAATATGTTTGTGGAGATTAAATAATCAGTATTTAGTTAAACATATTTTTTTTACTCAATCTTAAGATCAAGAGAGAGAAAAAAGGAAAAATGACTAAACCAATGAAACTGCCCATAGTCTCAGCCTCCAGTGCTCAGTGACCTTCTCACAGCTCTGAATTTTGTCGTGATTTGTATGCACCGTTTTTTCATCAGAAATTTCACAAAATGTTTCAGAATTAAATGCAATCACTTTAAAAGGATCAATAATGTTGCAAGACATCTCAGAATGCAGAGTGTGCCTAAAATAAATTCTTAACTTCTTTTTTTGGCATGGAAGAGGCTTGGAATAAGCTTGTATGTACGTTCAGAAAATATTAAAGATGTCCCTATATCTGATTAAGTGCTAGCTCTTTCGGGTCCTAATATCTTGGCATGCTGCCAGATAGCAATCATAGTGATTGAGTCATTTTGTATAGGGAGACTTCAGATAATGCCCAAGTGAGTCATGAGATCTAATTCTGTTAAAAAGAGTCATGAGGCCCACAATCTTAATTACATTTATGCTACTAAGCAGAGGAATGCTTAATGGAAGAGGACAAGAATAACTCATTTTGAGACCCTTCCAAGAGAACCAGAAAAGAAGTAGCATTGCCCATGTCTGAATGTATGGATTTTTCTCTGTGCAGCCTTCCAGTTACAAGCTCCACAAGCACTGGAACAGTGATGATACCATTAGTGAGATTAGAAATGTGGGGTGAGGGGTGTGGAAGATTCAAGAAGTGACAGTCTGGTGCTTTCCAGAGATTGTAACCTCTGACTGAAATTCTCTTAGATAAGTTCACATGGTAAGATAAAATAATTTAATGACTGCTAAGTCTAGATAAACATAGACTCAGACTGCTTCCATTCTTCATATAGGCAGAACCCGCATTTTCCTGTACTAACCAAAGAGTGAGCTTGTTTTCTGGGTCAGTTGGATGTAAGAAGGAGTTCTACTTATACAATGAAGAAAGGAAAGAATTGTATTCTACACCCTGTTAAAATATAGTTATTTTAGAAGAGTTGCCTCATATTTACATGGTTTCTCGAAGACTTTGTTGAAACAGTCAAAATAAAAATACCTTTCCAAAAACTTTTGCTATCTTTTCTACAGTGGCCCAAACAAGAGGTTAATTAATCTGCATCTTTTTTCAGCATCAAATCTGTACTCTGGGGTTCTTGAGTTTCATATATGACAGGCAAAATTCATTCTTCACCTCTTCCCTCTTTTTTCACAAGTACCCCAAATAAACCATGCAAATGCCACCAACACAGTATACACACGTGGGTAAAACCTCAGTAACCTATCCCTTTGTTGGGATGACACATACAGACAAGCGAATCAGACTGCCCAGCACATATGGCAGGATCTCTGCTCCATCTGCATCAGCATGCAGCACAGCACAGCAACTGGGTTGTAGAGAGAGCGCTGAGGAGTCCCTGCCCACACCTTGCGTGTTTCAGGAGGTTGCTTTGGGCTGCTGCAACTCCAGGACCCAAAAGCCTTGAGCATCCAGAGCTCACTGAGTGTGCTCTTGCAGTACAGCTCTTGGAGGCACACCAGGAAAACAACTGCAGCGTTCATAGTTCCATTGGAAAGTAATGACATAAGGGAGAAATGTTCAGTTAGCACTTTCATTAGTCATGAAGTGAATGTTTTAATCTCTAAACTCCTCTGTTACAATGTTTAAAATAATTCCTTTACTGCTTGCTTCTGCAATTAATTGTCATCCTTACAACTGGATAAAACATATTTAATTTACCACTTCACACCTTGTCTAAGATGAAACAGAGGTTTAATGCTTTGACATAACTAAATTGGTTCCAAGTTCCAGACTGCTGAAGCAAGCCTCCTATAATAAGATGATCTATCTTCAAGTCATTTTTGTCTTGACAGTTGCTGACAATGATTTCATCAAGTCTAGCATAAAAACACCCTATTTTCTTCCCAAACAAATCCTAATCTTGTAATCTTGGCGGAAAAATGAAGCATGAAAAGGTAATACTTCAATCAGTGTGTTTAAAAAGGCTCCAACATACAGTGTCTAATTAGTTTCAAAGCAATTAAGTTGAAAGAAAACACAACCAATAATGAAATAGAGATTGTTACCTAAAAATCAGCAGCAGCAATTAATTATTTACTAAAGATTTCTTTAAACCAGATTTAAGTTTTACGCACCACTCTGGAAAGCATGCACAGATGCACATTTTATTTTAGTTGTGCCTTTCGATATTGAGTAGACAATTGCACAGAGACATAGGCATCCTGAGTTGAGATTATCAACACAGAGGGACAGGAGGAGTGATAGCCTTCAACCTGTTTGGTGTCCCATATGCCCAAAAGATAAATCTTGCAAGAGTCATGCAGGATGATTTGCCCACCTTGGCTAAGGCAGCCTGCAATTTGGCCAGGTATGGAGCCTGTTTCTCTCAGTCTTGCTCCAATGTTTTCATAACATCTTTCTCATCCATTTTTTTGCACAGGCATAGTTTACTACTTCTGAAAAAAACAACATGTAGATGCAAAAAATCAAACTAAATCACAGGTTATACTGATATCAACAGAGATGACTGCCTTTGTTCCAGAAACACATTATAACCTACTCATCCTGTTATCCAAAAGCATGTTTCCCACATGCTTACAGAAATGAGAGCAACCTAAAAGTAAACAGTAATTCAGACTACTGATGCTAACAGCTCTTTCCAGTTAATTGATACTTAATCACTTGATACTTCTTTGTATAACTGACTGTAACCAAAAAAAGGATAAAAATAAACAAAAGAATGTATTTGCCTAAGGTTGTCTAAATGTGTCTCTTACCTCATGCACTTCATTATGGTTGTTTGAAAAAATACTCACTGAAATACACTGAATACTTCATTTCCACAGTATTGTGTTTCTCAAATAGCCAGACTAGATCATCAGTTCTGTCTTTTCAGACAGACATTTTAGTGGCACAGAAAGGTCAAAACCCAGATCATGAATGCCCTTTTACATTAAAAAAAAAATGATTGCAAATACAATCAAAAAAACCTTCAGACTGCTACATCAAATCTACTCTCACATGGAATATCCACCTCCCTCCTGTCAAAATGGTGAGCTCTGCTGCACTTTTACTATGACCTTGCAGGACAAGAGAGCAGTGGCAGAATGCCTGCCACAAACACAGCCACAATGTGCTTAAAAAGCAAGGTAGAGGCAGCAGGTGAAAATCTGGCTAAGCATCTCACAGATATACAAAACTAAAGCTCCAGTGATATTTTGTTCTTTCCTCCATCACACTACTCACTGAATAGTAAATCATCCTAATGAATTCATAAGGTAAATGGTCATTAGTTAATCAAAGTACAACCCAATCCTTATGGCAGTTCACAGGAGGAAAAAAAAAAGGCTAAAATATTAATAACAACAAAAAAATTAAAAGGCTTATAAGAAAAATCTTCTTAAACAATTTCATTCTGGTCTGCTCCAGAAAATTATTTTTTTTTAAAGTAGCTATTAAAATATAAAAGACCCTGTGAAATATTTTCATTGTCTGCTCACAGACCCTTTCTGAATTTGTGCCAGCAGAGCTATTAGCAGTGATTGAAGGTGAGACAGTCAAGATTAAATCCTCCAGAGAACAAGATGAGAGACACCTTTCTGCCCTCAACCCATCAACTATAATGAATGATAGGCACAGTGCATGACAGGGACTGAAATAGGAGACTGTGACAAAGACAGGCTCAGGAGTTCTTTGGAATAATTCATTCGGTTGCATTTGGCAGCAGTGGGTCATAATATTTTTTGTGTAGCTACGCTGTCAGTGCAAAAAAAATAAAATACAGAACAGCATTTGCATGCTGTTTCCATTTCAGCCAGAAAGAAAGGAATAGTGAGTTAATCAAATGCTTAAGTTAAATTCTCCCTCCTGCTTCCCACTGCCTACAACACACAGAGCAGTATGAGATGGGCACATGAGGCTGAACAGGGGGCAAGGCCTAATTAGCAATGTACTTCTCTCTCCCTCATGCAATGATCTATAGTAGAAAAACTCAAGGCTTTATTTTACAGCTGTGTTTGGAGTCGTTAATTCGCTCCCTGATGAAAGAAGAGTTGGAACCATGGCATCACCCTTTAACAGAGGAAAGACAAGAGAGAGATCTAAGTCCTGAGGTGATCAGACTCCTAGAAACAAAATTGCAACACCCATCTGCCATCCCTCCACTGCCACTTCACCTTACGAACAGTGACTCCCCATCCACGCTTTACCTGCTGAAATCAATGCCTCCTTGACCACGCAGGCTCACAGGCACAGTAACTTGTCAGAGCAGGGCAGGGTTTCATTGAAGCAGTGCATAGCCCCAGTCTGAATTCAAATAAATGCAGCTAGTAGAGGACTTCTGCAAGGTGCCCTCAGAGGGGGAAAGTGGGGGCAGACAATATCAGCATGCTCAAAAGAAATTGGATCCAGAAATGGATCCTGAAACCGGGGTACACTCTAACACCCCTAACACTACTGCTCTGGATGACTAGGAGGCTGAGGAGAGCAGATTGTGTGAGGTCTGGCTCCTAGCCCAAGCCCTGGGCCCCAAGACATTCATCAAACCTGTCAGGAGGTTTTCTGTGTTCTCTGGGTTCTTCTTCACCTGTCTCTGATGGTCTTGAACTCACAGGAACGCATCAGAAATGCCTATTTCATGATGCCCAGTGCAGATGCTACACAAATTCCCTGCAGTTCAACTACAGTAACCAAAGCATTCATCTAGAATATGGGGAAAAAGAATCATTTGCTTCATGATATAAACAGGTCAGACTCTGACTCCCCACTCCTTCCTCATCACTAACATAGAAGCCATTCAAGAAGACAGATCACTTTATCTACTCCTCCTTCGGAAACACTGGCACACAGAAATGAAGCAAGCATCATGCCAGAGTTAAACAGTTGCCCTACTCTGAGGCTTGTTTTGGCACATTCTAATACCATAATGAACGAGTTTTATACAGATTTATGGTGTTTTTGTACATCCTGTGGGCTAGGGAGGGACTTTTCTGAAAGATGGAATAAATGGCTTTGAATTCCTACCAGACAGGAGAGAGGATTGAACTTCTCTCCATCACGTCACAGATGATTGCATTGAATATTAAACTTACCACTGAGGAGAAGGAGACACTTCTTCTGGTAGCATAATACAACCATAACTCCTTACTCAGAATAAAAATGAGCATGGACACTTACTTTGATAAGTTTTGTTCAAGGTGTCCCCAGAGGAGAAGGGTACTTTTCTATGGCAGAGGACAGGCCACACCATTCAAACTGTGTGCGGGTGATCATTTCAGGGGCTCAGCACCTAACACTCCTGATAACAGATAACAGCAAATCTTCCTTTCATCACAATAACACACTGACTGGGACAATCTGCAGCCTTCTTGCTTTGTTCTAGGGAAAAAGATCAATTATGATGAATTACAATAGGTAACCCATCAGCTTTTTTAGCATGTTTAGTTCTGTTTATGGATTGGAATTGTATTTCCTACACAGTGTGCTACCAAAAAGCACTAATGAATTTGAGCTAATAGAACAAAACCACCTGAATAGGAAAATACGTCAAGTTTGGCTTCATAACATATCCACACAAAAAATTGTGGAAAAAATGCAAGTAATAAATATGCTTCAAGCAAACTAATTTCAGTATTTATATAACACTACTGAAGCATGAATAAAACCCAGCACCATTGGCTTTCAATGTGCCAACATGAGATAAAGCAAAGATCTTCTAACAAATGCATGTTTATTAGGAAATGTCAGTATTTACCTGTCATCTACAGTTGCAGATCTCACCACTAGCTTTAGTGGGGCACACAGTAGGAACGCCAGTAAGTGCTGGAGCAGAAATATGTGTTTCATTTAATTGTCTGAGAACAACTTGAAAATGGCACATCAAAAAGTGTTATTGCTGATAGCCAGTTAACTTAGAAATGCTGTACAGAAACAGCATTTCTGCTCTGACATAGGGATACTACGACAGCTTTGATTAATGGTTTTGATGCAGATGGGGATGGTTCGGTTGTGTGCTTTCCCCATGCTAAAAGCAATAAACGAGAAAAGACGAGCAGTCAACAGAATTATGCAATGAGTATGCGAACTTTCCAAGGCTCCTGCAGACCCCAAATTTTTTAGGTTTACTCATTAGTAGTAAAAAGTATTCCTTGGATTTGTGAGTTACTAAAATTTCAAGACTTTAGACAGATTTGAAAAGAGAATTTGAAACATTCTTATAATTACACTAAGCATTGTGTAGGACATGTACTTCCATATAAAAGGTCTGCCTTCTCTAGATTGATCTGAAGCACATGTAAGCCAGAATCTGAATACTGAGAAACTAAACAGTGAAAGCATGCGTTTAATTTGGGATCAATCCATTACTTCTCTCAGGTTGCTCAGGTAGTTATTGAGTCTCTGTCTGTGCCCTGTCCAGCAAACTATAAAAAGCTGCAATAGATGATTAGGATAGAGGAAACATAGCTGACAATTTTCCATTCTTATAATGACTGAATAGGAGTCAGTTCAAAAATACAGAGGGGTCTGAGGTAAAATAAGACTGTGCTGCACAGCAGAAAACGTCTTCTCCTATCATTGCACTATCAGTTCCCACAACTGATTCACAGTCATTCATATTAACCATTGTTCTTCACAACAGCCATGAAAGTTGCAGTCTTCGATTGGCCTGTAAATAAAGTGTCAAGACCTGGCTACACTGAAGTCAGTAGCAAAATCTGTGTTTATTTTGTGAGATTTCCAAGTTAAAAAATAATACACTAATAAGGCATCAATATAAGGCAATCAGTTAACTGGAGTTTCCAGTCTTACTGGAAAACTGATTAGGTGAGTGCAGTGAGGACAGACTGATTTAAAAATAAATGTTGTTATCATTTGCTGTAAGCAAGAAGAAGTTTATATTATTTTTTAGCTAACATTTCAACTCCAGAACAGAAATCCAGTTAAGTCAGAATCATGCTAGTGTCTAAGAATTAGAAATTTGCCTGCACTACTTACTGTGAGAAAGCGATTGGCTGTTTCGCTCCCCCAGCTGTGCCAGGGTTTGGCATTAGGTGCAGCTGTGTGCAAGAGAGTGCATAAACCACTCCAGACTGAAAGAAACCTCCAGGGATGCTCAAGTTCATAAGTCATGGAAACACAATATCCAGCTTATTTTTCTCTCTTAGACAGATATTTACTTTCCAAAAGACAGATATCTGTTTATAGCCTTTTGAGTCAGTGGAGACCTGGTGCTTGATTTACCTGCCCAAGCACCATCCCTTTTGCAAAGCTTTCTCTTTAGATCTCCCTTGGGGACTGGTAAATACAGCAGGCACAGAACCTGTCAGAGACCCACTCCTCTCTGTCATGGACAATGGAGGTCAGGATAGCTAGAGCATCTCATCCTCACTTAGGCAACTGCCCTTGGTTCACCACTACATGCCTGTTCCTAAATGTAGGTGTTTTAGTTTGGAGAAGATTAGATTGATTAGGACCTAGCTGTGATACCTCTGCACTGGAGGTACATCCTGCTGTTTCTTCTTCTGTGTGCATACAAGACACAAGAAATGTAAAGGAAAGCTGCTTCTGTGTCCACAGATACTGACATATGTGCATGTGGTATGACACATCTCTGCCACTGTTTTAGCATACACAAGGAATACTCACTTTGGGCAGAAGAAACAAGTCTTAATTCAGGAAATCTAACAATAGTGACAATATGTAACTAAAATAATTATATCATTTTGAGTACTGATTCCTCTCAGAATATTCTGAGGCCTGCAGGGAGCTTGCATAAGAAATTCTGATTAAAATATTTTGTCATTCTCTCAGGAATAAAAAAACAGCATAAATACAATAAATAGTAATCTCTACTGTATGACACAAAGGCAAAAACGGCATAAACCATCTTTAAGGTGTCCATGGGGAAAGTACTCTGAGAGCTCTGTTTGCCTACTACTTTACAAATGAGAGTTTAATCTTTGCATGTCAAAGGTAAGTAGTAGGACACAGGAAAGGTTTATTAAAAGTCATTCTTAGTTTGCTTCAGATCTGAACAGTAACCTGCTTCTTGGAAATCTGCTTCATTTCAAGCCTAAAGGAACTGTCCATGAACACAGCATTAGTAACTCCTTCATGTACACTCGGTGTGTCTGCAGTTTGTCGTAGCAGGGCAGAGCCACCATTCTCGGTCTTAGCATGCCCAGATGTCTTTTACTTATAAACTGAAATCTGGGTTTTATCAGTGGTTTAGGGACAATTAAACCATGTAATGTTGGGGTTTTTTTGAAATTACTTTTATGCAGTCTCAACCTTAACTGGATGCTGATATGATTTGTATCTTGCAGACTGTCAGAGATCTGCTGTTTTATTGCAGATGTGATGACTGCCATGAATGTGTGACTCATTACCACATCTTTTATTGATGGGGCTGGGGGTTACACTGCAGGACATCAGCAGCAGAAGAAAGATGATTTGCAAATTAAAATCTGTGTAAAGAATAGCATCTAGCTATGGCCATGAATTAGTTGCCTCTTGGGAAGGTTGGTCTTTTACAACGATGTTCTCACCGGTTTGGCATTTTTAAATCCTCGGTCTGATTTTCTTTCTTAGTTACAGTCAATTCTCTTTTTCTCTGCCCAGACATGTTTTCATTGCTGTATGCCAAAACAAAGCCACTTAAATACAAAACACACAGTGACAGTCAGTTCACTGTTTGTGTCTCCTTGAGACCTCTCTCATATACAGTCAGTCTGTGCAGAAGTAAATTACTGCTCCTGAATCTCTCTTCTCCAAATACCTAGACACCTTGTTTTTCTTCCCCAAATTTCTAAACCAATCCAACATGCAGGCACTAACTCTGGCCAAACCCTCATACCATATATTACTTTCCTTCTGTGAAATAAACAAGCCTACAGCTTAATGAAGACCAAGGGTTTGACAAAGTCTATGCATTTCTCAGCAGGTAACAAGATATTTCTTAGCTCCCCATAAAACTATTCTCCCTGAAATTTTCACATACCAAACCAGCAATGAATGAACAGAGTCATGTAGACCTACAGTTTAAGTTGGTAACCTGCAATTATTTCAGGTGAAGCTTCATGCAGACTCTCTAAGAGGACAAAGGGCTACAGGTAATTTTAAACTATTCATGCTTCCTCCCATCGCTGAAGTGGTGTGGGATACTTGGGAATTGGTTAGAGAAGTTGTAGTTCTTGGCTTTGGCTAAAAAGCGTTATTCATGGTGGGTTTATATCAGGAGCTGTTTCAGCAGAATGTGAGAGACACAAAACAAATTACAGGGGATAAAGGATGGGACAGAAGAAGAACTGGAGATTGCACTTATAAACAGTGTGTTTACTGAGCCAAGGGAAAAAGAAAACAGGAGTAATTGGAAAGTACTATAAGAATCTCTCCAGAAAAGACTGAGGAATGAACAGCTAGGAAGGCACCTTTGTTAAGGATAAACCATAACGTCATTTACAACAAACTTAACATGGGCTACAGCTATGACAGACCAAATGATCTTACCAATCTGCTGGGAAGACATGATGAGATGTATCATTGTAGACCTCTTGTAGTTTCTCTCTCTTTTAGTTTTTCCAATTACCTCCCATTTTGTTTGCTCTTTTATTGACACAACATGGCTAAAGGAAATTACGGTAAAGTTAGCATCTGTCACTAACTGGTCATATCTAACCTTCTGGGTAGAGTGAAAGAGACATGACTGTGGTGAAAACATTAAACTGATTTTTTTTTCCTCTATTATTTTTTTCCTATCATAGCAGCAAGTTTTGCAGTCAATGATTCCATTGCTCTTTGCATTGACAATCAGGTTCTTATTTACACATCTATCTCTTCCTGCCTGGGATTAATAAATATTAGCTAAAATCTACTTTCAATGTTACTGGAAGGAAAATGTCTAACATACAAATGTGTCAGTACCTGCGTGCATGTGCATGCTTTGTGAAGATGCATATATGTATTTGTGGGCTTCAGGGAGGGAAGGGTTTTAAAAGTATCAACCCTTGAGGCCCAATGAGTGTTCATACAGAAGGAAACAAAGTAAGAAGCTCGCAAGATCCCACGGATGAACACCTTTGTGTTTCAGGAACGTGAGCTGGCAACACTTTTGAAGTAATTTGCCATTCAAGTCCCTTTCAGGTGGGACTGACATCATTTTTCTCAATCTGTGATGGCCATCACTCTTTGTTGGCAACAAAAGAGATCTGTTCATAGCTGTATTTTGAATCCAAGAAGCTAACAAATACTAAACATCTGTCCCTCTTGCAGACTTCAAAAGTTATTTTTCTGTTAAACACATAACCAGTATTTTTGCTCATAGTCACTCCAGCTATCACTTTTTTCCTTAAAATACATGAAAACGGGGCTTATTCTAGATTCAACTACATTTGTTCTGCAACATCTCTGACACCAAGAGGAAAGTAATATTGAAGTTGCAGCAAACTACTCTGTAGTGAAATATGAAGATAATATAAATCTGTGTAATGCTTCTGACTATTTAAATTACATAGCAAACATTAACTTCCAATTTGATGAGTATTCTGAGACCAGACAAGGATTCAGAGACAAACAGGCCAGAAAAAAATGCTCTTGTAGAGCCAAAAGCAATCACAGAATCATAGAATATTAGGGATTGGAAGGGACCTCGAAAGATCATCCAGTCCAACACCCCTGCCAGATCACGCAGGAACACATCCAGGTGGGTTTTGAATATCTCCAGAGAAGGAGACTTCACAAGCCCCCTGGGCAGCCTGTTCCAGTGTTTCATCACCCTCACAGTGAAAAAATTTTTCCTCATGTTTCCATGGAACTTCCAATGCCTCAGCTTCCACCCATTGCTCCTTGTCCTGTCACTGGGCATCGCCGAGCAGAGCCTGGCTCCATCCTCTTGGCACTCACCCCTCACATATTTATAAACATTAATAAGGTCACCCCTTAGCCTCCTCTTCTCCAAACCAAAGAACCCCAGCTCCCTCAGCCTCTCCTCATAAGGAAGATGTTCCATTCCCTTAATCATTTCTGCAGCTCTGCACTGGACTCTTTCAAGCAGTTCCCTGTCCCTCTTGAACTGAGGGGTCCAGAACAGGACATAATACTCCTGATGCAGCCTCACCAGGGCAGAGTGACCTACTAAATCACACCCCTTCTAATACACCTCAGAATGGCATTGGCCTTCTTGGACACAAGAGCACATTGCTGGCTCATGGTCAACCTTCCACCCACTAGAATCCCAGGGCCCTTTTCCCCTTCACTGCTCAGGTCAGTCCCCAACCTATACTGATACATGGGGTTGTTCTTTCCCAGCAATTATCAGGACTCTTTGGAATCATGATGCATGCCACTGCTTTGGCACTAGACTCAACTTGGCCTTATCTAGGGAAGGTCTTCCTTTACTTGCAGAAAATGATCCCTCAGATCCCATTTTGCAATCCCTTTAACTGGAATCAATTAAACTAATTAAAACCTATTGTACCATTCTCAGCTTCATTCAGTGCTCACAAGCAAGGAACACTGTCTGGCTGCATTTTTTTTTCTTCACAACTGTGATAAAGATGCAGCTATTCAAAAGTGTTTCTTGATTATCTGTTTGTTTGCTCTTGGGTATACCAATATACTTTAATTTTTCTTAACATACTTTTGAGGAACTTTGCATATCTGCCCTTTTGCTGCATAGGTGGAGACTAGACAAATCCATAAATACATTGCCAGTATATATTAGTGTCCAGAAAAGATCCTAAAATGTCCCAACTAAATAATAAGCATACTAAATAGCTCCACTAACTGAGTTGCTAGTGACCCAAAGGCTGTATTTAAAAGGCAGAATGAGCAAGTTTTGAGCAGAGGCACTCATAAAAAAAAAAAAAAGAAAAAAAAAAGATAATAAAAGGAAAAAGAATAAAAGGAAGAAGAAGAAGGCAACATTACTTAATATCAAGCATTTTGTCTCTGCCTGAGTGAGCAGACAGAGCAAAACACCCGAGGCTATTACTAGTTTTAAGCGTGTGCTGACATCACTGCTCAGTCTGTTCAATGTGGTGCCACAATTGGCCTGGTCTTAGAAAAAGGGTCTGCAGGGTACCTTTATCAGCTGTGGCTGAATTGACACTGAAGTAGTGCCACATCAAAGACTGTCTTCCAAAGCAATGAGATACTATCCATGACTTCTGTAAAATTAAAAACAAAAGTGAAAAATATGGCTCTGAGGAGTATCTAAGCCATTTCCTGCTGAAACAGTTATTCTAATAAAGCCTATCTTTCCATCAGTTGAGGGTATGTGGCAGATTAAACATTTGTTTCAGAAACACACCAGGAGCACAGTGAAACTCAACCAGTCTATAAATGACATGCAACCTTCCATTTTTTTTCTGATGCTGGCAATGTACCTCTCCTTAAAAGCATTTTAAGGTACTATTATTTTAACCTCCAATGGGTTTTTATTGCTGTTAGCTTCCACAAACACCATGCAAAGAAAGACTAAACCCATTACAACAATTTTTTTTCTGCTTTTGTCCTTTCATGAGCTTGGGGAGGGGAAGAAAAGAAATAAATATCTCCCACAGGCAGCAAGTATACCTAATAAGTGTTCTTATGTTCCTCTACCAGGAACAATGCATTCTCAATTTAATGACAGTTACGTCTTATGTGCCCTTTTATTCTCACAATTTTGTAACAGATTTCAACACCTACAGCAATGCAACCAGGAGTCCTTACCAGTGTACAAAACCCACGTGTGAGGAAATTTATATTATTCCACAGCTTCCCTTGCTGAATGGCATCACATTGAGCCATGTTTTATTCATCAACCATAAACCTGACTTAAAAAAAAAATACTTCCCTACTGTTTAAAGCAGCAAAGAGAGCCTTTATGTTAGTCATTTGCTCTATAAACTGTAGCTCTGGGGAAGACTTTGGTATGGAGTAAAACAAGAGCACCTTAATGGAAGTCAATGCAGACACTGTACCAGAAAGCTGCTACAAACCTGTATTCAGAAACAGGACGATTATGTCAAGTTTTTTCTGCCACAGAGGATGCAGCTTTTCTTACAAGAATAGAAATATTTTCTATAAAATATGCTGTGATTGTTACAATTAAGCAATCTCCATGCTACATTCATTTCATCTTGTACCCTACACTCTCTTACACTTGGGTTTTCTTTTCTTATGAATGTGTCCAAAGGCTTCTGTGACAAAGGCTTCACTGCAAAAAAACTTCCTTTTGGAATCAACAGTGTAAGTTATTTTGTTAAATGTACTGTTGTAGGTCAAACAACAAATATGGACTTTTTACAGTTTTGCAATGGAGCACTGAGAAAAGCAACAGTGAGAGAAAACCCACCTGGATGCATTCTTGTGTAGACTGCCCTAAGAGATCCTGCTCTGGCAGAGGGTTGGACTTGATGATCTCTTGAGGTCCCTTCCAACCTCTGATATACTGTGATACTGTGAAAGCAGCTCATCTCTACCAAGCTGGATGGCCAGGGATGCACCTCTGGTCTCAAGATGTAGCTGAACACTGAAGAAATGTGTCTTCAGAGCAGTCACAGCTCCACCTTGCTTGTATCTCAAGGCTCACTAATGGCATAATTGTATTTAGATTACTGCTGTCCTATGTGTGTAATATATATAAATCTTTGCCATTAACCCTGACATACTTATTCAGTTGTACAGGCAAAGCCTAAGGAAGGCAGACAAGAGATGTTCTTCTGATGCATCTGTACAACAAACAACTGCATCAAAGAGTAAAAAGACAAGGAATGCAGGAGGACTTACTTTGATCTTTTGTTGGTTTTGTGTGCATGTACTGTGTGCAAGTCACAATTTACTGATTAGAAACTATGAGAAGAATCACATTTAAGGATGAAAAAAGTTATTCTATGCAAATTTTCATATTCACCACTTGGGATGTTATCTAAGACAAGGACAAACTGTGCCTAATTACTACCTGCAGAGCCATGACTGTGCCTCCTATCTAAGTTAATAGCAGCCACAGATGGACAATCAAGAATAAAATTTGGCCATCATTCAGAATGACAACCTGTGGAGAAGTTACGTTTGCCACATCACAGACAATATAGTAGGGGTACAACCAGCAGCCTTCATCAATAATTTAGCCATCAGGCAGATTCAATTCTGCATCTGAAAACTCCAACAGGAAATATCAAATCTGTACTCTTTATTGTGGCATTCAAAAAAGTTTACTGCTTTATCAGAAATAGCAATAGGAAAGTGTCTCTTTCCTTTCATCTCACACTTACAAATGTGTCTTTCATAAGGAACAGCCACCAGCCAGTAACACATTCCTGGTCATTAGTGCTGACTAAGACTGAATTTTAAACCATGAATTTCCTTAGCTCCTGCAGTTCCAGTATAGCTTTGCAACAATCCCTGCACCATATCAAAGAAGCCAAGAGCATGAAGCTTGCTTGGTTTTAACATTTGTGATTTTTATTTTCTGGAAAAGCTCTTCTTTTTGGGCCATGAACTGCTTGCCTCAGCAGGCTCTACTAGCAAAGCTGCAAAGTGTTTTGGTCGACTAAGAAAAAACCTTAACCAGCACTTTTTAGAGTGTCTCAGCCAAGCACCTAGTAAATTCCTGAAAAAAAGAACACTCATATAGCCACCAGCAACCCACAGTGGATATCCAGTGTGGTTACATGGTGACATTCATGGAGATCCTTTTAGCCTGGTGAACTTGGGTTTGGAGCAATATAGTCAGGCAGGCAGCATGCTGTAGCACTGTACAAAGTTTACTCAGGTCTGAATAGGTTATGGAGGACAGAACAGAGATGCCACAATAGCTCCACTGCAGCAACATTTCATTCATATTCCAGCTCCTGAGTTTGACCTTTTCCTCTTTACCTTTACACTGTAACACCTTTTGAGTTGACAAATGGGCAACTGGGGTTTTGCAAGTGGTTCTAGTAAGGAGAAGCCAGTGAAGTATAACTTTTTATTTAGAAGAATACCCAAACAGAAAGAAAAAAATTGTCTAGGTTTCTGGTTTCATCTTTCCTCCCTTACATAGGTAACATGGAGCTGACTATACCACACTCCAAATACCCTTCCCTTTTAAGTAATAATGTTACTTGCATCCTGTCCAGCTCACTTATCTTAACTTTCCCATTTCCAGGCCCAAAGCAGATGACACACAATGTCTCTGGTCTGCTAGCTGCAAGAATCAGGAAAACTAATTCAGCTTCTTCCTTCTTCTGAGAATTGTCTGCCAGCAGTATATGAGTCAAGGGCCTTACCCTTGCAGAGAGGCAAAGTCAGGAGAAAGAGTTCCATTGTACCTGATTAGAGCTTCTCTTGGGCTACTGAAAATTATTCACCATAAAGCTTAGCAGTGAATAATGTGTGACAGTCAGGATACTCATCAGTAACTTCAGAGGAGCAGTCTATCACCAAGCAGCTTCCCTGATGCTGATTAGCTCTGATTAGACATCTTCCTAAGCTTTGGCAGCTCACTGGTTTAGCCCCAGGATGGAGTCTCTCTCTCTCCACTCCTGCACTTCAGGATGCTGTTGCCAGGACAACTCCTTGTCCTAGGTTCCAATTCCAACATTTTTCTGTTCAATGTTCATAACTTCTTGTTATTTTCCCTCCTTTCGCTCCCTCTTCAGTAGACTTCTCTCAAGAAACTTGGAAGTTATTTACTAAACAACCAGTTGAAAGGGACATGACCATGGGTGAGGAGACTGTTTTTCTAAAGCAGTGGAGAGCTGTATAAAGTTCAGCTTCAATCTGTTCATCTCCTGTCTGGTACACTGTACTCTCAAATTCCATCACTTCCACCCTCACAGCTGGTCCAAACTACACTGGGTTATTTTATGTTTTTTGTGGTAGCAGGACAGTTTGAACACACATGGGATATTAACACAAACACAGGCATTACATGCATGAAAAACTGAACTACAGGCAGTCTGGAGGCTATGAAAAGGTGTTTGACCCCTGGACAAAAAGGCCTCCGGTCACCAGGGTCCTGTTGAACAGATGTTCTACTTCATGTAAAACTCAGTGATTGAATCAGGGAACTTTGGGGGCATTTTTGTTATGTACACAGTGACGTACAACATCCTACTTCCCTGAAAGTCAGGTAGACTGAACACTGAATAGGATTTTCCAGTCTGGTACCTCAACACTGTGTACCCTTGTCATGACCACACACAGATGTTTCTCTCTCATCCACATACACTGTCTTGCCAAAATAGTAAACAGACCCAGCTCATCCACACTTATTACTTACATGTGCAAGCTGCCTTGCACTGCCTCTGCTTGGGGCAGAAATGTATGCCCCGGTACTTCATAAAATTATTTTAAATAAAGGATTACTCATTTCAACAAAATTTAATCCAATCGATAAAGAGAATATTTACTCTGCCAAGCAATTAACACATTTTAAGTGGTCAAGCTGCATCTGAAACCTGCTTGTTCTAAAGGAGATTGGTTTCTGACCTTAACTAAATAATTCACACCTGCTAACAGCACTATAATTGAAGGCTAGTGGCTCTGAAATTGCTTGTTCCAGAACGGATATCTAAGGCTTATTTTCAAGCCCAGAGGCAATCACATTTATTATGTTTAGCAACTGGCAATCACAGACACAAGAATTAAAACCTGCTTTGAAGAAAAACCCTTTCCAGCTTCTCCTGTTTGCCTGGGAGATCAAATTTTTCAAGGGAAAGGAAAAGGAATGACAAAAGACCTCTGCATAGGTTGTAGTTCAGATTTGGGAACCACCATCAAGGAGTTAAAAATGCATCTCACTGTTCAGTTAAGGAGTGGAAGAAAACAAAGTGCCCACAGATTTTTAAATGTCACAACATTCCTGTATGGAAAGAAAAGTAAGAACACGATGTCCGGCAAGGTCTCTGTTTACACTTTCAGGCAAAATTGCAGTAGACCTCACAAATTTAGACAGCTAAATAATTAATTTGCTAACCAAAGCTTCTACCAAAGGCTGAAAGGGACTGGTAGGTGCTTTTGTCTTGTCTCCTTACAGTGCATAAGTTCCAGCTCTGCATTAAATATCTTTTAAGAAGAGCATACATTGTGAACCTGGTCAATGGAGGCTATGTGACTGGTAGAGTACTCTATTCCCCAGTGGCACTGGATGTCTTTTCATATTGCATTTCAAAGCCATCCTTTATCACAGTGTGTATCTGTGAAAGCATTCAGTGGTGCAGACAGTAACAAAGCACAAACAAAGGGTGTTTGTACTTTAAGCCATACATTGTAAATGCAGAAAAGATGACCTTAAACTACTTATCACAGTAGGAAATGGCAATGAGCAATACTCATGTTTACTTGTCTGAAATTTTGTGTTTAAGGAATTGTTTGCCTGAGGAAAGAGGTGGGGCAGAATCCAGTGTTCCCTGGTCTCTGGCTGGCCTCAGTCTGGGGTTTTTGAAACACGGCACAGGAAGCCAAGCCGTTTTATGCATTCGGAGAACACCAAGTCAAACTGCCACTGGGAGTTTTAAAAATAGAAATGTTGCTGGACTGCTCAGTTGAAGACCACTTCTCTTGAGCCTTTAGAAAGCTTCAAGAAAAAAAAAATTGCCTAAAATACCATTTTCCTCTGTTAATCCCATGTTTTACCCAATTAAGGCTATGTGGCTGTCCTGAGCATAGCTGGTGTTGGCAACCCTCCCTCACCTCTATGTCTGATCAACACCATCAAGATGGAGCATGCTTCACAAATAACTAAGCAGAGCTGTAGCAATGAAATAACAGACGTGGTTACTAGGTTTCTCCTGTCATGGACATAAATCCCAAGGATCTCATCATCAGAGGATGAGTCCTTCAAAGAGTATTTTTCCTTCAGGTTTCTGTAAAAGAAGAATTATTTCATTCTATTTTGGTTTCTTTAGCGCCCAAACTGATCACAAGAAGAAAGCCTGTTTCCTTCCAGAGCCTGCCTCCTTGTACAACACATTGCAGCACGTTGCCCTTGAGGTTTTCTGATAGAAAAGGGGGGAAAGGGAAAAAATGGGGGGGGGGGGGAACCAGGATTTCTGAAGACAGATGATCTTTCTATGTCTTCCACCCAAGAAGAGATATGATGAAGGCTGGCACCTGTAAACAGAAAGAGGCCTGGATCTCACAGAGCGCTGAAAGTGAGAACCATGAAAACCTGCACGCTGTGTAGGGAGCTGCCTGAACTGCTCAACAGGGGATCCATGAGAAAGATGGAGGTGAAGTGTACTCTGCTGCCAGCAGCCTTACCCTTTCCTGGAAAAGAGACATCAGCCTAGCCTGTGAAAGAGGAGGTTGCTCCCACCTCCAAAAAAAGTCTTTTTCTACTTCCCAGAAGCACCAAATACAGTTCCATAGTTATCTGGGCAGATTTCTTCCTGCCTCTCCAACCATGCATTGGAAATTTCCACAAGACTGTATGGTTGTGGCACATCTGTTCTACTTTATATAATTTATCTTTATAGATGTTGGTGCAAGTGCTAGAGGGATAATCCATGAAATAGGCTAGTGATTACACCAGTCAGCCAGATCCAGTTTCTAGTCCACACACCAGTAAGTACCTCAGAAAAAAAAAAACAAACAAACAAACAAACACACACTTTTAAACAGCACTTGTTTCTCATCTCAGGACTAGGTCCACACAAAAGGACCAAAAATAGGAATGCCTCACGCTGTTCTCAAACTAAAGATCCTACCCTATAAAGAGGGCTCATCCCAGGTGATTGTGGCAATTTGCAGAAGAGTTGCAGGTTCTTCCAGCACAAGGTTCCAGAAATTTTGTGGTTTGCTATAGCCAGTGGCACAAGAGGGACAGGATCTATTTTCAGAGTTCCCCTCTGCCGGCTAACAAGCATAAATTACAAGACAGGTCCCCCCAAATCCCAGAGTCCTAGGAAGAAAGCTATGTACTCCCTTCAGTGATTTGTATCAAAGCTATTCCCCAGCTCAGTGTAGGCAGGGCACCCACATTTCCCCTCCCAGGAATCACAGTAATGCCATACTAATATCCAAAGCCAGCAGCTGAAAAATGCTCCCAGATTAAAGAAAAACAAAAAAAAAATTAAATGAAATTTAAAAATCCCTGTTTTTTTTTTTCACTAGAAAAGAGTGGCATGATTTAAGCACCAAACTTCAGAAAAGAATTCACAAATAAAAGTAAGAAATAAAAACTAAAAAGGATTTTTGTGTACCCCAAATGTGAACACCAGTTTGACACCAAACTCCTCCTATTCAAGGAAGCCTGAGCTTTTAAATTGGGACAGAGAATTTTACTGGGCAATAGGGTACCTGAAATTGATTTTTTCCAGCCTCTGAGTTCTTTTGAGGATCAAGCATTTAGATCCCCACTTCCCTCTGCAGAAGCAAATAAGCAGACACATACATGTGTGGGGTGAATTCACCCTGCATCAGAGACACAGTCTCTCCAAAGCACCTCCCAAGGTATCAAGAAAGGATATTTCTCATCACCAAAAAAGCAGCAGATTTTTCTATGGCTTTGTAAATGAACAATAAATTTGCTGAAAACCATAATGAGGAGGAGAAGATCTATTATAAAGTGAAGGGGGAGGAAGAGTTATTATGAAGCAACAGGTAAAAGCAGCAGAGAGAAAATTACAGTTATAGCAGTGGGGTACCCATTATTTTTACTTGCTATCAACAACTCTTGATTAACAAAATACAATGAAAATCATAGAATGTTTGAGGGTGAAAGGAACTTTTAAAAGTCCAGCAGTGAGCAGGGACCTCTTCAACTAGATCAAGTTGTTCAGAGCCCTGTCCAACCTAACCTTGAATGTTTCCAGGGATGGAGCATCTATCACCAACCTGGGCAAGCAGTGCCAGTGTTTCACCACCCTAATTGTAAAAAATTTCTTCCTTATATGTAGCCTAAATCCACCCTCCTTTAGTTTAAAGCCATTACCCCTTCTTCCATCACAACAGGCCCTGTGTAGCGGGTTGAAACACACCCTGATAAAAGACTGACCCCATCCTTCCTGTAGGCCCCCTTTATGCACTTAAAAGCCACACTAAGATCTCCCCGGAGCCCTCTCTTCTACAGGCTGAACAACCCCAATTCTCTCAGCCCATCCTTGTAGAAGTGTTCGGCTCTCTGATCATTTTTGCAGCCCCTCTGCATACCTGCTCCAATAACTTCATGTCTGTCTTGTCCCAAGCACTCCAGAGCTGGATGCAGTACACCAGGTGGGGTCTCATCAGAGCAGGGTAGAGGGGAAGAATCGCCTTCCCCGACCCACTGGCCAGGCTGCTTTTGATTCTGCATTAACACACAGGATTGTCCCGACCAAGGTGCAGGACCTTGCACTGGGCCTTGAAGCTGATGAGGTTCACAGAATCACAGGATGTTAAGGGTTGGAAGGGACCCAAGGAGATCTTTGAGTCCAAACGCCCTGCCAGAGCAGGACCATACAATCTAGGTCAGGTCACAGAGGAATGCATCCAAATGGCCCTTGAAGGTCTCCAGAGAAGGAGACTCCACAATCTCTCTGGGGAGTCTGTTCCAGTGGTCTGTGACCCTTACAGTAAAGAACTTCCCCCTTGTGTTGAGGTGAAACCTTCTGTGATGCAGCTTACATCCATTGCTCCTTGTCCTATCACAGGGAGCAAGTGAGAAGGGTCTGTCCCCTCCCTCCTGACTCCCAGCCCTCAGATATTTATAAACATTTATTAAATCCCCTCTAAGTCTTCTCTTTTCCAGACTAAAAAGCCCCAGGTCCCTCAGCCTCTCCTCATAAGGCACAAGCTCCAGTCCCCTAATCATCCTCATAGCCCTCCATTGGACCCTCTCCAGCAGGTCCTGTCCCTCCTAAACTGGGGAGCCCAAAACTGAACACAGTACTCAAGTTGAGGTCTCAGCAGGGCAGAGTAGAGGGGGAGGAGAACCTCCCTCGGTCTGCTGGACGCACTCTTCTTAACACCCCACCCCAGGATCCCATTGGCCTTCTTGGCCACAAGGGCACACTGCTGTCCCATGGATAACTTGTTATCCACCCGGACTCCCAGGTCCCTCTCCACAGGGCTGCTCTCCATCAGATCACCTCCCAGCCTGTACTGGTGCAGTTTATTATTCTTCCTCAGATGCAGGACTCTGCACTTGTCCTTGTTGAACCTCATTAGGTTCCTCTTTGCCCAGCTCTCCAGTCTGCCCAAGACATGTTGGATGGCTGCACAGCCTTCAGCTGTATCAGCCAAGCCTCCCAGCTTGGTGTCATCAGCAAACTTGCTGAGCAGACACTCTGTTCCCTCATCAATGTCATTGATGAAGGTGTTGAACAGCACCGGACCCAGCACTGATCCCTGGGGGACCCCACTAGTTACAGCTCTCCAGCTGGACCTGGCACCATTAACCACCACTCTTTGAACTCTATCTCTATCTAACCAGTTCCTAACCCATAACCCACCTCACTGTCTGCTCTTCCATCCCACACTTCCTGAGCTTACTCACTAGGATGTCATGGGAGACAGTGTCAAAGGCCTTGCTAAGGTCCAGGCAGACTACATCCGCTGGTCTCCCTGAATCTACCCATTCAGTTATGGCATCATACAATGCTATCAGATTAGTCAAGCAGGATTTCCCCTTGCTAAATCCATGCTGACTGCTCCTGATAACCTTCTTCTCTTCCAAGTGTCTTGAGATGTCCTCCAGAAGGAGCCGCTCCATCATTTTTCCAGGGATGGAGGTGAGGCTGACTGGTCGATAGTTCCCTGGAACCTCATTCTTGCCCTCTTTGGAGACTGGAGTGACATTGGCTCTCCTCCCGTCCTCAGGCACCTCTCCTGTCTGCCACGATTTGGCAAAGATGATACAGGTTCATACAGGCCCACTTCCTGAGCTTGTCTAGAGCCCTCTGGAAAGCCAACACTAGTGACTAACTTAGGAGAATACAAAAGTCTTCTCCCGCCGGGGTGAGGCGCGCCGGTGCCGATTACCGACCGTGCCGCAGATCCACAGGGCCGCGGCGACAGCGGGCACGGGGATGCCCCGGCGCGGGGCGGCGGGCGGCGGGAGGTGCCTGCGAGCCTCGCTGGCCTCGCTGGCCCTGGCTCAAATTGTTCAAAACAGTGCCATCTGCTGGGGCCGGCTGCGGCACCGAGTCTCGCCCCAAAGCCTGCTTAGCTGTTTTTTGTTCCGCTTCGTAACCAACTTCGGTGTTTTGATGGATGAAGCAATCGGGATAAACGCTACAGGTTTTAGAAGTACCCTTTGCATTTCATTAAAATGCCATACAAAATGTTTTCTGAAGGTCAAACTGCTCCGTACAGTGCACAGTTTCTGTACAGTTTTTATTTTTTTTAATCATAAGGGAGACAAGGGTTTTGTTGTTTTTTTTTAATTGATACTCTCCAGTGCAATAAAAGCTCAATCAGCAAAGCACTTAAGCAAATGCTCACCTTTAAGCATCTAAATGGCTTCTCTGATGGTGGCAGAGACCCTAATTGCATTCCCTGGAAGTCCTGTAGAGCAAGACGTGAGATCAGGGTAAAAAAAGAAAAAGAACGTTCTTATAAAAGTATCTGTCTCTTATTTATCAAGGAATCACACAGACACGTTCTAGATTCAGAATCATGCCCGGGGGGAGGGGGGGGGGGGGGGGGGGGGGGGGTAGGGAGGGGGGAGGGGAGCAATGAGAAGAATACATGAAGCAAAAATTTAGTCTTGTGTGAAGAAAAGATATATTGTAAAATCACTCCACTTCCTGAATTAGAACTAATATAGATCATTTAAAGCCATTAGCAAGTTAATATTCAGCAGTTCAAAAATTCTTATATTATTTTTTTGAATTATATATAGACTTTCTAGAACTGATGCTTATAACCTCAAAATCTTCCTGGACCATTTAATATGCTAAAAATCTTTCTCTACTTGTGTGTCTAAGAGCATCAAAAGCAATAATGCTGCTAATTTTACAGCCTTTACACCAGCTTTAGATTCACACTTGAGAAACTGAGATGCAGAGTGTCTAAAGCTAGAATTTATGCTGTGTTTATCAGTCTTCATCTACCTGTGGAGTCTCTTGCAGATATAAAAGATGTCTGCCTTATCACTTTATGCAAAGTATAAAGAAGATGAAGAGGGATAACTCTCAAAAGCAAAAATAAAAAGGAGAAATTACTATGCTGAGGGTTGTTTTTTTTAAAGAAATATATTTTTAGAACAACTTGTAATTAAATTGTTGACTTTGCTGCTACATTTTATTAGCAGTATCAAAAGTATAGAAGTATGTTCCAAAAGTATTACATGAATTCATGGGCAATAACTTCATCAAAGAGCTATCTATAGTGCTGTGTTCTTGTTTTTCAGAACTTCCTTTTATCATCGTATGTATATTCAAAGCACATTTTTAGTCTGCTTCTGCATCAGTTGTGAGTGTGCTCAGCACCAGCACAAATTTATCCCTAGGTCTTTCATATTGCTCTCTAGACAATATGATACACATCATTAGTATCCAACTGTGATGATTTTGTCTTGCAGCTTACTGGCACATCTACATAAAGGTTTGGAGCACCCATGTGTGGTGTGATAGCCTCTGCAAGCAGCTGGGGAGTCTCAGAAAATCCAATCAGCTCCTTCAGAGTACTAAAAGTTACTTAAATCCCTGGTATCACATTTTTGCCATCACATTTGCCTAAACCCCATCAGGATGGGATTTCCTTAAATGCTGGTGATCCCTCAAAACATCTAGTTCAACAGAAAGCAAGCCTCAGGACATGCTTTTAGGAGAAGCTTTGTGCTTAGAAAGGGAAAGTATTGCTTTGGAAGGAAAGAAAAACTTCTAAAACTAGGTTGGTTTATTCAGGTCCTGATCAGTAATCCACAGCTGTCGTGGGAAAACTGGACAAAGTGAGAGAGATAAGGTGCATCTAATATCTGTCCTGTCTGTGAGCAGGCTTGCAAACACATATTTGTAGCCACATAACAGGAGCCACCCAACAGCACTTGCTATTTTGTACGAGATCCAATGGGTCCTGGTACATCAATGCCATTCCTGGGATCGGAAACTTTGATTTCATAATCACAATTCTCTCAGTATTCTATGTCAGTGATTTAAGAGCTTGTTAAAGAGGAAAGCACAAAAAGCTGATTTTGGTGGATAAGTCAAGAAAAGCAGCTCCATGGCTATGAAGGTGTCTTTACCGCTCTTCTAAGAGTGGAGCAGGAGTGCAAGCATGAGAAGAATATGTTGGGATAGCAGAGACAGACAAGCTTTGGAGACTAGCCAGTCTTCTATACTGGAAAATAAATTTCAGCCTTGGAGTATGTGATTGCTCCTATGGTTTATTACCACTGTCATGTGATAAAATAAAAGCTGGATGAGTGATCAACTTAAAAGGGAGGTAATATGAAATTAGGTTTTACCATGAGAATAAGTGAACATACAGTGAGGACGGTGGCCTACTAATTGAAAGATCACTAAGTGCTCACTGAACACTACTGAGAGGACCCTTTGGCTGCTTTTTCCCCAAGCAAACTGTACAGGTTCGAATCCTTTAGCTGCTGAAGCATGGTGTCATTTTCCCTAAGAAGAGTAAACAGAGTCCATCTGAGAAATTAGCAAGAAATAAATCGAGCATAGAGGATTAAATTATATTATAATTAATAATTTTATATAATTTTATATGTGATTAATAATTAATTTCATTTTAATTTGTATTTTACATGTGAAGTACATGATATTGTACTTTATCTTGTTCTGAACTGAAACACCTGAACAGTCCTGAGGCATCCTTCAGTCATACACAACATGCACATATACATGTACACAGTCATGTGTACGCCTATATTTTGATCCAAATAAATCCATCTGACAGTGCCTCTTAGAAGTAATGATTTGATTTCGTTTGTAGGATTAGTTCTTTCAATTTGCAACACAGCTGCAACTGACTTTTTAACATGAGGAAAATCACAGTGTGCGGTTACACTCTCCCTGCTAAATTTAATCACATGTATTTTTATACCTGACACAAATAGACAGGATTATTACTGGGAGTCTCCCACAAGTGGGAATCAAATATGTTATTATGTCTTTAAAGATGAGTGGTTCTGTCACCGATGTCCTAAAGCATTTCGAACACAACTCCTGGTTAGCACCTGCTTACAGATTTAACATCACATATCCACTGTGATATACTGCAGAATCCTGTCCTTTCAGCAGCCCACATCCAAGTTTACTTCTTGGAGACGCTAGGGACATGAAAAGGGAGCTAGTGAGTGCCTAGGTCACTGAGATGGTGTCGGGTGAGAGATAGAGCCCTTTGGTTTGATGTAGCAAGAACGCTTCTTCCAAGGACAGCCCTTCTGAGACCACTTCAACTCCCATTTTTCAGTTTGCTGACATATAGCAGATGCTAGAGATACACTGGCAATCTCTGTAAGGCTGCCTTTATGTGCCGAAAAAGGAAACAAGTAATATATAGTACTCAACCATGCTGTATGGCAACTAATTAAACTATTTGTCACTATAAAAATGCTGGTGGAAGCCCTGCCAATACCAGTCATTTAAACAGAGTAGATCATTTGTTTTGAATTTTGAGGGAGTGTTAGCACAAAAAAAAAAAAATCTTGATTTCTGCCCCACTTCTGCACTGGTCGTATCTCAAAGTGCTCATGCCTCTGATGAGTGTGAGAGGGCTCCTCGTATAAGTGTTTCCTAAACTTACTTTCTGCATTAGATTTGCCCAGCTTTTCAATACACGCTGTTCTGGGACAGCAGCTGTGGGTGCTAAGTTTTGAGTTCGGTTCCCTGCAGCTCTTGAAGATGATGGAAGGGTTTAAATACATTTTTTTATCTAGAACTGTCACAAATAGTTGTCAGAGCTATTGCGTACGTGCCTTGGGATGTATCCACTGTCTTTGCACACTAGGAGACGATTGAGTTACACACACACAGAGTCCTTCATGGGAGTCGTATGCCAGTTTAGCATATTTCTGAGATGTCTCCCCATGGCTGACAGATACGACCCACAGGAGCTTTCTGCCCTTCTGAGGAGGCAACTGGAGGCCAGAGTGGAATGTTCAAGGCGATTAGACTCCTGTACTTAGGCAACTACATCCGCATAACCTTTATGGTATGATGGCCCCAGATTAGTCCATCCCTACACCCTAGGAATACTTGAGTGGTTTACAGCCCCTCCACAGCTTCACCACCAGCCACAAAACTCCCTGGAGTCAGCAGAAGATACCACCTTCAAAAGCCTTGCCACCCTTAGTGATTCACTGGAAATCCCTGTAAATTAGTCCCAGAATTTTCCAGTCTGTAACAAAGTTTACAGCAGAGCCAGACCATCATAGCACTATGAACAGAGTGGGAAAATCATTGAAGTGATGACAATCAGTCTAAAGCTGCAGTTATGTAGAGGTATGTTTTTGTGGTTTAAAAATAAGAATATTTTTTAACAGACGTGTGATTATTGGTCATGTTCAGCAGGCTACTATTTGCAACAAAAGATTAATTAGAACTCACAGCTGGGCTGTTCATGCAAGGAAAAAAAAATAGCTTCTTTAGAGAAAAAAAATCATTTTACCTTGAGACTTTTGTTCCCAAAATCAGCAAAGCACTTACACAAATGCTTGACTTCAGCCATATGCTGAAGTTTCCAGAATCAGTGAAATAAAAAAGTAATGAGATTTCAGAGTGTTTCAAATAAGCCACATAATTAATTTCTCTACTGAATCCTATTTCAATTATATTTCATCATAAAATATGAAGCTCAGCAGTTTTTAACTGCTTTTGGTATTTCTGAACAGATTTTTTGAATCGGCCATCTTATAAAATATGTATTTGCAGAAATCCCTAAACTGAGTGCTCATTAAAAGTCACAGTGGTATGATAAAATCACAGTGCAGCACTTTGACAAACTCCAGGTCCAGCATTTGGAGTAGAACAGTACTACCTGCACAGTTTAAGTTAGGGGGTTTTAATGGTTTGTTTGAGCTAAGAGATTCTGTTTTCCTTCAATGAACTCAGAAAATCTCTGTAGCTACATAGGAAGGGTGCAAAATAGTCAGTCTTACATAAAACATGGAAATAAGCATTGATATATCTAAATAGCAAGCAGATTATACAACTATTTTAATTTGTCAGATTTTTAAATTTAACAGAAAAGCCAGTACTCACCTTGTAACTATTAGCTATTATTACAGTGGTAGAAAGGATAAAATTAATGTTGAGCTTGAAGAAAATCACCTTTAGAGTATGGTCATTCAGCTACCAAAACCCAAGAATGGTCATGGCTCATTGGCTGAATGCTGTATTACTAAAGCACAACTCGAAAATAAAGGCATTCTTACACGTGAAAACACCACACCTGAAGAAAAAGTGCTGTCAGGTAGGTCAGCAGTTAAATATTCAGAATGTGGAGAAGTGGGCAGGAACTCCAATCTCAGAGCTCCGCTACCACATTATGAAAATTATTGATATTCCACAAGTTGCATTCTGAATGTCATGTGCAAAGATAGCCTCAAGAATTCAAAGCTTAGACAAGAGTCATTGCATGTTGATTGATGGCCCTGTGTCACTCTGGTTTATGGGTTATGACCACTGGAGACTTCAAAATGAACTAAGCCAAACATAACGGCATCCTTTGCTCAGTGAAGCAAGGATGCAGGGCTCAGAAGCCAAACTGTTGTGTCAAAAAATAAAATACTTAGCTCAAAAATATGTCAGACTTTCAACACTTTTGACAGCTTCCATACTCAATGCGTGCAAAACCAAGTCTGATGAATGCAGACAAAGCATCAAGAATGTTTCTTTGACATTAAAATTCCCTAATCTGTTATACTATCTTTAAATAATTCACATATCTCTTTTATGCAGGTCTCTCTCTCTTGGATGTTCTATAGAAGAAGCATCTTCATTAAACCAAACAAAAATAAACTACTCCTCTTATCCTGGGCAGAATTAGAAGTAGACTTTACAGTACAAAACTATGCTAATACTTTAATGACACTGATGAACAGCATATATTAACTGAAAAATAGCTATCTTTTAAGCATACAAATATCAAGTGTGTTCATCCTGTATCACTACTGTCACTTATAATGACAGGAGGAATTTTTCTCAGTATGCAAAATGAAACTTATTGTATTAACGGGCATAATTACCCAATCCTTCAAATTCAGCCATAGTTGTTATGAGGACATTGCTTTGTAAGATATTTGCTTTTAATTTTGCAGTCTTCTGTTCTTTAATTTCATTAGGATTCCTTATGTCTTACATCATTCTTGTTGAAAAAGAAAAATCACATAATTTGGATTATTAATATTTTGCTGAACTTTCTGACATTTGGGAAGATATAAACAGGATAGAGTTTGTGAACTCCCAACAAATTCACCAAAAGAGTTTTACATCAGACATAAGCAATATAAGAAAAGACACACATCCAAAATTATAAAAGAATAATTTCTTAATTTTCTTAATTTTGTGCTGGAGGTACACATAAAAGATTTTACCTGAGATTAAATAGTGACTTCCAAATAGAGAAGTCACTCAATAGTGACTTCAATAGTGAGTTTAATAGTGACTTCCAAAGAGACTTTTTTTCCAAGACAGTTAAAAAAGTAAAGAATGAAAGTTGTTAAAAGGTAAGAAATTTCTAATAACGCAGAAACCATGCTGTCACATTTTTTGTCATTCATACAGTTTAGGTCAAATCACAAAACACCTACCTGGTCATTTTTTATTCCTATAGCTCTTTTACTTCCTATCTGTTTTGACATACACTCTACTCTTCTCTTTGGGCAAAACTGACAGCAAGATCCTGTCCTTCTGTCTTGCAAATGATTGACATGTGCGGTAGTGTACCTTAGCATCCCAGGGAACAAGACTGGAGCTACAGGAACAGAAAGTACGACACAAAGTATACAGAGAATCAGAACCTTATGTGCTTCCTTTACAATCTCTGGACAAGAGAATTGTCCTCTATGAAACATGTTGTTAAGGAGAGTGGGAAAAGTATCTATTTTAGTGCAGAATTTTCAAATGCTTGCAAGATTTTTTTTTTTAAACCTTACACATTACAATACATTTTTGTGGAAGCAGAATTAGGCACACACTTTAGAAACAAGGCTATTTATGCAGAGGATTTTTAAGGCCTTCTATTCAACATTTGGTTGGACAAAAAAGATTTAGACTAAAGAATTTTCTTTGTTTATATATAAGTTACTATTCCTCATACACAGACTTGCGGGTAAAGATGCTTAAAAGCTACACTTTGGAACCCATTTAATTGGTAATCATAGTAGAATCTAGATCTGATTTGCCTAACTCCAGGAACTTGAAAAGCTGCCTGTGTTAGGAGTCTAGTCACTTTACCTGCCCCACTCATCAGGGAGTAAAGGCAAACACTCACCAAGGCAATTCAGCTGCATCTAAGACTGCTGGTACCATCACATGCAGGTTTAAATACACAAAGGAAAACCTTACATCTGGCAAAGCAACCATTTGCTACTAAAATATGGAGAAAGTCCTGCCCAACATGTCTCAGTCATTTAATAGATGCTTTAACTATGTGATACTCAATCATACTAGTCCCTGATAGGTGTCTCACATCTGTAACACCCTGATGTAAGAAGACCATTTGCCAGACCTGACTAAGGCAAATTGTCTATTCAGAAAAGGTTTTTCTAATTGTCTTTCCACTATACAAGTGTTACACAGGAACAGAAGAAATGTACCCACAGGTGGTATAAACACAACTTTCCACACCTCAGGTTTGTCACTATTATATTTTGGGGGAAATGTAACAGACTTTTTAAGCCCAAAAGTTATCCCTTAAAGCATGGGACCTGCTTCCGTTTTAAAGTTGTGACAAGGAATAGCATAGTCCTCAGCCTCCAACATAACATTGAAGCATGGGTCATTGATTCCCCAGAAATGTGAACACTGCTATTTGTTTTTATGCCAGCTGCCTGAAGGAAGCTGGTTAACTGATTTATTGGGCTATAGGAAGAAAAATGCATGACAGCATCAACAGACTTTATGAATCCTTGATCAATTCCTCTCCTCCTAGTTATATGCCACTGCAATTCCATTGATGTGAATGGTATAGTCCCCAGAAGAGTGCCCAAATGAAAGGATAAACAACGTCCACTAAACAAGGAGTAGATTTTTATTGAAAAGATAAAAAAAGTAAAAGAATATTTGAAAAGGGAGAAGACAAATTTCCCTCTTTAATATTCCCATCCACATCAGTTCCACTAACATCACAACAGGCCACCTTGGTAGGACAGTGAGGCTCCTGGACACTAGCTGTTGCTACCAACAGGTAACTTCATCCTAGTACTTGTCCAGCTGTTAAAACGCTCTTTTGTTATAGGACTGGGAAGAGGTGCAGATTTCAATCTGTTTCAATTGAAGCTGGAGGAATTTCCAGCTACTGAAAACATCTTTGTGACTGAAAATGTGAACACCCTTTTCAGAATAAATACATAAAATGTCTTAAATGTGTCTACCATTAAGGAGCCACATTGTAAATTAAAGCTGGTTTCCTGTATCAGAACTCACTCACAGCAAGCGAAACACAGACTTTTTTACTCCTGAAGAGTATCAGATTTTATGCTGTTAATGAATGTTCCTGACAAAATATTGCTGGTAATAATTTATTTTTTATATTCACAAGAAAACTTACTAATAATTTTCACAGCTTTGTGTTCCCTCACAGCACTGTGTTTAAATAAGTAAGGCCTTTTTACAACCATGCATAAAGACAGCCACCTCCAAGAGAGACATTCTTGTAAGCCTTTATTAGCAGGAGTTTCTTATTGCTCAGGTGCTTTACTTATAACGTTCTTTCTGCTACCTAATAAGAATCATGACTCATGTCTGTACTGAAAAAAAAATATAGCATATATGGGGGAATTTTGCTTATTTGTAGCATCTCTGTTTTTTTCTTTATGTTATGAAACAGTCATCTAAGAATTTCTTAGAACCAAGCAGCATTAGACTGAAGAAATATTGTTGTCAGGCTTGCAGAATTTCAGGGAGGAATTTGGCTAATGATCACAAGTTCAAGACTTCGTGAAAATTTATGGAACTACTTTCTGAAGCTTCACGTCCAGGGAGATTTTCCTGTCTCCAAACAGATGTTTGTAAAAAGGAAACTGGAGTTATAATTTGGTTGGATAAGCAAATGTCTTCTGAACTGGGAAAGGCAGTCTTCATGCAACAAAGTCCCAGCTTGAATAGCAGATGTGCCATTTAAGCAAAACTCCATTTAATTGTTCCAGATGAAAGGTCAAGATGTTTTAGTGCCTGAAGTAGCACTGGGTAGCACTTGAGCATCCTATTATAACACCAGTAAAGCCAAGAATTAAATTTTCAGTCTCCAGTCTTCAACTATAATGCATGTTTCTTCTCAGGAAATAACTGAAAGTAATTGCACAAGTCTGATTGTGTTTTGCTCTGACCTAACTTCCTAGTTTCACACAGACTCATGGGGAGGCTGCAGTTGCCAGTAGCCCCAGGGGATTCACACACACTAGTGAATCCAAAGCAGTGAACATATTTTGTCTCCATCACACCCTCTGTAGAGGGATATAGAAAATATATAGGTGTATACAGGCGTTCAGGAGCACACACCTTTTCCCTGGCTTGCAGGCTTTTTTTTTTTTGCTGTTGTTCCACCGATGTGATACAAACACTCAATAAATGGTCAAACTGAGGCCTCATAAAGAAATGCCAGTTGAAAGAGGACAGATATGAAATTATGTCAGTTCACAAAGTCCTCTTCAAAGGTTTGCCTACACCCATAAAGAAGGCAAAGAAGGCTCAATAAAGCAAAGAGCTTGTTGAATAATTTTGCTTAATCCAAGTAAAGGGATTCACAAGAAACTGTGCTATGAAGTAGATGGTTGGCTTGAATGGTAATATTTTCAAATCACTTCATCAAGACAGTCGCTAGCAGAATCCCTGATGTTGCTATGACACAAAACTTGTATTTGGATCCATAAATACAACACAGAATCACAGAATCACAGAATCAATAAGGTTGGAAAAGACCTCAAGGATCATCAAAGTCCAACCTGTCACGTGGCAGATTCCTCTGTTTAGGAGAACTGGAATCATGGATCCAGCTTTAAGAGTGAACTTCATCTGTTAATACAAAGGAATCAAGAAATTTTGGTTCTTTTTTCTTTTTTCTTTTTTTTTTTTTTTTTTGGAATGCATACCTTAGAAAGCATTTATTTCCTGCTATAATTTGGCAGTTGCAGAGAGGGTTGACAGGAAAGGATGGAGATAATAAATTACTTCTCCACTTAGCACTGCTCCGAGGAAAAGGATCATAAGTGTCACTTGGTCATCAAGCCATGCATGTCTGCTGCCTGGAAGTTTGGACATATTCTTTGCCTACAATCCATAGGCTCTTTAGTTACATTTGCTCTCGAGCCGTATCTTCACCTTTGGTTGCTCTTCACAGCACAAACTGGGGTCTTGGTGCACCTGACACAAATTCTGGGGCTTCCGTTGGCGCTGTGTCAGGTAGACTTTTGCTACACCCATGTTTAAGTTTAAGCCTGTGATACGTGAACTGTTTCTATCTGGTCTATATGAAGCAATGCTGCCTGCATCAACATTGCCCACACTGAGCTTGCCAGCGAAGTGCAGCCAACTGTGAATCATGTATTAACATGCTAAGTGATGTTTATAAGTAAATTCCATCATTTTATGTATATAAGGGGCACCAAACTCTGTAACTGTTTATTACAATTTTCTGGTTTCTCCCTGTGGCTCTAAACCAAATCTCATTTACAAGTGGCAATGTGCTACTTCATATAGTGAATACCTGACCTTTTGTTTCTGCAAAGTAGTTTCCAGAAGCATGTAGTGCCACTGACAGCGTGACAATGCAGCTTTTAATATGCATATTTTCTTGGGAAAAGTATATGAAAAAAAGCTGCAGGAGTCCAATTAAACTTTATCACCTGATGATGCATGCCCACAATAACAAGATTGTATATATTAATATGGCCATGACCCCAACACATGCAGAGCTGGTCAGTTATACACATTGTGGGCTACAACACTTTCTCCAGCAGGAAACACTGCTGGAGAAAGGAGAAAGCAAATAAATTTCTGGAATGTGGTGGTAATGGAACATAAGTGCTTTACTGATAGGGACTGCACTAAGGTATTGTATTTAAATGTATTGATGAATTAAAGACCTAGGACTTTTTATTCCATGTTTATGCTTAACGTTTCCCTTAGTATCTATTTTGCTATCTATGATGATTATCTCAGCTGTATTTGGCTAAAACGCAGACATTTATTTAATAACCATCACAACATTGGTAGTACTGTTCCTATTATACAGATACCTGTAGGATTATTCTTGACAACATATGGACACATTTGTGATTAACTCTAGATGTGTTCCACAATGTCATTGCCTAAAGCTGCTCACCAACTGATAGTCAGGTCAGTTTAACTCAGTCACAAAGAGCTGAATGCTGGTAACCATCTTGAAAATTCAAGAAGTCTGAAAGGGAGACCTTGGTCTGTCCAGAATGCTCTTTCATGTCTCCAAAGTATGCATTATTCTGAATGAGGAGTACAGATTAGGATCTAAGGATTTCATTAGCTTTCAAATATAATGTTAAATATAAAAGATTTTAACAGCTTTTGGAATAAAGTTGGTGTTTAATCCAACAGAGTGAGACTGGAGTTTTAGAGAAATGTAATACAAACACTGAGTATAACAAGGAAAAAAAATTCAACTCAAACGTATCAGCTATAGATTTTAATTTATAAGACATAGTGCCTAGATCATGTAGACACCTAAATTTAGGCAAAATCTGATGAAAACTTAAACCATATTGTAGTGCTTGATACTGATGTAAGATTTGTAGACTTCATCCCACTTCAAACTTGATCCTGTGCAAATAACAGAAGCCCCACACTTATTCTAACATAATTTGAAAGTCCTACTGTGATTCTTGATTAAATTTTAAATGCAAAAATATTCAAATCCAGCATAAAAATTAGAACAAAAGCAGTCTTCTCTGCCTTTAAATTATTTATTATTCATATCCACTAGCCTGAGACAGATTTCTTGTCCGAGACAGATTTCTTTTCCAAGACACATTTCTATCAGATGCTTTTAAAACCTGAGGTAATATATTCAGGGAGTTTTCAAGTTACTCATCCTCTCAGACGTTCTTTCTCTATAGACAAATGATCCCTGAAGCACACATTGCAGTGAAAGTAAAAAGAGCTAACATAGAAATGTTAGGGATTTTGATTAGTTAATAAACCAGAACCTTTTACCAGAGATATCACTGCAGAATTATCTTCAATAAGAAATGTTCTACTAAGGATTTTTTTTTTAAATAAAAGTTTCAGATAGTAATTGGAAACATATTTTACTCTTAGATTATTTCTTTCCATTTTTTTTTTAGAAACCAGAAAAACCTAAAACTGATACATTTAACAGGAATAAAAGAAGATATTTTAAAGAAAATCTCACTTGAAGAACAGCAAAAAAAAACATAGATCCAGTTCCAAAGTCTGGAAGCCTTACAGAAGAGAAATGTCTCTTTATTTGTCTGCTTTCTTCTGGTTTTGACTCCACTGTAGTGCTGCTTATCTTTGCTTAACTCTCTTCAGATGTTCTAGTCAGTAGTACTTTAATAACTCTGTTCATATAGGTAGTCATATTAATGTCAAGAATAGCATGGTGTGGGCATGGATAGTCATGAAGCATAGCAACAGCATTTATTAATGAGGTCTTGCCTCCACCAAATATGCCAAGAGTCCCCAGGATGTATACTTATGCTTTCAACTCCAACTGAGGAAAAATTAGCAGAAATGGTAATAAACTTATTCCTTTGTATGGAAGTATGTAAGGAAATAGTGCAAACATGCCATTATCCCCAAAACTACCCTCATGACACTGTGCTGAGGAGAAGCTATCCTGACATGCACCAGAAGAGAAGGCAGTACAAGCCAGCCCTGAGCAGCCATCCCAGCAACTTGGTTACCTTGTGCAATAGTATTCCTGAACTTCTGTGTCACTATTATAAACTGATTTGTGCTGAAAAGGAAATTTTACCTAGAACTAAACAATAAACGGAAATTTCTTGGCTTACCATGTGTAGATTTAAGAGTGTGAGAGGACAACAGTAAGATGAAGGTACCTCTACTCTTCTTTTCTCCTGCCTTTGCAAATCAGATGCAGATTTCAGAAATCATAGTGACTATGAAACTCAACACTGACTACCCTAACTCACAATGCTATACAGAAAGGATACTTCCAAAGACAGAAAAACATATTCTTGATTTGTGGTTTCTTTACTGCATGCTGTGAGCACCCAGTAGTCTCTTCCCAGCATTATCTCTGTTGAGTGGCCTGTAGTTTTCCATTCCAGGCAAAGATTGAAGAGTTTTATAACAAAAAACACAAATAACAAAAATACATAACAAAATGTAAAATAACAAAAAACCACAAAATTAGAAAAGAAAAGAAAAGAAAAGTAAAGAAAAGAAAAGAAAAGAAAAAAGAAAAGAAAAGAAGAGAAAAGAAAAGAAAAAAGAAAAGAGAAAAGAAAAAATGAAAGAAAAGGAAAGAAACAAAACTCAGTGTGATTTACATGAGGAAACACTTGCCAGCAGTTTGGGCTCAGGAAAAAGTCAATGAGTCCATCACCCGTTACCTGCTTTGAAAGCATTTTCTAAGCTGCAGGCAGTGTTTTTTGACCTCACTCCAGCTTATCTGGCACAGTGCACTGTTCATAGACTATTCAGATTCACAGCTGCAATAAAAGAAAACCACTTGATAAGCAGCTCTTGGGTTTTTCTTTGTTCAGAAACACCAGCTGATGTGTTTGGGGGGTTGCTGCATTATCAGATTGGTTGCACAACTGAAAAGGGGATGAATGCTGTTTCAAGCCAGCAAATGAACTGCCAGGTGCAAGTCTGAGAAGACCAAACAGAATCAGAGCAGGCTTAACACAGGGAGGAAATCAGCAAATTCTCTCATGATAGACCTTGAAAGTAATGGACCCATTAAAAAAAACACAAACAGAAGAAGAAATATTATACCATAACCACATATTCGCTACTTATTCAGTGTTATTTGTTAGTTCTGGTGTTGCCAGCCTTCAGAAGAAAATCTGAGTGCAAGAGAAAAGGAGAAAAGCAGTTTTCTTGTTTTTTTAATGATTTTTTAAAATCTTTTCCTGAAATTGTACAGGGAACACTGAACCAATTCAGTGACTCCCACTGCCCCTCAATGGGGACCCACTGCCTCTATGCTGTGAGTTGTGCGAGAGAGGTCATCACCTGTATGTGATGGACCAAAGGGCAGAGGGTAGTGATCCCAACCAGGAGACCATTGTACATTGAGGAGTCAGAGATCCACATCAGCATTAATCTGAGTAGGTGCAGCCTGTGCTGCACTGTACAGATTGATCCACTGCACAGCTTAGCGTAATAGGAACCTAACGGCAGCTCCCAGTTGATAGCAGCGATCACGCCTCCTGCCTGGCCTTGCCTTTCTCTAAAAGGACAACAAGTTCTCTTGTGAATGTCCTTCACAAATAGACTTGTTTTCCTGTAAGAAAATTATATAACAGCTTGTATGGCTGAAAAGGAGGAGCTTCTCTCTATAGACAGGGCCTCAGAGTGCCCTGGGAAATATCCACCTGGGCTCCATGTGATGCTGCAAGGTTCCCACCATCTAAAGACACATCTAATTTACTTGCTACCTACACGTCTGCAGATCTATGATGTCATTTGCATTACTGAGACATAGTGGATTGGCTCTCATGACTGGAGCATAGGAATAGATGGGAGTAAGCTCTTCAAGTAAGGCAGGCAGGGGAGAAGAGAAGGAGGTGTTGCCCTCTGCATCAAAGACCAGCTGGAGACCATGTAGCTCCACCTGTGGATAGATGAAGAGGTGTCAGAGAGCTTATGGGTGAGGGTTAAAGGGAAGGCAATGGAAAGTTACATCATAGTGGGGGTCTGCTACAGGCCAAATGATCAATGGGTCTGAGATAGTCTCAGGCTGCACCAGGGGAGGTTTAGGCTGGATGTTAGGAAGAAATTCTTCACAGAAAGAGTGATTGACCATTGGAATGGGCTGCCCAGGGAGGTGGTGGAGTCACCATCCCTGGAGGTGTTTAAAGTAAGACTGGATGAGGCACTTAGTGCCATGGTTTAGTTGATTAGATGGTGTTGGGTGATAGGTTGGACTTGATGATGTCAAAGGTCTTTTCCAACCTGGTTAATTCTGTGATTTTGTGAAACTACTTTGAAATAACTACAGTTAGAGTGGTGTAGAGTATTGGTAAAGCCACAGGTTACAGTATAGCCAGAACAAAACTCAAATCAGACTGCTAACAAAGAGTGGATGAGGCCCTCTATAAACACATAGGAGCAGCTTCACATTCACAAGCTGTGGTCCTCGTGAGAGAATTCAACCACCTAGATATTTGTTGGAAGGACAGTACAGCAGGGCACCAGTAATCTAAGAGGTTCCTGGAGTGTATTGATGATAATATTCTCCCACAAGAAAAGGTGCTATGCTGGACCTTGTCATCACCAACGAGGGGCTATTGAGCAATGCAAAACTTAAGGGCAGCCCTGGCTGCAGTGGCCATGAAATTGTAGAGTTTAAGATCCTCAAGGCATAAAAGTGGGTGCAAAACAAGGTCACTACTCTGGATTTTATCCGTTTCAGGGATCTGCTTGGCAGTGTCATGGGATGAAGCCCTGGAGGAAAGAGGGGCCCAAAAAAGATGATCAATATTCAAGGACCATCTCCTCCAAGCCCAGGAGCAGTACATCCCAAGAAGGAAGAAGCAGGAAAGAATGCCAGGAGGCTGGCATGAACGAACAAGGTGCTCCTGGACTCACTTGGGATAAAAGGAGAGCCTGTAAGCAATGGAAGCAAGAATGGGCCACATGGGAGGACTACAAAGAAGTTGTCTGAGCAGCCAGGGATTGTGTTAGGAAATCAAAAGCACAGATAGAATTAAAATTGGCTAGGGACATAAAAGGAAATAAGAATTTCTTCAGGTACATCAGTGACAAAAAGAAGGTCAGGGAAGATGTAGGGCCCATCGGAAAGTAAACTGGAGACCTGGACACAAGGGATATGGAGAAGGCTGAGGTGCTCAGTGACTACTTTGCCTCAATGTTCACCAGCAAGGGCTCTAGATGTACTGTTCAAGCTCCAGAAAACAAAGGTAGGGAGTGGGAAAAGAAAGATCCTCCCACTAAAAGTGAAAATTAGGTTTGAGACAATCTAAAGAACCTGAAGGTACACAAATCACAGAATCATCACAGATTCACAGAATTAACCAGGTTGGAAAAGACCTTTGAGATCATCATGTCCAACCTATCACCCAACACCATCTCATCAACTAAACCATGGCACTAAGTGCCTCATCCAGTCTTATTTTAAACACTTCCAGGGACAGTGAATGGGGCCTGACAAGATTTACCCATGGGTCCTGAGGGAATTGGCAGATGAAGTTGCCAAACCATATCTGAAAAGCCGTGGCAACTTAGTCAAGTCCCTGCTGACTGGAAAAGGTGCAACATGAAAAAAGGAAGACTCTGGAAATGATAGGCCAGTCAGTCTCACCTCTGTGACTGGCTAGATCGTGGAGCAGATCCTCCTAAAGGCTTTGCTAAGGCATACAGAAAATGAAGAGGTGATTTGTGGTAACCAACATGGGTTCACCAAGAGTAAATCATGTCTGATGAACTTGGTGGCTTTCTATGATGGAGTTACAGCATAGGTGGATAAGGGAAGAAGAACTGATGTCATCTACCTAGACTTGTGTAAAGCATTTGATACTGTCTCACGTGACATCCTGGACACTGATTGGAAAAGAACAGACTTGTGGGGTGGACCACTTGCTGGATAAGGAATTGGCTGGACAGCTGCACTCAGAGAATTGTGGTCAACAGCAAAATGTCCAAATGGAGACCAGTGACAAGTGAAGTCCCTCAGGGGTTGGTAGTGGGCCCAGTGCTGTTTAACACCTTTATCAGCAATATGGACAGTGGAATTGAGTGCACCCTCAGCAAGTCTGCACAAGACATCAAGCTGTGTGGTCCAGTTGACATGCTGGAGGGAAGGGATGCTGCACTCCAGAAGGACTTGAACAGGTTTGAGAGGTGGACCAAGCCAACCTCATGAAGTGCAAGGTCCTACACCTGGGTCTAGGATATCCTAAGCACAAATACAGGCTGGGCAAGGAGTGGCTCAAGAGCAGTCTGAAGGAGAAGGACTTAGGGGTGTCAGTTGATTAAAAACTCAACATAAGCCAGCAATGTGCATTTGCAGTCCAGAAGGTCCTACACTTCATCAAAAGTGTGACCAGCAGTGCAAGGAAGGAGATTCCCTCTACTCTGCTCTTGTGAGACCCCACCTGTACCTGTGTCCAGTCCTGGTACCCCCAGTAAGGACATCGAACTGCTGGAGTGGGTCCAGAGGAAGACTACAAAGATGATCAGGGGGCTGGAGCATCTCCCCTGTGGGCAAAGGCTGCAAGAGCTGGGGCTGTTCAGCCTGGAGAAAAGAAGGCTCTAGAGAGACCTTATAGCAGCTTTCCAGTGCCTGAAAGGGGCCTACAAGAAAGCTGGGGAGGGACTTCTTACAAGAGCTTGTTGTACTAGGATGGGAGGGAATGGATTGAAGCTTGAGGAGGGCAGATTTAGACTGGAGATGAAGAAGAAATTCTTTACAGTGAGAGTGGTAAGGCACTAGAACAGGTTGCATGTCTTCAACCAAGGACAGAAGCAATACCTGATAGCTATATTGTTTCAAAATCATTTTCCTTTGGGAACACAACCATTCAAACTTGCCTGAGTTCAGCTGCAGTGACCTACCTTTTACTGAAGACAGGTTTTTCTGATGAAGTCAAACATTTCAGGATGATTACAACAGCTGGAAATTAGATATAACTGTGTCATTGGCATAATTTTGGCAGCCAATGTTACCATGCTGTTTGTGATTAGTCTGGGGCTTGTATCTTTCCCAGTATCTCATACATACTTAAAGATACACAGGGTATACAGGGACTTAAAAAGATGTTACTGAACATGTAGTGATCCCTAATCCTGTAATGCCAAGATAGTTAAGACAGGAGCTTGTCTAGAAAGTGTTATTAAACATAAATGGCTGGCGCCATTGATGAAAAGAACCCTCAGACATCTATTAAATGAGCATGGTGCAGTACATAGTAAAAGGAGAACCAAGTTACTTCAAATTTATTCTTATTGATCTTAGGTGTTAACAAATAACACACTATTTTGCAATTTAGATTAGATATTGCTAAGAAAATAAGTTATTCCAAAACTGTTGACAATGAGAGACGCAAGTTAAAATAATCCTGCTGGAGCTACTGACTGATATTTAATGTTGTTGCCTGTAAATAATCACTTTTTAGATGAGAATTTGAAGGGGTTTTTACCTTCACAGGATTAAAAAGTAGTTCACAAACCAAGCCAGAAAAACTGTTCGCTGTTGGCTGCTGCTACACCTCCTCCTTTGCTCTCCTCACACTCATAGGAGGAACAGAAGCTCCACCCAAACTTTCATTCTACTTCTGCCTGAAGATCTCAGTTGGTGCACAGACATCAATACAGTCAAGGACTGAAGACATTCGAGCAGGAGAAATCATATAGCAAGTTTCTTTTTCCTTCTTTTTTAAAATTTCTTGGGTCACTGCCCAGCCACCAACTCAACCTCTTGCTCTGCTCAACTGAATCTGTGTGAAATCAGATGTGAGTAAATAACGAAATGAAAGGAAATATTTTTTGCAGTGCTTGCATTTGCAACTTAAATGTCTTTTCTGTTTTCTGGATGATATTTTTAATTGAGATTGTTTCTGTAGCCTCTTAGGCAGAACTTTTCTCTGACCAGATCTGAAGCTCTGAAGGTTATCACTAAGATGAGACCTCCTTGAAAGAAATCCAGAGATTAATAATTAGTTACTGTAAAACTATACAATCTGCAGCAGACTTCACTATTTAAATAAAATCTAGCAACTATCAGTTAATGATCTATCTAATCCAGATTATCTAGCTGCAACAAATGTCTGTATACAGCAAAGAGCTCTAAGAGCAAAAAGCTCCAGGAACGAAACACAGAAAAGCTCTGAGAATATTTTTGTATGAAGCTCAATGGGTGTTAGCAGATGTGTCTATTTATTTTCTTTAAGAAGGAAGGGTTAGGTTCTGTATGCTGACTTCAGTGAGAGCTGTTATGCTTTGCCTTCTTTTCAGGCACACCTCAGATTGCTTTTTGGTAACTTTCAAAGGTCGCATAATTACTTAGAGTCAGGAATTTATGTAACTATGTCTAAAGACGGGAATAATGGCTTTTTTTCTCTTTTTGTATCTGAGTAAACAGTGATTTTTAGAGATGCTGAGAACCACCAATAGCTATATACCAAGCACTTCTGAAAATTAGATCCAGGTTTAAGGAGCCTGTCTATATCGATGCAGATAAGCCAAATGATAGCCTAAGAAATTAGAAGGCATGGAATTCAGTCAATAGAAGAGACTTCAACAATGAATGAGTAAATTTAGATTTTTTTTTTTTCAGATTAATCATGTAAAGCCATGGTTTTAAACCTTCCTTTCTTCATGCAGTGCTCAATCGCCCTGGATAAAATGGAAAACATGAGTTCGGAAGTGACAGTGCCTCGAGCTGAGATAGTTGAATTTGAAGGTGTTCCCCTCACAAAACCAATATACAGCACACTGGACCAACTGTGCAAGTTCAAGGCCAGACCTGATGATCTGCTCATCGCAACCTATGCAAAAGCAGGTTGGTGTGTGTAGGAAACACAACAGAAAAGTTGGGATAGGGTTTATTGTTGGAATTTAAAATTATGATTTTCTGTTGTGACTAATATTTGTTTAATCCCAAATCAGTCATGTTCTTAAGTGCCTGGTAACTTCTGACTTCTTTGGCAGAAGTAACAACCATCTATTATTATAAAAGTTCAAATGATCATAGTTTAATTACCTATGCTTTGGTTTAGATTGTATACGTATATATTAATGGCAAAAATAGTTTTCCACCAATAGGTGATGATTTAACAAAACCTAGCAAAAAAGTCATCATCAGTAAGAAATAATAGAAACTGGCTGAAAAACTATGGATTTTATTGTGTATTAGGGGAATGACTTGTGTGTAAATCTGTACTGATTTCTGGAAATGGGCTAATTATTTTAAGGAAATAACAAAATTCACTTAATAATGTCAGCCAATGAAATAAAATACCCACCATTAATACTGGCTATCTGGTATTTTATTCAGTGATTAGCCACTTAGCTCATTATTATTTCTCCTCTTGATCAGACCTTTTGTACTTAGTACAAAGGAAAAAAAGATTAATTACAATCACTATTATTCTTGGATGACTAAAAACATGTACAGTCTAGGGGATTCAGGATCAGATTTAGCAACATTTTATAATCATTGAAATATAATTACGTGAATTAGCAGGATTTTTTTTCAGCATTAAAAACAAACAAACAAACAAACAAAACCACTAACATTATTATTGCAAAACCAGAAAGCTTTTAATTCATTATTCTCTCTTTCCACTTTGTCCATCATCTTCTGTGCTGCTCCTTCCTCTTTTAATATGGAATTAATCCTTCCAGCTTTCAGTTCCCTAGCAAAAGAGACTCTTGGCTATCCCTGAAGGAAATGTCTAAACTCTGACATTTTCAGGTACCACATGGACACAGGAGATAGTGGATATGATCCAACAAAGTGGAGATGTTGAGAAGTGTAGACGTGCCACTACTTACAGACGCCATCCTTTCCTTGAGTGGTCTCTCCCACAGCCTCCAGCTCTGCGTTACTCAGGTGAATATTATACAAAAAAATTGTGTTTGAAACAAAACAAACACCCAGCGCTGACGCTACAGGTTTCCTGGGAGAGGTCCCTCTTGCTTTGTCACTGAACTCTGCACCATGTTTGGTATTACGGATCAATTAATTTGCTTTAACATAAACGAGCTAATGCAGATATGATCCAGACGCTACTGAAAACTGTTTAATGCTCCACAATACCTAAACCAGCAGCAGATATGCATAAAATGACAACATGGGGTCAGCTGAATCCCATTTTCTGATATGGGTCTCTATGGAAAAGAAACCTATGTTATGGATGTATTCCCAAAAGGTGGATAATGTTTTGCTACTGTTTTGAGAAACTGCTGTTAAATTCTAGAGTCTAAGCATCTAAACAAGTTACAGGGCATTCAGGCAACTGGCAGGCCTGACTGTTTTGCAAAGCCAGTTTTCTGCAACACTCTTCCTCCAGCAAGTGCTCCCATTCCACACAAATCTTTAAGCCAGATTCTCTTCATATTTGAAGCTAAAGAGCTTGACTAACTCTGCAGCACAAGTGCTATTTTTTTTCTCCTAAGCTAGACTGTGCTGACACACAGAGAGGCAAAAAATAACAGAGGATGACAGAGGATGATAGCCAATGATATGAAAGGAAAAATTACAGAAGTCATGATAGATGTGTAAAAAGAAGGGGAGAAGGTGATAACCCATCTCCACATATCACCAGATGTTCCCAAGTATTCCCATATATATATGTACCTACTCAAAATCCACTGCCCATCATTCCCCTAGTTTCTCTTTGCATACTGTCTAGACAGTTTAGTCAGTCAGTCTGTTCTTCTCATGACCTAGAAAGAAAGATAATTAAATATCACAAAGGAAAAACTTTGATTGGGTAAATAAAAATCAGTATTCATCATTAGCACTTGGAATGCACGGGTTAGGCATGGGCCTAATAAAACAGTAAGATATGAATCAGTGTTTCACTTTTTATCCTTGAATACATAGGCAAACATTTCTGTAGAAACACTAAGGACACTTATATAATTTTGTATGTTACACCATTCCTTAATTGCTTTGGAGGTGAATGGTTGTTCCAAGGTAAACTTCAGTCAATCAAAACCCCACATATGAGAACAGCAAAAAAGTGCTAGTCAATTTAGAGAAAAGTCACATCTTATAATGAAACATCCCACAGGCCTGGAGTTAGCTGAAGCTATGCCTTCTCCAAGAACAATAAAAACTCATCTTCCTGTGCAGCTGGTGCCTCCCTCCTTCTGGGAACAAAACTGTAAGGTAAGGCTGAAGAGGTAGGACTCAATTCTACTTCACCTGGAAAGCATCATAAACCAGGACTGAATATGGTTTCCAGGATCTTTGTGAAACCTAATGGTCTGTCCAGATATTTTCTCCTTAATGTGCAAAACTTGTGTGAAACTGAAGACTAAGTTACCTTCATCACGTTTCAGAAAATGGCAGCTTCAAAGCAATATCTCTTTTAAGCCTCTATCATCAGGCACCAGGAGAAAACTCTAGGAGATGCTAAGTATCTTTATAAGCTTCTTTAAGTTAATTTTCTCTCTCTCTCTCTTTTGATATCAATAAAGATAATCTATGTGGCGAGAAACGCAAAAGACAACTTGGTGTCATACTACCATTTCCACAGAATGAATAAAGGATTTCCAGAGCCAGGAACCTGGGAGGAGTTCATGGAGAAATTCATGACTGGAAAAGGTGATGAACTGCAACCAGTTGTATAAGAGATTTTGTTCATTTAAAGAATGCATGACATAGAATCATAGAGTACACTGGGTTGGAAGGGACCTCTAGAGGTTATCTAGTCCACCCTCCTGAAGTAAGCAGGGTTGATTTATATATTTCAGCTATGGTTTGAAATCCAGTGCTGACACTTTACAAAAAGGTATCTATTGAAGGTGTTTCAGTACTAATTTATATTCATTCATGGATTTTTATTAGGACCTAAAAAATTAATTCTATCTTTACACTTCTATTAAAAAAAAAAAAAGAGAGAGAGAGAAAAAAAAGCTACTCCTTATTTTATTATCATTTTCAAGCTTAATCTCTTTTCTCTGAGATTAAGAGAAACTTGCTTGGAAGCCAACTGGGAAAGAACAGATGATCCACTGGGTTTACTCTAGCCTGGTATGCAAGAAATCAAGGTATAATTTGGTGCAGAAATGTCTGGTGAGCAATTTGAGTTAAGGGAGTCTTTTTATCTAAATTCTTCTGCGTAAAAATCAGGTATCTGAATAAAGACAGTCATCTAGCTAAACGCAGTCAAGCCCAGAAGCTGATTCTTGTCTTAAACCTGTTCAGGTGGATGGCAGTCTGCAGTTTTGGTCAGCAAAGTTCCACAGGACCTTAATATTTTTGCCACCATGTACACCTAGAAACACCCACTTTCTGGACTAGCATGAAAGTCTCATGTCTAAAGGAGACCTTGTGTATTGTGTTTGTCTTGGCATGGGAGCCATCCGTCTCAGCACAGACATCTAGAACCTAGCTACCTAGCTACCAAGCCAGTCATCTTGATACTTGCTGGAAAGAAACAGGCAGTTCTGAGAGTATAACAAGTATTTAAAACAGAATTACGGCAAACTGAAAGTCATAAGAGACTTTCTGTTGTTCATCTCGTTCAATACCCTGCTCAAAGCACGGCCAGCTAAAATCAGTCTTGTCCAGCAGATCAGATGAATAACTCTGGAAATGTCTGTTTCTCTACATAAACCATATAGACAGGCTGGATTTTTCATTCACTAGTAAGTATCTGCATTTGTTACCACCTAAAGGTACACATGGATCCTACCTGAGCATCCATGGGCATGAATGCTGTGATGCACACAGAGTGCAGCAGTCATGGCCGTGGTGTTTCAAAACCAGCTGGGACATGTCCAAACACTGGTTATGAGAGAAATATGAGCGCCACAGACAGCTAAAGATGATTTTGCCATTCATAGCTGCTGCTGACATTGCTCCTTTTTCAGTGCTCTGGGGTTCCTGGCATGACCATGTAAAAGGATGGTGGAAGGCAAAAGATAAGCACCGTATTCTTTACCTCTTCTATGAAGATATGAAGGAGGTAAAAGGCTGAATGTATGTCTACAGAGCTCTGAAATCTTAAAGTCCAATAGATACTACCTATAATCACTTTTCTATTATAATGGCAGCTGTATCAGTAAATCTTCAGATAATTTGATCATTTCACCCTGACAACAATTGTGGCATTAACACTCTGTTTGATTTCTTTGCTTTTCCTAGTTCTGTATCCTATCCCATGTTTCTCTCTCTGCAGAACCCAAAGAAAGAAATTCAGAAGATTATGAAATTCCTGGAGAAGGATCTGAATCAGGAGGTTCTAAACAAGATACTCCATAACACCTCGTTTGAGGTAATGAAGGAAAATCCCATGGCAAACTACACTAAGGAGTTTCAAGGAGTAATGGATCACTCCATTTCCCCATTCATGAGAAAAGGTACTGAATTTTGTTACTGGCATTAAGTCTGTATTCCTAGTTGTCATTTGGTTTTGAAATAAGCCTGGAAGTACAAGTATCTAATCAGGCATGGCTAATGGGCTTTGGGAAATGCAGGTAGCCTAATATTCTTTTTCTGCTTTGTTGTTTCTTAGGGGCTGTTGGGGACTGGAAGAATTATTTCACTGTGGCACAGAATAAGAAATTTGATGAAGATTATAAGAAGAAAATGTCTGACTCCTCTCTTGTTTTTCGCACAGAATTGTGATTATTAGTAGTGGGAATCATTCTCTATGATCTTCAGCCATTTCCATTTTATATGCTTTGCTTTTTCTTCACAAAATGCCTGTGCTCCTAAGATTTCAATATCTCTTTTTGACACACCACTGATTTATCATTATTGCAAGAGTGTACAAATTATATAGAAGTTGATGTCGGTCTCCCTGAGGAAAATGATCCCCTGGATACTTCTCATTCATCTCTCCCACAGTAACTTTCAGCATTAACAAAAATACCTCAGAAATGCTTTGAGGTTTTGTCTTTGTAAAAATGCAATTGTTATTGATAGCATTTTCAAATCAACCTCTAATAAGAACTATGAAGTAACAGGAAAAAAAAAGGTGTTAAAAAAGTGCAACAGATATGGGCATTACATTTTATTCTCACATTTTAAAAACAATCAGTAAATAACAGTAAACAGATTTAAAGTATAAACAGAGCAACAGAAGTACACACAGTAGAATAATTTTCTTTTTCTGTTGTTTTAAGCTGGACATCATAAATGCAATTGAGATGAAACAACTTTTCCAAAACATTGAACACCCATTGCTTCCTCTGATAAAACCTGTTAAAGGCTACATAGAGGCATTTATCTACAATCCAGACGTGGAGGCGAGGCAGTAACCCCTACTGCATCAAGACCAGCTTGCCTTTGGAAATTGGTAGCATAATTTTCTGTTAACATTTGGAGAATTCTGAAAGTTAGTATGAACTAGGACAAGAGTCAGTACTGCATATACTGTCTTCTCCCCCATTGTAAACGTGTTCATCATACACATCTTGTTATTACCTCCTCCTTTTCTTCACTCTTGTTAATCAGACATATAAACACCCTGTTGGGGTCTCTTATTTGCAATAGGACCTGGTTGTGAAGACCAGTTCTGCTTTAGCATTAGTACCACCACTATAGCCATACTTTGAGCTTTTGGGAATTACACTAAAATGATTTGTAGCCCATTTACTTACAGACAACTGTTACCAATCCACTTTTGGTTTTAAAGTGCTACCATTGAGCTTGGCACACAAAGGCCCTAAAGAGTTCCCTCTTAACTGGATTTGTACTTTGGATGTCCGAGGGAAAGCTGCTAGAGAAAATATGGTCTTAGTCTCCTTTAGTCTAGTTTAGACAAGTTTAACACTGAAAACGTTTGGCCAAGGGTATTTTCTCTTTGGCCTGTGGAGGTTTTCAAGGATTTAGTAAGAGGAGCAGCTGTCAAACTGCATATCCATTTCAGGTAACAGATTTAATTCAAATATCTAAAATGAGTGTAGTTCTTTAACGGGCATGAATACCTTGCATGGAGTTTGAAAACAAATTATAAGTTTCCTATTAAATGTAAAAGTTACAATATCAGTTCTTGGCCTACCCAGTTTCCCCCCAAAATGCAGGAAACACAGAAATCAGAAGCATACACTTGCTAGATTAGTGAAAACCTAGGCAATTGAAGGATTTCAGGTTAACAGAGATTCCTGCCCTCAAAGGATGTCTCAGTAAACTGACTATCTTGTGGAAAAAAAATCATCTGGCAGAGATGCTGATGTTATCACAGCAAGGCTAAATACCAGCCTGGGCAGCTTTCTGTTACTTGCTTGGTTTCTGCTTATGATTAACTTGACTTGCTTAGTACTGCCAGTATGAGGAAGAGGAGTTGCCTGCTTTCTGGCATAATTCCTATCCTCTGGGGTTGCTCCATGAAACTACATGAGTCAGCTCAGTTTGTCAATCTAATCCTCACTCAGTGTCGTAAGAGCCATCAGTAAACGGAAAATATCCTTAACTCAGTAGCTTGGTGACATTTTATGAGTGGTGCCGTACAAAAGGTCACACAGATGACCTGTTTGCTCGTCCTTTGAAATCTCTGAATCTATCAGAAGTGCAAAATGCTGACAGAGGCTGAAGTCTGGTCTGAAAGGGAGTTGCACAGCCACTGCAAGGACAGGGGCACCATATAATAAGGGGCTTGCATCACATTGGGAAAGTCACCTTTGCTCTCACTTCCTTGAGTAACTCTTCTCTCAGCAGCTTCTCTGAAAAAGAGATAAAAAGTAACACAGGTCAGAGTGCAGTCCTAGAGAGAGGAAATGGAGTAAACAAACACTGGATGTGTAGTTACATAAAAATTGGCTTTTATTATTCTATTGATACTGTCCTCAAATATATTAAAAGACAGAAATGTTAACCATTAGGACAAAATTTAGGAGGCAGGGGATAGAAAAGTGGAATGTTTCTGCTTTTTACATCCTCTCAAGCCATCACAGCTGAGAGAGGTCAACCTGTGGATTCAGTTATAATTTGCAAAATGTTATTAATTATACTAGTGAACAGTGAACTATTACCAGTGAAAATTATTGGATCTGTAGTTTCTGGGAAAGTTTGGGAAAGGGTTTAATAGGCCTGGGTCTCCAGGTGCTGTGCTTTGGTGTCTATTATGACAGTGTGTCAATAGAGTTGTACCTGAGCTTCTGGGTAGACAACTGAGAGTGCCTGCATCTAGAGCATCTTTAACTTATATATCTTTGTTTGTCAGCTGCTATGTACAGAAGAGCTTTAAATGATGCATTTGAATACAGAGGTTGCTTACTAAATACCAACATAACTTGGAAAGAAGGTTTTGTTGTTGTTGTTACATATGATACTACAGAACAGTGAGCACCTGCAGGAGACTGAAGGAGGTTCAGCTAAATTATTTCAAATTGATTTAAGCTATTTTCAAGCTTCTGGTGCAAATAAGTGACTTTTTACTATAGTAATGGAACTCTGTACAAAGCTCTATTAGACACATGTCTGGAAAATACACCTATACTTTATTTTCGTCCAATTTTCTAGATGCATGACTTTGCTAACCTTCTTACACAGGTGCAAATTCTTCTATGTCAGTTTAACAAGGACTTGTAACAGTTTAGCTAATGCAATCCCACAGCAACATCGTAAATACTGCATGTCTTGTCTGTTACAAGAAAGTGTACCTGCAGAGTTTTGATACCTGAGAATCTTTGTTCTTCATCTAAGTCTTCACCTTCATCTACAAGTCTGAGTGCTGGGTTCTACGCATTGGCCACAACAACTTCTTGCAGCACTACAGGCTAGGGACAGAGTGGCTGGAGAGCAGCCAGGCAGAAAGGGACCTGGGGGTACTGGTTGACAGTAGGCTGAACACAAGCCAGCAATGTGCCCAGGTAGCAAAGAAGGACTATGGCAACCTGGCCTGCATCAGGAATAGTGTGGCCAGCAGGAGCAGGGAAGTCATTCTGCCCCTGTGCTCAGCACTGGTTAGGCCACACCTTGAGTACTGTGTCCAGTTCTGGGCCCCTCAATTCAGGAAAGATGTTGAGATGCTTGAACATGTCCAGAGAAGGGCAACAAGGCTGGTGAGGGATCTGGAACACAAACCCTATGAGGAGAGGCTGAGGGAGCTGGGGTTGTTTAGCCTGGAGAAGAGGAGGCTCAGGGAGGACCTTATTGCTCTCTACAACTACCTGAAAGGAGGTTGTAGCCAGGTGGGGGTTGGTCTCTTGTCCCAGGAAACCAGTGACAGAATGAGAGGACATAGTCTCAAGCTGCACCAAGGAATGTTTAGGCTGCATGTTAGGAAAACATTCTTCACAGAGTGATTGCCCATTGGTATGGGCTGCTCAGGGAGGTGGTGGAGTCACCATCCCTGGAAGTGTTTAAAGAAAAGATTGGATGTGGTACTTAGTGCTATGATTTAGTTGATTAGATGGTGTTAGGTAACAGGTTGGACTTGAGCTCAGAGGTCTTTTCCAACCTAGTTAATTCTGTGATTCTGTGATCTCTAACAAATATTTGAAAATTGGTGTTGATTAATACATGGTAATCACTCACACAGTTCTGTTTTGTAGCTCTGCACTAAAAATTACCAAAACAAATCCTCCCATGGAAATGACTGAAAATTCCTGCTTTGATACAGACTTTTTAACAGAAACTGCTGTATTAATTCTAGAGTAGTCACGATCACCCTCTAGCTTGACTTTCAATACTAACTAGAATAGCCATTTTACTTCCACGTGGAATGCAACCATTTGCAAAATAGAATGGAAGGAGCACCAAGCTTCAAAAAATTAAAGAAAGAAACAGAGAAGGGAGCTGTTCTATCTTCTTAGACAGCATTCAAAGACAGAGGGACACTGCTTTCCTTTCCAGGAAGGTTACTGTAGATGATTGTTTCATGCTTGGATTGAAAGTCAGTCTTTCTCCAATTAGGAAACAGACCAGGAACAGGAGTTAGTTTTTATTTCTTTTGTCCTACCTATACAGGATATAGATATCCTACCATATAATATAGACATCATATGTTTTTATAATGGCTTATGACAATATGTTCCCAGAGTCTTATCTTTACCACAAGGTTACTTATTAATTCTGGAATTTTCCAGAGGTGCATTAAACTTGAACTGAAGCTTCCATTTCCTTCATGTCTTGGATGAAGGATGCAAACCTTGTTTCAGTGTAGGCTGTAGGTCAATCTAGAAGCATACTGAGAGGGAAAGTTAAGCCCTTCCTACTCATCAAATTCAATCAAAATGTGCTTCCAGACCTAAAGCCATAGGCTTAGGGTGGATAACAAGACTGTGCCTGCCCTCCAGACCAAGCACAGACTTAGGCACTGTGTAGGTGGACCGGGAATGTTGTCATGCAGCAGTGCCCCATGGTTAATGCTGAAGAAGCAAATTACTCATGGATTATTTTGCAGAAGAGCTTCAGGATAGCCTGCTGCAAGGGCAATTGGTATTTATCAGCAGCATGAGCTCAGTCTGCCTTGAGGACTATGTGAAGGATCACGGCTGAATTATAGCCATCTACCATGATCATGGAGACAGAATGATTACGTCAAAAGCGAGCCACACTGGATCCTGCTCTGCTACAGGCAATACAAGTATAGTTAAAGTCTCCATTTAGACACCTAAAAATGAAGGTAATTGATTTTTTTTTTAATTGTTAAAATTTGGTGTCTTGATTTACAGCAATTTGTTATTGTACCAATAACCGTCAGTCTATATTTGCTGCTATCTCTGTGTGTAGTTCAAAGGGAGTTCACGTTCTGTTAACAACAAAACAGTCTTTTGTAGCGAGACCTAACCCTAGCTCAAACAAAATGTCAGCTTCCTTGTTTCAGTTTCACACTCATCTTTCAACAAAATTAGTGAACTTTGCAGATGAGTAATAGAATACCAAACTCCTTACCTTTCAGGGTTTTATTGCAATTCAAGATCACAATTACATACATTTTTGGGTTTTAATACCTAACCAAATCCTTCCACACAGAAGATAGTTTTGAGGTAAATAAAAAGGATGGCAGTGCCCTTACATCTTACACATATCTGGACAGGCTGGATCTACGGGCCAAGGTCAGTCCTATGAGGTTTAACAAAGCCACGTGCCCAGTCCTGCACCTGGGTCTGCCTACCTCAGGCAACACTACAGGCTTGGGGCAGAGAGTTGGAAAGCAGCTCAGTAGAAGAAGACCTGGGAGTGTTGGTTGACAGCTGTCTGAACATGAGCCAGCAATGTGCTCCGGTGGCCAAGAAGGCCAGCAGCATCCTGGCCTGTATGAGGAACAGCATGACCAGCAGGAGTAGGGAAGTGATTGTGCCCCTGTACTTGGCACTGGTAAGGCTGCACCTTGAATACCGTGTTCAGTTTTGCACCCCGCGCACAGGAAGAGCATTGAATTACTGGAGCATGTCCAGAGAAGGACAACAAAGCTGGTAAAGGATCCAGAGAACAGGTCTTATGAGAAATGACATGGGGAACTGGGATTGTTTGTCCTGGAAAAAAGGAAGCCAAGGGAAGACCTCATTCCTCTACAACTACCTGAAAGGTAGTTGTAGTGAGATGGGGTCAGTCTCTTCTCTCTGTATCAGGTAATGGAAAAGAGGAAGGTTTAGGTTGGATATTAGGAAAAAAATTCTTTTGGAAAGAGTGGGCAGGCACTGGAGTAGGTTGCCTAGGAAGGTGTCTAGGAAGATCACTGTCCATGGAGGTGTTCCAGAAACCTGAGGACATAGCACTTTGGGATGTGGTCATGGTGGTGTTAGGTCGATGATTGGACTTGATGCTCTTAGCGAACTTTTTGAATCAAAACAATTCCATGATTCTATACAAACATTCAGATTCACCTCCCCTTTTCCACTTTTTTAACGTTTTCACTGCACCTGCAGCCTCTACCATTCCACTCCAGAGGGAACCTACTAACCTAAATGCAGTCCAACAAAATGGTCATAGCCAAAGAATTTATGGTTCAGTTGCACAGAGTGGGAAGAATACTTTAAGTTTCCAAAGAAGAATAGTTAACATGCCTTAAATTCATACCCTGTCTTTCTTTTTACTAATCTGGCATGTAGAAAAGCCATTCAAGTAGCTCAAAGCAAGAATGCTGACTAGCCTGGCATGGTACACAAGCCAAAGCATTTATGATCTGCAGAACCTGTTGGAAAGGCAGATCCTGCAGTGGCGAGTATTTAAAGCACCAGCTCCTGAATGCTGGAAATGCATTCTGCAGTTGGAAAATAACAGTAATTTTCTCATTCTGTCCTCTTCAGAAAATTTTTGCAGGTCTAATAATTCCCGTAACAGTCAGCAAGCATTTGTAACCTGCCTTGATGTAAGGGTTAATCACAGCCCTGTAGGACTTGACTTCTCAATGAAAACAAAATTTAAATTTTGTTATGCTTTGCCCCAACACATCTCATAAACCTCCTAGCAATCTCGTTTTACATAAACAATGCTATTCAAAGAGGTGAACTAATTATCTTTTACAAAGATAATAAAATGATAGAACATATACAGCACCAAAAAAAATTGTTTTTCTGACTTGTCTCAAATTATCTGTATGATATATATACCGACTCACTGGTTCCTTCTGCACAGGTAAGACATACAGTTCATAAACAGATCAAGAAAACTATGTAAGACTATTGCAGCTCCAAATCAACATTTTCCCCCACAAAAGATGGATCAACTTATACTTTACTGTAACAAACTGAAACCATCAACAGTCAAAATCCTTGATCTTTTTCCTTCTAGTTATTCTAGAAACTTTTTCATTCTTCTAACTACAAAGAATTCATCCCAACAAGGATCTTTTGCAATTGCTGTTGAAGTCTGGGTCCAGAATGAAAGACATTCAAGACAATCTCAATTGTAGAATATACCCAAACTCTTTTGCATAAAATGGAGGGGGTTGGGAGGGAAAAACTGGCCTGTCTCTATCCAATACCTATACTCACAGGAGCAGGGAGCTCCCTAGCCAGGAAGCCTGTGATGGGTGAGCCAGTCACTCATTGTCTTCAGTACAAACACATGAAAAACCTTTTGTGTGTCCGCCTTGGATGATTTCTAAAACCAGTTTCCTCATAGGCAAAGTCATGAAATGACCCAAGAATTGGATCATAATACCTATTTTCTGAGGACAAAGAAGGAACAAATTTATATGAAACATTGTTTTCCCTGGAGTTTTCCAAAAGAGAAGGTAAGCTTTCAACCAGCATTCTATCCAGACGTCCAATTGCAGATCTGGAAAGACAAAGCAGTGCATGCGGCATAATTTAGGGTCAACATTTCTTGTCACAGGATTGTTTTGGAAGGACTTTATCTATAAAGGCTCTTCTTGACATGTGAACCACCCATGTTAGACCACAGCAGTCCAGACATAGGTACTTAGAGTCTTCCAAAACGGACAGGGAAAATATAAGTTGTTTAGTGCCCTGTGTGGCTTCTAAAAAGTATTCAGAGTAGAAGTAATGGAAAAACAACTTCATGTGGTTCAGTGAGATCTGTTCCTTGCCAGCAACCTCTGTGAGAGCATGGAGACATGTTCATGCTGCAGTTGTGCACTTGCACATATTATAACATACAGTGAATGCATCAGGAGGAAAAAAAGAAAAAAAAAAGGAAATAATTTGTGACATATATGTGAAGAACACTTCTGCCTTCTGTCACTAATTGTAATTTGAATTTTAAAAGAATGACAAGCAAACTTAGTAAAATGCAGATTATTCTTCTGAGGGCAACACTTTGACTAACACGACTGTCTTATTTTATTAAAATTATATTCTCTCATGACACTGTAATTAATTCAGTGATATTCTGTATTGTCAGGTGAAATGTAAATAGAATACACCTAAATTGTTTCTCCCAGGCAACTCCTCATTAAAAATAAATTATTTATCACAGATGTCAATAATCCAGGCCCTACTGAAGTGCATCCATGATTACAATAAAAAACCGTGTGCACTTCACAGTAGGTATTGCTCCCCTCAAACACCTACCCAAATAGCTGTAAAAATGGCTATCAGAAAAACAGAACTACACACCTTAACACCTGGCTTCTGCTATTTGCTCTGCTATAACCCTTCATATCCGATGTTTGGTAACTTACTCACTCTGTGCTTCCACTGAAATATTAAAAACGAGATCCTAAATCCTTAAGCTCCTGTTTGATCATAGAGCTGTTCATCTCGTTCTCCTCACGGTGACAGTGACAGATTTGCCTAGAAACCGGCTTTCCGTACCCTGAGGTGAACTCGCAGTAGTGCGAACCCCTAACAAGCCCTTCAGAAACCGGCAACGGTGGGGTGTTGCAGCCGTATCGCCCCCGCCGCCCCGTGCTCTAATAAAAACGGCATAGGGGAAGGCACACAGCTACAACGGCTACCGCTTGAAGCCTCCACTCAGGTCAGTTTTGCCGTCGAAGCAGCCCGCCCACAGCTGTAATGCCGCCAAGCACCGTCACCTCAGCTGAGCCGCACCGCCCCGCGCAGCTTCCGCGTTACCTCCGCCCGAGCGAGGGGGGTGGGACCTGGTTCCGAGGGGGCGGGACTCAGGTGACGGAGCCTCTGTCGGCTCGGGAAAGGGGAGGTCTCGCGCTACCGGCGTGCGGGGATGACGGAGGCGGAAGTGGGATGAGGGAAAGGTAGCGGGGCTAACAGCTTCTGCGGTGCCGCGCTCTCCCCGCCCCTGCAGTGAGCCGGCCCCGACATGGAGGTAACGGGGGGGCGACAGCGTCGCTAGGCTAGAGAGGCGCGGAGCCGGTGGGGAACGTTGGGGGAGGGGATCCTTTGCCAGGGGCGGGGGGCGCGTGACCTTGGGCTGGAGCACGCGGGAGGGGGCGGGGCAGGGGGAGGTCTCCGACAGCCCCCTGGGCCCAGCTGTGGATCGCCCGCAGTACGCTCCGCGCGTCGCCTCTGGTTGTCGGCGGGCGTTGGCGGCTGCGAGGTGCGTCGCTCGCCTCGGGGCCCGTCGCCGGCTTCTGCCTGGGGCCAGCGCGGCGAACAGGGTAGCCCGCGGGCTGCTGCGCGCCCCTTCGTTGCCTCCTTGCCCGCCGCCGTGGGTAGTGCAGCCCTACTAGGGGGAGTAATGCGCGGCCCACCGCGCTCCTGCCTGGGCTGGAGGTGGGTGCTGAAGTCCTGTCCTGCGCAGTGCGCGCGTCGGTGAGGGTTCGAGGGGTTGCATACTGCCTGCCAGGCTTGAAGGTGGGGATGCCATCCTGTTTGTGCTGACTAAAGGGAAGTAACACACAGATGACAGCGAATGTGTTGAGTTGTTGCTCTTTAAAAGTAGCCACGAGCGAGTAAGCATTCCTGTTCTGCTGAGATGACCTGATGTGTTGATAGTATACCAACTGAAACGCCGGCCAACCCAAGCGAATAAAATCGCCGAAGTATGTGTATTCAGTGTAGCTTTCATAACCACCAAGGCAAATTCAAAGGCGGTGTTAAAGACTTCAAAATTTATGTATGACATGAATCCTCCTGGTAAATTCTGAGCTGTGCACATTCTATGTCTCTGCAGAGTGATCACATCTCAAAGTATGTTTCACAGTGACTTGGTATGGTTTGGGTTAGTGATGCCTGAAAGTTACACACTGATCAGATCATCATGTCAAAGTTTAATACATTGCACTTACATATTTGTTAGGCTTTTTCAGAGTGTGTTTAGCAATTGCAAAAGTAAGGCATAGATAGCAATTAAAATACACAGAAGATGCTAAATTGTGGCTTGCAAACACCTTTGCGTAGATAAAGTAGGCTTTAAATTAATAAAATACCCCAAACTATCTATATCTCAGTAAAGCATGGATGTATACTGTGGTTTCAGAATGGTGAAATAAAAGAATTGAGAATCCTTGCAGGATTCAGTGTTGTACTTAGTGTGCTTCATGGCTTACAGCTCAGATGTACCTAATCAATGAAAAGCTTAGTGTTCATTAGTAATTCATCTTCCTCATTGTTCTTCTAATTCAAATGGATGAAGCTCTCTACACAAACTGCTTCTGGTTTCTTTTTCCAGAACAGGAAAACTGGATGTGTTGTATTGCATGGTATGTGGTTCTGCCTCTCTGTGTATTAGCTCAAAAGAGAGTAAAAATAATGTATAGGTTCACCTGACTTTAACTGTAGTGTGGAGAGACACGTGCTATCATTTTCTAAACTGTACATACAATTTATTGTACTTAATTGTACTGTATTAAACATATATGCTGCTTGTAGTGACAGTGGTTTTATACTTGCAGTGCTGAGATATTAAGAATGTAAATGTTAACAAAGTTTTGCATGCCAAGAAAAACCTGAAACTCGTACTTCATAGTTTAAAAAAACCAAAAACCAGAAAAGCAATATTTATGTTTAATGGGCACATTGTTTTCTAATGTTTGCTTTTGTAATCTCATAAAAGCACTAGCCCACGTGAAACAGAGATAACTAACTGCCTTTGTCCTTGGTCTGTACTTGAACTTATATTTCTAATTGTGGCCTTTCATATTATCTGTATCAGTTGTTCTGTCTAAATTGTTAGTGATTCTGCATTCTAAATAGTGTTTAGATTCAGTTTGGCTTTTTCCTTAGTCTGTTATAAGGATGGGGGTTTTTGTCAGAATAAAGAGAATACCAAAGAAAAGTGAAGATATGTGTACATACCTGCACACAATCACTGAGATATCTAAAAATACAAGTATTTCTATAACACACCCCTTCACTTTTATGCACAAAAGCGTGGTAAAGGTCAAACCTTGGAAACACTACCCTTGATATATTGGAAGTATCTGCTCCATTTTTGCTTTGCCCTATCTTAGTAATGTATGTTTCTTCGTATTCCCAAGTATAGGTAAGCATATGTCATATAAACCACTGTATAGTAACATGGAGTCTTCCTGATTAGATCTGTGGAAGTTTACAGTTGAAGGCTTTGTGCATGTATGTTAGAAATAGGGAGCCCAGAATTTGCAGAGTCTGTTCAACTGTATTGTGTCAGGCCAGCACTTCTAGTGCTAAGTGGTGTGTTTAAAAATAAAGAAATAAAGGTGGGGGTGTGGTGGAGCAGGGAGAGAGGGTTCTGTTTTGTTCAAGAGTCTTGGCTTTGCTGTCTTTTCAAATATATTTGTTGGGCCAACAGTTTCAGCAATACCCAGTATGTTTAAGAAAGGAAAAAACGTTGAGCAGTATATGTGGTTCAAAAGTTCCCAAACTTTGGTTTAACTGCTACTCATCTACATTTTTTTTTCATTCATGCTTTTTTTAAAGTGAGCCTTTTAAGAACAAAATACTAAGTCAAGCCTTTAACTCTTGTAAATAAAATAATTTCTCAGAAGCGTATCAGCTCTAGATCTCAATTGAGTAATGGAATTACAAGATCATAGTGGTTTGGGAATCAGTAATTTTCTGTTCTGCTGTTGTGTTATACTAATGACAATAGATTATAATTTTTTTTTCCATTATTCTTCAGACTCATCCTACAAATACTTTTATTGAGCTGTCCCTGTATTTGTTTATTCTCAGTGTTTGCAGACTTGCAGCTAGTTCCAGCAACAGTCTTACATTAAAAGGTTCAGTTACCACAGATTGTGCTTTATTTTTTTGTAGGTTCAAGATCCTGGGCAAGAAATGGTGGCATCTTCTGGCACACCAGGATCAGGCAAATCAAAGGTTAGTTAGTCCTCGCAAATCTAATTTATTTGTGTATCGGTTGTTGAAGGGGTTACAACTTAGCATGCAAGTTCTAATAGGAAGACATAAGGGTGTTTTTTATCAACTTCCTGTGTTCTGCACTTCTTGAAAATTTGATTTATAAACACTAGGCTAAGGTGTTTGGGAAATCTGTGAGAAAAAACTTCTTAACTGATACTTTCATTTCCTGTTACAATATTTTATCAAATATTAGTAGCATCCAGTTTTGGCAGTGGCATGCTTCATAACGTATACAGACTTACTTGTTGGAAGTAAATTTAAGCAATGTCGATATTAGATCAGCATGCTATTTTCAAAACATTGATCAGATTATGCTGGTGAATTCTAACCCCTCCCAACTGTGTTTTCCTGTTTAACTGATGCTGCTCAGCTGTGTGCTCTAGAATGATTTTGGAAAAGCACAGAATTAAACATAGTTTCTGCTACTGCACTCAAAATACCAGATTTGGATAACAGAAGAGCAGTAACTTGGACTGCTAGTGTTCTTGCAAGTGTGTGGTAAGACAGTTTCGTGTCCAAAGGTTTAACTTGTTGGAAATCTGATGTTAAAATACCCTGTTTTCTGTTTGCCTTTGCGTTAAAGGAAGCTAGTTTCTCTAATCTGTATTTTTTGTACAGCTTGACACATTGCCTAAAGAAGATCTCATCAAGTTTGCAAAAAAGCAGGTGATGCTTATACAGAAAGTGAAGTCAAGATGTACAGGTACCTTACTATAAAGAAAAAAATTTCTGCCTTAATGCTTGGTGCTATCTGCCCTTTCCTAATTAACACTGCATGTTTTTGCTAGGTAGATCTAAATTCTAGGCAAATATCCTAGATTTTATTTTCTGCAATTTGGCTATTTTTTGTGGAAGGATAAGGGTTGAAGTCCTTAGAGCAAGGAAGGGAAGGAAAAGAAGCATTTCTTTTCTCAGGTATTAAATTAATTTTGATCTGGCGGTATGGTATGATGGAACAATGTAGCTTGTGCAATTCTTAAGGTGGGACTTGTTGGCTGTTTCCCTGAGCAGTTACAGGGAAACCTGTTGCTTTTCAGGAAGCAGGTAGGAATGGGAATGTCTCTGGTAGGTTTTTTGCATTAAAAAAATTAGTACTGCTGTAGAGTACAGTGGCTTCTTTGAAATGGTTAGCTACTTTATATTTGATTGTTTGCTGCTTTAACAAGAAGTTGCGAAATACACCAAACAAAGTTTTGTGTTGATCGCCTAAAAGTAACCTGAGTAAAACTGCTCTCATGCTGTCCCTCTCCTGTCTGCTATTCCTTTCCCTGCAGTGGCCCATGGATTGGACTGGTGTCATTTCCCTGTGTTTACAGTCTTATTCTTATGCTGACTGCTGGTAGCTGCCCAGAAAAACATTAAGTAAAGGGATGGGCTTGCTAGGCTTTTCCTCAATGGGGCTATTCATAAGATCTTGTTCTTCTACTTGCTGCCTGTTTTTAGAAAACCACTAGGAACTGAGTATCTTTTCTCTCACTTAAATTGACCATGACATAGAAGGTAAGACAATCATTGAAAGAATTTCTATCTGCTGTCCTTCTACCCTAACAAGGAAACTTTGCTTCCTCAGGAAACCATGCTAAATGTCAGGACTGGAGAAAAAATACTAAAAGTTTGTTCTGTTTTCCATTTGCCCTTTCTACCACTCTGTAACAAAGAAAGATTAAGTAAAAGACATCTCTGATGTGAACAGGAGTGTTGTTAGGCACTAGATTTACTAGTAATTTACTACTGTGATGGAACATCAATGCATATTGTGAAATTTCTGTACTTTTTTTAAGAACTAGAGAAAGAGATTGAAGACCTCCGATCCAAAGCAGCTACTGGAGGAGCTGATGATATTATTCAGGTAGGAATATGTAATGGAGTTCTAATGTATTACATAATGTTGACTGAAATACATCTGCAGAAATTATTTGGAAATAAGCTTAAAAACTCTTACTCAGGTCAAAGTTAAGAAATATTCAGGAATTCAGCTGAATTCCCAACTTACTCCTCAGAAAACACTATCAGCTCTGTGAGGAATAGTACAGCATAGTACAGTTTCTTCAGCAAGGTTTTTTGTGATGTTGCTGCTTAGACAGGCTGTTGTTTATTTTAGAATGACCACTGCAGGAGGACTTCAGCCATTTAGAAAACCTACAAAGCAGTCATTTGAAGAGCTCAGAAACACAATTACAGTTGTGTGTCACAAGAAATAGTTTTTGGGTAGTAACCGGATTTTTTTTTTAAGTATCAAGGACATCTGTCTTTCTCAAACTAAGAGTGTTAGCATATGAAAGTGAAGATTGATAGCTCAGAGGAATCTATCAATGGAAAAATTGGTTTTAATAATTTGGATGGAGATTTGTCTTCTACAGAAGTAGACCTTTCCCTCCCTGCACCTGGTAATAAATAATTAGCTCATCAGAAATTTTATTTTGAACAGGACCTTTTTTTAAACTTCAGAATAGGACTCAACACTGTTGTTTTAGTCTATATATTCTGTATCTGTCATATTTGGGCTGATAGTAACTTTTAAAATCAGACTGATCTGTTTAATTGACAACAGAATGTCATGACCTCAATATGTGAGGTCCTATGGTTTACACAAATCGTTCAGACTTGCATTATTAAGAAACTGTTCCTTCAGTAACATTTCTCCCTTAAAATTAGGCTCTCACAGAAAGGCTGGATGTTGTACTTCTGGAGAAAGCTGAAAGTCAGCAGCAGTGCATGACTCTGAAAAAGGAAAATACTCAAAGAAAGCAAGAAGCAGAGGTATTGAAACAAGCAATAGAAGATTACTAGAATACTTGCAAATTACATTTATTTTCTAGTTTTGCTTGTTGTTTATTTAATTTTAATATTTTTCTTCACTTACCTGTGTTCTATTTACCTTAAAAAAAGATCTTCATATCTTGAAACATAAAAAAATATTCATATATTGAAACATTTTCTCCGTACCCCCTATTTTGTTTGTTTTAGGACTAACAATAAATTTAATATTATACGCACTGGCTATTCAAAAAAGAACTCAGTCTGCGTGTTAGTAGCCTACATATGTGATGGATTCAATCAATGGGCTTTGCCTTTCCATTGCAAATAAGTTTGCATTCAAATATTCATAGGAAGTAGCCTCTCAGCCAAGGCGTCTATATTATGTCAGTAATATCAATTAATAATAAAGTGAAGGGTGATTTGCTTCCAATGGACGACCATTGTTACATTGTAGATACTTGAATTTGATGCACTAAAAGTAATTTTGCCTTAAATACAGTATCAGGATAGTTGTTAAAGCTGAAGTCTGTCATGACCATTTTGTGAAATTATGCTGGTAAACAGGATTTAAGAACTAATTTTCCTTTCTCATTCTGAAAATGTTTCTGTAATTTCTGCAGTGTCTTCTGAATTGAGTCATCCTAATATAGATAAAAATTGCCACAGTGTATTATATCTAATACTAAGGACTGTTGAGTCTTCTAATTCATTATTGTAAACAGTTTATTTGGAAATTGCTAAATTACCAGTATTTACTAATTTTCATGCTTGTTTAGGCTGCAGTGGCTAAGACAGAAGAACTGCAGAAGCAACTGGAGCAATCAAGTATTGACTTTCTGAAAGAAATAAAAGCTCTGAAGAGTGAATTAGCAAATGCACAATGCAAACACAATGAGGACTTAACAAAGCTGAAAATGGAATTAGAGGAACAAATGAAGAAACAGATGGTGCTGGTGGAACAGGTTGAATGTCATAGTGATAGCCAGAAAGAAGTTGAAAGATTACAAGATGAAGTCCAAAGAATTAAATCTACTTATGAGGAGCAAATTTTGTGTCTGAGCAAGCAGTTGGAAACTGTGAATGAAGACAAAACCAAAGAAGTGACAAATCTGCAAGAAACCATTAAAAGCAACTCTCAGTGTTACCATAATGAAATAAAAAGTCTGAATGAAGAGCTTAAAAAATTAAAAACTGCTCATCAGGAAGAAGTGTCAGAATTGATGCACCAGATTGAAATATCATCTAAAGAAAATGAAGAAAAGCAAAATCAGATTAACCAGTTGCAGCACAGTTTGGCAGAGGAGAGCTTAATACAAGAGAAAAATATGAAGGATGAAATGTGTGCTCATAGTGACCAGCATGAATATGACTTGGAACAGCTAAGAGAAGTCTTAAATAAAAATGTAGAAAACAAGATGGATGTTGTATACACACAAGAAGAATGTGCTATAGAAGTGAAAATGGAAGAAAAAGTTAGGCACCTGGAGCATACGTTAGAGGAGCTCCAGTCCCAACATAGTATATTAAAAGATGAGTTAACTTACATGAGTAATGTTAAAGTAAAACTGGAAGAGGAAATCCATCGCATAAAGGATGAGTACTTTCATGAGCGGGAAGACTTAGACTTTAAGATAAATGAACTGCAGCTTAGTAAAGAAGATTACTGTTGTGTAATTGAAAAACTAAAATCAGAGCTTCAAGCAGCAAGGGAGTGCTGTGAAACCATTGTAAAAGAGCATAAGTTAGAGATTCAGACTATGAAAGAGCAACATAAGAGAGAAATTTCTGAACTAAATGAAACTTTATTGTCTGGTTCTGAAAAAGAAAAGATGGGATTAGTATTTGAAATGCAGGAACTTAGAGAAAAACTTGAAAAGCTAACTCAGGATAAAGAAGAAGCAGTGTCCAATTACAATAGCCTGAGAGAAACAATGGAAACTCTACAGACTGAGCTAGGGGAATCTGCTGGAAAGATCAGCCAGGAGCTTGAATCGATGAAACAGCAGCAAGCTTCTGACGTCAGTGAGCTGCAGCAGAAACTCCGAGCTGCTTTCAATGAAAAAGATGCTCTTCTTGAAACTGTGAACCACCTCCAGGAAGAAAGAGAAAAATTGTTGTCTAATCAGCTAGAGACAGAAGAACTTAAATGTAAAATTGTTAGTCTTCAGGAGGAGAATAACACAATAACAAGCTCCATCAAACTAAAAGAGACTACTATAAAAGATCTGGAAGAGAAAATAATTGTTCTAACCGATCAAAATAAGAGTATTTTAAATGAAGTCAAATGCTTGGGTGAGGAGAGAGAAACCCTTCAGGAGAGGTGCAAGCAAGAACAAGAAAGAGTTCAGGAACTTCAGGAAGAAGTAGGTGTTGCTAACCAATACAATAGTGACCTGAAAAAAAAGGTGGAGGAATTAACAGAGAGGCTGAATGAAGCTGTGACTAGGAAGACTGAAAACACTCAAATGCTAGAGCAACTGGAAAACCAGATCGAATCTCTGGTGCGTGAAAAAGAGAACCTTTCATCTGAAGCATGTCATCTTCATGAGGAAAACAAGAAAATAATTCAGGAAAAAGACGAATTAAGTGAAAAGCTGGAAAAGGTTATGTCTGAAAAAGATGGTTGGTTAGTGTTGAAAGAGCACTCTGAAAGTTTAGAAAAGAAACTACAAATGACAACTGCAGAAAAAGACCATATATCAACATTACTTGAAAGTGAACAAGAGCACAGGTCACTCGTAAAAACTCAGCTGTACCACTTACTTGAGCAAATGGAGTTCAGTGTTTCAGATTCTGATGAGTATGATTCTCTTAGCTTGTTACAAATTGCAAATGAATCCTTGGCAAAAATCAAAGAAGAGCATTGCCTTGCACTGCAGAATGAGGAGAAAGTTCTTCATTTGCAACGGGAAGTTGAGAGACTAGAGGAAGAAAATGCAGCTCAATATAGAGATCATAGGTCCCTCATTCAGGATTTTGAAAAAGAAAAGACTCACTTGAGAGAAGAGTTGAAAGGAGCGTGGTCTGAAAAAGAAGCACTTCAGTGTGATATCCAGGAGCTTACAAGTGCTAGTGAAAAAACAAGGATTGAAAATCAAGATCTTAGAGCTAATATTGAACAGATTGCTCAAAAACTTGCTTTTTATGAAACTCAAATACAAGAACAGCAAAAAGGATCAGAAAAACAAGACGACTTAAATTTCATTCTGGAACAAAAGGAAACTGAACTTAGAAATGTGAAAGACGAACTGAGTTCTCTAAAGGTTATATTTTGTTATTGAAGTATACAGACTAAACCTCTAAAGTCTTCAGAATTAAGGTTCAAAAAATACTTTCAATTATCTCTCTTTTTCCTTTTTTTTTTTTCCCTTGGCCTGAAAGTGAGTTTCCCTTCTAGAAAGCCAATTTCTGAGTTTCCTAGCACCTCAGAATCCCCTCCCTCCCCCCAGAAAAACAAACAAAAGACCCCAGAAAACCCCAACAACTGAACCAGGCAAAAGTTGTTTTTACTTGAACCTCTCTTCCTATCAGTACCCCTCAAAGTCATCATTTTCTAGATGCATTAACCAACCTCTTAATCTTTCACCTCTAATTTTCTGTGATCTCCATCTCAGACAAAACTAGTGTTTACTCTGCCTTAGTTAGCTGCTGCTAACTTCAGGTCTTGGGAACTGATAAACCTGACAGCTGCAGAATTAATGGTCTCCCATTTTTTGTCCTTGGACAGGATGGAAAGCAGCTTTTAGAAGGTTGGAATGTTTTCCTTTCAACATAAATATATTTTTCAGTTACCAAGCTGATAGGAAATTGCTCATAAAGACTTTCATGGTAGTAAGAATGTAGGCACAAGTCCAGCTATAGCTGAAACCTATGGTGGCTTGTTAGGGGCAAACCAGTTAGCACAGATAGATGTTTGTAATACAAGTGTCTTTCTTTATAATACAGAATTTAATGGAGACACTGACTGAGAAAACTGATCAACAGTCTTCAGTAGCAGAGCTTCAAGAAAAAATTGGTATCTTTCTCACTGTTCTCTTTTATTTAAGGTTTGGGGGGTTTTGGAGGGTTAGTTTTTTATTCTCTGCAAAATTGTCCCCTATTTCCTATTTCATACAAGTCAAGGAAGGTGGGGAAGTAGATATCGATGCAGCTTCCTACAATATTCCTTCCATTTGGGATTTGAAATATTGTTAGCAATCTTAAGTCAGTTATAATTTGATAATTCCTAAGTTTTGGGGGGTTTTCTTCTTGTGTACATTGGGCTATAAACAATATAGCATATTTCATCTTTATTTTTTAAAATTTGGGAAATAGTTGTGCCAATAATATACCATAATGCTGCCAAGATGACACAAAAGCAACTATTTTCCAAAACTACTGTTGCCTCATTACAGTTACCCCAACACATTAGAAAGAAAACAGTCCAGAGTTGTTAGAATTGTATGTGGAAGTAGACAGGAGTAGGGCTTTTAACTATGATGGATGCCTCTGAAAGGCAGAAAGATTGCCGCTAAGCTGCCTGTGAGGCTGGATGTTCTAGCTTAAAATTAAATTTAAATTCTTAACTGAATGAAATATTGGAACTTCTCCCCTTGCTTTATATCTTGTTTTGTTTCAAAGTCATGAATTATGTTCTAGTTGAATTTAATTTTTTGGGGGGGCGGAGGAAGAGGGGAGGCATATTTTTACACGTTTTATTTATGTATTTTAGGAAGGCTGGAAAAAGAATCTGCAGAAAAAGGAGAGAAACTAAATAAAATCAAGGTTGTTGCTGTGAAAGCAAAGAAAGAGTTAGATGCCAGCCGAAAAGAGGTATCCTGACTGCTGGTTAATATGAAGAACATTCTGCATGTGGGTTCTGGTTTAATGATGCACATTTCTTTTTAATAAGACACAGGCTCTAAGGGAGGAATTGGATTTGGTTCGATCAGAGAAAGATCAGTTGTCAGCTTCAATGAAAGATGTCATTCAAGGAGCTGAAAGCTATAAGGTAAGAGTAGTAGTATTTTTACAGAAAACAGTTATGTCAGAAAATACTTTGCTTTTGAAGCCTACCCTAGAAAACAAAACAAAAAAAGTAGTTTTATGCTTGGTTCAGAGAGTATCAAGTAATGGCCAATAACAAATAGAGTACCAAAGAGGTCTGTGCTGAGATCTGTCCTGTTTAACAGTGATCTGGAGAAGATGATGGAGAACATACTCGGATTATTCCTAATTGAGAACAGTCAATTCAGAGGGTAGGGCTTCCATTCTGAGAGATATAGACAGGCTTGAAAAATGGAACAGAAACCTTTTGAAGCTAATTGAAGGCAGATGCAGAGTTCTTCATGTGGGAAAGAGGATCTCCTTGATACAGGCTGGGAACTCTGTGGCTGCAGAAAAGATTGTCAAGGTTTGGTAGGCACCGAGAATGAGAAAACTCTGTTCTGGTACAAAAGGTAGCAGCAGAATCCTAGTCTGTAAGAACATGAGTACAGCTAATAAGTAGGTCAAGGGAAGTTGTTTTGTCTCTGGTCAGCACTCCCATGAAGGGAGTCTTATGAGGACCAGCTAAAGGAACTGGAGTTGTTTAGCCTGGAGAAATTGAGGCTGAGGGGACACCATACTGCTTTCTACAAGTACCTGAAAAGAGGCTGTGGTAAGGGGGGATTTGGGTTTCTTTGCCCAGATGACAAGAGATAAGAGGAAATAGCCTCAAATTGTGCTAGGGGAGGTTTAGATTGGATATTAAAAAAAATTTCTTCACAAAAAGGGTTATCAGGCATTGGAACAGTCTGCCTGGGGAAGTGTTTTAAGTCACTGTCCCTGGAAGTATTTCAAGTAGGCATGACACATAGGGACATGGTTTAGTACGGGGCTTGGCAGTATTAGATTTACAGCTGGACTCAATGGACTTTTGAGATCTAAATAATTCCATGACATCACATGACAGTACTGCAACAATCTTGTCTCTCCTCCTCCCTCCAAATACAAGAAAGAAATTAATAGTCATTTTGGTGGAGGGTGACCTGGATGGTCAAGGGACTGGAATAAGTGAGGTACAAGGCTGAGAAATTTCTCACCCTGGAGAAGACTTCAAGTTGAGCTAATAGCAGCCTTCCAGTACCTGCAAAGATGCTATTAAGGAAACAGAGACAGGTTATTAATGGAAATGGAAGATGAGAGACAGTAGTCCAAAACTGAAATGAGAGATTCCAAGTAAGTATGTAGATAAACATTTTTACCCTGTGAGGATGGTTGAACTTCAGAATGGGTTTCCCAGAGGTGTAATGCCATCTCTGTCCTTGGAGGCATGTTCTTGAAAAGACCTGACTGAACAAAGCTCTGAGTGAACTGGTCTGATCTCACTGCTGACCTGCGGTAAGCAGAAGGTTGAATGTAGACCACCTGAGGTCTTTTCCAAGCTGAATTGCTCTGCAATTTCATGAACTGAAAAGGATTTCTTCCAGAGCTTGTAATAGAACGGTAATTTCTTTCTGATATTTCTCATGTTGCATTAAGAGAACTCATATGATGAAATACTAGCAAGCTAAGTGTTAGAGATATGGAATATGCTTATGTAATCTGTATGTTAAAGAAATACAGTTTTATGTTTGTATGTATTAAGAATCTTTTGATAGAATATGATAAGCAAGGAGAGCAACTGGATTCTGAAAAAGGAAGAGCAAATAATCTTGAACGTCAGATAGATGACCTCACAAGACAGCTCCAGGTATCATCCCAACAGGTCAGTTCTGTATATGCCTGATCTAATGATAATTACAGTAAATTATTTTAATTACTGAGTGTAAGTTTCAGTCTTGTGCTTGTCACTATATAGTGACTTGGAATTCAGGTTTAGAGGGCTGTTCTTTTACCTGGGCTGTGACAAAGGTAAATACATCTAGAACATCTGGCATTTTCAATAGAAGGGGCTTGATTTTCCACAGACCAACTCAGAGAAAAGACCAGGTGATCACCTCTGGTGATTTTTTTTTGTTTGTTTTGTTTTGTATTTAATCAATGTTTAAACATACCAAATTTAACTACAGGTTTTTGCATCTTTCACAAGGATGAGACTGCATTGTAGAGTACTGTAGTGCTATAGGACAAGTGCAGGGTCATACATCTGGGAAGGAGTAACAACAGGTACCAGTACTGGTTAGGGTCTGCCCTGCTGGAAAGCAGCTCCACAGAAAAAGACCTTAGAGTGCTGGTGGACAGCAAGTTTTCCATGGAACAACAATGTGCCCTTGTGGCCAAGAAAGCCAAATGGTATCCTGGGGTGCATCAAGAAGGGTGTGTCCAGCAGGTTTAGGGAAGTTCTTCTACCTCTCTGCTCTGCCGTGGTGAGACCACACCTGGAATACTGCTTTGAGTTTTGGGCTCCCTAGTTCAAGAAAGACAGAGAACTGCTGGAGAGAATCCAACAGCGAGCCATGAGGATGATTAGGGGACTTGAGCATCTTCCCTATGAAGAGAGACTGAGAGACCTGGGGATGTTTAGTCTTGAGAAGAGAAGACTGAGAGGGGATCTCATCAATGTGTATAAATATCTGAGGGGTAGGTGTCGAGCGGATGAGGCCAGGCTCTTTTTGGTGGTGCACAGTAACAAGACAAGGAACAACAGGTTCAAACTTGATAGAAGATTTCACCTCAACATGAGGAGAAACTTCTCTACAGTGAGGGTGACGGAGCACTGGAACAGGCCGCCCAGGGAGGTTGTGGAGTCTCTTTCTCTGGAGACTTTCAAAACCTACCTGGATTCATTCCTGTGCAGACTACCCTAAGTGATCCTGCTTTGGCAGGGGGGTTGGACCTGATGATCTCTTGAGGTCCCTTCCAACCTCTAATATACTGTGATATTCAGAAGAGTCTAAGATGGTACTTAAGAAGCTGTGATATAATATTTTTTGCAGAGCTAGTTGCAATTTGTTTGGGATTTAGGAGTTAAATACCCAGGCCCGATTCATAATTACACTGCAGATCCATCTAGCCCACCGTTTCCTTACAGCCGCAGCATATATTCTGCTGATTATGCAGGTGTTGATTTTTTTCAAGTTTGTTATGAGGTATTTTGTAAATAAAAACAGTTTGGGTTGTTGTTGGCGTTTTTCACTTTATTCTTAACCAGCATAATGATGACCAAGATAGAACACTGAAGATGTCTGATCTGTTAAAATCATAGCAAAAATAGCCCAGATACAGGTGTTCTTACTATGTACCAATACAATCTCATTGAAGACTTAGTGGTGCTGCAGTTAAGTCTTTAGGAATTCATAGTGTGAATGTTTTATTTATAAATACATCAGCTGTAGTTGAAGTGGTAGTACTCAAATGTTGTATGTCATTGTGGGAGGAAGGTGATTCTTACAGAAAGCATAAACATTGGGAATTTTTTTTTTCTTATTTCTTACAACTCTAGCCATCTTACAAGAAAACTGGGAAAATGAACTCTGAACAAAACAATCAAATTGTACTAGTGATTTTAATTTAGCCTATTTCTTATTCTGGTTTAAATCATGGACCAGACTCATTTGTAGGAATGCTGTTTGTAAGGAAGTTGGATAGCAATCAGCGTTTGTTTTTTAAACATAGACAACATCTTCTCTCTCAAAGTCTCATAAAAATTTAGCTTACATTTTTATCTTTCCACTGTGATCATTTCAGCATGATCAGTTACACTCTGCTAATGAAGACCTCCTGGCTCGTGTTGAAACACTGCAATGTAATGCTAAGCTGCTGGAAACTCAGCTACTGGAGATACAAAGAGCAAAGGCAAAGGCTGACAAAGATCTAGAAGCTGAAAGGCTTCTGAAAGAGCAGAAAGCAAAGGTAATGCTCTGTAGAGATGGTGAATGGGCTGAAACATTACTTCCACTGGATGTGACTTCTGTTAGATCTTTGTAAACTATGTTTTTATAGAGCAAAGTCCATACTTTTCTTGTTACTTGATTCAGTCTTTTTTGAAGGCCTTGTCTCTTCATTGAAAGAATTGTGCATGGCTGTCACTTAGAATAGATTGAGGATTGTTACAGAATGGGAAAAGCACTTAAAAATTTTCTGGGTTTATTTATTTCACTTTTTTTTTTTCTAAAAGAGGAATCAGTTATTTTTGTTCAACCTAAGTGTTTGTGTAAGTGTACATAAATGCTGACATGTGTTTTGAAATTGCACTGCATAACTGAGAAGTATTTAAATTTCAGGAACACAGTGGTGCTCTCCGAGAAGTAGAGGAACTTCAGGTGCAGCTTCAGAAAGAAAAGAAACATCTGCAGAAAACTATGCAAGAACTAGATCTGGCAAGAAAGGTAGAGTTATGGTTCATGTTAGTGCTTAATGGACTATCAAAGAGTTGGGTCCATCTTGCCATGTTGAATCCCTCTTTCTAGTCTGAGGATTTTAAAGGCCGGGGCTTGCAAAAAGGAAAACTTGAGGGCTTTGACCCCTGTTTTTGTGTTTGGAGAGCTGATGTGTACTTTGGTGATTTGTTGCCTTTTTGGGGTTTGTTGTTGTTGGTTTTGTTTGTGGTTGTTTTGTTTTGGGGTTTTGTTTGGTTTGTTTTGTTTTAGCTTTGGTTATGTGACCTGTCCTGAGTAGAAACAGTAATAGAACTCAGATGTCTGGAGTACTAGCACGGTGCGCTATTCAGAAGCTGCCCTTGTAAGGACATGAAGATGACAGAAACTAATTATCTGCAAATACCCACTGGTAAAACTTAAAAGTAGCAACCTGTTTTCCAAAGCTTCTGGTTCTTGTTTGAAAACAGATTATTTACTGAGGATATGGAAACCTGATAGATGGGTGTCGCTTGTAGGTATGAATAGTCTCAAGTTGTGCCAGGGGAGGTATAGGCTGGATGTTAGGAGGAAGTTCTTCACAGAGAGAGTGATTTGCCATTGGAATGGGCTGCCTAGGGGGGTGGTGTAGGTGCTATTCCCAGAGATGTTCAAGAAAAGACTGGATGAGGCACTTAGTGCCATGGTCTAGTGGATTGGATAGGGCTGGGTGATAGGTTGGACTGGATGATCTTGGAGGTTTCTTCCATCCTGGTTGATTATATGATTCTATTCTATGATTCTATAGTTTTAAAGTTTTTTGTTAGATGGGCAGTATAGTTTTCTAATGTAATTTTTGAAAAACACTAATTTCTTAGCAGTCAAGGCAGATTGTAAGCTGTGATTTTATTATATGTCACTTACAGGATGCTCAGAAGAGTACACTTATGGATATGGAAATAGCTGATTATGAGAGGCTAGTGAAAGAACTTAATCAGAAGATTACTGATAAAGACAGCAGAATAGAAGATCTTGAGCAAGAGACAGGAATTCAGAAACAAAAGCAAGAGACTCTACAGGAAGAAATAAGTAAGTAAACTATACCTGTGGTATAGTTAGTAATGGTACCACAATTCAGAAACAACCTCTTGAGTTGATCAGACTTTGCAGGGAATACTAAACAGCTACATAATCAAAATTACTTTTCAGTAAAGAAAACTTTACTAGGTTATCAGTCATTTGATCTAGTATTGAGCAAATTAAAGCCAGATTGCCTGCCTGACAAATTGCAGTTCCTACCTGGTTAAGTTCCGAAAGTCAGTGACTGACAGGAGTTGTCATTCTGATATACTACACTCACAAAACTTTACTAGTTAGCATGTGGTTTAAAATCCTGAAGTGCAAGTCTTAAAACAATTTCATTTATTTGAAGATCTTTGTGATACTTGGAAATAATAATACTGTGAACTTACTGTAAGCTACTTGTTTGCAGTGCTTAAGAAATCTCAGAATTTGCTTAAATACATTTCCAGTGTTTTTAAGGAGGGGAAGTTTCTTTTTCATGTAATTGCTGTTTTCTGTGTTAGAGTCACTTCAGTCGAGTATGCAACAGGATGAGGAAAGAAATGCCAAGATAAAACAACTTCTGGTGAAGACCAAAAAAGAACTGGCTGACTCAAAACAAGCTGTAAGTCCAGATGTTAATGACTATGTATTCAATTTTTAAACTAACTTTTAAAATATGAGCTGCTAGCTCTTAATTTGCTGAGGTTTGGTTTATTTTAATAACCAGATAACTTTACCATGCAGGAAAATGACCATCTAATGTTGCAGGCATCATTAAAAGGGGAACTGGAAGCCAGTCAACAGCAAGTGGAAGCCTATAAGGCAAGAAACTTCATTTATATCTTAGTATAAGGTTTATTATTTCAGTAGTAATTTGTAGTAGGCAGAAGAATGAAAAGGTGTCATTTTAATACTGTTACTCGTTCATTTTTCTAAATAAGTTTTGTCTGTTTGCTGTTTTCCCCAAATACTTATTTCCCATATGATATTCTTTAAACAGGTTTAACCTTTCTTGTTCCTCTTTCCTTTCTACCAAAAGAGAAGACTGTGTTGTTTGAAGCTTGTAACTAGGATATGTTTTAAAATAGTTTCTTTAAAAATGGAAGTTGTTTCAGTTTAGAAGCAAAAGAATGTAATATTGTCAGCAAAAATCTTAGGTGTTGTCCATCTGTATAAATTTGGTTGGGCAGAATAGGAATTGAATGTAATGAAAGGTAAGAGGGAAGAGAAGGGAGAGAGGTTGGCTTTATAAATGCTGCCACACCACTATTATATTTTTATCTTCAATTCTGTCTTTAAACAACATCTTTTTTTAATTACATGTAAACCCTTGCCTATTTTTTATTACTATTCTGTTTTAATTGGATTCTAATTTTATATTCACTAGATCTGTACAGGAATTAATGTAGTAGAATGCTGTGTTCTTTGTTGCACATCCCTTTGGAGGGGGAACGAAAAAACATGTCATAGTGAAGTTTTCTACTGACTTTTTCAGATACAAGTGTCTGTACTAACATCAGAAAAGCATAAAGTTCAGGAACACCTGCGAACGTCTTCAGAGCAACACCAGCGTACATTGAGTGCTTACCAGCAAAAAATTGCAACCTTGCAAGAAGAGTGCAGAGCAGCCCAGGTAATCTAGTGGAAGAAGTAATAACTGTTAGAGACTTTAGAAGGGAGATTTACTACACTCTCTTGTCTGCTTCTGAAGAAATATTTTGCAGATATTTCACTCCTCTCTTTTTGTCTGTCAAGAATTGGAAATTACATCAGTACTTAATGTATCTGAGTAGTGGTATAGAGGACAAGCCCGACTCCGTCCTGGAACATCCAGACTGTTCTCTTAAATTTCCAGTATGGAAAACCTTGTGATGGTATTTGGCAGTCAAGAGTTTATTTAAAATGACCAGCATGTATACGCTGCAAAGAAAAGAGAAGTTTTTAAAGAAAAGAGATGAAAACCCAAGAAAGGAATATTTATTTGTTCTATATAAAACCAGTTAGCAGAGATATTCTGTTAAAAAAAAAAAAGCTTGTGAAAGATGTTTTGCAAACACCTTTTGATAGCTGCAGTATGGCAGCTGACCTAGATGTGAAACTAACTCTATTGGTGAGGCTTTTGTCCACTGTTAGGTGTTGGTGGAATCTAGTGTACACGTTGAAGACAGACAGGTTCAGGATACAGTAGAATTGTTATGTTCAAACTGTCTTTACAGACATTACTGCACCACGCTGGCTCCTTTCATATGATAGGTGTGCAGCCTGCAGCCTCTCAAACTTCTGCATTTTAAAAAAGATGAACTGAAATGGACAAATGGTTGCTGCTACAGGAGACTTGCTTGAGTTGTACTGGTTGATAACAGTTTTACAGATCCTTTCTTCCTAACTGGTACCTTTCCATGGTGGCTTGCTCCTTGATGTTGTGAAACCATTAAGGGTGTAGATTTTCCGCGCTGGTGTGTTTTTGAAGCTGTTGGAAGATTAGCCTTCTTTAGGTGCTTAAGAAAATAGATATTACTACAATAATATTAACAAAAGAATTTTTCTGGAAGGAAACATAAAGATGGACACCAACACAGCTTGTAGAAGCTAGTAGAAGGCACAAGTCATGCTGATGTTTAAGACTGCATGTCTGAGAACTTTGGAATATTCTACCTCACATAGCCTTACAGGAAGAAAAGAAAATGATTAATTTGAAGAAAATGCCCACAAATCTTAGGGACTCCAGAAAAGGTGACACAATGGCTAAGTTCACTCACCAGTTCAGCTGAAGAGAAACTTTCCAAAATTCTCTTGGAAATGAGAGCATTTTAGTCATCACAAGGATGACTAATGAATCCATGAGGTTTTCCTAAGATCCAAGAGTGAAAACCTGCCTCTGTGTTTTCTTAAAGGAATATTCCAACATGAGTATATGAAGGATGTAATTGCTACTGTGTTGTGAGGTAATTTACTGTATGTCCACAGAAACTTGCCTGTCAGCTGAATTTAGAAGATAAGATAGATGAAACTGCCCTTACAATCAACTAGAACATTGTGTCTTGTGCTGTGTGCTATTACAAGACAGACTTAACTTCAAAATTGTGCATGACATTAAGGCACATTAGATTTTTCTCACATGGGTAGGATAGAGAGGAAAACAGAATTATCCCTTTATTTTCCTTCACCTTTATCTTCATTTAAGGAATAGAACCACTTGCTTGTGAATCAGTGTTAATGTATTTCCTTTTTTTTAATACTGGTATGTTGAAAATCAGTGTCTCTGCGTTAAGTTTCACATTCTATGATACTCAATTCAAATCCAAAGAAACGTGATCTGTTATGGTAGTCACTATTATCTATTTAAAAGAAAAAAAAATGCAGTGGTTAATTCTTTGTTTGTTTGTTTCAGTGCAAGATGCATTTAATTTTAGAGAAATAAGGAAGAAGTAATTAATAGTATAACTTACTAAGGATTTGTTTTCTCTGTGATAGGCTGAACAAGCATCTGTTACATCTGAATTTGAGAGCTACAAAGTCCGTGTTCATAATGTTCTAAAACAGCAAAAGAATAAATCTGCTTCTCAGACAGAATCTGAGGGAGCCAAACAAGAAAGGTAAAACTGAAATTTTATAAGCATACAGAGAAATACTGATACTCAAGTTATTAAGCTTGCCTTTGCTAACTGCTGACCTACAAGGGAGTTCCACTATTTAACTCTTTGCTTCAATATGGAAAATATCAAAAGGGAGACTATTTGCCTTTGTAGTTACTTTGTTGTTCTATTGTTGTTTTTTTTTTTTTCTAACAAACACACACACAGAGACCTCTTTATTTCCATAAACTTTATCTGATCTGTTACCTAACTGTGGCTGCCTATTGGAGCAGAATAAAGTTCATCAATTTGTACCATGATGGTGCTATGTCAGTATCTAATTCCTTGATTTCTTGATTTTAACATTTGTTTTTGTGTAAATTGCCTGTTGTGCAGTCAGAGGGAGCTGTCAGATGTTAGGAAGATTTGTGTGATTCTTAAGAGCAGAAATTAGCCAGCATTATTCTGTGTAGACTTGACACATTGTGTTCTCTTGACATGAAGTATTTATAGCAGAGGGCCTTTTCCAGCTAAGAAGAAAAGAGCAGTCTGTCTGAGTTCACTTCAAACTTTCTCAGGAAGGAATGGCTTAGTGTGGTAAAGCTCTGGCTGTCAGTTAAGTCATCAGTTCCAGCAAATTTATGAAATGCTGTTGTCTCATCAGCTGTTACTTGAGTAAAGAATTGGAAAAAAGTTAACACTGACAAAAGTTCCCTGAAAGTCGTTTAAATATAGTTGTATGCCAGGTAAATTAATTTTTACTTCAGAAAATGTCTGAACACACTGCAGAAGTAGATCAGTTTCTGTAGGTTATTTTTGTAAGTTACTGATAGCTGTCCTTGGTGTTTATCAGTCAGATGTCCATTTCTTAAGAATATCTTAAAACTGCATGCAATTGCGGCTGAAAGTCCACCAGAGGGAGACTTGTGCTTTGTTAGAGGACCAGTTCTACGGTTGTTTTGGGTTTTAAGTACATCTGCTGCCTCATCTTTTCTTTGAAGCAAGGAAACAGCGATAGTTGCATTTCTTTGTCTCTCCTTTTTGCAGAATTTTAACAAGTTCTGACATTAGGTTTTGGTGAAAGAGGGTCACCTGGGAAACCAAGTGGGCAAGTGATCAAGCAATAAAGAGATGACAAATAGGTTTCAAATAAATGGTTTAAAAGTATCATCTTCAAGGATTAATGAGATATACAGTTCATGATATAATGAAGATGTCTACAATACAGAAAGCATAAAACAAGAATGTGTGTGACTTACGATTTTTTTCTTTCTACTGTATCTGATTTTGATATATTTCTGACCAACAGACTTTATCTGGTTTTGTTAACTGATACTGCTCTCTAGTCTGATAAATAAAATAATCTCCAATCATTTCTCTCCTAGATTCAGTCTCATTGAACTGATGTGTGTTTACTAAATAAACAAAAAACCCCTGCACCACTTTGAAGAAGAAATTTTCTTCCATCTGCATCCCACATATTACCTCCTTGTCTTCTTCCTCCAAACCAGGTTGAAGTAGAAAGTGATAAAAAGTGTGACTGGTTATCACAATAGTTACATTCCCAGCAGTTCAGATGGGATCAAATAAACCTCTTTGTAGCTATACTGCAACGGGATCAGAACTTCTCTAAGTTGCTTCTTCTGCAGTCACATTCTAGGATTATTTTGGTCATGGTGCTGTGTTGGATCAGCTGTCCCATACGTTGTGGATGTCATATAGGTTCTGAAATAATGATTGTATGTTGCTTGTTTCTTTTTTGTCCCCCTTGTAGAGAACAGTTGGAAATGATGATAGATCAGCTTAAAGTTAAGCTGCAAGATGCTCAGCATGATTCACAGATGAATGCATCTGAGCTCCAAGCGCTACAGTCTGAACATGACACCTTGCTGGAAAGACACAATAAGATGCTGCAAGAGACTGTTGCAAAAGAGGCTGAACTCCGTGAAAAGTATGGTCTGATGATGAATAAATGTTAGATATTTTATTTTGTGTGAACTTCAGGGATTGGGTGCATAATAGCCTATAACTTTACTCCCCAAAGAAAGGGCATTATTGTTGAGAAACGTAAAGGAATTTGCAAAAGGAGTGTTTTGCTGGTTTTTATAAGCCTTCACAAGTTTCAGCAATGAAAATGTAGCTGATAGGGAATGTGAGACTTCTGCAAGCTTTCTACCTCTTATCTGTCAGATTCTGAAATTAGCATTTTCAAGCACTTTTGACTGTTTTTACATCCAATGCTCAATGCTGTGTAAGTGTTCAACTGCTTAACTAAATTTTATGGATGTTTTCTATTAAAAAAATAGGGTAGTTAAATCCTGTGCAAGTGATTTCACTGACAAAATATCCACCAAGGGCCTTCCTTACAGAAAGTACTGGGGTTTAAGTCTGTGCTTGACACAATCTTAATTTGCCATTTCTTTCAGAATTAAAGGATCTGTTTAATATGTGTCACTTCTTTAAAAATCACAAGTACCTAATACTTGAGCTATTAAAAAATGATCTTTCCTTTTCTTCTGTTTAGGGTACCAAGACATTCACATGAAATAATCATTAGAAATTGCAGCTTCGTGTTAGGAACCATTTACTTGCTGTCACTGTCTTCATACTGTTTGGTCTGTTACCAATAGCCACATGATGATTCATTGTAATCAATGAAATTGTGTCTTGCATTTTTCTGGAAACAGCCCATATCTCAGTTGGTTCCCTTCATACCCAGAGAGGGTCTAGCTCTTTGCTACTCTGGTTACATCTAAGTGTGTGCAATTATAAGGGCAAGTCCTATGCTTAAACTTTCCATACATGCACTTGTTTCACTGCTTGTGACAATTTTGGTGTGCTTCTGGACTATCTCCAAACCAAGTACAATTGATGCATTACTGGTAATTTTCTTGCTAACAACTCCATTCTTCTGCTCTCTTTTGTGCTGGAAGTTGAAGCTTAGAAAACATTAAACTTGGCTTCTTCCAAGCATGTTTTTTAAAGTCCTGTGTGTTTGGTAAATAACTGTTTGAGGGAGTATAAGGTAAGTGACATGCCATGTATGACACTATAAACACTCATGTTGCAGTTTTAGAATTTAAGAATGTTTGGATGGCATTGTCTCCAGTACTTTAATTTTTTTCTCAAAAACGTCTGAATTTTGGGTTCTGAAATAAAAATCAAGGGTTTATATAGACTGAATTCATGTGGTAGGTACAAGTTTTTCAGTCTTAGATTTTCCCTGTAGAAAGAAGAATTTAAGTGGAAAAAAATTGCATGGTTGTTCTTAGGTAATCATACCCATGAAAATTAAAAACTATTTGAAATAACAAATTTTGAAAAGTATAAACAACAGTGTCTTGTTGTCCATCTCTTACAGTTTGTGTATTTGCTGTTTGCAGGCTCTGCACAATACAGTCTGAGAACATGGTCATGAAAACAGAGCATGCCCAGACTTTGAGTCAGCTGACAGCCCAGAATGAAGCTCTCCGGAACAATTTCAGAGATCAAGTCAGGAACCTGCAAGAAGAGCACAGGAAGACAGTAGAGACACTTCAGCAGCAACTGTCTAGAGTAGAAGCTCAGCTCTTCCAACTCAAGAGTGAACCAAGCACTAGAGGTAACTTTCAGTCCTAGTGTCAGGTTTTCTTGGGTTTGATAAAATTTTTGCATACCTGAGTCTGAATCTAATACGTGGTTATAGTGTGTGCTTCTGTAATACACCAGAAATCTTTTCTGGAGCATGTTGTACCAATCCACTGATAGCAAATAAGGAATGTTTGTTGTTACTGCACCTTCAGAATCTTGAAAGTGCTTGAATGCATCCAGAGGTAGGCAACAACGCTGGTGGAAGGAATCTCCTGTGACAGGTGGCTAAAGACTTTGTGCATGTCTAGTTTGGAGAAAAGGAGGCTGAGGTGCGACCTCGTTTTTCTCTTACATTTTCCTGAGATGGGGAAGTGGAGAAGGAGGTGCCAATCTGTTCTCCCTGGGATCCAGTGTTAGGACACATTGTAATGGCTCAAAGATGTACCAAGGGAGTTTCAGACTAGGCATTAGGAAGCAATTCTTTACCAAGAGGGTGGTCACACCCTGGAGCAGGCTTCCTAATGAGGTCCTCAATGCCCCAAGCCTGTCGGTGTTTAAGAGGCATTTGGACAATGCTCTTAGCAGCGTGCTTTGACTTTCTGGCCAGCCCTGAAGTGATCAGGCAGTTGGACTAGATGAGTGTTGTAAATCTCTTTCAGCTTGAAGTATTCCATTCTGTTCTAGAATCTGCACCACTGTTACCTCTTCTGTAGTATCTGCCTTGTCATGCAGAGGGAGGGAAATTACTCTGTAAATATTTGTTGTTTTTCCTATCAGTTTGTCTCAGATTTTGTAGCATACTGGCCACCTGTCTACACTAGGAGGGGTAAAGCTAAGGAAAAGTGTACTGAAAGCTGTCCTAACAATGTTTGTAATTGGTATACTTGCTATTTGATCCCTCTTCTAATTTAAGATCTTACTGTGTTCAAGCTGAAGTGCTGGTTTTATATCTGAACTTACTAATTAGGATGTTGTTGGACATTTGTCCAACAGCAGTAAGAGTTTAAGAAGTTACTTTTTCCATATGTTACTGAAGCAGCAGCGTGGTCCACATGGGTATTAGAACAATGTACACCTCCTACAGGACTGGTTAAAAGAAAATCTAATTCTATTGTGCATTAAAAACAGTTGATGCTCATCATAGCTACATCTTCAGGGAGAGTTGCATTAAGATTTCAATGGCAATTTTTATTTCAGAGACTGTCAAGTTTGGATTTAGAAACAGACTTTGATAGGAATGGTCATTTGGAGGTGAAAGTCTATATTTTCTACTATAGAAGTTGTGTGTATCTGGCTTTCTCCCTTTTTCCTCAGCTTTCCTCCGCTTTCTATATATTACTCTTCAATCTGAAAATCACACCTACGAAGTAGCCCTACCAATTTCATTCTGATGACAGACATTAGTTAATATCTTTCAGGTCCAGCTGTTTCAAATCCAGCAACAAAGAACTTAAGAGAACGGCGGAACACTGACCTTCCTGTCCTTGATGTGCACACTGTAGCTAGGGAAGAGGGAGAAGGTATGGAAACAACAGACACAGAGTCTGTCTCTTCAGCCAGCACCTATGTACCATCCTTGGAACAACTTCTGAACTCCCCAGAAGAAAAACTGGGTAGGTAGAATGCAACTTTTCGAAGCACTTGCCTCTGTAAGTTGCAGAAGTTTGTGCCTTCAAAATACCTGAGGACATTGTGTTTTCATGTGTTTCGGTTCAGGACACAAGTCTGCTTAAGTACCACTGAGTTTACACTGTCAATTTCTGTAGGAATTTTGTCCTTGAGTAAGGACTAACAATAAAACGTTGCCAAAGGTTCTAGTGATTTAAAGATGTCATATTTGTGACTTTCTAAAGGGAAAAGAATGGATGAGCAAGTCATAGTTACAGAACTTCTTGTATTCTAGACTAGTTTATATGTCAGACAAGTGCTGGTTTAAGTCTTATTTATAAAAGGATAAAAGTGTCTGTTCATCTTAGTGTGGCTTATTAGAAAAGATACTTATTTATAGGCCTTTTTTTTTCTAGGAAAAGGAAAGCCAGCATGAAGAATAATGCTCTACAAGCCCTCAAAAAAGTAGAAAAAATATGTGGTAGCATCTAATCATGTTTTAAAACTCTACCGAACATTATGTGTAGAATTGTTCAAAATGTCCAACTATGGGTAGGAAACGAGGTAAATTAAAACCATTTATCCTGACATACTTGGAACATTGGATTTGCCAATGTCCTAATAGACTTAGATACACAAAAACAGATCACAAAACAAGCATGCAGTAGCGATGATGCCTGGTAATTTTGCAGTCTGACTTCGCATGGATTTTGTTTCTAAGAAATTACATTAATCAAATCCTAATGTCAGGTTAGTGTAAAGCAGATGCAGGTGCTTTCTCCTTCTCTGAGTTTTCTTTCCCAATTAATTGCAGAACCACCTCAATGGCAAGCAGAAATTACAAAGGATGAACTCATTCAGAAACTAAACACAACAGCGAAGAGTGCTGATCACTTGAATGAATTACTTCGTGAATCAGAAGCAACCAATGCCATCCTAATGGAACAAATAAAGGTTAGCAGATATGCAGGGAATGTGGAGACAGGTCTCATTTCTCTGGTCTTCTTCTTAGACCAGATGTTCAACAGCAAACATGTTTCAGAAAATCCCATTCTATAAAATTTTCATGATGCAAACCTTCATTTTGGAAAGGCTTTTATTTCACAGGACTAATTAAGTGATACCAGATTTAACTTCAGTTTTGGTTGTTTTTCTTTTCCTTCCATACTGTTTCTAGCTGGGGTGGGGGAAAAGTAAAAATTGCTACCAAAAAAACTCCCCACCAAACCCTCAAAAAACCCACAAACCACACACCCCCAAACCAAACAAATCTCTTAAAGTTTGGATGTTTAGTGAAGTGCCTTTATTTTCACTCAGATAAAAGCAGTAAATCCCAAGGGAAGCAGTGTCTGGTTTCTCTTCCTCTAGCCCCTCTTACATGTCTTAATTTAAAAGAAGATGTGCGTTTAGAGACACATGTGCTAACAGAGTTGGTTTGGTTTGATTGTACTTCCCTGAGTATTCTGAACATATTTTTGAAATTCACATCTTCTCTAGACATACTGAGCATTCTTTTATAAAATGTTTCTTAATCAGTTATAATATTGTTAAATATTTGATCCACATTGCTTATTTTACAGTTCAACTCTTTATCACTGAGATCGAATAGTTAATGCCATATAATCATTGTAACTACTGCATTGATTTAATCAAAAAAGTTGGTTTTTTGATCAATGGAATGTTACTCCTGGACAACATTATCACATGCTCAATTTCCTCTGAATTTCTGTCCAGAATATGTTGCTTTGCACGCCTTCGTTTTTGAAGCAAGCTGCACAATTAACTTTTTATCTTTTCAAAAGACCTTTGTTCTATTGGTCATTATGTAAAGCAAACAATATTGTGTAATTTTTTCCTCATCTGCAGCTTCTTAAGAATGAAATAAGAAGATTGGAAAGGAATCAAGAGAGAGAAAAGTCTGTGGCTAATCTAGAATACTTGAAGAACGTTCTATTGCAGTTTATATTTCTAAAATCGGGAAGTGAGAAAGAAAGGCTGCTCCCAGTAATAGACACAATGTTGCAGCTCAGCCCTGAAGAGAAGGGGAAGCTAGTTGCAATTGCCCAAGGTAGGTGGTGTTCAACCATTGTTGCAAAAAAAGGAAGAGTGGAAGCAAAGGCAGCTGAAGTTCTGTGCTTTCTTTTATGCAGACTTTTGAAGGAAAACATAGTAGCGTAACGCCAGTGAGCTAGCAATAAAACCACCTTGCTCTGTTGGGAAGTTACTACTTAGTTTTCAGAAAACAGGACAAATGTCCACAAAGATAAATAAAATTACAACAAAATGTAATTTCTTTTTAAACTCACATGATTATGAAGACAGTAGTAAGCTGTAAAAATTCAGTATGTTAATGTTTTAAGCAGAGTGAAAAGATTTCTGTCAAACTGACATAATAATACAGGCTAATATAAATTACTTTCTTGGCAGATGTTCTGAAAAGATAATTAAAGTGGTCCTCTCAAGGCAGAGGACCTACAGATCTAACACTAGTTTCAATAAATGAACTTTAAAAATTTCTTTGAAGAAAATATGCTTTTTGTTTAAGAAATAAAGCATCCAGGGAAGGAAAGAAAAAGAGTTAAGCCTCTGCAAGAAGTTAGCCCAAGAGCTGACTGTATAATGCTAATATATATATATATATAATAATAAATGGCTCTACTTCAAATACTGTGAAAGTTTGTCCTCTTAAAAGCTCTTCTTAAGGTATTGTCAGTATATCTTCTTGTGATGGTTTAGAGGCTAGGTGTCTTTAAGAACCACAAAGACTTCCAAGTCTAGAGAGGCCCAGGAGGTGGACCAGGAGGTGTATTTCCTTCCCATAAGTCCTGCATCCCTATAGAACCAGCTGCAGAATCAGTTTTCTTCCCTTTTCTCTTTCTCTGTCCTTCTGGGAAGGAATCGCAGAATCAGCCAGGTTGGAAAAGACCTCAGCAATCCTCAAGTCCAAAAAGGACTCGCAGGTTGTTATCTATGGGAGGGGAGGCCTGGTGTCGGCCTTGGCGATGCTGCCGGCTAGGCCTGGAGCACTCTAACTGGGGCCCGGAGCTGCCAAGCTGAATTTTTGCTGCAACACAATGGTGTGGTTATGGAGGGTAGAGAGGCTCGACAGGGAGGGGGTATGAAGGTTTGGGTTTGTTGGCCTGATTTAAAGGGAGGTTTTGTGTGAAGCTTTGGCTTAATGGGGTTCTGTGTTAAACCCAGACTATGGATTTTTGTGTATTTTGTTTTATGTAGTTATGAATAGCATTCCCATTTAAACTTTCCAATCATATCCAATTCTTTGTGTGAGTGGTTTTGGGGGATTTTTTTGCCCCTTTTGGAATAGGTAAGAGAGCAATCTGTCTTGCTCTAAACTAAGACACTTCTTATACTTCACTAGCAACTGACCTATACTGCGTTTAAAAATTAATATAAGGAGTAAATACCATGTGTGTAGCACTTAACTCATGGAGAAAAGCACCTGAATAAGGGTGGTGGTATAATGCTGCATTCCCTGATAGGCTTTGCGTTTGAAAAGATGAGATGTAAATCAACTCCATAACATTTTAGTGTTCTGGCACTGTGATGAACACAGGTTGGACTTTCCTGAAGAAAAGTGATAAATGGCCTCTTTAAAATGTCCTTAAGTACCCAAAGTAAAGTGAATTTGGCAATAAAATCCATTCATGTACCTGTGGCAGCCCAAGGGTGCGTATTAAATGTTATCTTCTCAACAAGTTTACAGAGACAGCATTTGAAAAAGGGCAGAGGCAGGGAAAGAAACAAGGTCTTGTAGCCAAATTATGCAGTGTCTAACATAATAAAATATGGGTTTTTTTCTCTTTCAGGTGAGGAAGAGAATACCTCACGGCCCTCTGGGTGGGCTTCGTATCTGCACAGCTGGTCGGGACTTCGCTGAGACAGTGGAAATGCTGAATCTTTAAACATTCCATGGTTGCAAAAAGAGACATCTTAATGTAGAATAGCAATCTATTGGTGTTGTAGCACTGAACTACAGGTTTTTATTTCTGTGTGTTATTTCAGCTTTTTAGGGTCTTCTAAGAAAGAAGCCCTCAGTAGCTCTGAGTGACTGTCCTATTTTATGCTGTGACAGTATATTCATCTCGTAATTGTTGAAGATGATGATCAGAAGTATAATGAGAAGTGACTAACTGCAAGTTGCTTGGAAACAGGATTTGACAAACCTGTGGTGGCTCTTTTGATGGAGATTTAAAAATTTGATCTAACAGAGTAACTGGAATAACCAATCTTTAAAGCATTTTAAAGTGTTTACGGTTTCTTTCACGTATTGTTGTCAGCCTGCTAATCTATATGGTTAGTGTTATTCTCTGCAGATTGAAGAAATTAAAATTCAGTTGTTTCCTCTCTGTCAATGCTTACAGAATGTGAGATCATTCAGAAACAAATGGCATTTTTCTGATTTAATTCACTAAATTATTAGTCTTGGTTTTTTTGTTTTGTTTTCCCAACAGCTGGTTTGAAAATATGATGGCAACAGTCCACATAGTGTAGAGGGTGCTTAACACTATAAGAAATACAACACCTGGCACATGTGGGGCATGATATTGCAGTAGAGATTAATGGTCCCTATGGAAGTCTTTGGATAGTATACCAAGAATCAGAGGTCATAAAGTGAGCTGAAGCTTAGGGAGAAAGGGATTGAGCTATGATATTTTTCCCTGCGTTTGGAAGTTTTTGTTCCAGACAAGGGAGAAAAGTTTCATTACTGTACTTTCACAAAAAGACTACTCATACTGACTTAGTCATGCTGAAGACACTAAAGGAATACTCTTGAGTTCATAGGTCAGGCTCTTAACAGCTTCTGAGAGAAAAGGACAGAGCTTTAGTCTATAGATGCATCTTTTAAATATTCTAATGAACCAAGATGTGACACCCTTCTTTCAATTCTCTGTGTTTGCATACATCATTTGCACAAATCTTGTGCACAGATGAGATAATCTCTGTTCCAAGGTAATCGACAGAATGTTTGGGTTTCTTCAAGACAAATAGATCTCTGTTACAGAATTACTAGTTCTGTTATCAACACAGCACTTTTTTTGTTGTTGTTTAGCTTCAGTCTTTTTTTTTCTTTTATAATCCATGTGGCCTTTCACCATCTTTTAATTTATTTGTAATTTATTAAAATGCACATGTATGTTTTTAAAACCTGCTTACCTTTCAACCGGGGTATTTCTGTCTTTTTCACTCATTCTCATGTTCTCTGTGCTGTTTTACAGAGACTTCTTCCCTGATATGTACATCCCAATACCAAGCAGTACACTTCCTTTCCTATCTGTCATAGTTGAGGCCCTGAGGAGATGATACTGATTCCTTTAATACTGCCTTATTTGGGGCTGAGGTGAATCTGGGCATAACAGCAGAAAGGTAGCACTCATTGAGAATAAATTGTTCGATTTGATTGCTTTTGGTTTAATTTTTTATTTCTCACATGTGTATTAGTCTAAAATCAACAAAGCCACAGGTTTTATTTATATATTTTAATTCATTTTTGCAATCTTAAGCACCTATTTTTTTTCTTTTTTCTTTTTTTTTTTTTTTTTTTTTGTTTTGTCTTCCCCCTCTCCAATATGTGTTTAAACTGGAACCTTTATGGTTTGTGCTACCAGTGAAAATATTCTCTGTGAACTTTCAGATCACAGACTGGTAAGTAGCAGTATGGGGATGAGTCTCTAGGCATCTGTAGCTGGGAAACATAGATTAGAAACACAAGGCTATGCTTAGGCTTGCTTGCTATGATGGCTGTAGCTTCAATATTCACAATTTGCTACAGATCTCAGATCTTGTTCACAGCTGCATTTGGTTAATGGCACTGAAACAATGTCGGAACAGAGCGACAGGAGAGATTTGATATATGCATAAAAATAAGTGCAAGTCATTCTCCTGCTGTGATTTTTAACAATGGAAGCTCGAGTAGAAACGTGCAACTTTTGTCTTACTTGGTTCAAACTTGGTTTGCAGCTGACTTGATATAGTCTCTTCTGCATGATGTCTGCTCTTCTATCTCTAAAGAGCTGTGACAGGCTCCTTTCTTAAAATGCACATATTTCAGAACTGTTGATTACTTAACATTGTAAACTGTGAATAAATGTATGCAAGTAACATCTATTACTGGCTGTATTAAATACCAGTTGCTTACTGACTTTTTTCAGGTCTAGAGTTGCATGTTCACTGGTTTTAGTAAAGCTCAAGTATCATACTTAGGAACATAATAGACCACTTGCATCACTTTTTTTCTTTTTTTTTTTTTTTCCAATGGAAGATTAAGATCTTAATTAATGTAGAAATATTTTAATAATAACTAAACTGTGTTTTGTTGCTAAGATTGCCAGAACTTACTTTTGTGGCAATAAACTGTCAGCAAATACATCAAAGTTCAATATACACTTGCAGAAAATGGCATAGAAGAATGTGGAAAGCAGGATAATTTTGTATAGAAAGCTTTTTATATGTCATATATTTGCATTTGTAATGTACAGCATTGTAGCTGTGATTTGCTTTCAAAAAGCAATTTAATGTTTTAACTAGTACTGCTTCTGGATATGCTGTGGTGCTCTTTTCTGGAAGAGCAGTGTGCTGACTTTGCTTTCTGGGTCTTTGTTTGTTTGTTTTCTTTACATATTTGCCATATTTTTTAGGATGTTTCCCAGAAAATGTAACTCCTGCCCGAAGAGTTTATGAGCTTAGGACCAGTTTTTACTCTTCTATAGAAGAGTCGGCCTTCAGCCTAAGCCTAAGGAGGGCATAATTAAAGAAAACCAAAAAAAACTCTACTGTCCGTATGCAGAGTATATATTAATTAAAAACCAAAAATGGGAGTGATTCAGAGTTCCCAGCCCTGTGTGTGCACTGTGGCTGAAGTTTGAACTATATTGCTGAGTTAAAAATGGGTTATGTGTCTTTTATGTTCCATTTACACAGAAAGGGGACTCATCTGTGCAAGTGAGATGTGTTCCAGTTGAAAGACTGGAAAGCCAAAGTTTGTCAGGCCATGCTGTTGATGTGGCCAGATGGATTTAGGGTTTAGGATGGCCACAGAGAACTCACGTTAGAGGTGATAGATGGGGGAGTAGAACTGCTTTTCTTTCATGACCCTTCTCCAAAGTATAATTGAGAGAATACATGGTTAGGCTATTTTCTAAACTTCGTTCTTCCTTTGGCTATTGCCCAACAACTTTGATAACAAAAAATATCCTGAAACTGGAGGAACACTTAAAAACTTTCTTTAGTTTGTACTAAGTGGTTTTGAAGGTAGCTTAACCACCTGTGTTTTGTTTGGCTTATGCCATGGTTTCACCCAGTGCACCAATACTTCTTCAACTACTTGCTAGTTTCACTATTATTGGTACTGTGAAAATATCTCCCTTAGGAGCCTTGCATATAGCCGTTACTACTCACAGGCTGAGAAACCAAATGTATGAAGATATAAAAGTATATTTGTTTGTAGTAATTTCATAACTGCTAAGTGTTTTGGTTGGAAAAATGTCTTTGGCCTTTTCCTGTGGCCATCACATCAATAAAATTCACCTTTACCCAATAGAGTACCTTTCTGTTTTTCCCTGAATGCCTGTTCTTACCTGAGAAAATGCCATTCAGCTGTAAGGCAGAAAACAAGGGGATGTTTACTGTAGTATGAAAGAGAAGATTTTATGGATCTCGTATAGTAGCCACAGTTCTTACTTTGGAACACAGTAATGGTGATAGATACTTCTGGATGAGTGGAAAAGAAACTAGTTTGTTATGATTTTTTTATTTCAAAACACACACACAAAAAAAAACAAAACCAAACCCACAAACCCCAAATAAGCTCATTAGCTCATTCAATTACTTCAAATGTGTTACTAGCTTGTCACCAAAATCTGCCCATATCTGACATGAAGAAGTGATGCAGAAGGTATTAAATGTGCTTTACATTCAAGGTCAAGCTTGAACATTCATGGTCAATTCGAGGCTCTGAGCAACCTAATCTAGTTGGAGATGTCACTGTTTAATACAAGGGGGTTGGACAAGATGATCTTCAAGGATCCCTTCCAACTTGATGCATTGCGCAATTCTGTGCTTCTTAGAAGGATTTCACTTCATATTTTAATTTTAAGTACTAGCCATATTGTCTTACAAGCATGAGAAGGTGCATCTTGAGTTCCAGAGCTTCCTTCCTCTCCTGTGTTCAGGCTTATCCTGAGAATCAAGGCTGGACTGAAAAACGAAGACCAAGGATAGTAAAACAAAGTGAGAAAATGCACATCAGTTATTGTTCAAACAATTCCATCTGCTTTGGTATTAGAGAATAATTCAATCTTTTTGTTGTCAGCTGAATGCCTGTAGGCTTCTTAAGAATCCAAGGTAAAGGTAGTCAGTGTAAAAATGTGTTATTCTGGGCATGGACACAGTCCCAGTCCTCTTATAATGGCCTTTGAAAGTGTTCTAAATTGATAGATACTGGATAGCAGCTGCACATGAGTATAGGATTTAAGGGGTTTTGGTTTTTTGTTTTATCTGGAAGCTTAATTGGTTGAAAATCGAAGCTTGCTCTGAGAACACTCGGACCATTTCCAGAGCAGAAGCAGGTATTAGTTCTTGGGTCTCTTGCCCCTGGCAGCATGTCAAACATCTCAAAATTAAAAAACGTATAAATCATTACAGAGCTTCAGAAGTAGGCTTTTACCTAAGTACTGTTTTACTGACATTTTTTTCCCTCTTGTGGAGTTAAGCTGACACTCAGCATTACTTTTGCCAAGGGAGAAGGCTAGCCATGGTGGTTTTGGCTTTTAGTATCTAAATGTTTATGTCTATACAGCCTCGTTAATGTTCCTGTCATGACTAGTCATGCCATTTACTTAAACTTGCAGCTGCAGCAACCTAGGTGAAGCTGACAGCCTTTTCAGGAGGACACATGGTTGGTCACCCTCCTCTATGGGCAGAGGGCTACAGCCTCTGGAAGAGTGGAGGGAGAAGCAGCTAAAAGGAATAAAAAACAGTTCCTGTTGTTGGTGTAGTGGCTTTCTGTCCCTGCCCTCACTAGCCTTTCTCTTGGAAACTGGTTAAACCGGTTGTTTGCAGAGCCCTGGGGAATAGTGGGTATATCATACTTTTCTTGCAGGAGGGGGATTTTTTCACTTCAACTTAAGGAGACACTTCTTTACTGTGAGGGTGGCAAAGCACTGGAACAGGCTGCCCATAGAAGTGGAGTCTCCTCTGGAGACTTTCAAAACCTGCCTGGGCACGTTCCTGTGCAACCTGACCTAAGCAAACCTGTGTTAGCCTACAGGAGTTGGACTGGATGATCCCTAGAGGTCCCTTTAAACCTGAACCATTCCATGATTTTCAGATAATACAGAAAAGCTAATAATAGATTTTGTAACATTCTGTGAATGATGGAAATTGCAGCAACAAAAATCTTCAAACAGAAAAATGACATACTGAAATAATTTGGGTTGGAACTAGTTTGTTTCCACTCTAGTTATTCCAAGGTATTTGACCGACTTTGGTGCCGCTTGATTGGAGCTACATTTCCCCTTGCTGGAGGACCTCAGAATACTGGCACTATCAAAGTCATCCAAATAATCACACAAAATAATAAATAGGTCATTATAACTGGTTACATCAAATCGCTGTCATTCAGCGATGATTTCCACCCACCCTCCCCCTCCCAGTAGCAATCCCACTGATCTTGCAATAAGCAGAGATGCTTGTGCTAAAATATGGTCAATATGTGGTAGCGAAGGACAGGGTTTGTCAGCAGGATTTGCCATTGGATTTGTTCTCTGCCTTCTGCAGCTGAACAGTGATGACTCTGAAAAACCATTTCTGATGGGTGGGTTAGGAATTTGGGGTGGCTCAGGGAGTGGTTTGTTTTTTACAATAGGTGGAGCATAATGAGACTATCCTGATGAACAGAAAGGATGACTCTGTATTAACTCTTCTTCGAGCCTTGATGTAAACTAGGCTTTTAGTTTGGAACAGATACCCTCAACTTTTTTTAAAATCATAACTAGTAATAAGCATTGCTATGGACAAATCTCCATATTCCTCTGCTATATGTAAGTGGCATACAAGCTTAAATAAAAAATGTGAACACAATACCATGACTGCTAGAAGTCATTATTTTTTAAAGTACCTGTTTTGTGGTTCTGCCATTAAGATTTTCCTTAACCATTATTGTGTCCATCCAATTACCAACCTTGTCATGAAGCAGAAATTTATGCTGCTAAATGTGGAGTTTCAATGATCATTTTTTACAGCTTTGAGACTGATCTGTAGAAGTTATATCCCTGTTCTTGCACAATCTCTCTCCACCTCCCATGCAAAGGTGAAGCCAAATATACTAGGCATGTATAAAATGCATGAAATGGAAATTTGACTCGGCCTTTATAAGGATGTCAGAATGATCACTAAAGCAAGTCTTTTAGTACTCTGATAAAAATCTGTAACACTCTTGAAAACAGCAAAGATTTATATGGAGATTTGTTTCTGCAACTGTCATGAAAATTTCTTAATGCTGAGCAATAACGTGAAACCTACCTAATTTGTTACTTGTGAATTCATTAGCAGTTCCGCTAGGAAAGCTTAACTGGACATCCTGTGTTCAAAAATTATTCGTGCTTAACCAGTGCAAGTTTCCTTTGCTTTTGCTTTATCTCCAGAGATTTGGAGGTATGATGTGAAGAACACTGACACAATTTACAGCTGAAATCCACTGATGATATTAAGGTAAACAACCACGGGTCTGCTGTGTTAACAAGCACTTGGAGTCAACAATACAAGGAAGAAGGTACCACCTGTGGCTGCATAAAGTTCTGTGAGAAAGCAAAAGCTAGAGCAAATACCACAGCTGGGAGTTACTTAGTCTTTTCATAACACTATGAAATGTTGTAAATCACTTTTTCTGAAAACGAGAAAGAAGTTGCTGTAAAGATCCTGATATTTGTGATGGAGACAGGCAATCGAGCAGCTGCCTTCTCCCCAGTAATCCTTCCTTTTTCTCTTCTGCCCCAGGCCTACAATAATGGTCTTGTTGGGTGTCAGTAAAGCTGGCAATATGCGTAGCCCTGAATAGGTAAAGGTTCTGTGCTGCCACTTCTATCGCTGCCAGCTACTCTATGTTGGCATTTCAACAGGGATGAAAGACTTAAAGTGCTCTGGAAACAACATCAAAATCATGTGTCTACTTAAAACTGCTCTGTACTCTAGTCTGTCAGGGAGAGATGGAAGGGGAAAAAACCCAACAAACATTAATTTTGTGACAAATATGCTGGTCTGGAGACATGGAGTCCAAAGTCATGCTCCACCACATGCTTCCTTTGTGAATTTAATTTCTCTGTCCATTTCCTCACTTGTCTGCTGGGGATAATGGCACTTCTTCTCCTGATGCCAAGTACATTAGCAGTGGAATGTAGCAGCTGATGGCTTTGTAAGCAGAAAAAAGTAGGCAGATTACCATTACAAAAAAAAAAAACAAACAGTGCACCAAAAGCAGAAATGAAAGTCATAGCTTTTCATAATACTGAACTGGAGGGAGTGACCTTATTTTCTTTTGAGTTTGTGGTGTGTGTTCGTGAAGCCTATTAAATTATTTGCCTAAATATTCTGGACTGAATTTTACAAGTTAATTAGAATGCCAGCATGCTCTAACACTATGTAACGGGGAATTAGTAACAATTAAGAATTGCTATTTCTGCTGTACAGCAAGACAGAACAAAAATTTCAATCAGACCCCAAAGGCAAGGGGCAAACTTGCTGCAAAGCATGCTGAGCCTAGGGAAGCAATTGGTGAAACTGAATTCCTGGCTTTTCTTGGTACAGTGTTTCCAAAAGCTGTTAGTACTTTGTGTTTGGCATCCAGTACACATCCAGGGGAGGCTCTCATGTTCTTCATGAATTCCTTTGCTACTTTCAGATTATATTGCAAACGGACAAGGCTCCTGGGATGTTATGTTTAAAAGCACTGGAAAAGTGCACATGGTGCATTTCACTTTCCATTAAATCTGTTAATGTGCTCTCTAAAGGAAGGACCATAACAGGTATGCTTATTGGCTGGTGCTGCCTATTAATTATTTCCAGAGTTTACTGTTTTTGGAGTTTGCTGCTCTGGTAGCTACACGTTTGGCCAGCCACCTCCCTCACTTCAGGCTGTGCTGGTCAGAGGTGCTGCTCTCCAGTGGGGCTCATCAGCCAGAGGCAACTGCCTCCTACAGCTCCCCAGGAGGACAGGGAATAAGAGAGGCCTTGAAATCCTTGTAAACAAACTGAGGTTAATTAGAGGCATTCACGAAGCTGCCTACAAGTAATGGCTGACTGCCCAAAGTTGATTAGAAAAATCCAAAAGGGTACTGTTACATTCAACTGGCACAAAAGGAGCACTTATTTAAATGATATACGGAAGCTATGCCGATAGAGTCATTAAAATGAGTGGATGTTTTGATTTTGCTGCCCTCCCTTTTTTTTTTCCTGTGAGTGGGGATCTGTTCAACTTTTTAACAGAATTACAGAGTGGTTGAGGCTGGCAGGCACCTTTGAACGTCACTTGTTCCACTTCCATCCTCAAGCAGGGCCACCTAGAGCCAGTTGCCCAGGACCATTCCAGACATCTTTTGAATATCTACAAGGACAGAGGCTCCAGGCTCCCCAGTCTTCTTAGGAAATCTGTGCCACCGCTGGCTCATCCTCACCATGAAAAAGTGTTTCCTCATGCTCAGAGGGAACGTCCTGTGTTTCAGTTTGTGCTCATTGCCTCTGGTCCTGTCACTGGGCACCACTAAAAGGAGGCTGGCTCGATTCTCTTTGTACCCTCCCTTTTCAGGTATTTGTATTAATTGATAAGACTCTGACAAACCTTCTCCAGGCTGAACAGTACCAGCTCTCTCAGCCTAATAGAAGAGATGCTTTAGGCCCTTAGTCATTGTTATGGTTTGAAGGTAGAACTTTTGCCTAGTTCCTAACTGCAAAAAGAATAGGAACTTTCTGGACATTTTTCAGTAAAAGGGTAAATAAATTACCATTAGACACAGAACAATAACATAGATAGGTATATATCATTCCATTCACTTGCTAATGTGGATAAAAAGCAGTTGCATAAACTATTCTTTCTCTTTTCGCTTCTCTGCTTTTCGTGACTTGCATAGCTGTGTGTCTCAGTGGGGTGGCAAGACCTAGTCCCAGCATTCCAGGTGTGGCCTCACCAGTGCTGAGCAGAGGGCAAGGATCACATCCTCCTTTTCTGACATACTACCCCTTCATTTTTCCAACCATATACTTTATTTCCCTCTTTGTACAGAAACATATTCCCTGTGATGATAAAATGTTGCTGTGTTTGGATTCCTGAACTTGGCAAGCAAAGCTGAACCCTGCCTAGGAGCAAAAAAACAAACAAACAAAAATCTGACAGACAGTTTGATCTTTCTGTGTTTTTACACTTATTCTGTCCAGAACCGTGCTTTTGACACAGCCATCAAGTATAGTCCTGAAGCAGATGTACTCCATGTGCATACAGTTTGAATTACTCTTTCCGATTATGTTCACTTGTGCTGCCTGTGCTGATTTTCACGGGTTTAGCATATTCCCTGAGCATATTGTCTTCTTGGAGTCATACAGCCTTAAGCCTGGCTGACAAATATTTGCATTTTTCATTTCATCACACCACTTCCTTGTTCTGATATGAGGATGGCAATAAGTGGTGATATAGATAGCTTAATAATCCTATATTTTCTATAACACTTTTTTTACTTGACCACACATCTCTGAAAACTGCATGATTTGGAGGGAGATTGATTCTCTCCAAATAAGGCAAGGCCTTTGGGTTTGGCAGCTCTGGTAGTGAAAGGCACTTGTTGATATTTACTTTACAAAGAAGATAGCTGAACCTGAGCAAGGTGCTAGCCTTTTCCTACTTGATTGCACATTAGTACTGTTACATTTTAAAATAATGTCGATTAAAAATGGAATTTTGCTCCAGCAAATACTCACCTAAAAGGATCTGGCAGCTTAAGGTGAGGAGACAGCCCTCTTGATAGAAATAATACCCTACTATGCAACACGTGAGAAATATTAAAAATACTTGGAATTGTTTTTACAGCTGTTTTCTGTTCTGGGAAGGGAGAAAAAAAAAAAAACCAAACACAAACCAAAACCACACAAAACCCACAAAACCCCCATCAAAACCAAACCAAACCAAAAAACACAAACCCAAACTCAAAGGAAACCAAAACCCAAAACACCACTACCAGCAAAAAACCAGCTCTCCGGCATCTACCCCAAGTAACTCTGCAGAGTTACTGCAGGGCAGGGCAGGGCAGGGCAGCGCCTCTGCGGGGGCGTTGTCACCTCTCTCCAGCCGTGTGCATTTCTAGAGGGGCTGACGAAAGGTGCCAATACCCTGATCCCATGGATATGTGCTGAGTTAACTCCCTTCCACCGGCCCACTGGTAAGTGACTGGAGTGGGCGCTGGGACCTGGGTCCCCGACATTTGGCAGAGACGTTCATTCCTTTACCGCGCAGGGATAGCGAGAATGGTGAAGGAGCCGAGCGGCACCCAGGCACATCCCTGAGAGCCACTGAAACATTGCCGGCGGGCGGGTACTGCCCGCGCTGGGACGGGACGGGACGGGACGGGACAGGACGAGGCTGGGCGGGGTCCGGCAACAGCCGCTGTAGCGGCGGCGCGGGCGGAGCGCGCCCTCCGGCGGCAGCGGCGGCAGGCGGGTGACGGCGGTGCGGCCGCCCAGCGCCATTACCGCCGCCCAGCGTGGCTCCTCCCCGGCGGGAGCGGCGGGCAGCGGTGCGGTGCGGCGCGGCAGGGCAAGGTCCGCCGGCGGGATGCTGGGGGTGGCGGCGGCGGCGGCGGCGGGGATGACCTGTAACAGGTAGGAGAGGCGCAGGGACCTCCCGCCCCGTCCCGCCTCCTGCGGCGGGTGGCTGCCGAGGGCGGCGCTTTGTTTCGGCGCGGCCGGGCCGCTGTCACCGGGTACTGCCCGCTTGCTTGAACTCCCCCTCTCACACAAACACACCACATTCGGTGCCCCGGGGAAGGCGCTCGCCTCTGCTCCGCTGTGCGCCGCCTGGCGGGCGGGCGGGCGGGCGGTGGCGCGGCCGCGCCGTGTGGGGCGGAGGACGGCGACGCCGCCGTGCTGTGACCGGGAAACGCGCTGAGCTGATCCCTTGGGCGGGCTGCCCTAGGGGATGGGGTCTCTCCGGTGAGGCGGCGGTTTCGCAGCCGTGCAGGTGTGCCTCTTCCTCTTTCCTCCGGGAAGTTTCCGCGTCGAGGGGGAACCTTCCTCTTCCCTCCGAGAAGTTTCCGCGTCGAGGGGGAACCTTCCTCTTCCCTCCGAGAAGTTTCCGCGTCGAGGGGGAACTTTCCTCTTCCCTCCGGCAGCATCGCGGGTATGGCCGGAATCCCTCCCTTCTCACCTTTTTGGGTGAGGCTCGCGCAGGGAGGTGGCTTTGTGCGTCCCTGCTAAAGCAAAGTGGAAGTAACACGCGGGACTGGTGGACAGGGCTTTGAGTTGGGCGTGAGGGTGGTTTCGTGCCCTTGGCATTAACGGGCATCCCTTGCCGTGGGTGGCTGTTTGAAAAGCGCGGCGCTAGAGAACCGCGGGTGTTGGGGGTGCCCGAGGGTCGTGTCGGCTTCTGCATATCCTGCAAGCGCCGAGCCTTGGGAACGGGTTAACCGGGGATGGGTCATGGAGAGCAGACTCTTCTGCTAGCCGCTCTGCACGTCAGAGCCTCCTCACCTGCGGCAGCTGTTCCTTTGGAAGAAGCGTCCCTAATCAAAGCACTCGGGAAGTGTTGCGCCCAATAACCGAAACCTGGAGCTCAGGGAAGAGAGCGATTCTGTGCCTGGCTCGGGCTGCAAGTTCAGGATGGCAGCTGCTACCCACAGACTTTAGCCTGGCTAAAGACTGCCTTATCTTCCCTGTGCCTGGTTTCTGCTGCAAAATTCCTCCGTCTCTGTATCACGCCTTTGGAGAAAAGCTGTGGCAGCAGCAAAGTCAAGCCCACGTCGGGGCTACCTGTGCTGTCACCCTGTGCTGGCATGTGGTGAGCTGAGCTGTAGAGCCAGCTCCACCCCTGGGTCAGCGTTCTGATGCCCCCCGGACAAGGGCCTGGAGGTGGGCAGCATTAGCTCTAGCTGCTGTGCAGCCACATGCTGAGAAAAAAGTGACAACGTGGTTCAGATGCCTATGTGTATTAAGGTAACACCTTTTTCTTCAGACATTCCAAAAGCTGCTTGCTTTCTTAGTGGGTGATGGGTTCTTCCAGGCCAGGCTTCTTTCTCCATTCCTAAAAGTGTCCGAGATGTCAGTGTTTGTGTGGCAGTGACTGCAAGGATCTGTGTGTCATTCAACCCTGCATGCTGCATAGCCTGTCTCAAGGTAGAGACAGCCATTACATATTTGACATCTGTTCTGCACAAGTTGTCAGGGAGTGGGCCAGCTGCCTTGCTGGTACACACTTCCCATGAACTAGGCTACATCCCAGCACAGCAAGAAATTTTGGGACAAATTCAGGTTAAAGCCTACACTTGCAGAAACTTGTTGAGGTGAAGTAGCTGAGTGCTCTGGTGGGAGCTGATCTCACTCAAAGCTGACTGAGGGGGAGCTTCTTCAGCACGTGGTGCATCCTGCAACAGGCAAGCTAGTGGCTGGCACATCCAGAGAAGCAGCAGTGGCAGAGTGCCCATTCCAAGGCATAGCCTACACCTTGAGCATCGTTCCCTGGCAGTGGGGCAAGTCCTACTGCTTCCTGGCCAAGCAAATCCTTGTGTGACCGAGAGTCACTCTGGTGTCCCACTGATGTGCTTTGAATATGAACCACTCACCCAGCCAGGGCTGGATATGGGTCCACTTGCCTAAATTGGCTGGCCCTCTTTATGTCTCTTATCTTACCACTTTTTTTTTAGGGTGAATCATTATATGGATGACAAGGGGCTGGGCTGTGGTTGATGAGGTGGAGTTGATGTGCAGCTGGTTCTCACAGAAGTGGGAGCTGCTGGCCACGGCAGTCAGCGCGGCTCATCTGGCAGGGTGTTGCAACATGGAGAGACAACATCTGAGAGACCCAGTTGGAGGACTTCTAGATGAGAGGTTTTCTTAGGTGATTCCAGTCTGTTGAGGTCAAAATAAAATGAAAGAGCAAGGTCTATGTAGGATACATTTTGATTTGGTAAACCTCAGGGAAAGGAAATTAAAAATTGGTGCGATTTTTTAATTTGTATTCTTTGAAGAAAAATAGCCACTAAAATGCATGTTTCATTCAACCAGTTTTGAATAAAATGTCATCTCAAAGTTTTCCACAAATGGAAACTCCTAAGAGATTTCAGATCTTGACTTTTTTTTTGCTCTGATTTATGTAGTTTAAAAAAATCTGAATTTTGGAGAAGAAAACAAAAGGGAAAGAATGATTTGAGGTCTCTCTCCATGTTCAGTACATAGAACAGGAGACGTGGTTATCAGGTATGCACATGGGATTTGCTTTTGTCCTAAGAAATACTCTTTTTGACTTCTTAGTTTTTTTCCCTCCACTTTATGGTGGCTTTTTGAACACGAGACCCTGCTACGGCTTTTGTGTGGCAGTGAAAGGAACTTGCAGACTAGTGCTGTAACCTGAACACCCAAGGCACAGCCATCTCCCTCAGCATCAGGCTGGGAGATCAGGCTCTGCCCTGGAGGAGAGAGGCTTGGGCAGGGAGGGTTGTGCAGTGTGCCCTGTAGCTGGGTCAGTGCTAGGTAGTGGTCTGTCATTTGGGATGTGCTTCTAGGGGGCCCAATAGCTGATCATCACAAGAAGTGCTTTATGAATGTCCTTTGAGTTCTGTGGACAGCTTTTCCATCTGATTGTGATGAACTCATCTTGATGCATTACCATTGTAATAAATTTCTTAAGCAGTTCAGGGAAAAACATTAGCTTGCAGTTCATAACTGTTATTATCTCACACTTTTGTAGTTTCCTAGCACAAACAGGCCAACATGCAGTAAAATACTGAACAAAGCAGGCTCCTCTTTATTCAAAGTGTAAATACATTTGAAAAACTAGCACAGAGTCATTGGATTTACAGCCCTTATCCTGCTGTAGACTGTGAAGCTCAAAAATGTGGGCACTTAATGGTGTGACTGGCTTCAGTAGGGGACTCCATAAATAAGCAGGTAAATGTGATGCTGCAGTTCGATCTCAGTTGTAATGCATAGCTCTTTTTCTTAGCACTGGCTCCATACTGCTACTGCAGGGAAGCGTTAATGGCCCACAATAGATGGAGGATGGCTTGCATAGTTAACAAGTTCTTTTTCAAGTCCAAATAAATATTTATTATTGAAGCACTTAAGGTAGGCTTTTCAGCTTCTGCAGTTGTGGCTTTGTGCTAAGTGTGTTAGGTTAGACATTCTGTTTAATCTGTGTTTCTTTCTCTTCCGTAGCCTGGTTTAAAGGTTTTTCACTCTGTGGCATAATGCAGTGTCTTATTACTTTTCAATCGAGGGAGGCTTTAACTATTAGCTCTGTTGAAAGCAGCTTGATAGTTGGTGGGAAAGTTATGCAGATCGGGGCTTTCCATGATGGCAGGTGCTGATGACAAGGGAAATCAAACTGGCAGTCATGTTTTGATAGCCAAAGCCTTCCCTTGTATAAACAATTTCTAGCATGAGTCAAGCAGCTGCATACGTGGTCTGCTGTCCTTGTCGTTCTAGTGATGTGTTACAGTCCACATCACCCTTACAGCTTGTGCAGAAGTGCTGGTGTTGAGGCAGAAGGGGTGAAAGGATGGGAAGGTCACCATTCTGTCTGACAATTAGAGAAAACGTAGCAGGGGACTCTATCCTGGAATTAATACATATCTTTGAATTAGGACACTCCTTTCTAGTTACTTCAGCATTTCTCTTCCTGCAGGGTCTCAGTCTTTATGAATGTTGGCAAGTCTTTATGAATGTTGGTAAGACTTTATGCTTACTTAACGTTTTCTTAAGCAGATAGCAGGGGAAAAAACGTCAAGATACTGTCATTTCCTTGGCTGGTTTTGTGTACCCTAATAACCCTTTATGCAAAACAGTTTGATTTGTCTCAGTACCTGGAGACCATCAGTGAGGTCCAGGGGGCAGAAACTGATGGTGTACCCAGTGACAAACTATTCATGGGCAAAGTGGGCTCTCTTTACTGCAAAGTGTCTGCAGTATAAAACTATGTTTCTTTTTCAAAAATGACGTAGTCTAGAGCATCTTAAGAAGCGTGAAAATTAGTGTTATAAGAAGACCAGTGCCCAGATTTTATGGATGTTTCCTGGGTGGCCTGAGCAGCATGGGGAAGCTGCTGTGCTCAGCATTATAACAGTTTTCTGTATCAATATATTGTTTTAGTGTAGTTGAGGGCACTGGGAAGGACCACAGCAAAGCAGTGCAGTAACGCCAGCAAATACTTGGGAAGCAGCAACATGGCAGAGTGGCTCCAGTCCAGACCCCATGATGACGTGCAACAGCTGCGGGATTGATGTGAGGAGAGAAAACCACACAGAGAAATAGTTTCAAATCTACCCTGGGAGGAGGAAAGGGAGCCTTGATGCTTTTCAAGGACTCTTTGCAGGGATTTGGTCATTCCCCCAGGGTTGAGTGCTGCCTGGCAGGGGCGAGGGTCAGCCTCTCGACTTCCGGAGCCACAGCATCCTTGAGTCCTACCTCGGTGTCTCCTGGCATACTCCATCCTCTGATCTGGGACTTGGCAGGCAGGGCAGCACAGGCTGCCAGCAGGCAGTCAGGGGAAGGTGGCCCCTGCACATTCGGAGCTGAATCAGCACAGCAGCCTCTGCTTGCAAACCCCTCTGGTTTTGGTGAATCCTCCCATTGTGAGGAAACACTGGCAAGTAAGCGTCTGGTTTTGTTTGTAGCTTTGGCCAAACACTGCGCTTATGAACTGCATTGGTAGCAGGACAGACTGTTTTGTGGCACAGAAACCAACGTTTGTGCTGAATTAAGTAATTTATTTTTGCCAGGGTGTGCTAGTAAGTGGGCTGAGATTCACTTGGCAGCAGTCACCTTCCAGACCCAGTTCTGGCTGGTGTCATGAAGCAGGACAGACCTTCTCTGGGCCGTGCTGCAGCTGCTCTTCCCACAGGCTTTGATTGCAGAGACACTTTAATTAAGCATATGGTTGTGCTACAGTTGACCAGGGTGACCTGCATACTTCTGTCCCCCAACATCTCTTATGCCAGAGCCAACTGAAAACACATGGCAAGAGAGATTGGTAGATAAAAAAAAAAATAAAACTGGGTTCATCTCAATCTGGATTGATTCCTGGATTGTGTGAGTGGCAGTGATGTCGGGGGAAAGGGACATAGGAAAGGTGGAAATACCTATTTCAGCAAAAGCATGGATTTGTGTCTGGGTTGTGTACCCATGGCCTCAGAAAGTGGTGTTAAAGGTAGGGTCCTGTGGGGAGATGGTGGGGATCCAAAGTAAAGAGCAGTGTTTGTTGGTGATCTAGGTTGGGGTTGGGGAATGCTTGCAGCTGTCCTGGGTGTGGTGTTGGAAAGGAGCATGTCCATGCTCTGTGGCACTGGAAGAGGGATCACCTGCCTGCAGGTTGTTGAAGGAGGATCACCTGGGCAATTTTACTTGCTGCTGTTGAAGGAACACATGAGCATGCTCTCTCTGCAGCCCTTCCTGAAGGGACACTGCCCCAGCTGTGGTTTTGTCACGGCTGTCACAGAACAAGCTGGCACAAATTCACCTTCAGAGGATTCAGAGGAAGGACACTGTGTCCTGTCCCTGTGATGTGTAGGTTACTGTTAGAAAGGGCATGGAGAACAGCGACACGTTGATGCCTGTTTAAATCTGCCTAACATTTGTTGGCATGACGTGACTTCATGATCTGAAGGCTCACTTCACGCATTAGTTTCAGATCCCAGAGGAACTGCATGCTGCTTATATGCACTTGTACTGTGGAGGGGGAAAAAATGGAGCAAGAGTTGTGTCTGTGAGGTCTTGTAGGTCTAGTCCCACCATATAGAGACCCAACCGTGGGCCAGCCACAATGCACATGTCTGCTTGCTTGTTTTTCTCAAGTGCTGTACTGGAAGCCAAGGCAAGCTGTGGTGGGAAAGGAAGCTTGATGGGAGCTGTCAGTGAACTTCACCAGAACTGAAAGGGAGAAGGGCAGGAACCTCTCAAGTGCAACATTTCTACAGTACTTTTAAACATCCCAGAAAACAATGTTTTTTTCCTTTTGTAAATGTATGCAGATGCAGTAGAGAGGCAATATTCTGATAATGTGAGAAAGGAATTGAAGCAGACAACTTTAAAGCAGCTGCTCTTAAGAAAAAGCTGACTTCCGAAATCTTTGTTCTTTCATTCACATTTTTTTCGTTTTTGTTAGCTAGCTTCAGGAAATGAGAACATTCTTTTGGCTTTCCGTGCCTGAGTCACATCTTATATATATATATATATCTCTATATAAAAATGTTAAAACATCTGGAAATGTTTGTTTCAGAGAGGTATTTGTTTTGTAGCAGGATATCTTGAATTTTAAGTGTTTGTACACAGATGGATGTTTCCAAGAGTTTCCCATACTTTTATGGTTACAGGGATATGAATATTGCTGTCAGAAAAGCTGAGGGAAATGCCCTGATAACCTAGGGAATATACAAAGAAGGGAAAATAAAGCCTTTAATGAAAGTGAGAAATTTCTTTCTTTTTTTTCTTTTATTTTCTGCAAAAATTAAACTATCAAAGTTTAATGCATCCAAATATGTATCTCTTTGCTAATGTTTGTCAAGTACATAATTTTTAAATGAAGTATGGGGAGTAAAGTCAGAGAACCCCAGAAACTCTTCTTTTGTTTCCCTCTCCCCACCCCCCGCCAAAAAAAAAAAAAAAAAAAAAAAAGGAAGTAATTAGTAATTAAAAGCTCATTATACCCATGCCTGCCATTGAGCCAGCTGACACTCACTGGGCTCTGGCTGCATGGTGGGGTCTCCCTGATTCCCTCTTTCCTCCCACTGGGGTCATGTGGAGACCGTGAGACTTCTCTTTAAAAGGAAAAACAATAAATCCATTTAGTTTAACTGAAGGCCAAATATTTAACTTTGGTGGGGGAGGTGGTGGGATTCAGAAGAACAAATTAAATTTCCACCCTTGATTGTTTAACATAGCTGCACTGAAAATGCAGCTGCACTGGGAGACTGTGGATGGTGGGTGCCGGCAGTGTCCCCCTGAGGGAGGAAGGCAGCAGGGCATCAGAGAGATTCCCCTCTGGGGCTTCATCTGCCATGGCTGCACAACCTCTGAATGTTCACAGCAGCTTCTCTTCCCACAACTCCCACTGAAATGCCCTCAAATTTATGGTTCAGATAAGAAACCTCTCACTGATCAAATATTTTGATTGTATCCTGGCTTTCCTGTTAGTTTCTTTGATCTTTTCTCATCAGTGGATTATAGTGGACTTTCTTGCTTGTTGAAATAGTTGTATAAATATGGTCCTCAGGGTAGGTGTTATTTACAAACGTACTTATCTGCTGGAAAAAAATTGTACCTCCTTTTGCTCATTCAGCATACTTGTTTGCCATCATGCATCAAAGAAATGTGATTTCTATAATTCTAGCAAAGAATAGCAGCTTATTGTTAATTGTTTGAAATAATCTAAAGGCTGATGGGGCTTATTCTTTTGTCTGATTTCCTGCTCATTCAAACACTGAAGAACTGTTTAAAAAAACACACGTATAAAAGAAATGCTTAGATCCAGGACAGGCTCTGGGAGAAACTGATTAGCTCACAGCCCTGGGATGAATCCCCCTCTGTAGAAATCTTCAGCAGTTACATTATCTCTTTTATTTTCATAGAAAAGGCTGCCCTTCTCCATGTCATATCCCACTCATGTGGTGATCCCTGTGAGATGGCATTGCTCAGCCCTACTTGATGCCACAATGGGAGCTGGATGTCTTCAAGTGGTGACAGGAAGCTGTCTGGTCACCAGGCTGAGTTTAGCTTTGGAGCATGGCTGGGATGGGGGGGGGGGGGGGGGGGGGGGGGGGCCATGAGTTGTGCCATGCCTTTGCAATCAGGTGAAGCAAGGGAGGAGGGATAAAATACTACCCACAGCTATGTACAGTGGAAGATCAAAGGTCAGCATTTCCAATCTTTGTCTGAAACTGAAAGACACATTTTTCTTATTGTCATGTACAGGATGGGAACAGGCTGCCCAGGGAGGTTTTTGAGTCTCCGTCTCTAGAAACTTTCAAAACCTGCCTGGGTGTGTTCCTGTGCAACCTGATCTAGATGTATGTGCATTAACAGGGTTGTTGGACTAGATGACCCACAGAGGTCCCTTTCACCCCCTACCATTCTCTGATTCTATGAATCATTGCCCTGACCTATGCAGTGCAAACTGGAGAGGGTCCGAGGGTTTCCAGTGGTGGGGGTGTTTGATGTGCTGAGCTCTGGCTGGGTCAGTACCAATCCCAGTGCTGTACTCAAGGGAATGCTCCTCATTGTTGGCTCATATCTGAGGCAACCTCACCCAGCAGACCCTGCTCTTCAGACTCATCCCTTCGCCATCCTGTGTTAAATCTACTGCTGGACTAGGGCTTCATTTTGGAAAGTACAGAGAAAATGAAGTGCTGTAAGTGTCACATTTGTGTGATTCATTCATGTGCTGATTCATTTTGACCCAAATGAAGCTCTTTGTGCCTGTGACTGCTTAGCTGATACACTGCAAGGAGGAAATATTTTGGACTCTTTGTGTTGAAATTATATTTGAGTCACAAATGTGAAAATCAGTATTTTTATCATTGCCATGCAGAGATGGGTAAACAGTAGAATTAAGAGGATCCTTGACATCACCCTTGGGAAAGTTACTAGAACACGATAAAATGGTAGAGGATCCAGGAACAGCGATAATGTCTTATCGTTCAGGTTTCGTGAGAAAGGTTTCTGCTCCCCTTGGGCTATTTATTCATATAAAAATAGCTTTGTAAACTTGTATTTAAAAAGGGCATTCAAGGAGTTTAATGCTGTTGAGTAACACTTAATGTCTTTTCAGAGCACGGACAACATGGACAGATTCCCAAGGTAGGCAGAATTACACAATGAGTGTTTTGTGTCATCTAAGGTAAAATTGGTTTAGTCTTTAATAAGGTGTAGTTGCATAGTGGCTTGCTTTACATAATGGATTTTTCTCTTAAATCCCAAAACACAATTTAAAATATGCAGAAGTCTTATTTCCATGTATGTACAAGAATAAGCAAGACAGTGCACAGGAGGGAAGTGATGGGGCAGATGCTGGGTTGTAAGTCATTGCATGCCCAGTTGAGCAGCTGTGGCCATCACTTGGATGATTTGAGTTATGGCAACATAGTGTTAAATAGTGTGCTGGGGGAAGAAGGGTTCCATCCTCCCAGAGGAGGAACCATACCACTAAGAGCTGTCTTCTGACATCTCACCCATGTAGGCATGAAGGATGTTGGTGGTACTAATGTTAAGCAGACGATTTTTCTCTCCTTTGTTGAGTAATGCTTGTTGTTTGATTTGCATTGCAGATATTTACCAGTTTTTCCTGCCTCGGGGCAAGGAGAATATAATGAAAACCAGATTTTTTAACACATCATTAATCTCGTTTTGTGAAAGTGTTTGCAGAATGAGCAGGGCCTTAGTTCCAGATCAAAAGGTTTTTCATCAAACTTGGAAAAACTAAGTTGCCTATTCTGTGTGCCTCAGTACAAGAAAGACATTGAGGCACTGGAATGGGTGCAAAGAAAACTAAGCTGGTGAAGGGCCTAGAGAATAAGTCTTACAAAGAACAATGGAGGGAACTGGGACTGTTCAGTTTGAGGAAGAGGAGGTTGAGGGGAGACCTTATTGCCTTCTACAGCTACCCGAAAGGACAATATGGAGAGGTAGATCCTGGCCTCTTCTCACAGGTAATTAGTGATAGAACAAGAGGGAACAGCCTCAAGCTTCACCAGGGTAGGTTTAGGCTAGACATTAGGAAAAACTTTTTCACTGAAAGAGTAGTCAAGCATTGGAACAGGCTGCCCAGGGTGGTGGTTGAGTCACCATCCCTGAATGTGTTTAAAGGTCATGCAGATCTGGCACTTAGCAATATGGTTTAGGAGTGAGTTTGGTAGAGTAGGGGTAATGGTTGGACTTGATGATTTCAAGGATCTTTTTCAACCTGAATGATTCTATGATTATAGCAATGTTCTTGTAGCTGGTCTTGGGAAGTTCAATAAGCCAAAAAAAAAAAAAGTATTTGTGCCATCAGTATCTAGTATTTCAGATTATAGTGCTGAATGTTTTGTTTCATTACTGCTTGAATAAAGATGTTGCAAGAATGTTAACAGAATTGCATTTACTGAAAACTTCATTTAACTTGCCTTTTTCCTTATGATATTAACATGTTAGGAAGAGAAGGAGCTCTTAATATTTGTCTCAATTATTCTAATCATAAAGTGAACATTAAAGACTTACAGAAAGGACATACTTGGTTTTGGGACATTCACAAACAGTGAAGTGTATGCAAGTAAAAATAATTGGATCAAGGTATGAATTTAAATTTTCATTTCCTGGGAGCCTGGCATGACCCATGTCCTCGTGATAGTGCCTGAGTTCACACTCATTGTCTGTGACAGGATGTGAGGGTTAAACTGCATCTGTGCTTATTGTATTCTCTTTATAAGGTTTCTTAAGCAGTAAAGTCATAGAATCATCTAGGTTGGAAAAGTCCTATAAGATCATTGACTCCATTAACCTATCACTGCCAAATCCACCACTAGCCATGGCCCTACGCACCACACCTATGTCTTTTAAATACCTCCAGGGATGGTGAATCAAACACTTCCCTAAGCAGCCTCTTACAATGGTTGAGATAGCTATTGCATGGCATGTGAAACATGTAAATCAACCAGGTAAAGAGCGTCAGGAGAAAATGTAGAATTTTTATTTAAAACAAACAAACAACAACAACAAACACCAGCAAAAGACAACCAAACCAACAACAGTGATTCTGCCATAATTTATTGTGTAACTTTGTTCACTGTGTACGAGCAGGTGTTGAAACAGGATGTTGTCTCCAAAGTATTACGAGCAATTACTGGGTCAGGCATATAAACAAACACAGAATGACCCTACTGAAGTCTTTCTTCCAAAGCAGGAAGAATTGTGAACATTTTAAAACTTCACTGGATTGATAGTACAGCATCAAAAGCATTATGGCAAGGGCTGCTTTGGTTCTGCCTGTTGCCTTCACAGATTATCATTGCTGGCATTTTTCTCCCTGGAAGCGGTAGCTGCCCCTTGGCAGGGTGATGCTGCCTTTACCCAAGGAGAAGCCAGTGGTATGGTACAGTGGCTGGGGGAAGTTTGCAAAATGGCTGCTCAGCAAGTGGTAAAAGTCACAGCTGTGTTCTCCAGACCATCCCACCCAGGCTATCCCAATCGGCTTCATGTGCTGAAGTGCAAAATTTACCCCGTATAAGTAACAAAGATGTTGAGAGAGTGATGGTGTCTGGGGAAATCCAAATGTAAGACAGTGGTCAGCAGCCTACATGGGGACATGGTGGTAGGAACCCTCCTGGCAACCTCACCAGGTGGTGATGCTACCTCTCCTGTCTTTTCTTGACACCAAAAGTATTCTCATTTCTTATGTATCTTACATGGCATGCTAGGATGTTTGATTTTCTAACAGCTCAGGTGTATCCTGTTTCTTTGCTTCTGTAAATATGCATTTTCTGGACTAACAAATGTCTGCTTGTACAAAGGATGTCTTCAATGCTTCATCAACCTGAACTGCAGCAGTGGCTTTCTCTTCCTTCTCAGCACAGAGGCATGAGGCTACACTATAAAGCAGTTGCACTCATAATTTGTGTGTGGTGGGGAGACAAGAGGAAACTGCAGCTAAAGTCAGGAGTTGTTTGCATATTCATTAGTTCAGAAGAGACAAACTGAAGTCATTTCTAGCTAGCTGGCCAGCTTACTACTGCTTGCTTCTCTTGAGATCTCCCTGCAAAGTCATGGTCTTCATCACCTCTGGCTATGTCATTTGGGAGTTGAAGCTAGCATCCAGGAGAGGATGAAGATTGAATTGCCCCACGTTTTTTTTTTTAGTAATACAGGATCATTTTCTAAGACTACAGAAGTGTCTTCTACAGAGGAAGAAATGTGTCCACATCTCACAACTGGGGGAATGTGATTCAAAAAGGGGTTTTCTGCATTTCCGTGTTAAGAGGGAAATGAACTGGACTACCAACTGTGCTTAGCATTTTTTTAATAGAGCAGGGTTTTTGCAGAGGTATTTTAAAATGTAGGACTTAGTTCCTTTTTTCTCTGCTTGACAGTGGTATGAAAATACCTGAGGAACAGATTTCAAGAATATTTATCTGTTTACTCCTCCCTCCTCCTCTTTCTTGTTTTTTTAATGTTGGGAGCATCAGGTTTGTGTTCTTTGACTCCTACTGGAGGGAGATTTGGGGTATACTTTTGGGAATGGTTAGCAATTTGTCCTGGTACAGCATCATCTGTGAACAAGCCCTAAGGTTTTACTGTGACATCCCATTGCTGTTGCTCTTGTCATAACAGCTTTTCAGTTAGAGGAGTTCTGTATCTTAGACAGCAACAGAATTTCTAATGGAAAAAATAAACTCCCCAAAAGACAAAAATAAAAGTTTTGATTAAGAAATGGTTGTGCTGGTTTACCATTTGACAGCTTCTATGATAAAGGTAGAAATAATTACCCATCAGAAGTACAGATGATTTCCCCTTATTCAGAATCAGGTTCCTTTCAGATCTGCAGGGGGTGTATCATTAACTTCAATAACAGATTTAGTGGAGCTTCGTGGCAATTCCCCAAGGCTGTAAACATATAAATACAGAATTCTACATGAGTTTAAGGTAATATTTGATTATGTTCTGCATGTATTAGAAAACCAAAAATACTTAAAGCTGTAAGTTTGACCACTTGTTGTTTAACATTTCTGATAACGTGCAAATGCACGTTAATGTAATTAAGTTAGTGTGATTAATTGATTCGGTGCTGATGTATTACAGTAAGTCCAGCCCAATTCTTTTTGAAGCCAGTTGAAATTATCTTGTTCAGTTTAATGAGGCTTGGTCTAGACTCAGGGGTCCGTAAGTGGTACATAAATGGTTAAATGAGACAAAATACCTGCTAATACTTGGAAAATAATTCTGTTGGTTTTGAGATATTACTTCTGTGTCTTAGATGATGACAGAACAGAGATGAAACTATCTCTGTATTGACTTAGTTTTGTCTGGATGGTACAATAAGGTTGATCTTGTAACAGTTACAGCTTGGCAGGATATTTTCTTAATCTATTGTTTCTTGTGTTTAAAAGAAAGCAGCTGCTTGTCAGATAAACGGGTACGGCATACCTGCCCAGTGTCACATCCCAGTGCCCTCAGACAAGTGCCTTCAGATGAAGTTGTCACAGGTTGGATTTTACACCTAGCAAAGTATATTTTGTATAATTTATGTCTTGTAGTAACTAAGGCTGTTTCAGGTTTTTTTTCCCCATACAAAATTCCTGAATTTTATTTAAATTTTCACTGTAGTACATCACCCTGTAGTTTTATTTGAAGCATTTTGCAACAGATCTTGGCAGTGCCTTTTTCATTGCCATGACTGAGTTTGCATGGTTTGGCAAACCCTCAGGCAAATGCAAATGTGAGAAACAAAACAAAAGCTGGGACCTTCAGGCTATGAAAAAGGAGTCTGCACAGGTCTGCTTGCTCAGTAGGTCAGCACCCAAATGACGGTTTGGTTTCAGTCTTACACAGCAAAGTATTAAGAAGTTGTGTATTAACTCTGAGTACTGCTAGCTGGTGTTATTTTAATTTACATTTTTAGCCCAGTAGTCACTTGGCTGATGACCCATGCATTGTTCGTTTGACTTCAGGGAAAATGAAACAGTTATGGATGGGTAGCCAAGGAGGTGTTTGTTCATGGGAGCTTTCATGAATCCTCAGATGAGTTCCAATGACTGAATTTTGTAGCGAGTGTATTGTGTTTGTAAAAGAGAGCCAAGATCTGAGTTGGCAGCGAAGTTGCAATTGCAAGTGAGTGAGTGGGGTAGAGTTGGAGCCTCATGAGACTGCAGGCTGTGGGACTCCTGGTGACCTGCCTGTGAGCTCTGAGAGCCTGTCACATCGCCTGTCTGAGGTAAGGTCCAGGTGATCTCCTGTGCATGGTGGTTCTGATCTGAGGAGAAGCTGCCTGTGCTGCAGACTGGTGTATTTCAGAGTAGTTAAACTTTGACAAAGTGAGAGCTCCCCTTCGAGAAAGGGAAGAGCAAGGAAGAGGTGCTGCACCTTGTAACACTGGTTAGGAAATTATGTGCATGAATAAAAAAGTAGCAGGGAAGACAGCATTTGTAAATCAACTTGGCCAAGGAGATTTTAATCGCTTTAAGGTGCATTCTACAAGCAGCAGGGCTCTGAAATCCCTGTGGCTGGGCATTTGGGTACTGAACAGGGGAAGGAAGGAAGGAAGGAAGGAAGGTGAGGATAATACTTACAATGTAAAGTCACTGTGGTTTCTAAGGTGCTTGGTGTGTTTGTACTGCTGGCTTGACGTTTCTTGTCTTACTTGGCAATATACCAGTACCTTTCAATGACATTAGGAACACATTGAGATTTAATTGTAAAAGCAGGATTTTTGTTCATTTGGCATTATGCCCCACTCACCTATGAACCAGATTTGATTCTGGACAACTGTAATGATTTATGTTGCTGAAACCATAGTTTGTGTGTGTGTTGTGTTGCATTTGTGTTCCTAATTCCTTACTTATTTGAGTCTGGTGATTTTTGCTGAATACTGAGCACCATGTCAGGCTGCTCAGAGCTACCTCTTACTGTCTCCTTTATAAACACGTGAAAAAGTCAACTCCTGAAGAGGATAGTTGCAAGGCCATGTTAGAACAGAAGAATTGCTGCAACAGTGACAACCAAATGTGTTGTTTAACAGATACTTGCACTGTTTTGGTGTTGCTGATTAGGTACTGAAGCCTCACAGTGCGTCTTACTGGGGTTCCTCTTAGCAGTACTCTCATTGAAGCATCGCCAGAGGCACAGCAGTGTAAGAGATTACAAGAATTAAAAGCAAACGAAATGAGGAGGACCTCTCCACTATAAGGAGGTTTTTATAAAAATCTTCCTCCAGGTTTGTTTTGGGCCATGCAGTCTTCAGCAGGAGCACAGTAAAGAAGTTCTTCAGTTCATCCTGGTCTCTGCTGTAAACTTGGCCTCTAAAGGGCCAGTGGTGTGTCCAGCCTCCACAAGAGGCAGCTCTTGTAGTCCATGATGTTCCCTGATGGGTTATCCAGGTGGAAATAGACTTCTACATTTATAGAGCATGTTGTGCATAGCTTGCATTTTTAGATGTTTTATTCTAGGCAGCAATACTGGTAGATTCCATGTATGCTATAAGCAACTCTGATTCCTATCCCAATTTCTGAAAGCAAAAAGTGCTGATTATGTTCACAGACACAGATTATGTATAAGTTAAGCGTACCTGAGGGCTGATCTTATGCCCATGTATGATGCTGTTCAGTGGGACAAATGTGGTCAGGCACAGGTGCTACTATCTCAGTTGAATTGGGCAGAGCACATAGCACAATTTATGCCAGCTGTGGAAAAGCTGAAGATAACTTTACGGTACTAGGTTTTATACCATGAGAGGTCACATGCCAATATTTTCTTAAAAGTATCTGATCTGGGTAGGAGAGTTTAAAGTGGATTGGTTCTCAGCACCATACTGCTGCAGCATGTTTGATCCTGCCTGAGAAGCTGTGAGATGCATAAATTGTCTCTCTGAACTATGATTTCAAGGAGATTGCAGCTTGCTGAAGGTCAGAGAGCAGGGCCAGGAGTGGTATACAGATTTTTTTGTTGTTATTATTTGCTTACATATCAGAGAGCTTAAAAGCAAACAAAGGAAGCATTTGCTTTGCCAAATGTCATGCTTGTAAGAACATCATCAATGAGATGCTCTTGAAATAGCATCGATCTCCTGCCTTAAGAGAGAAAAACAGTCTCTTGTTCTTTAGTAATGTCCATTTTACAAATTCTTTATATTAATACCCTCAGTTATAGGTTGATTGAACTGATTATTCTGCATACATTAATGATTGGCTTGAGGATAAAGCAACCTCCTATGCCCTGAGTAGAAGGTGCTGGTCTGAACCCACAAGTACTAGGTACTCTTCCAATTCCTGTTCAGAGGGTGACTGTAGCATAGCACAGTGTCCACAGCAACATTCATCTCTCCCTTTACATATTTGTCATGGTTAGCCTATATGCATTCTTTAATACTTTATTAAAATTACACATTTCTTTAAGTGCATTTCGTGTGTTGTATCTAAATACAAATAATGTTTTAAGGAAGGTCTCCATAGCTGAAACGGATTCAGCTGTAGCTGATCAGACCACAAAGAAAGTTTTATTTTCATTTGTTTTCCTTCCCTGTTGCCCCAAACTTCCAGTATCTAAGTGCTGTACCATGGTTCCTGGCACTAGTGGTTAAAGTTGAGGACTGATTTAATTTTTGTTTTTAATAACTTTTGGCATCTATAGGCTGAAAGTGAAGACATGGAAAGACCAGAATTTAAAGGAACGTGTTCTTTGTGGAAATCAGATTTAATTTCAAGTTTTAGGTACAGGATAGTTTAAGATAATGTAAGGCTAGATAATTTAAAAGCTGCTTTTCTTTAATAATTCCAGAAAGAGAAGGCATTAAGTTGTAAGCCCCATTTTAGGAAGTGCTGAGCATCTGAAGCTGTTCTCATTCATTGAGATCAAGTGCACTCTCAGCAGGTTTGTGTGGTGTGCTCAACATACTGGAGGGAAGGGATGCCACGCAGAGGGACCTTGACAGGCTGGAGAGATGGGCCAATGCCAACCTCATGAAGTTCAACAAGGCCAAGTGCAAGGGCCTGCACCTGAACCAAGGCAAATACGGGCTGGATAAGTGTATTGAGAGCAACCCTGTGAAGAAGGACCTGGGTGTACTGATGCATGATATGACCTGATAGTGTGTGTTCCTAGACCAGACAGGAAATTGCATCCTGGGCTGCATCAAAAGAAATGTGGCCAGCAGGTTGAGGGAGGTGATTCTTTCCTACTTTTGAGACTCCACCTGGAGTACAGTGGCTAGCTTTGGAGTCCTCAGCACAGGAAAGTCATGGACCTACTTGAGTGGGTCCAGAGGAGGGCCATGAAGGTAGCTGGGGGCTGGAACATCTCCCTCAGGAGGACAGGTTGAGAGAGCTGGGGTTATTCAGCCTGGAGAAGAGAAGACTCTAGGGAGACCTTAGAGCAGCCTTTCAGCATTTAAGTGGTGCCTACAGGAAAGATGCAGAGGGTCTCTTTTATCAGGGAGAGATGTAACAGTTTCAAACCGAGAGAGTAGATTTAGATTAGATATTAGAAATTGTTTACTATGAGGGTGATGAGGCATTAGAACAGGTTGGCAGAGAGTTTGTGGGTGCCCCTGCCCTGGAAGTGTTCAAGGCCAGGTTGGATGTGGCTTTGAGCAGCCTGGTCAAGTGGTAAGATTCCCTGCCTGCCTATGGTAGGGGGCTTGGCACTACATGGTTTTTAAGGTCCCTTCCAACCCAAACCATTCTACTGTGATTCCAGCAGAAGTTCATATATATATGTCCTCAACAATCTTTATGAATGTGTTCCCCTTGGTCTTGCTTCCATTTTACATAATAGGTTTCATCTAATAACAGTGTATATCATCTTGTCTGACAGTATTACTCTGTTGAATCCATTTACTGGAATTCCTGTGCTTTCTTTATAAGCATTTACTGCTAACCACTAATAAATATGGACCATATTGGGGCATGGTGGGACCTCAGGCTTTGCAGGGTGACATTTCATTGTTTCCTGTTAACAGGCTGCAGCTGGCAATTGCATTCCCCTCCCTCCTACCCTCAGTTGTCTGAAGTCCTCTCTTACTGCAGCAAATTTTTCTACCCGAGGTGTCCTTGCTCATTGCTGTCTTTGTTCCCCCTTCCTGTGGGTCTCTCTTCCCAGGGTGGTCCTGCTGAAAAACATGCCTGAATTTGCTCCTGTGTCAGGGGCAGAAGGCTTCTGGCATGGGCTTCTGCAAATCCCATCTGGACTGCTTCATCCGCAGTGACTGCAAGAAGTTTTAAGTAACTTGATATGGCTTGGAAGGAGCAGCCAGGGGCCCAGCTTGAAAGATATGATTTGAAAAGTATTAGACTGTGCCTGACATCACATCTTTTACTGAATTCTTTTTCACAGAATCATAGAATCAGTCAGGGTTGGAAGGGACCACAAGGATCATCTAGTTCCAACCCCCCTACCATGGGCAGGGACACCTCACACGAGATCAGGCTGGCCACAGCCTCATCCAGCCTGGCCTTAAACAGCTCCAGGGATGGGGCCCCAACCACCTCCCTGGACAACCCATTCCAGGCTCTCACCACTCTCATGGTGAAGAACTTCTTCCTTTCACCCGTGTTAGATTTTGTCACTTTATGCATTTGGGATAGGAAGTGTCTTTTTGCGTTTCTATAATGACCTGATGTACTTTGAAGCTCTTACATAAATGAAAAGCAGTCAAAAATGTTTGCTTAAATCTCTAGTTGTCGCAGATGCACAGATTAAGTAGCAGGTTTCATCGTCTCGCTGTCTTTTCTTGGGTTTTGCATTTGCAGTCATGCGGGAATGGACGATGACAAAAAGCCTCTGCTTTTCTCTCGATTGCCCTTGCCTGCAGGTCACAGCATGGCACAGCTGTAGCCTCCTCACAGCAATGCAGTGGTACCCAGGGCAAGGAAAGGAGCAGGGTGTGCAGGAGATGCTGCAGTGAGGTGGACTCCCATGGCCAAGCTTACAGATGCCAAGTGTGGTTTTGTCCTGGGTTGCTTTGGTTTGGGGTTTTTGTTTGTTTGTTTGTTTGTTTGTGGGGTTTTTTGTAATAAAAACTTCCTCTGAGTGTTTTTTCCCCTGAACTTAAGAGAACCCAAATTGTTTTTCCATGTGTGGTTTCAGATGAAAATGCTTTTAGTCCTCTTTTGTTTTCTGTCAAAAGAAGTAGTGGATTTTTTTTGGGTATTATTCAAAGACCTTTATTTTTTTTCCCTAGGCTTATTCTTTACTTTGGACTGATGCTTCATTTTTCAGTAGCAGATCAGAGCTACCAAAAGAGATGTCTACTAGACAAGCAAAGTAACTTTTAAAAAATTGGTACTCTTCTCATACATCAGGATTGGTAATTGCATGTTATTGGCATTGACATGATATAAAAATTATATTAAAATAGAGATGATTTGGGTTGCCAAATTTTTGCTTTCCTGAATGTATTCTGTTATGGGCTGTGTTCCAAATAACTTGCTGTGCTTTCAACTCTGTATTACTTAGAAAGCAAGAAAGCAAATTTTGGAAGTAACTTCTTTCTATTACTGGAATATCTAGTAAGCAATATCAGTGTTTACTTTTTCTTAGGCACAGCATCTGGAGATTGCAGTTTCTGTTGCTAAATCTTACGTTCAGATAAGGGTGGTGGTGGAGCTGTATGGCAGCAGTATTTTCAAACGAGTTCTTCCTAAGTTTTGAGTGCTCCTGGAAATCCCAGGCTACAGCACGTTTCCTTCTAGGGAAATGTTTTCCTTATCTATTCCTACCTTTATTATAAATGTGTAACTTACTGTAAGGGAATGAATTAAAGGAAAACATAACCATATAATTCTAATGGCAGTTCTGATACTGCCCTTATTCTTCGATATCTGCCCTATTTTCCTCACAAATAAAAGTGGCCTGTACTTTACCTCACACCCAATGTTTATGTTTATTTATGTCCTGAGTACTTGATGTGCTACTGTACTTAATGCCTTGCTATTTTTATAGTAGTTAGAAGTAAATGCAAGTAGAAATGGAAATGTCTGTTGTCAGAGGAAGCACAAGTGATGTGACAAAAAATCGCTTTAGATTAGTACTGACTTTAGACCTCTGTTTTTAACTGCTTGTTAAGGGTATGCTGCGATAGTAATTATTAACGGAAAATCACTATATAGGTATAACAATCTTCATATGTGACCCATATTTTAATTACTTTTAGGATCCCTGTGAATGCTGCTTCTTTGCATTTTTTTATAAAGGGAGTGTGTTCACAGAGGTTTTAAAAATGACTTTTAAGGGAAAAAAATTCTGAGAAATACCACACCCTCTTGCTCCAAAGAAGCCTTGTTCAGCTTTTCTTTGGGTTCTGTTTCTTTCTGTTTTCTTCTTTCTTCCTGAGATATGAACTACCTGAAAATTGCCCTGGAGTATTTGATGGTAGTATCATAAAAGTACTGGCATAAGAGCCTGCATGATGGGCCAATAGCAGGGGTCAGTGTATCGATATCCCTCTTGAATCAGTGGTGAGCTGTGCGTGGGTTCATCCTTAAACCTAAAAAAAAAAATCATCTTTCAATCCAAACAGGGACAGTTATCCCATTTTATCCAAATCTAATTGAAACAGCTTTTCAACCACTGCAGTCTTCATGTAGGAACAAACACACTTTTTTCTCTGGCTGTTCATATGCCCTTCATTTTTGCAGAGCCTACAAGTAGCATTTTTGCTTGTGGCAGGTACAGCTGCAGAAGGGTAGAATTTAGCATGATTCTTATTTTAGTCCCCACTAAGGAGAGCAGGCTGTGGAGGGGCTGTCTGGGTACAAATTTCCTTGGATGAGCATTTTGGAGAAGACTAGGTGAAAGAACAAAGGGAATAGGGGGCATGCAGAGATAAAACCTCCTGCTACTGTGCTTTCTTTTTGATTTCCTGTCTGCTTCACCATTTTTCCTGTAAATATCTTCTGCTGGCATCAGACTGAGTGACTGGGTTTCAGTAGTTGTCTGTTAGTTGTTATGTGTCCTGCTCCTGGCACCAAGCAGCCATCTGGCAGTCTCCAAAGGGGTATGTGGTGTGTGCACAGGATGATGCATTGAAGTGTGGGAGGAAAATATTAGGACCTGAGTAGTAAATGCATATAATTTACAAATAAATAAATGTACATTTATTGAAAGTGCACACTCAAGGTTTTTTTTACTGGTAGAGTTATGCGACCAGAATAGTTTGGAAACCACAGCTCTAGTAGTTTTCTTTTCTCCCCTTATTTGCCACCTGATTATGGCTCTGCTAAATTCAGCCCTCTGCAAATACAGCCTCCTCCCAGATTTTAGACACTGTGTATTGAAATGAACCCCCCATGTAACTTGGATGAATACAATTCCTTCTCTAGCAGAAGATGTAAATGAAAGGGTCTGAAAGGGAAGCACACTTGCAGCCTGCCTCTCCAGTGCAATTCACTGAAATGCATCCATGTGATCTCTTTGTTTTGATTTGAATAGGAGCTGATTGCTTTTCCAGTGCAGGCAAAAGAGCTGTTTTCTTCTAAATGAAATGCTTGGTATCTGATCCTCACTTTACTGAGACTACTTAAGAGCAGGAAAGGCAAAGGGACACAGCCAGGCAGTGGGGTGACTGAGGTGAACAAGTGTATTGCTGCAGTTTGCAGAGCTGGCAGAGTGCAGTAAATGTGGAGGTGAGGTGACTGAGGCGGCATTCATACTGATCTGCCATGCTGTGCCTCTAGGCCTGGATTCCTCCCACCTTGCCACTCCTTTTCTCTTGGAGCAGAGCTTCCCCACCCTCTCTGAAAACGAAAAAGCTGGAGCCTGCCAAGGTGCTTTGGAGGATGGCTTCTGGTGGGGTGCAGGAGCAGGATCTTGCTCCTGGTGGCAGCTGAATGAGCTGAATTCTGGAAATTTACCCTATTAAAAGTTACAAATATACTAATGGCTATGATGTGGGCACCCAAGAGGACAGCTGGCATGTGGAAGTGATTCACTTCTCTTGGCACTGCTTTGTGTAAAAACTCAGGCAAAGAAGCAGGGAAAAGGAGTGGAATGGATATACAGACAGACATGCTGTGTCTCCAGCTAACGCTTTCAGAGACAGCTCTTAAATGCCAGAATCCCCCAGCCCAGCTGCAAATCCAGCTGATGTGGGACAGTGCTCCTAATGTGTGTTTTGCTTAGGAGCTTGAGCGTCCTTAAGTCCTTCCCTTTTGCTTGAGTTAAAACTATTCCGGTTTGTTTTTTTTTCTTTTCAACTAGACAGTCATTCTGCTACAGCATACTTCCACTCCAGGCAGTCTGAGCTGAAGATGCAAGTCCAGAGCAGGATTTGGTCCCCTGTGCTGTACCATCTCCGACTGGTGGAAAAGAAAGTCCTTGGATAAGCCAGTGGGTGAGAGGAGCAGAGTGCTGAGGAAGGAGGGGAGGGTGGGCTGGGAGAGGCAGTCTGCTTGGGTGAAAGAAGAGGAGCTGCGTGAAATGCTGGGATGATTTCTGAAGATGCATGACCCCAATGCTGTTGACATGAAGGGATGAAAGAGTTCTTGAGGGATTACTGCACTGAGATGCAAGACAGATGTGGACTAAGAAGGGATGTCCTGTAAATAAAAGTACCTTGGCCTTCAGAAAGCAATTTGCATGTATTTTCAGTTGGTTAGAAAGTCCCTCTGCTTGGACAAGATGAGTAAGTCTTGTGTAAGTCTTTGCACTCTTCAGTTTCTCTGTCTCCCAGAATAGGCTGGGAGAAGCAAGAGAGGAATGCAGCATGGTGGGTGGGCAGCAAGATGAATGGTGAGCACAGAAATCATCAGTGCTTACAGATATGTGGTAATACTTAGTTGCTTGTGCAGTATGCAGATATGCCAACCACTATGTAATGAAAATCTTAAAGGCATTTGCATGTTGAATGGCAGATTTATTCAAACTGAGGACCCACCTGATAATGTGAATGAGGTCTAGTAATCAAAGCAGCTCTTCATAGGTAGGTTATTTGAATCAGGGAGATTGCAGTCTCTTTCTGAATCTTTAAAGTATTTGGCAGTCTTGTGAGATACTGTATTGAGAACACTTGAAATTTTGAAGAGTGACTCACTGTATATTCCCCACCAAACAATTAAGGTATTTCACTGAGCTCATTTTCACTGGTCTGATATGTAAAAACTTGTTTTTCTCTCTACTGCTGCCTAAATTTATTCCTCCAGTAGTGTGGTTAAATGTGAACTCTAATGACTTTTTGTTTTTTATGCTACAGTTGATCAGTAACCCAGAAGCTTATAGCCATAGGTAATGTAACTCTGCACAGCTTCCTAATCTGGGCATTGAACAAATTGCTTTTGAAAGAAATCCAGTCTTTGCAACAAGTAGATTTTTCTGAATTTTCACTCAGGTTGGGGCAGGTGCTTGTGCTCCAACTCTCTCTTCTGCTCTGTGGTCCAGCCTTGACTGGGTGAGCAAGTCCAGACAGACAATCAGGAGAACCCTGAGGTGGCTCTGAGGTTCAAATTCAAACATCCACTTATGCTGTGGGATATAGGCTTTCTTACAAGCTAAACTACTGCCATTGTCTTGCAAAAGGCTGAGGAGTGGGGCAAGCCCTTGCAGTGCCATCGTGAGACACTGACAAGCAAGTTATTTGGTATCACTGGGAGGAGAAAGGGAAAGGAATAATTTATATCCCTAACTCTCAGTGAGTGATACAATAAGGAGCAAAAGGGAGGGAGGTGAGACAGCAAGGAGGCAGGGGCTGAGTGGGAGGCAGGGCAGGGCAGCAGCAGCAGCCCGCTGGCCCTGGATCTTCAGTGTTGTGCCTGAGAGGGAGATCCCTGGTCTGCTGCCAGTGAGTTTGGGAGAAAAGCAGCTACTGATGGTGTTAGTTGGAGTGCAACTGCTGACTGTTCAAAGAGCTGGCTCACTGCAAGAGTGACGGGTTGGGTGTTATCTCACTTCCCCTTTCACATAACCCCAGGGACAGGGAAGACCATTAATGAAACCCTGGCAGTGAACAGAGCCAGGACCAGGCTGAAATGTGTAAATAATTTCTCACAGCAGATTTGTCTTTTGGTCCTTTCGTACTGCTCCACAAGCATACCCTTCCAAGTTTGCATGTTGTTTGTTTTCCCCTGGCTGTCACTGTTCCTGTTTAATCCATAAAGATAATAATATGAAGTAGTAACAGTGAGGAAGAATGCTTTTCTTAAAGTCAGCCATAGCGTGATGCAGTTTCTGTAATGTCTTGGCTTAATACAATGATCATAGTGCCAGCAGTAGTACTCAATGGTTCAGAGACTGCTGTAATGCTCATTAGAGTTGCTTTATCAGAGCTCATCTAAGAGGCCCCAGAAGAATTGCAAAAGAGTGAACACAGAATTAGTATTTGAAAATGGTGGCAAAAGCAGGCTGCTGCAGATTTAAAGCACAATCAGCCTAACTTTGATCCCTAGCAAGGCATGGATGCAACTTAATAGTCAATGGATAAGCACTTACTGAGTAGTAGAACATTTAAAAAGACATGTTGATTTCTAAGAAGAGATTATTTCAAAGCAGCTCTGACAGATGAGCATGCCTCATAAACAGAAGGGAGGGAATAAATTAGGTGTATCTGCTGATGCTATCTCACAAAATTTCATAAGCAAACAACAGAAGGGCTCTAGAATTAGAACCATGGTCATTAATTTTGTTAGAGAACAAGCCTTGCCGCTCTTGTTCCTCCACGTATCAAATCCTTCTCTCTTGATACTGGTTTACTGCTATCCCAGACCATTCAGAGAACTGACTCCTACCTCTTCCTATTCCTTCATTCATGAAGGAAAAGGAGGTCTGCAGCAGCTTGAAAAGAAGCAGTTGGCCAGGAATTTTTGTTTTGAGAGAGTCATCAACAGGACTCCCCACTACCAGCACCTCCATGATAGCACCTTGCAGGAGTTCCTCCTTTCTCATTTGCATTCAGTAACTTGATCAGTGATCTGAAAGTTAGCATATGAAGTTTACCTATGTTCTTGAGCTGGGGAAACCCTAGGGGCACAGAAGATGAATTCAAAGTAATTTTGATAGCCTGGAGAGAGGCTCTGTGATGAAGTTGTTGAAATTTCATGAAGAGTTGTACCTTTGAAGGAGAATCCAAATGGCCATGGACTGGGTCATTTGGAGGATATATTGAAAAAAATTAGCATGTCTTATGATGTGCTTGAACAGAAAAAACAGCTCTTATTTTGGAAACATTGTGTGTGAAATATAAAGAAGGGTTGACCTAGATTTTGTTGTTTTTTTTTAAAGAGACTTTATTCAGTACTGGAAAAGCTTGACAGCCCTTGTCCTGCCAGAGGAGGATAACAGAGAGGCCTTGTTAAAGAAACAAAGTACTTGAAGAAGATTGGAAAGAGTGCAGCAGCCACTAATTGGTGTGTGCTGTTTTACTGAAATCTAGGAGCAGAGCTGTGTCCATGGATGGAAAATCTATTTTGGTTGTGAGTTAATGCGTCTGTAGACTCTGTAAGTGAAATAGGAATATGATAGTCTTACTCAGCAAATAGGATTGCCTTTTTTTTTTTTTTTTTTTCCTCTGAAACAGCACTTCCACCTTCCATGTGCTCTTTTGCACAAAGGAGATCACAGAATCACAGGTTGGGGGTTGGAAGGGACCTTGAAAGATCATCTAGTCCAACCTCCCTGCCAGACCAGGATTACTTAGTGTAGGTCATACAGGAACGCATCCAGATGGGTTTTGAATGTCTCCATAGGAGCAGACTCCACAACCTCTCTGGACAGCCTGTTCCAGTGTTCTGTCACCCTCACAGTGAAAAAGCTTTTCCTTATATTTAGGCAGAACCTCCTATGTTTCAGCTTGCACCCGCTGCCCCTTGTCCTATCATTGGACATCACCAAGAAGAGCCTGGCTCTGTCCTGACACTCGCCCTTCACATATTTATAAACATCAATGAGGTCACCCCTCAGTCTCCTCCAAACTAAAGAGCCGCCCCAGCTCCCTCAGCCTTTCCTCATAAGGAAAATGTTCCCCACCCTTAGTCATCTTTGTGGCTCTGCGCTGGACTCTTTTGAGCAGTTCCTTTTCTTTCTTGAATGGAGGGGCCCAGAACTGAACATAATACTCCAGATGTGGCCTCACCAGGGCAGAGTAGAGGGGCAGGAGAGCCTCTCTCAACCAGGTAACCACACCTCTTCTAATACACCCCAAGACACCATTTGCCTTCTTGGCCACAAGGGCACATTTTTGTCTCAGGGTCATTCTTTTGTCCACCAGGACCCCCAGGTCCAGCTGAGTAGGTAGGTGAAGTCTGAGGTCATGAAATGGGACCCATGCCTTGACGTGTCCTTGATGAGTGTTTGGGATGAGAAGCACCCACAGCTGTGCTGTCTGTATGCAACAGCGTATGCATATCTCCCTGCATGCTAGGATACAGACTGCAAGGAACCCCCCAGCCATGCTGGGCACTATTGTAGCCCTCCTGTTTGTCTTTCCCCTGTCGTGGGAAATACAGAGGGAAGAGGCTGGGGAGAACGGCAGGGATGATCTTTCCTTCTGGCCATGAGGATTCTGAGGTTAGGATCTGGTCAATTCAGCATTGAACTCTTCAGATGAAATTCTAAGAGTAACCAGGACCATGGGCACATTTAAAGTGAATGAACATTAATGTCTTTGGAATTCAAAAAGTAACCAGCAAGTAGTGTTTGTTATGGAGCAAATTCCATTGCTTAACTGCTAAACAAGAGAGATGCTGCTTTCACTTCTTCCAAGCAGTATTGTAGCAGAGAAGGCCTGCCTTTGTGCTGTTGTTCCTAAGCATATTGAAGGAGAGGAAGCTTCTGACAGCTCCCAACATCAAATACTTCCTCCAATGAGCTCCTGCACCTCCAGTTTCAGTAGGTATGCCATCTGCTTATGCCTGGCACTTGAGGCTCTGTAGTCTGCTCCTGCTCTCCTCAGCCTACAAATGCCATTAGGCCCAGGAGACTCAGAGATGAGAGCAGGACTAGCAGTGAGGCTGGTGCTGCTTATCACCTCCTGATGAGAAGGTCCTCAGCCAAGAGCACAGTTCATCCCAGATTATTGCTCCAGACTTGTCTCAAGTGTAGCAATACATCATTTTTACAAAAGTGTGTTTAAATACTGCACTGAGTTTAGATGGCGAGAAATTACTGTTCTCTTGTCAGTTGGGAGCAGGAGCTTGCTTTTTAAATTATTATTATTTTTAATTGGTGTAATTTCATAGAATAATAGAATGGTTTGGGTTGGAAGAGGCCTTTAAAGGTCATCAGTGGAGTCCAACCCGCCTGCAGTGACCATGGACATATTCAATTACATCAGGTTGCTCAAAGCCTTGTCTCACCTGACTTTGAATGCTTCCAGGGATGGGACATCTAGAAACCTCAGCAACTTACTCTAATGCCCCACCACTCGCCTCGTATTCTAACGGCTACAGTTTTGACTTCTTGCCTGATCCCGGGGGTCAGGCTGGTTCAGAGGGGATCCAGCTTTGATTTCAGTGAATTTGCCGTTAGCCTTCGGTGACCAGGGGTTAGATGCCTTGAACGTCAGCTTTGATGACGCTGAAAGGGAGGATTGCAAAGGAAACTCCCGGGGGCTTTTTATTTTTTTTTTTTCCTTCCCTTTACTTCCTTTGAACAGGCTGCGCCTTTACAACTTGCGAGGCTGTGCAGGGCGAGCGGCAGGCAGGGCTGGCTCTGCCGGGGGGGCGGTGCGGGCCGGCCGCCCCAGCACATTGCAGGAGGGGGTGTTGTGAAGAGGTGGCTGCTGGTGTGGGATTGCGGCTCTCGGGCTCCACCTACCGGTGAGAGCGAGGCAAGGCCGGGGCGGGCCGGCGCGGCGAGAGGAGGTCGGCCCCCGGGCCTAGGCCCCGGCTGAAGTCCCGGCTCCCCGGCGTGGGGCCCAAGCACGGCCCGCGGGTGCGCAGGTGGAGGGGGGTGCGCCTCCTACAGGCCCCGGCTGTCTGGTTGTCAGGCAGCGGTGGCTTTGAAGGGCGGCAGCTGCAAAAGCTGTTGGGAGCGTTTAGTGTGAAGAAGGAAAGTGACTATGGTGGGTGGAAATTACCCACCCAGCTAATTTGGAGAAAACTACCCCCAAAATACAATTGCCAGACCAGCTCAGTTGGAAGCACATGGAGCCATATTTACAAACAAACCCAAAATCTAGAAATATGAAATGCAATGAATATGTACAAAATACACAATATTTACATGCATTTACAATCTATAAACAGCACAAGAACCCCCCTGGACAAAATCAGGGGGCTACCAACAGCTTCCCCCTCTCGACCCCCTTCTCCCCACCCCTTCACACCCCCCCCAAGGGAAAGAGAAGAAAAGCAAAAAGTGACTTGTTAGCTTAATTAGCCACAACAAAGAAATGCAGCCCAGCAACAGCCAAGCAAAACCAACCAACTAGTATCAGCGAGAGTGAAGAACAGAGGAAAAGTTAGTTTATACAACTAACTATTTTTCTTTTGCATCCAGTGGTAACTTACATTCTACCATTTTCTAATCAAGATCTGTGGAAAATTTCCTAGGCATAAGCCTAAAACTACCACAATGACGGAGGTGAGAAGTGGTGGTTCAGATCTATGACCATCACAGCATGACTCAAGGTCTGTAATTAACTTGGCATTTGTAGAGCAGGCACACAGTCCACATGCAGATGACTTAGGAAATGTATGTAAGCCATCTTCTTGTAATTACAAGTACTTGTAATTAGAAGTACATCTACTTGTAATTACAAGTGCCTTGCTGAATCCTGTTAATTGGGAGAGATGATTGCAAGCCATGAAAGGGCTGGGATCACAAGGTCCTGAAAAGACAATACAGTTTTTACAAAGATCCCCTCTGTTCAGGTGCACCCATGGCCATGGCCTGCTCCCTGTTCCCTAGCTTGCAATGTCACTGCCAGCTGCAAACCTGGTGGGGGGAGATGCATCTGACAGTTGTCCCAGAGTTGGACGTCCACACTGAGAGGAAGCATCTCACTGAAATGGACAGATCATAAAATTGTTTGGGTTGGAAGGGTCCTCCAAAGGTCATCTAGATCAACCTTCCTGCAGTAAGCAGGGACATCCTCCATTAGATCAGATTACCCAGAGCCCTGTCGAGCCTGACCTTGAATATCTCCAAGGATGGGGCCTCAGATACCTCCCTGGATGACTTGTTCCAGTATTCTACCATGCTCATGGTAAAGAACTTCCTCCTAACATCCAACCTAAATCTGCTCTTCTCTAGTTTAAAACCATTTCCCCTCGTCCTATCACTACAGGCCCTTTCCAGCCTTCTTGTAGGCCCTTTTCAGGTACTGTAAGGTCTCTCCAGAGTTTTTTCTAGGCTGAACAACGCCAGCTCCCTGCTGTTCCATCCCCTTGATCCTTTTTGTGGCCCTCTGGACCCACACCATTAGGTCCATGTCCTTTTTTTGTATTTCAGGGCACCAGAGCTGGACACAGTATTCCAGGTGAGATCTTACCAGAGTAAAGTGGCAGAATCACCTCTCTTAGTCTGCTGGCCACGCTCTTTTGATGCAGCTTAGCATGCAATTTGCTTTCTGGGCTGCAAACACACACCGTTGGCTCATGCCCAGCTTCTCATCCCCTGGAACTCCCAAGTCCGCATGGCTGCTTTCTGTCACCTCATCCCCCAGCCTGTAATGATGAAGATTGTTCTGGTCCAGGACCCTGCACTTGGTCTTGTTGAACCTCAGGAGGTTTACCTGGGCCCACCTCGCCAGCTTGCCTAGGTCCCTCTGGATGACATCCTGTCCCTCTAGCGTATCGACAGCACCACTCAGCTTGGCATCATCTGCAAACCTGCTGATGGTGCATTCAATCCCACTGTCTATGTTATTGATAAAAAATATTAAACAGTCCTAGTATGGACCCCCTGAGGTATACCACTTGTCACTGATCTGGCCTTTGAGCCATTGACCTCTACCCTCCGGGTGTGACCATCCAGCCAATTTCTTATCCACAGAACAGTCCACCCATCAAATCCATATCTCTCCAACTTGGCAAGTAGGATGTTGTAGGGGACCATGTCAAAGGCCTGGCAGAAGTCCAGATAGATGACATCCATAGGTCATCCCTTGTACATTGATGTAGTAGCTCCATCATAGAAAGCCATGCCTCTTCTTACATGTTGCTTCTTACGTCTTGCTGCCTTGTGCTGAGTATGGAGCTTACTGGTCCTTTGCATGAGCTGTATTCACCAACCTACCCCCGAAAAAAACAGTCTTATGTTGTTTTGGCAGGCTGTGTCAGCTGGGAGAGGGCCTTCATGAGAGCGAGGTGATCTAAAGGATGGTGCTGCTCCTTGTGGCTGGGTGAAGGTGAGGGGAGAAAGGACTGTGATGTGGGGGAAGGAAAAGAGGCAGAAGGGGAGAAAAGGAACTAGACTCTTCAGTGGTGGTAGTCCTAGATTAGCTCACTCATCTTGTGTGTACACCCTTGGCAAACTGGAACAGCTGAGGCATGAGTATGTGTTTCCTTCTGCTTATTTTGCTCTGAGAATAGTGATTTCAAAATATGATGAAGCAGACAGCTGCAGGGTGTGACTGTCTGGCTTCTCCACCAGCTTCTAACAACGTGGGCAGCTCAAAGATCTCCTTGTGGGAGATTACCCAAGATGCCCAAAACAGGGAGAACATAGACCTGTCCAGGAGCTAGAAAGCAGTGAGCATCCTGGAGCAGCCCTGGGGATCTGTCTCCACCCATACGTTGTTTTGGCTCATGACCTGCTAGAGAAGCAAAGAAAAATGCTATGGGAATTGTCTGTTTGAAGCAATGGTTCTCTCCCACAGTCAGCTTTTTCTTGACAGCACTGGTCTAATTTTATGATTAGCCCAGATCCAGCACCTTACCACTGCCTCAGGAGCTTCATCATCACTGCCAAGCCACAGCTGCCAATCTCATCTGCTGCTGCCATAGGCACTGGTGCCAGGACCAAGCTGATCAGCTTGACTGGCCCATGTGACTGGAGATGTTCAAATAATATGTTGACATGGCACTTTGGGACATGGTTTAATGGCCATAGTGGTGTTAGATTGATGGTTGGGCTCAATAGTCTTAGAGGTCTTTTCCAATCAAAAGAATTCTGTTATTCTCTGTGGCTCTGTACTTCCCTAACACCTGGTCTGGGCAACCATAGACTGCAGCAATCTGGCTGTGCTTGTGAGCGTGGTCCCATGCTCTGGGGTGCTTGTGAGCCTTGTCCTGCTCTCCTCAGCCATAGTCTTGTTCACAAGTTTTCTTTTAGCACAGCTGTTTTGGAAAACTGGTTGTTGATGGAGTAGGGCCAACTACTATGAATGAACAAAACAGAAAAACATAGTTTAGCCAGGCCAAACTGGTTAATGAATTACTCAAACATGCTTTTCAAAGTGTTAATTGAAGAGTTAATCCTCGTTTTCCTAGTTTCCTTTTAACAGATGCTTACTGACATTCTCCTTGAAGTCCTGCGGCTTTTACAGTCATCGTGAATCAACAAACTGTCGGTGCCTTCCTATAAAAGTGGAACTGTTGGCATATGAGCAATATATGAAATGAGCACTGCAATAGCAAGTGAGGCCTCTTTTCAGTCTATAGAGCAACTCTTCTACTGTGATTTTATTCATCCTCAAGGACAAACTGCTTTTACCTTGAAACTGCTTTTACCTTGACTTCTGCCACAGTATTTTAAGAGACAAAGCTGTAGTGCATTTTTTCTTTTACATCAGTAACTGTCCAGTGATAAGTTTAATGCCATTTGCTGCTGTTTTTGTACTTTCAGGGCTTTTGCAGGAAGAGATAAGTTCAGACGAGGAAGCACTATGTGGTGGTATGGGAAACAGCAGCTTGGAAAGATAACTTACATTGTTAATTTGTCCACAGAAAAGGGGTAGTGATAAGGCTAAGTGGCCTGAAGACAGAAATAGAAGGAGTAAGAAGAAGGATGTAGAGGCATGGTGGAGAAGGAAGAGCAAAATTAGGCACTTTTAGTATGGAATAGCATTATTAGATGCATGTGGTGAAAGCAGGTAAGAAGGGTTAATGAGATACATGTGTATTTTCTGCCAAAAATCTTGTAAGAAGCCCTAGAAGGCAATTTACTGTGCATCAAACTTCACTAACATGTACTAAATATTGCAGGTGAATACACTACAGTGCACTAAGTACAGTTTTAAATATCTGAGAGAGAAGATTTCTGCATTGCATTTAGGGTCACTGTGAAGTGTCAGCATAAATGATGTCTCAGAGCAGCACATCAATTTCTCTGTTAAATGCTGCCATAGATCTGGGGCTAGCCCTGCTCTGTTCCACAGCTTTGGAGCATGAAGAGCAAGATGTCAGGTTTTCACATGATGTATTTGCTTTTAAGATCTGCTCACTGAAACAAGTGCTAGGTTGAAGAAGACAGGAATATTAGCAGTCTTGTCCATAAACAACAAATTAATAAATGCCCTTCTGAGCGAGAAAAAAATAGCAACATTCCTTAATTCTCTTCTTAATGCTCTACAAGCATACTTCACAATCCCTATTGTCAGTGAGTAGTTAAATAATGGTAGGAAGGTTCTGCATTTGTGATTGCTGCTTTAACCTACAGAGGATTGCCTGGGACTTTTAAAGAGGCATGCGAGGGATTCAGATTGGTTTAGGAAAACTTGAGTGCGAGTTTCTGTCCACATGAGAGACACAGCTCAACTCCTGCTTAATCATGCTTGATCACCATAACCTGCTCTAAGAGGTGGGAGTTATTTTCTGTTCCTGGTTAGTGGTAGTGGTTATTTTCTGTTCCTTGCCCTGTGCTGAGGTTGTCAGAGGTGGCAGTGGTTTTCCAGGAGATGGAGAGTGAAAATGGTTGCCTTTGTCTCAGAAAAGAAGAAAATCAGAGGGTATTTCTCTTTTCTCAGCAAATGGAAGGGTGGGGAGAGAGGTTTCTCCCCCTTCCCTTAGCACTGACAGAGGTGCTTGTGATGGACTAAGGTGGCCCTGTGTGGCTGTTCAGTACTCACCAGTGACTCTAGGGCTTGTCTTCCAGATAGGGACCTGGTACCTTGTCACATTTGATTGAGATGTCTTGGTTTATGCACACAGAGTTGTTATCTGTTCCTTTGCTCTTTGTCACCAGAATAATTCTGTGAAAAGCCCCAAATTAAGGTGTATCTTCAAACAGAAATTGTCATAATTGCCTACAGTCCCTGGAATATCGGGAAGTTTGTAAGATGAAAACACCCTAGTGATCCCAGGAAGTGGATCAATAGCTGTTAACTCTTCCCACTCCAGGTTTTTCCCATTTAAAAAATACCAACGGTATAACTAAAGCTGTGCCCTTTTCTGCAGTGAGGATTGACATGACAATTTGTGGAGTCGAAGTGTGAACTTTGATGAGTTTGTCCCCCTCTTCACAGCATCAAATTTTATAGAGTGAAAGGAGGAAGTGGTTTGCTAAGTCACTTAAAAAAAAAAAAAAGATATCACAACTGCCAGTAATAACCACAGGGAAAACATTGAGACAGGGAGTATACAATGTAAAGCTATATATGGGAAAGGCTGCTCAGTAATAACTTGCTGCCAGTGAGGCTACACCCTACCAGTAAGCATTCAACCTGGCTGCTTGTGCAGAGGGTGGTCTGGCTGTCAGAGTCTGCCTGAGCTGCACATTGTGCTGCTTTCCAAGCTGACAGCCTGGCAATGAATTGTGTGGTTTAGTCCTCCGCAGGAACATTCTAAGGAGCAGGAGCCACGTATGGAAACAGCGATAAATGGAGTTAAGAAGAGAATGGATAATAGTTTTGCTTACTGAGTATTACTACTACTAAAAGTGTGTGGCACCAGTAACAGCAGAGTTCTTTGTTATTCTTGAAATATGTTAGAGGTATCCTGGTATTCCCAGTAGTTTTTCATCCATTGCTCTTTTGGAGTGTTTTTAGGGGCACTATTTTGTTCCTGCACAGAACAGAGGATTGGTGGTCAGTCTGAAGATACTCCATTGCTGCCGGGTGTTTTTTGAGCAGTGGGATAACTGGCAGAGTGGATTTGGCTGAGAAAGAAGATGCTACAATGGAGTAATTGAACCCAAAGGTGTAATTCCAGTGGAAGAAATAGTTTTATCCCACCTGTTAGAGAAATTGTAGCGCTTCTGCTAAGATTTGAGAGAGTCTTGATGTTCAGAAGTCAGTCACTTTTCCGGTGAAGCAAACCTCCTACGGTAGGGCAGCTGTGCTTTTTTGTTTGTTTGTTTGTTTAGGGTTTAGGACTTTTGCTCTAGTTTAAGATTCTGAAGTGTGTTTTTCATGTGCTTTAAAATATATGAGAAAGTATTTCTTGCAGCATTTAAGGGGAGGGTGGTGATGTTTCTGTTTTACATTATGTTGAATTTTCAGGATGAATTCAATTCCGTCGCACTGTGAATGTCTTTTTCAGTATAGATTTTTCTGTCTGGATGCAGACTACGAGTTTTAATAACTTTGAAACCAAAATGTGTATGAATCTTAAAAATCAAAGGGTTTTTTTTTTCAGTTGCTGAAAATTGCACCTTGCCTGTGTTTCTTAACTTGTATTCAGCTTTGTTTTTCTAGACACCTGAGCTACTTTGTATGTTCTGCATTGCAGAGTACATTAGTTTTTACACAAGAAACCATCATACCGTTAGTCTCTAACCTCTTACAGGTGACACGGTTGTTTTGTTCATAAAGTGATAACCTCTAAGGAAACACTGCTTTCTACCTTTCTAGGTAATGCTGGTCAGAGTATAGCTGCTGTTTGATACATTCACAAATGTACAGCCAAGATCCTTGCTTATTTTTGTCTGATGAGTTGATCATCCCTTGCCATTCAGCTCATTCAGCTTCTTACAGCAACACCATTTAAGGGCTCCAGGACCCTCCTGGGAGATGAGGGTTGGTTTGTCCTACTAAAACCCCAGCACTTGCAGTTGTAAATTAGGATCACCTACTGCACAGTAGTCACATGTGGTTGTATATCGTGAGGTGGTGCCTTTAAGCATGTGCATGGAGTGTGACATCTTCTGTCCCTGGGAGTTTAATTTAACACTAAGCCTCGATGAGAGGCTTTTCTTTCTCTACTTGTAATGTAGCATTAGTAATTTGAAAATTATTTGTGAGATGGAAATCAAAGTAGCCAGGAGGCTAATTGCTGGGCAGTCAACAGAAAAAGCACTATATAGGCTGTCGTGGTTTTATTTACATTTATTTAACCCTGATGAGTCATATTCTGGAGAAAAATAAAGATTTTCTAATACTTCTGTTCTTTCAGTGAAAGGGAAGAGTCAGTGTAGGGTCTCTTTAGAGGTCTTCCACTAGCTCTCCAGAAAAAAGTAGGTCTCAATGGTTGCACATCTAGATGAACTCAGTTGTCTGGGTTTTGGGGCACAAACCTGACTGTGAGAGCAGGTAAATCCCCATGGTGTCTGGGGTGCAGCTCTCCAGGCAGTTTCCTTCATTTGCCACCCGTTTTCAGGTTCTGTTATTGGTGGGGTTTTAGCCCAGTTTCCAAGGGCATTTTATCCCATTAACATGAAAATAAACATCTGGTTATATCTACCTACAGTGGCAGAGTGCAAGTAGAGGAAAACTTGTTTAAGACTTTCTAGTCTTCTTTTTCAGACTTAGGATCTTCATGCATCATAAACAAAGTGCTTAAATGTAGAAAGTATATTTCTGACTGAATTTGAAAACCTCTTTGGGGTAGAGACTTTTAATTCCAAGACAGTGAAAATTATTCTGAACGGTATGTCCCATGCCTAGAAACACAGATCAGGAATTGTTTGTATATGTTACCTGTGTTGTTCCACATGTTCTAGGCTGTAACAATTAATCTAAACTCTGAATTTGCTGGCTTTAAATCCTTGTGCCCCCCATCTATTTGGTGTTTGGTTTTTGTTTGTTTGGTTTTGTGGTTTTTCCTTTCTTTTCTCTCTCTCTCTTTTTTTTTTCTTTTTAAGATGTTTATCCCATGGAGTTCAGGGTCCATGTGAGTAACATCTTAAAACTTCAAGTGTTTGTCAGCTTATTTATCACACTGTTTTTTAAAGAGGCTTATTTACAAATGGCAGGAAAAAGTGATTCATACTGTGTCACAGGATTTCTTTGCACACCTACTCATGCACTGATCATCCACTGATTAACAGCATAAATTTTTAGCTGTATTGCTAACCTGCATGTTCAGCTGCTGCTGCTCTGTCATTCCACTCTCAGCTTGGCCCCATTTTGAATTATTAAAGTCTATGGACATTTAATTCACACCTCCCTTTGGCTGTAGAGAGAAATGCTGTCTATGAGAAATAAAGCAGCATTTTCCCAGTAGAGGGAGGTATTGCAAAGCTCAGCTAAGGTAAGATTTCAGTTCTTAAGGGAAAACTTGTCTTTTGCAATTTTTTTTTTTTCCAGTTCAAATTTGGGAATTCATGGGACAGCATGTGCAGTGAACTCAAAGGGGTGGCCAGAACACCTTACTCTATGTTCTGGTGGATAGAAGATTTTCCCATGCTTGCTTTTTTTTTTTTTTTAATTATTATTATTATTGCAATAGAATAGTTGGAATGAGAGCAGGGACCTTCTTTGCCTTGCCTCACTGAAATCTCAAGGGCCACCTGCACTTGAGGTGAAGATGCCTTTGGTACTGCCAGGACAAGGAGAGTCCCCCATACTCAGCAGAGCAGCACCCCTGCCTTTCCTCTGCCCCCTCAAATCTGAAAGGACTTTGGTGGGTTCAGTGCTCTGGAGAGTATTAAGCACACCATCATGTAATTTTTTAACTTCACGTTGCATGGCAGGGACCTATAACCACAGAAGAGGTTTTAAAAAAACATCAACTACTGTTAAATTGCAGCAAACAATTTCCTTGGTCAGCTGGAGCATAGACATAGATTCATAGTACTGCTTTGCGGTGTCCACATAGTTCAAGAGCCTCAGTACTTAGCGTTATCCACAGATTAAATATGTGTGCTTCAGGATTGATGGATTGCTAAGTGAAACAGGGCAAGAAACATCAAAGCAAGATGTTGGAGTCAAATTAGACAAGGAAGGAAACGTGTAATTAGTTAATTACTTAACTCCTTGAATGGACAGCTTAGGCTCTCGTACAGCTTTGAAATATTTTTTTTCAAGGTTTGCATCAGTAGATTTGTAGTTTGATTTCCCTCTCCTCATTTCCTTTTAGTACCACCTGCCCTAGCAGAGACCCACAGTATGGTAAACTATTTTTTGCCACCCAGACCCATCAGTGGGGCCTTGCATCAGCAGTCTAATTGAGGGAGCTTTTACAGCTTCATCTGTAGTCAGCACATCAATTGGGCAGTTTGGGGGTTCTTACAAAACTGCTTGGAGGGTTTGTTTCCACCTTCCTTTGCTTTCTCCAGCAGGTCCTGTGCATTCCTACTGATGTTCAAGCCCTTTTCTTGGCTTTAAAGAATATTTTTCTTCCAGACCTTGTAAGAAACAGTAGAAAGCTCTTGGACAAAGTTCCTCTGGAAACTCATCCTATTGATAAGCTGGATGAGTGATGGTTGGAGAAACGTGCTCCCTCACTGCAGCTACATTTTAAATGCTGCTCACTACGACCACTCCTATACTAATACTCTTCTAATTTACTTTTTTAAAGTGCTCTATACTGTCTATAAACAGCTTTTTCTACTTATTTGAAAAATCGTCAACTAAATTTAATGAAAAATGTGTTTGTTTGTTCAATGTTCAAAAAAAAAAAAAAAAGGGACAAACCAAGAATGTGTCACTGAAGTGGACAAAAGGTCAGTCACATCGATAAAGGCTTCTCTGTGTGTAATGAGAGTTAAAACTTTGTTCTGGTTTATGTAGTTAATGTGTATTCTCTGTAAATACAGACTCATGAAGAAGCATACTGAATTTGAAATACTTGGTGTTTCTGATTATTTCTAAATTCAGTGACATGACCACTGTCGACATCATGGATTACTGTTTACATCCCTTTGAAGATAGCAAAAAGTGACTAGACATAATCTATATTAAAACGTTTTTAAATTGCAAAATTCTGCTGAATACCCACAGCCACCAGTACTTTAATGGAAATTTAGGAGAGAACTCTTCAGGCCTGGTATATCAAGATAAATGCTTTGTAGCACTACAATGAAAACTCAACCATGAGCCATGTCTCACATAATAAAAAAATATTTATTGCTTGTGATGAACAACTGCATAGTTTCTGTCTAGGTTCCACCTTTTGCTGCTTAGACATAAGTGAATATTTTCCTCTAATAAAATCCTGATAATATCATGCATGTCCATCAGATTGCAGTAGCAATGTTAGCTTTCTCTGGAGGCAGGAGGAAGGTCAATTGCCTTGAGTGAAGAGGCACGCACTGGAAAATGAAGGGTGAACCTTCAAAGTGCAAGACATAAAAGACGGCTGGATGTTATTGGTAATAAGAAAAACTGTGGTAGCTTGGCCAGTCCTCAAAAATTCTGATGGAATGTGAAAGGTCCAAGTGGCCCCATCCCACACGAGAAGAATGTAATCTTTCAAAAAAGGAATTATAAACAGTAGATAGGGACTAGATGGTAAAAGGGGGTGTGGGGAGTAGGAGGCACTTGCTGGGGAAGTTGTTCTTCCTGCAGGAGGTCCATCCAAGTTCCTTTCTGGCAACCATGAAGCAATTTAGTGGAGAAATGTCTTCTGTGTTCTCCAACATATGTCCAGAAATCACCCTCACAACATGTATTTCATACTCAGAACTTCAGATTTGGCTGTTTGAGTAATTTCAGATTTGAAACCTTGATTCTCATGAGAATTGGTGGAGGATTTCACAGAGCAGAAAAGGAGTCTGGTTTGAATTTCTTCTTACAGAATGCTTCTAGTGTGTTCTCAAGTCATCCAAGAAAGTCTTTTCTAAATCAGCTTAGACCCCTGTTAGAGTTTGCTGAAAAAGCCTGTGAAATAATGATGCTGTGGAGCTGACTCCCAGCTCTGTTTTAGGAAACTAGCCGTCTCACCCTCCTTTATATTGAGGTAGATTTGATCTTTATAATAAACAACTCTTTATTTTGCTTGGTCTTCTTGTAGTCCTTCATTTTACATGCTCTGTCTGATGTAATTTTAAATTTCAGTAATACTGGTTCAGTGCAGCTCTGTTTTCCAACTACATTTTAGTAAAGGATCTTGCCCCACAGGCCATCCAAGCACACTGGCTGTTTGTGCAGATAAACATGAATTTTTAATGCTATATACTTCATATTAATGCAACTTGCAGCAAAGTGGGTGAAGTGTTGTCTAATTTTTGATAGATTTGTGTCATGATTAATATAAAAATATTCAGTATACACTGAAGAGACTACTGCTGTGGTGAATAAACATGAACAAATTTGTAGGTAATAGTTTGATTTTATTAGTTTACAAAGAACTTTTTCACAGCAAAAAAAGTACTGTCTTAACTTTTTAGATTATTATTATCTAAAATTGACTATCTGGACAAAAATAAACCCTTGGTACACTGATATTTAAAGTAAAAACTCTTGGTAATGTATAAAAGCTACTGTGCCATGAGCATCTGTCCTCTGCCATTCTTCCACTAGTAAGAGCATTAACTTCATTGAATTGCTGATTTACTGACTGCAGGGAATTGGCATTTAATTGTGTTTAAGCTTATCCTACTGTGTATTGAGAAACAATTTTAAATACTTTGTTTGAAACTGGAATGCAGCGTGTTTAGGCAAATATCGTGACTGTTCTTGTTTTTACTTTCTGAGGACAGGAGCTCAGGTGTATAGCTCCTGTTGATGTTCCTGTGTGTGCAGCCTTCTAACATCATATAAATCACTTTGAATTTCTCCAACCATGATCTATTTGGCATGTTAGATTTCTTTTCCAAAACAATTTCTGTTATTTTTCCATTGTGTGGTGTTTTATATTATATGTTGATGACATTCCAGACTGAGGCACATTGATGGTATTATATAAAATTACAGTGCTTGTGTTGTCTGATAATGCTGACAGAATTGCTGTCATGCAGTGTACCCAGTATTACATACGTTACGCATTTTTCCATTACAAGAATTCAAAAAGAGTTCAAAAATAAATAATGAACTATGAAATTCATACCACATGGAACTTGTCTCCTATCCTAGTCAAAACAGTCCTTGCAATCATTAGATTTCTTGACTTTTATTAAATGCAAGTGCATTTCAGAAACACACCCTCCCCAACGGTCAACATGGAAGTAAAAACTCAATGAGTAAGTTTTTGTTTGTGTGCGCCAGGGATAATGTCAAATAAATTGGAAAATACTTACTAAAAATAGTAAGTTTTTTTTTTTTTTAACTCATCATTTCAACTTAAAAGGAAGTGTATTACTAAAAAATTACTGAGATGAAATGCAGAGTTTGCAAGTCCCTGCTGGTAACCTTCCTGTCTCACAGGAAACCTTAAAACACCTTCATTCCTATTTCACAATTACACAGGACACTCCATCACTACAAAACATGACAAATAGTTAACAGTGCTTATATTTTGATAGCTGAGCGTAAGGAGAAAAATACATTGTGGTCTTTTTCTGATTTTCAAAAACGTGTAGAAAAGAGCATTTTCTGGCAAGCACCATGCTGTTTTCATATGGAGTACTTGAATGCTGGTTACTGAAGTTATTTTGCTGTACACTTTACTGTGTTCATTTCTCCTGTGAGAGCTTGCTCCTGTGCTTGAGTAACTCTGAATTTTTGTAGCTCTTACCACTTTCTTTTTGTCATAAATTACAGCGGGAAAGAGTTAACATAAGCACATTGCAGTTGATACTTCGCTAATTGCAGCAGACATTGGGAGAGCTGCACTCTTTGCACAGCACACGACAGGGTCTCTCCTGTTCGGGGCAGAGTTTGAAGAAAGCTGGAGGGAAGCCGGTGAGCTTGTGGCTGAGATCCCTTAGGTGTAATCCAGTGATAAAGGAAATGTGGTGCCCTTCGGGAGGGTGTGTACCTATGAGAAACAGGAAGCCCAGCAGCGGCCGCTTGCCTGCTCTGCTTGCAGAGGTTGGTAGGTCGGGCGGGCGCAGGTGTGCCGACACCCCGCCGAGGCTGTTCTCTCCAGGCATCTTGGCAGGCACGCTCCTCGGCAGCAACATCTGGAAGAGGCGGAGGGGAGAGAAACCCAACCCAAAGCCAAAACACCCCCCCACCCTCCAGGTAGAGAAATATGACGGCCTTGCAGCTGAAAGAGTTGTCACAGTCAGGTCTTTACAGGAGGAGACGGGATCGCCCTGATAGCGTGGGACTGCTTGGGTCACAGGAAGGGAAGCTGAGGTGAGTGTGAATTGACGGGTATCGCTGGGATGCCGAGCCCTTCTCAGCAGCCTGCTTACTTTGGTGGTTTAAGCAAGCCAAATGCAAACACAGCTCTGGAAAGTTACAGCAAGACACACGCATTGAGAAGCAGTCCTAAAGCACCACGGAAAAAAACTTGAAGGAGGGATAACAGGAACCATACGGTGACCTTGTGGGTTTTAGTGATGGTGTGACGCCCCTCCCGGGCCCTGGGAAGGTAGTTGTTAGTCAGTGATTGCCTCTGGATCACTTCTGATGGCCAGCACTTGCAAGCAAATACCTTTCCGCAGCTGGACAGCTTGGCTTGGTCTGGTTTGAAGTCAGTTGTGGGTCACTTGAGCACTGTGGATTGTGGTGATTCACAGGGGTCTTGGTGTAGCCCCTGTACTCGGCTGGTTTTGTTGCGAAGGGGCTGGGGCTGCTTCTGGGCTCTAGCTTTCTTCACGGGGGATTCTTTGTTGTGGAAAGGGCTTTAAACAAAAGAATGCAGCAGGATTGCTTAGCCTGACCTTACCCAGTAAAGGTGACCAAAAATCGGAAAAGCATTTAATGTCCGGTGTTATCTTCCTGATGCTACGTGCCTTTTGAGAGAGTTACAGTGAATTTTCAAAAGCCTCTGTGTGGAGCAGAATATTAAAGAATTGTTTTTAGCCTGAGTAAGTGCAGATAACCAAAAAAAAAAAAAAAGTAAAAATGCAAAGTGTGCTTAACGTGAAAGCAATCTGTTCCCACTTCAAGCTCCTCAGAAAAGGATTCTTGTGTAAATGCTAACAAAAGCCTTGGTGGAGAGGAAGTACTTCCTATCTCTGGTTGTATTTTTAGATTATTTTTCATTAGTGGTGGTTGTGCATCAGATTGGAGTGCTGTGTAATTTAAAGGGGTTTTGTTACTGCACTTTCATTACCTGAGTTAGCAATTTCAGAAGGGTAGGTATTCAGATTTGGAGAATTTACCATTTTCTTAAAGCTGAGCATATTAACTAAAAAGCATGGTGGCAGAATATGTGATTGTAACCTACTGAGATATCAGAAATACCGGATCAGTTCTAGGAATGTGTTAACTTGCAGGTCTGATATATGTGTGCTTGGTATCTTTATAGTATCAATTCTGAATTGATTTCCTGGATAGATTTCTAATACCATTAGCACTATATATTATACTCATGTGACTATAGATGTAAGAATAATCAGAGTTAGTAGAGTAAAAGATGTGCAGAGATTCTTGAATAATTAATATATAATTTCTTTTATACAAAACTAGCAAAGAGGAAGAACAGATACTTTTCAGGAAAAACGAGCTGCTTTTTTAAGCATTTACATAAAACTGAGTTCTATCTCTCTGTGGTGATGTTGCTGTTTCTCTTATTTATATGCATGTCCAAGATGGGAATGAAACCCTTTCTGGGATGCATAGGGGGAGGGTGTTGACTGTCCAGGTGTTTGATCCTTTCCTGAGCCTCTTCCGGTTAGAGATGAGAAATATGCGAATCGGGGATCAGTCTTGAGAAATAAAATCCAAGTCAGAGGAAATGGCAAATCATATTTTGGTCTCTTCTCCCAGGCAACCAGCAGCAGAACAAGAGGACACAGTCTCAAGTTGTGCCAGGGGAGGTATAGGCTGGATATTAGGAGGAAGTTCTTCACAGAGAGAGTGATTGCCCATTGGAATGGGCTGCCCAGGGAGGTGGTGGAGTCACCATCACTGGAGACGTTCAAGAGGAGACTGGATGAGGCACTTGGTGCCATGGTCTAGTTGATTGCTTAGGGCTGGGTGATCGGTTGGTCTGGATGATCTTGGAGGTCTCTTCCAACCTGGTTGATTCTATAATTCTGTATGTTATGAGTCAGATCAAGGCAGTGTATTGGTGATAAAGTGAATAGAGCATGGTTGATGATGCTCCTAGAGCAGAGAGACAACTCGTACCTAAAGACAGAGTTTCTCTTATATTTGCTAATAACATAAGCTGGTTCTTATTCAGCTTGCTTCTTCCTAACCCATTTTGCAATATTTCAGTGTGTGGCCAGGCAGTCTTATTAGCCCTTTTTACTGACTTCTCCTTTACAAAAGACTATGGGATTGTAAATAGGAACAATGACATAACAATAGGGCAAAGAGCAATTTGGAACAAAGAGAAAAAAGATGTTCAGTTTTCTGAAATTGGAAACCTAGATTTTCCATGTGCTTTCCCCAGTGACACTTAGATGCATGCCCTTAGCAAATACTTATTTAGAGTCCACAAGAAAAGAGGTTTCTTTCATGTCTGCTAAATATAGCTTGCCATCTTAAATGGTTATGTGATGCCCTCCCATCATTTCTCCAGTTCTTTTTTCTAGTGCCCTCATATTTTGTTTTACATACATATTAATCCACACGTGTTAGAGTAGCAGCCCTCAAGCATCAGTTCACTGAAAGCTGCTTTCTCAGTTTAAGTATTGTATTTTTCTGATCCTGGGCCAAACTGTATTTGAGATGCCAGTGTCTTCAGGGTATCTTGTGAGAATTTCTGTATTAAAAAAAAAAGAAAATCACCCTTTATTAAAGTCATGCATTGTATCTGCCAGTTTTCATTGTACACCTTTTACACCTTACCCCAGTATGAGATTTCCCTCTTCTGTCCTTTTTGAGGCTTGTTTGGTAGTGGTTTCCTAGTATCCAGGCTGGGGTGTTCCTCAGGTAAGGCTCAAAACAGCAGTGAGTAAGGCAGTGAACCCCTTTGCTTTAGCTGCAGGGGGTCTTGGACAGCTTCCTCTCTGCTGCTGCAACTGACTGTAACTGGGGCTCTGGAGCCTGCCCTTCACAGCAGGGGCCAGGCATTGTTTGGTTGGACAAGGACTTGTGTGCTCACGAACTGTGGCTGAGACTAGGCAAGCGTTGGCAGTGTCATCACTGTAAAGCAGCTCAGAGGGGCTTGGTGCTGAAATTCTGCCTTTGCTCCTTCTTGGGAACATAACACTTGAGTTACCAATAATTAGAGCACTGTGAAACAATGTACTGGAACTGATAAATGTGTACAGAGCATATGTTTATCATATAATGTATCACATACATTTTATTTTCCAGGAACCAAAATTTCTTTAAACAATTCTTTTTACGGTATCAAAACAATACAGAATAATTTCCTGGGTTGACATAGCTTCACGATAGGTCATGTGCCATGGGACTCTGAGCTCCACAACAGGAAGGCAAGCTTTAGCTTCTACATCTGTGTCCACTGATGTCACTTCACCCAGAAATTTGACCCTCATCATTGTCTTCCAGATCTGCTATACAGTTTATGATGTGTCCTCCTGTATGCACATTTCACTCAGTTCTTTGCAGGAAAGACTGCAGGAATACAGTTTGGCTCTTTCCATTTAGTTTTGCAGCCTATCAGGTTTCCCTTTAGAGTAGAAGCTCCTTGATGAATGTTTACGTTTAACAGAATCTCTCTGAACACCTCTTGCTGTAGCAAGTAGGTGCCAGGTTGTGTTTAGGGAAACTGATTTGGGGCAGCTATGGCTGTCTGCAGGACTTGATTCACCACCAGCAGAGCTTACTTTAATGCATGGTTTTGCTCATTTTGCCTACCCATTTGCTGTGATTCCTCACCCTGCTGTGGATGGAATTCAGTGTCTTGCACTGTGCCCACAGCACTGGATTCTTGGTGCTAGCTCCAAATCTGTCTCAGCTCCCTTAGTGGTACAGTGTGGTGGCTGAGTAGCTGAGCTGTCCCATTGGCAGGGATGAGTGCCTGAGGAGGCTAAGAGGGACCACCCGAGCCCATCCAGTTGAGGAGAGTGAGGGCATTTCAGAGAAGCCACCCATATCTCTAAATAGCAAGCCCAAAGGTCACTGACACTGAGACCTCGGTGGGAGAGTAGGAGAGTAGGACTCATCTCTCTCTTTTAGAAACCTGTCCTAGGAGGGAGCCTTTTGCATTCCCTCCATCACACCTCCTCCTGGCATAACCCCTGCCCAGGGGGTTATCAGCCATGGTTAGGTGGGAGGGATCTCTGCCCTGGTCCTAGCAGCACAACACATTGATGCAGGAAATTCGGCTTCTCTTCCCGTGTGTCCCAATTCGCGTTCATTTAAACGCCATAACCTTTCTGGGAGCCTTTTAATTTGCTGCTATAGATGTTACTGATTGTTTGCTGACATTATAGAGAGCTGGAGCCTGCCCCATGTAGTAGGTGATCTGGATAGCTCATCTTTTGCTTGAACTTACACAGCACAAAAGTGTGCTTGGTTATAGACCTGCTGAGGTAGAGGTTGTCTTTTTCCCTGCTTGAGGTAGGCTCTCTAACGCATCAACCTTACGTGCACATCATGCTCCCCAAGTGTGGAGCTGAGAGTGCAGGGTGCTGCTTGACACCTTTGTTTCTTCCAGGTCTGTAACAGATGCAGCAGTCACTGAGCCAAGTGCAACCTGAGAAATCTGGTTTTCAGAACAGAGGGGAAGACTTGTTCTTTTCCAGTCATACTAATTCGGTGAAAAAAAATAATTTACATCTCTAATAAATCTTGTCTTGCTTTGTGTTTAGAAATGGCATGCAAAAAATTCTGACTGTATGCTTAGCTATTCTTTCTTGCTTTTGTCAGCAGTCAGGATTCAAAGGAAATCACACACATATATTTATGATTAGTCATTAGGAGTCACTTAACCGTAACAGTATGCTTGCTATTTTTGCCTTCTCTCCTTCTCATCACATGGCCTTTGTAAAAACAGAATGATTCCTCTGGAAACTTTGATACTATTAATTTCCAAAGATCAATGCAAGGTACTGGGAAAGCAGGGGGAAGTCTCTCTCCTTTTTTTTTTTTTTTTTTTGACAGTTAGACTTAAAGTGAATTTGGTCATTGTTGTCCATAGCTGTCTTTTCTAAGTTCGAGTGGGTTCAGACACGATTAAAAATGTAAATAACTTTTGAAGATGATAGTCTCAAGATTTTACCAAATAGTAGATCTCAGCATTTGCAACGACTGATCACTGGCAAGCTTCGGTCAGTGGCTTCCAGTTACTCAGGTAGTTCACTGCTCTGTTCTCTTGTGCAGAAGGCACCATAGATGTTTTTTAGATTAGTAGCTTTAAAGTATCTGCCTTCCCTGTCTTCTCTACTGCTGAAGCTGATGGGTACATCTGTGTGAGCAGGTGCAGACAATCTTTTGCTGCATCCATTCAGGCTCCCACCTGCCTCTGCACACCGACTCCAGGAGGCTGGAAGGCTTGCAGATGTGCCCAAAATTTCATGCACAAAGACTTCCTCACAGATGAAATGTGAGGAGACATAAGCACATCTTACATCCTACTAAGCCTTGGGGGCTTTGCACAGCAAAGTTTGTAGGTGAGTATGAAAAACGAATTAATAAAGTCCCCCAAACACTAGCAGCATGGTAGGGCTGAGCGTCTCTGCTTCTTTATGAGATACAGTGTTTGGGAGTTGTGTGAGCTCGTCTGTCTCCTCAGCCTGCCATCAAATCCACGTATGTAGCAGCCAGCTAAGGTGTGCAGCTGTCTCCAGCCACACATTCCTCTGGAACACCTCCTGCTCTTCCTAGGAGGAAAAAAATGCTGCATGGAGACTAGGGAACCAGTGACCTTGTTGAGCTTTCAGATGCGTTGTGGTACTAAGGGCAGGCAAAGGTAGAAAGAACAGATCAGTCTGCGCCTGGAAGCATTCTTAAATTTGATTTCCACTGGTAACGCTTCTTCATAGCATCACAAATGTTAACATTTACATGGCCACTTTCTGTAAGTAGATGTTTGACTTGGTAAGGGTGCCAGTGTCAACAGGTAAAGCAGTTACTCAATACATTGGTTAAGAAAAAAAAGAATAATTTAGTAAACCAGGAAGAGCTTGGAAATAAACATCAAGCCACACAATAAAGTACACTTCTTTGTTTGTTGTGGTTAGAAATTCTGATGGAGTAGTAGAGAGTTGGGATCTAGAAATATAAATTGGAATCAGGTGCATGAGAATTCTTGATTTAAAAACACTTTGGCTCATCTGCCAGCTGCTCTAATTGAAGATTTGTCCATGTCAATGTAATACTGAATTATTATTAATTATAGTAACTTGCAGCCAGTGAAAATGTGCTTTATGGTTACATTTTAGTATTGTGATACTTAGGATTTGCTTGGAGCCTTCGTTTGAGATATCCAAATGACTAGAGGCTTTACTTTCCATTTGTGCCATACTTTTCTTTGCTCTAGGGATTAAAATAACTCATGAGGAACACACCCTTTTTGTCTTCTCTCTCACCCCTTGTCTCCTGTGTTGCATAACAACCCCTAAGCAATTTTGTTTGACATGCTCACCCTATCACCTGCCCTGAGTCCAAGAGACCCATAGATAGCTACTTGCATAACAGAAACCCAAGCAATTACTACTGTTCTCTTATGCTTGCCTTACTGTAATAATCTGTGATTTCAGTAAATTGTTAAGCTTCAATGATTATAGCAATTAGGATTTTAATTGCTCTCTTTTATAGGATTAGCTTGCTAGGGATAAGTTTCAGGTTTCTGGGTTTTTTGCTTTCATATGTTTTGATAATACCTAATCAGAGGTGTTCTCTACAGAGAATGTACTGCGATTGCTCATTATTTTTCATGATAATTTCGCTCTCCTTTGAGTGCAGTCTGTCACACTGAAGTCTGAATTTACACACAGGAGTATTCTACAGAGGAGAGAAAAGCTAAATTATGTCAGTGTCACCACTTAATAAAAATTACCAACTTGCTGGTGTTGGGCAGAACAAGCTTAAAGGCTGAAAGTTTGGGTTCCTTTCCTGTTTATTTCATTTTCCTGTGGTCTCTGAGCTGTTCTAGGAAATGCAAAGCTAACAGACACAGTGTCCTTGAGAGGACCATGAGCCTTTTATATGATGTTCTCCAAGTGCGTGGCCTCTGATGATAGCCAAAATCTGATGCCTCTGTAGGGAGGTAAAAGGAAAGAGCAGGTCTTTCATGGGATTTCCTTTGTTAGTGATCCCAGCTTGCTGCCTGCTGTGACTCAAGGACTTTATACAGAGTTGGTGACATTCATTGTTTTTCCTTTAGGTTGTCTCTGATCTCGCCTTGCACCAATGCATCTCACATGAGTGATGCTCTGAGATTTTCTTGTGTATTTGATGCCATTGTGCAAGTTTGTGAGTTCATTTTTTTTTTCTTTGCTTGATTTGTCATAGCAGTTTTAGACATTATTCATTTTTGTATCTGTCAGTTTTGTAGAAACTTGATTTTAGGTAGTTCCTGCTAGCATTCTGAAATTACAGTTTCATATAAGGGAGACATTTTTTACACTGGTGGTGGTGAAACACTGGCACAGATTGCCCAGAGAGGTGTTAGAAGCTCCATCCCTGGAAACATTCATTATCAGATTGGATGAGGCTCTGAGGAACCTGATCTGCTTAAAGATGTCCCTGCTCACTGCAGGGAGGTTGGATTCAATGACCTTTAAAGGTCCTTTCCAACCAAAAGCATTCTATGTTTCTGTCACTGCCCTCTGAGTGGTGTTTTTGGATGATACTGCTCAGCTTTAATAGCAGATTGTAAGTCATTCTATGATGCATCTTTACATATCCAGCAGATGAAGATTTGTGCTCTTTTACGTCCTTTTTTCCAACCAGACAAATTGAATTTATGACAAATTTATGAATGTATGTGACATACTTCCCTGTAGCTTTTCTGCTTTTTTCATCTGCTGTAATGGCCATGATAGAGTTAGAAGAAAATTTATTTTAAACTGTTAGTTATTAGCCTCAAAGCAAGTAACATACTGGCAGACATAGCTAGCAATACCTGGCAGCATTTCTCAACTGTGTTTTTTAAATGAAAGATGTAAAAGATTCGAGCTGTTCCAGCAAGGAATGAACAGGCAGATGTGAAAAGGTGTTTGTCTTTTCCAGCACATTAAATCCATGCATGCCATGCTCTTCATAGATCATAAAGTTCTAGATCCCAAGTTGAGTCTACCTTTTGAACTCTGTTTCTATGCAGCTATTGGAAAAATGTTGCCCACACAGTCATGATGTAAAACTGCCCTGGCGAGTCCCTTTCTTGTTCTGGTATGGAAAGTTTGCATTGAAAGCTGTTTGTCTTGTTTAATGTTTAGCTTTTCAATTATTGTTTTGTATGTTTCTTCTCATTGACTTCAGAAACTGAAATGTATGCTATATTTCTAAGATATCAAAAAAGCTGCCTCTTACATGTTTTTTGTTTTTTGTTTTTTTTTTTAAGGGAAGTATTAGAAAACCAGGTTGGATAGGGCCTTGAGCAAGATGGTCTAGAAGGAGTTGTCCCTGCCCATGGCAGAGGGTTTGGGACTAGGTGATCTGTAAAGTCCCTTCTGACAAAAACCATTCTATGTTTCTGTGGCATGGTAGCAATGAAGCTTCAGGATAGGATAGCTCTATAACTTACCAGGTTGCAGGTCATCACACAATGTTAGGGGTGGGAAGGGATCTCCAAGGATCATCTAGCTCAATTCCCCAGCCAGAGCAGGATCACCTAGAGTGGGTCCCAGAAGCATACAAGTAATTGCTTAGTTTAAAACTACATTCCTTTCTGTATGTTGATACATTACTCATGCTTGACTCTTAGGAACCTAAATTGCCTTTGTTTATTCTTTTGACTGTTGAATATTAGGGCCGTTATTTAATTCTGCAATGTTAACTGCAGGTAGCTTAGCTGTCTGCCATCCTCTGCAAGCTTTGAAGTTTAGTAATGCTGAATTAAATGTGGGACGAGAAAAATGTGAACCCAAAACCTAGAGTGACTAATAAAAATTATGATTTCATATGTGAGAGAAGATCAACAGCTGAGGAGATGTTTTCTGTACTACATTCTACTTCTGCCCAAAACAAATTAATTCAGGCAATGAAAGACTTTGTACTTCCCTGTAAAGAACAGAAGAACAAACTTAATGAAGGTGAAAAATGGCTTAGGAGTTTATGTTGCTGGAGGTGTGGATTGATATTCAGGAGGAGATATGTGTGGAAGTGACATGCTGGTTAGTAATGCTGAAGGTCAGTTCTCAGCATGGTGTCTTCAGTGGAGACATTACTATAATAAGTATCTTGCTGTGGGCTGGGAGTTAACTGGTGTTGCAGTTATCTCTGCCCTAGAAGGAACTGTGTGGACATACTGAAAGTCTCTGCTAGTAGCCAGGCTATTATGTTGAGTCATGGTATTAATTATAGTTCCTGTATGAACCATTTCAGATCATGGTTTTCAGCTTGTGGAGACGTTGGTTCCAGCTAGCACATGCAGATGGCTGAGGCATAAGCAAAGGCTGGTGTTTGCCTTTACAGTAAGGAATAGATGAGTGATTTTTGGTGGATTTCAGTAATGATATGAGCTGAATTTGGGTGCTAGGAAACTGTTACTCTGAAGAGAAATATGGTAGTTCAGCATTTTAGGATCATTTAATCATTTAGGTTGGAAAAGACCTTTGAGATCATCAAGTCCAACTGGTAACCTAGCACTGCCAATCTAAACCTCCTCTGGTGGAACTCGAGGCTGTTTCCTCTCATCCTATCACTTGTCACATGGGAGAAGAGACTGACACCTACCTCAGTGCAGCCTGCTTTTCTGCATCTCCCCATCTCCCTCAGCTACTTCTCATAAGATCTGTTCTCAAGACCTTTCACCACTTTGTTGCTCTTCTTTGCACATGCTTCAGTACTGCGATGCCCTTCTTGTAGTGAGAAGCCCAAAACTGAACCCAGGATTTGAGGTGCAGCCTCCTCAGCGCTGAGTAACAGGGGACAATCATTTCCATACTTCTGCTGGCCACATTATTTCTGATAGAGGCCAGGGTGCTGTTTTCCTGAAATGTCAGACAATGCAAAGATCAGCTTCATATGTTTTTACATACTTGAACTTTAAATCTGGTCCTGAGGCAATGGAGGAGGAGCACAAGTACATTGAGTTGTAATTTGCTTGCAATTGCCTGATCGCACTCTATTGTACACTCTTGACTTTTCAGTTGTTTGATTTCTATCAGTATAAATATTATCCTGCCCACTTGAAAGTTTTGGAACTACATGACCTTGGTACTGTGAAGTTCACAGTCTGTATGCCCAAACAGAAGGGTGCTTTTGAGCTCGGTGGGCCTGGTCTTTTCTCATCAGTCTTGAAAAGATCATTCTTTTCAGAGTGAGTGCCTCAGAGACATCTGATGTGCAGCCCCTAGGACTGAATAGGTGACCTTTTTGATTATCCTTGAATTGGAAACAGGGAGATAAAGGTTATGTGAAATGCTTCAGTGCAAATGCATTTTATATAACAACATATAATAACATTTCATACAGCAGCTTTTGCATTAGTGCAAATGCATTTTTAAATTTATTATTGAGTTGGAAGAGCTTGGATACAGTGTATTTGCCATAGTGAAGTATACATGCAATCAACTACACAGGGTGCAGATTTTTTAAATAACTGATTGTATGCTGTATCTTATGTAGCACAATTTTATTAGAGCTCTTGTGAGCGTCTCATATGTGATACTGTATCTTTTTGTTGTTTCAGTTTTCCTGCACAGGATCAAAAAAATAGTAGTGAGTTGGCTGTTTTAAAGAGTGCCAAATATCTATACACAGAAATAATTTCTTGTTTTACACAGAATGTGGCTAGTGTTCATAACCAGCAGGAAGAAAATAAAATATTTTTTTTAAAACTACTTAAACCAGGAAATTACTGTAGTTAAGTATTGCTTTCCTTTTCTATGAATTCTGTCAGTGATTTTTCACTGTACTTGCATGGCTGATAAATCATTGTGTGGGAAGGTATGCTTACCTGTTTATTTCAGTTATATTCATTTCCTTGTGAAGAGATGGAATGTGAGCCTTCTCTGTTTGTGGAGACCAAAGCATTTTTTGGACATGTTTGTACTGGAATAAATTTATACTGACGTATATGAAACATCTAGAGCTGCCTTTCTGTTTGCCCTGTTCAAACTCCCACCACATAAGCGTAATCGTACTTTTTGTGGTGAAGGTGGAAAGATGAAACTTTAAGGAGTACTCAGAATTCACCTGGGTTTTACCATAGTGGTTTCAAAATGGTTTTTGATCTTTTTTATTAGGAATAGAAGTTAGAGCAGTGCCTGGTGCATGTGAAAATCCTACCTGTGATGTGCATTTTTATTACAGAAAAGATTTATAGCTTCTTTCAGATTGCCTCAGGAGACCAGATTATTACATAAAGTATTTTATTGCTCAAGAGATAAACAGTTGCAGCAACCAGAACGCAAGAGTGTTTTTAATTTCAATTGAAAAAAAAAAGGTGCCAGAGGTCACTTACGGCTTTAAAAGGCTGGTGCAGAAATTGGTGCAAGGGCACTGCAAGTCCACACATATTTTGCAACAGAACTTCTGTTCTAGTTATTCTGTATTTTGCATGTAAGGACCATCACATAGCATCTGTGTTAAAATGAAATGACCCTTACCTACGTGGGAAGGGGAGGGATGCACTGTGATTACTTAATCCCCACCCAAATAACCCAGTGGGGCACGTGGCCTCCCGACAGTGCTGGTGATGCAGGGAAGTTTCACAGTGGCATGAGTAGGTTGCCAAGCAGCAGCTGCTTTTGCCAAGCACCTTGTTTGGAGTTGTGACCGCTCAGCACGTCTATTTGTGGCACAGAGCAAAACCCTCAGCGGGGTTGGCCATCCACTGAACCTTCTCTGTAAGAGTCCCCATCTGCCCCTGGCAGCCGCCAGTATGGGCAGCCAGATCTAGAAGCTCTCCAGAGAAAGCAGCCCGTGAGCAGGACGGCAGTCAGCCATCAGCAATGACAGAACAGCCTAGCTCATTTTGCTGTTGTTTTTCAAATCCCTTCCCTGTAGCCACAGTGGGACGCTTCCCCTCTCCCCCTGTCTCCTGACATTTACTTTAGAACCTTCCCCATTGTCAGTTTTGGCTTCTGATAAGATTCTTAGTGTGCCAAGAGGAGACTCTCTTCTTGTTTTCTACATACTTTTCCCAGATAAATACTCACCTTCTCCCTTTTCTCTTTATCACTGCTTCTTTAACAGGAGGCTGGTAGGTTTTGTTCCAGATTGCAGGGAATGCCCTTGGGAAGTTGCTGCTGCAAATCAGCAACCCCCTACACACTTCTCACTTCCATGGGTGGCTTAACCTCAGAGTAACCTAGAATTCCCTCATGAAAATGCCATATAATTTCAACAGCATATTTTAGATATTAGCAGCAGGTCTCCAGCAAAATGACAGAGAAGAGAAAGATGACCAGCTGCTCTGGATTTGCAGACAACCAAACCTTCATAGTAGAAACTGTGGTTTCTTCAATACCAGAAAGGAACTTTTTTTAACTCCTGCCAAGCTTCTTTCTTGCTTAACGGCAAACAAATGGGGAGCAATTCCAATAGGAGCAATGGCAATAGGCCTTGAGAAGCAAGCAGCTTCTACTTACAGCACATATGGCATCCCATTACCTTTTTCAAAAAGCCAGAAAAATTAAAAGTCTTTTTGGGTGGGCATCTTACTGCACTGATGTGCTTTGCTTTACAGCAGTGCAGAAGACAGCACAGTAGCAAGCTGAAGAAGCAAACAGCAGAAATGGGTTCCAGTCACCTGTAGATTTCAGGTCTGCAAGGACTGAAGTAGTCCACTGAGAGAAAGAAACTCTTCAGGGCTCTCTGCTTCACAACAGCAACCTTCTAGGACAATTGCCTGCAACATGGGATGAAAAAAATGAGGAAAAAGTGAGGAGATGGTCAGTGATAAGGGAAAAAGACAGACATGCACTAAAACTGAGTGAATCAGCATGGTTAGTCTATTGCAGTCAGTCGCCCTGGAGTTTTTCATACCCACAGAAGCTCAGCATTGACCTATGCAAGAAATGTTGGAGACCAGGGTGGATAAGAGCTGGCATCACTGTACCTGCATCTTCATTGGCAAACAGTGCTTGTTTTCACCACTGGTGCTCCAGTGGATGCAGAAGCATTTTCTTCTAGCACCGTTTCCTGCAACGGTGCTCTGGTAATATCATTGTGGCCTAGGGCTACAACCTGAACATTGCTTCATCTGGAGCTTGCTCCTTGACAGATAAAAATAGGGCTTGAGCTCCAGCCAAGATATGTCAGTGGCAAGGGTGAAGCCTTAGTCTGTTACAGCTTGTGACTCTGGGTGGCTCTGGTGCAAGACAAGTGAATAAGCAGGGTCATGCTGAGCCTTACCTACCACAACATCCTGTGGTGCTGGGGAATAGCTCACTGCCAAGGGGAGGTGAAGGAAAGACACCTGACCAAACTCATCCCACAAATTTGGCAGCAGCAGAAGCATAGTACTGTGCTGGCCAAGCTACATGAAGACAGCTACATGCGAGCCCCAGCCTGTGTGGAGAGTGATGTGTGTGCCACTGTACACTTACTGAGCAACCTACCCCAACTAGTGTTGAGAGCTATGGTCCAAAACCATCATAAAGCAGCCCCTCTGCAGTAGGTCCTAGTAAGGTGAAAGCACACTAAGTAGTAGCAGCCTTGACTGGACTTTCTGTCATATCCTTTGTCAACTTCTAGTCCTAGTTTCTCTCTTGTTCCCTGTGTCTCCTTCCTGTCCTGCTCTGCTTTCTTATGCCCTCTCGCAGACTAGCAGATTCTTCAGATACTGTGGTGCCCTGTGTCAAAAGCACAAAGTGCGTGAGGTTTGTTGGTTGCTAAAGAGGCTGAATTAGTTCCACACAAAAGATAGTTGGGACAGAAGATTCCCAAAAGCCTGCTTTGTTGTGAGTTACAAATTGCTGGAATCTGAGTGTCCCGCATCTGCTGCAAGTGTCTGACCCTGTCTTCCCTAGTAAGCACTGCACAACAGGGTTTTTTAATAGAATGAAACCATGAAATAATTGCAACATTAGGAGAGCATTCTGTGGTGAAAGAATGATTCGTTTTCATTCTTTCTGCCTGGTCTTACTCTCAGTTCCCTACTATCCAGTCATTACTGATTCAAGTCATTACTCCAGTAGGTGTTTCTGGGTTAGATAATTGTTCTAAATGTAGCACATCACTGGAAATCAAGATTAGTTTTTCCTCTTTCGTGTACTATCCATTATAGCATACCTGACAATTTGCTTAATGGCTTGTGAAGCACAACAGAAACCAATCTATCTGTACCTACACCTTCTCTGAAGTACTGACAGGAAGAAAGATGCCTATAGCTGAATCAGCACATATGACTTAGAAGACAAAAGTGAAACATTAAAGGCCATTTTTACAATGTAATTAATATCCCATGGCATTAAAGCAGTATTTACCTAATGACAGAATTCTTCTCTTCATGCTTTCCACTGCTGGTTTGTCCATGATAAAATATTGTTGGAATCTGCCTGCAACCCCCCTCAGCAGAAAGTAGCAGCGGACAAGCTTTGCTCACAGAGGCTACCCACACCACAGATGCCCTGGGTAGCTTCTATCAGCAGCAAAGCCCCTTTCCAGCATCAGAGTTTGCATGAGGGCCTGGCAAGGGAATGTGCTCCTCCACTCACAGCCAGCGTCAGTAAATCACAGCATGACAGGCTCACCGCCCCACCACTGAACTTTTAACTTGAAGTTCTAGCAGGGCGCTGAGTAGCTTGGGCTACATGACACTGAGCTGTGAAAGTAAATCACTTCACTGGGAACAAGGGGAAGTCCAGCATATTGTTTTGCAGACTTTGCCTACAGCTTCTTTGCGCAGCATAAGCATAGAATATATACACCTGGGAAAGGAATTTTAGAGAGATGGACTTCCAGCGCAGAGTCCACCCTTATCCCATCCCGGAGGATGAAGAAGTTGCACACAAAGTTGCTCCTGATGCTCACAACTCTACAGAAAATGAAGATGAGAAACCAGTGTCAAAATTGCAGCGTAGGCACAGTGACGTAAAGCTCTACAAAGAGTTTTGTGATTTTTATGCGAGATTGTAAGTTCATTCTGTTCAGCTGTGGGATGTAACTGTGGTGACATTATTGATGTGTTGTACATACGTATTTTATTATCTGAGCTCTGGGCAGGCTGTGCAAGCTGTTGTCTAATGCAACCTTTGCCACTCTTCTGCTTGATACATTGTCAGTTGTAATCCACTAAAATTTGAGCTGTTACTTTAAACTTCACCCTTCATTTCATCAGCAATTTTTATCAGCAGTTGACATGGGGCTGGAATTTTCGGGGAATCTCTGACTGTGGGTTGTTTACCTGTTATTTTGGGAAAGGGATAAACTAATGCAGAAGTATTATATACATCACTCTACATACATGATGTTTTTCAAAGTGAATTACCTTTGCATACTGGGGAGGAAAGCTTTATGTTTTCATTTGCTTTTGAACTTCAATGTTTTTGCTTGGATTGTACTTTAGGTTTTTCTGCACTGAACATCCTCAATGCTTGAGAACTTTTGAGGTGATGATGAAAGATCCTACTTTCTGTTGTGATTATTCTTCATTTAGATTAGTAAGGAAGACAGGTGAAGTGCCTGATGTTTTCCTCCACAAGAAGCATACACAATTTCTGGAGACCATCAGAAAGCTAGCGAACCATAGTTTATATGTCTAATCACCACAGTTTGTCTGTAAGTTTGTCTGTTATGTATAGGATAGACCAACCTCCATCTGATCGTGTGAAATTTGCAGCTTTTTCACCAAGAGGGCAGTGAATATTTGACCAGCAGTTACTGTTTCCCTTTTCTAGAGAGATCTTTAAAGAGAGAGGAAGACACACACAAAAAAAAAAAAAAAAGGCAGCTAATAATAACTGGTCAGATGTGACCTTGCATAGAGCTCTTCTGTGAGACAGTGTAAGAAATAAATAAAGCACATTCCATTTTGAACCACGTGCTAGGTGTTTGCTTGCTCCCTGTGCAAGGAATGAATTAAATTCCTATTGAACCTGTTGGTTGGAGCCAAGAGATCTTATTCCCTTGAGGGCAAAGACTTGGCATCTTGCAGTGGACTGAGGGCTTTGCACTTACAGGCACAGCATGATAGCTATATCAAAATGTGTGCATGTGTGTTTGAAATAATGTCAGTTGTTTAATAAGCTTCCAGATAGATGTTTGAGTTGGGTTTGTCAGATTATTGTTGGATTTGTCAAGATTATCATGAAACTAGACCATTGTCCTGTATTTGCCGTATTAGGAAAGAGAGGTGACCCTGAAAGACAGTCTAGATATGAGTAAGAACTTGTTTGCAAAGGAAAAATCAAGGGAACCCTTTTTTGGCCTTAACTGAAACACAGCTGTACTGTCTTCTGCAGATGTGAACACGGTAGTAGAGTAGCTAATTCCTCTGGTATTTTGCAGCTACTGCATTGTCATTTTATGGTCACATGTCTTTGAGAAGCAACTGAGGTTGCTATCAGCGTTTTTTGGGGTTTGGTTTTTTTTGTTTTTTTTTTTTTTTTTGCAACCCTGGCATGGGTTTGCCAACTTGTGTAGGCCTGTGTGTAAGTCACAGTGGGCAGATGGAGCATTTGCATCTCCCCCTTGGCCCTGGACCAGCACTGGCAGAGTATTTGTTGAGCTCCCTGAGATGAACCCTAACAAACCAACTAAAAATCCCATGACTTGAAAGTCAGTTTGTAAAATGGTTTCAAGGTATGCATGGCTTCAAGCCATCATGGATTTAGGAGGGGCAGGTCCTGCCTCACCAACCTGATCTCCTTCTATGATCCGGTGACCTGCCTGGTGGATGTGAGGAAGGCTGTGGATGTAGTCTACCTGGACTTCAGCAAGGCCATTGACACCATCCCCCATAGCAAACTCCTGGCCAAGCTGTCAGCCTGTGGCTTGCTCTGTGCTGGGTTAGGAACTGGCTGGAGGACCATGCCCAGAGAGTGGTGGTGAATGGTGCCACTGCCAGTTGGCAGTCAGTCACTAGTGGTGTCCCCCTGGGATCAGTGCTGGGCCCCATCCTGTTAAATATCTTTATTGATGATCTGGATGAGGGAATTGAGTCCATCATCAGTAAATTTGCAGATGACACCAAGCTGGGGGCAGGTGTTGATCTGTTAGAGAGTAGGAGGGCTCTGCAGAGGGACCTTGACAGGCTGGACAGATGGGCAAAGTCCAACGGCACGAGATTTAACACATCTAAGTGCCAGGTTCTACACTTTGGTCACAACAACCCCATGCAGTGCTGCAGGCTGGGGACAGAGTGGCTTGAGAGCAGCCAGGCAGAAAGGGTTACCTGGGGGTGCTGGTTGACAGCTGAACATGAGCCAGCAGTGTGCCCAGGTGGCCAAGAAGGCCAATGGCATCCTGGCCTGTATCAGGAATAATGTGGCCAGCAGGAGCAGGGAAGTCACTCTGCAATGAGGCTGGTGAGGGGTCTGGAGCACAAACCCTATGAGGAGCAGCTGAGGGAGCTGGGGTTGTTTAGCCTGGAGAAGAGGAGGCTCAGGGGAGACCTTATTGCCATCTACAACTACCTGAAGGGAGGTTGTAGCCAGGTGGGGGTCAGGCTCTTCTCCCAGGCAACCAGCAACAGAACAAGAGGACACAGTCTCAAGCTGCGCCAAGGCTCGATCTTAGTTCTTCACAGAGATCGCCCATTGGAATGGGCTGCCCAGGGAGATAGGGAGGTCAGGGTCCCTGGAGGTGTTTAAGAAGAGACTGGATGAAGTACTTAGTGCCAGGTTTAGTTGGTTAGTTAGGGTTGGACTTCATGATGCTCTTGGAGGTCTCTTCCAACCTGGCTGATTCTGTGAAATTCCATATGCAAAGCTTATATAAGGAATAATTGTTTATCTGATATGGTTTTCAGTAATATCTTCCAGATTAGATACTGTACACTCTTTCATATAGCTTATTTAGAAATTTTGAACCAATACTGTTACATATATGTGTGTGTGTGTGTGTGTGTGAATTAGGAATTATTTTGGGATTAGCATTTTTGTTTTCCTGTGTGATGCCAGTCCTTAAATACTGTTAATATTTGCCCATGTTTTCTGTAATTACAGTGTATTTTGTCAGTTTTATAGTAATTCTTTGAATTGCCTGCCTTTATTTACCATAAATCATGAGAAAATCAGCCTACAAATGTATCTGTTTTAACATTTCTGTGGGTTTTTTTGTTTGGTTGGGGGTGTTTTGCTTTTGTTTGTTTTTTATTAATAGTTATTGGTGTGCATTGCAGGGATTTTGTTCTAAACCATTTGGGAGCAGGGGAAATGGCAGTTTTATTTCTGAGTGGTTGCCACAAATCATTAACTCCACTGGAAAAGGTATATTGAGCAGCCTAGCATTAGGCTGATGCAGTTGGCTTTGAGGAAAAAAAAACAGGGGGGGAAAAAAAAAGAGGCCCCAAACCAGTAATGTTGCCTATATGGGTTAATTTTCTTTCTCTTTTTTTTTCATGCAGCAACATGGCAAACGCACTTGCAAATGCCATCTGTGAGCGCTGCAGGGGTGGCTTTGCCCCTGATGAGAAAATTGTCAACAGCAATGGTGAGCTGTACCATGAACAGTGCTTCGTCTGTGCCCAGTGCTTTCAGCAGTTTCCTGAAGGGCTCTTCTATGAGGTAAGCAGGGCAGAGCACCTGTCTCACCCCCAGCCTTTGCCTTGTGCCTTCATTCCCATACCAGAAGTGGCTCTGGACAGACTGATAGATCAGAAAGTCCTGTGAGAAGAACTAGGCTACAAAAGGATCTGCCCAGCAGAAAGAGAAAAAAGGAGCTGCAATTCTGTGCTAATTTGGAGGACACCAGTGTATACAACCTTATTTAAATGTGTAGCCTAAAGTTATCAGAACCAAGAAAAAAAGTGCTGGAGATTTCTTTCTTGGTGTAGATTCTTTTCCTTTGAAATCTGAAAAGCAGAGAAGTCATACTTCTTGGAGAACAAGCATAGAATCATTCAGGTTGGAAAAGACCCTTGAAATCATCAGGTCCCCAGCATTAACCCTACTCTACTAAGTTCATGACTAAACCATGTTGCTGATCCTGCTAAACTATATTCCCTCATATACAGAGAAACCCAAGCACTCTGCAGTCCATAGGTTTATTGCCAAGTTCAGTGAGGTTCATAGAGATGACCTGTAAGTCAGCATGCTGAGGTCAATGTATATGAAGAACCCAAACCAGATGGGGCCTGTGTGTAGGTTAGCTCTAGGTTTAACAAATGGAAACATTCAAAATCAGCACTTCTTACATTCTTTCAAGGGCCAATTCCCCACTCTGACTCGTATTTGTTATTTCTAGGTAGATTGTACTCAGCTCAGGTGAGTATTTTGATATTGGTGTCATTTTCTTTTGCCTTCTCATATCTTGAAGATACAGGTGTCTGAAACACAAAGTGACTTTAGTGAAAGCTTTTGACTAGTTCATAACTGGAGCAGGGTAGATTTAGGTTGGACATAAGGAGGAAGTTCTTTACAGTGAGAGAGGTAAAATACTGAAACAAGTTGGATGTGGTTGAGGCAATGTCCCTGAAGACATTCAGTATCAGACTTAATGTGGTCCTGGGCAGGCTGATTTAGTTGGAGGGGTCCCTGTTCGCTGCAGGGGAGTTGGACAAGATGACATTTGAGGGTCTCTTCCAACCCAATGCACTCTGTGAATATGTGAAGTTATTGGTGTAAGGAAGGGTAGATGATATGAGAATGGGGATTAGTGTCTGAGAGATAAGGTCCTGCCCAAGTAGTTTGTAATACAACTTAGAGCAGTAGATACAGGATTTATGCCATACTGTGATCAGAAAAGGCAGGTAAGCAGTATGTTAAAAGCACAATGCTGTGCTTTCACATGCACAACAGTTTTATTTCCACAGTACTGTTTCTAATTTTACAGAGCCATGCTATGTGATGAGGAGAGGCTGAGGGAGGAGTGTGGAGTGGAAAAGAGATGGGCAAAGGGGATTCCTGGGGTTTGCTTACTCTCACCTTGTTTGAGGATCAAAAGCCGTCTCAGTGCTGTAGGAACAATGTTGCACAGATTGTGGTAAATGAGCTGCTGGTATTCCTTAAGACATCAAAAGGTGAGCTGCAAGGCAGTAGCAATTAAATAAAACCAAACCAAACAAAAATCCCTTAGACACACATTGCATTACAATTGTTAATATATACTGAGCTGCTGCCTGCTTGCAGGCATGGTAAGGAGTCCATCTTGATGTGCTTAAGACCTAAGGCAAACTTAGAGTGATACGCATGTTTTAAAACTAAAGGATTTATAATTGTGTTAATAAAACTCTTAAAACAATACAAAGTATTTTTCTCTAAATAATGAGTACTTTATTCATCCTTGTTCAGTCTCAAAAAACAGTGAGAGGTTCCAGGGACCTTTTTTAGAAAGCTGAGTGGCCCTTTGTTAATGATAAAATTTTGAGAAATCCTGCTCTAGAGAGTCTGTCTCTCCAAGGAGATGGACAAGGACCACAATGGAAAGTCAGTCTTACTTTTACACCTAGTCTGGGAGTATTACAACTTCTCTGCTGGTCATGGGTGGCGATACCTGGATCTCTTAGGCAGGGGCAAGTATCCTGGTGGTGTTTAGATATATTGGATGTAGGCATTTTGCTTCCTGCTGCTACTTTGTTAACATTCATGTTCCTTATGGTTGGGATTTGACCATTCTCTGACTGCAAAGCAATGTTCCCTGTTACAGAGAGTCAGGGGTGAGTGTCCATAGATTGTCCAGGGAATTAAAATATTTTGGTTGCTAGGGTTTTTTTCAGGCTAGCTAGGGATTTTATTCTTGAGAAATGTTAGATAGAAAGTGGAAAGTTTCAGTTAAGAGTAGACACTTTTTGCCACTGCTACTGCAGAGGTGAAAGAATTGTGATGAGTTTTAAATGAATACATAAAGGCTTGAAGTTCACATCACCCTTCTGCCCCTAGTCGTTCAGTGTCCACCACAAGATCTTGCAATTTCTCTCCACACCAGCAAGTCTATCTTCTGGTGCTGAAGAGGGAGGTACTTTTTGGTCTGTTTAAGCCCTCTGAGAGCCTTTAGATGATGGCTTTTCAATCTTACCCAGTCTTCCTCCCCCATCTATACTGGTGTGTTATGGGTATCTTCTAGAAAGTGGAGAGGTCAGTGAATATCCATACTGTCCCAGTCCTTGTGCCTTTGAGGTTGTTTCAGCTTGGAAATCTTCAGCAGGGCCTTCTCCTCTGTCTCTGCAGCCTTTAGAGTGTCCATGCGCATCCTGTGCTGCCAAAAAGACTCTCACTTAGCACTGAAGTGACCAGTGAGATGATTACAGTGGAAACCTGAACATGTTTCCTGGTGGTGCTGCTCAGGGAGAAGGGCAGATAAGGGCACAGCTTGCTCTTCTTTCATTCAGCACCTTGGTACTAGAGATGAGAATGTACTGGGTGACAGTGTTTGGAGGAAAAAGAGGGACAGCCCTAAGCAGCAAGAGGGTGGGCTGAGGTTGGTCAGTGCTCAGGAGATGGCTGACAGTGCTCTGAGGACTTGAGATGATCTGTATCACTGTCAAGACATAGTGACTGGGTAAGACTGGCTTAATGCACTCTTTGAGAAGATGGATGTGTTTGGGGGTGTGGCCAGGTAAGATGTTTCTCTGAGCAGGTTCCCTGTGGGCAAGCATTGTTGGTTGCCCGGCATGAGTTTGTTTGTTCTGTGTCTAGTTTAGCTAAGCTGGTGTTTCCTGGGACATGATTTCCAGCTCTTAGCAATCAAGAAATAAAATACTGCTCTCCTGCCTGGTGCAAGCCTTACAGAGTTCCCCATTAGTCATTAAGCTGCTTATCATGTTTGCTGTTACACACTGCTACGATAAGCTTTGCGCCTGTGTTCCGTGGATGGGGGTTGTACTGGTCAGGCTGCTGTTGGTCACCTGCTCCACAGGATGAGTCTCTGGGCTGTCTGCAGGGACTCTGATCAGCACAGTTTGCTGTTGTCTGGCGCTACAGCCAAGCTGCTTGCAGCACAAGCAGTGCCACGCAGGAGCAATGCCCACTAGTCCTCGGGAGGTGATATGAGAAATGACAAATACAGATTCGTGACAAGCTAGAACTGGCCTTATTGCATACAGGTGTAAGCGAGAGCTGTGTGCCTAACGTTGCATGGGAACTGTGGGCTTAGGACCTGCTCAGGTACACTTGTGTGCTGTTTGCTCCGCATCGCCAGTGCACCGTGTTTTCTGATGCACTCAACCTAAACAGAAATTAGCACAAGCTAATTGCTGTCAGATGTGAAGTGGTCTGGTCAATGTGGCCTTGTGGCCAAGAAGGCTCATGGTCTCCTGGGGTGCATCAAGAAAAATGTGTCCAGCAGGTCTAGGGAGGTCCTTCTCCCCCCTAATCTGCCCTGGTGAGACCACACCTGGACTATTGTGTCCAGTTTTGGGCTCCTCAATTCAAGAGAGACAGGGATCTGCCTGACTCCAGTGTGGAGCCACAAGGATGATTAGGGGACTTGAGCATCTCCCCTGTGAAGAGAGACTGTGAGACCTGGGGCTGTTTAGTCTTGAGAAGAGAAGACTGAGAGGGAAGCCGATCATTGTCTATAAATATCTGAGGGGTGGGTGTCAAGTGGATGGGGGCACTATCTTTTTGGTGGTGTGCACTAATAAGACGAGGAACAGTGTATACAAACTTGAACATAGAAGATTTCACCTCAACATGAGGAGAAACTTCTTTATGGTGAGGGTGGTGGAGCACTGGAACAAGCTGCCCAGGGGGGTTGTGGAGTCTCCTCCTCTGGAGACTTTCAAAACCCACCTGGATGCATTCCTGTGCAGACTACCCTAAGTGATCCTGCTTTGGCAGGGGGGTTGGACTCAATATCTCTGGAGGTCTCTTCCAACCTCTAAGATTCTGTGATTCCAGTCTTATTTACTCCACTGCCTAGAAGCAGTGTATTCCATAGAGCTGCTGTTGCAGAATCTTACAACCTGTTGTAAAACAGTCCTATACTAACAGCAGAACATCTGGCTTAAAGGAGAGCTTCTATGGCAGTGCATTCAGAGGGACAGGTAATCAGACCACTATGATCAGTCAGTGGGCATTTCCTCCAACCCATGTCAGTCTTGGGTCCAAGAATGGCTCTTCCTTACAAGAGGTTGCTTATGTCTCCTACTGGGTAATGTGGGCACCTTACCTTCAAACAGGAGGTTTGGAGAGCTGAATCCTACCCCAGGTCCAGCTGTTCATTAAGAGCCTCTATCTAGTGTTTTCAGAAAAAGCCCAACCTGCTCTGCGCTGTGCTGAGGTGGAGGAGGTGGAAGGGCTTTGAGAGGTGGATAGAGTCATAGAATCATTTAGGTTGGGAAAGACCTTTAATCCAACCATTAACCCAGCACCAAGAAGTCCACCACTAAATTACGTCCCTAAGCACCACACTATACGTCTTTTAAATACCTCCAGGGATGGTGACTCTACCGCTTGCTCAGGCAGCCTTTTCCAATGATTAAGCACTCTTTCAGTGAAGAAATTTGACCTAATACCCAGTTGAAATCTCCTCTGGCAAATTTGAGGCTGTTTCTGTCATCTTACCACTCATTGGGAGAAGAGACTGACCATCTCTCTGCAACCTCCTTTCACATAGTTGTAGAGAGTAAGAAGATCTCTCCTGAGCCTTTTCTGCAGAATGGAGAACTTTAGTTCCCTCAGCCGCTTCTCATAAGCCTTGTGCTTTAGACCCTTCACCAACTTCATTGCCCTTCTTTGGACATGCTCCAGCCACTCAATTTCACCATGTATACATACAGTAAAATCCTATGGACTACTTAGAGGAATTATAATTGGGGCATCTGTATCACAGTTTGTAGTAGTAATAGTATCATTTCATTATAAGAATAAAACAAAATGGAATAGCATGTGACATTTCCCCCTTAATAAGAGGGAGTTCCTTTCACTTTGTTTTTTTCCCTAAGATGTTTGTAATAACCTATAGGAAGACTAAAGGAAGGTGCTGCTGCAATGTACTTGTCAGATTTGTTTCTAATTCAGTTACACCTTGAGTGTTTTCTTAAAATGGGTTTCAACAGAAACTATCTTAGGGGAATGGTCTTTAAAGTCTCATGTTTCATGCATGTCATTTCACTAAGTCAGCTAAAAACCTGGAGGTTATGTCATGGTGACATGTTCTATGCAAAGCTACTTAACTCATGGACCTCCAGCACACAACAGACAAATGATCTGGCTTTTAGAATAAGTGCTGTGGGATTTGTTGCAGATACTCTCTGATGGATGAACTGCTGGCTCATCCAACAGAGGCAGCACAAATGAGCGGTTGATGATGTAAACAAGACTGAACGGTAACCAACCTGCCTGATGCAAACCAGAGGGGAAGAAAACCTGTTTAATCCACTCAAATGAACATGTGGTGGCTCTGAAATCCAGGCAAACCCAAGCATCTCCCATTGGAACACCTCTTTACCCAAAACAGGAAGCTTTCAGGTTGTGTTTTGTTGGTTTGGGTTTTTTTGTTTGTTTGTTTGTTTCTGGTTTTGTTTGATTGCTTTGTTTTGTTTTGTTTAAAAAGGATTGTATCTGACAGGAAGCAAGCACAATTCACAACAAAACAGTAATTTCTCTCAATTACTTCTTTTTTCTTTTAAGCTCCAATTAAAAAAGTAATCTGTTTTAGTGTATTACACTGGAAACACACTTAATAATCTGCTAGCATACTTCTGAAAGAGTCTGATTATTGAGCACGTCTTTCTATTCCTAGTAGATGCAGCTGAGGTTGGGTACAGGAATTAAGTTTCTATTCTCAAAGTGACTTCCAGAGTGTTACATTAGATCCCCATCCTACTACTGGCTCTGTATATTGTGCAAGTAATTGTTGTATTTGTATTTATTCCTTGGTATTTCATGGTATAAAACAGGTAATCTTGAAGCACTTCGCTATATCATCTGTCCATGCACCAAACTTAGTTTGTGAGTAATATTTTATACTATTTGATTTGTTTTTTCTTGGACCCAGTAAAAGGAGTGGGGTTTCCTGCTGTCTCGCTTTCTCCACTGTTTTAAACTGAGACATTCAAATTCAAACATTTTATAGCATACCTAATATTGTCTATCTGGTTTTGACATGCTAGTTAGCATTTGTGCCTAGTAATGGTGTGCCTGAAGGTATCTAATATTTCCCATTGCTTCAGGACATACTCACCTACATGTTTATACAAATTTTTTTGCTAAGGTGCTAATGCAGTGCTGTAGAACTTTTATTCCATAGGTTTTTCTATGTGAGCTTGAACTGCAGCTGAACTTCTCTAAGTTGCCAGAAAATTCATATCCAAATGCAAATCCCTTAAGATGGGTTCCCTGTTTCATCTACTCACTGTAGTGATCTTTGTTCCTTAAAAGCTGTATTTGACACTCTTGAGGATCTTTTCCAACGTAAATGGTTCTATGATTCCATGGAATAAGCATCACAAAGAGAAGCTGCATTTCCCCTAATGTTTTGGTAGTATTGCTCCATAAATTGTAAAGATTTCTGTCCCTTGGTGTTCTTCCTGGCCTCCTACATACTTCCTCCGGCATGCTGGGTCATTCTTACAGGAAGTGTAGAGTGGAGATTATATGGGCTCAGGGAAACTGCTTCCTCCCAGGAAAGTTTTTTTGTTAGCTAATTTCCTATCCAGAATTCTCTCAACTGCATCAGAGTTTCAGTGGTCTGACAAAGTTCAGGCATCTGTTGTGATGTAAATAGGTGACAGAAAATACCTTGGACTCTCTGCAGCATTAGCAAAAGGGTGTGCTATTCGTGCTACTTGCTAACTTGTAACTGAATTAAGGTGGGTGAATTTAATGCCTAGCACAGTCTGCTTTGTTTTCGTGCAGCTACCTAATTGCATCTGGAAACAAACTGGTGTGTTACAGCATTCATGTTGAAGGCATACTCCTCATCCTTCTAACAATCAGATTTTTTTCCTTTTGCAGTTTGAAGGGAGGAAGTACTGTGAACATGACTTTCAAATGCTTTTTGCCCCATGCTGCCATCAATGTGGTAAGTTTTACACTGAGATGAAACACTTCACACTGATCACAAATGGGAACACCAGTGGGAGGAAGATGTGAAACCCTTGTGTATGTTCTCTGTGAGGTAGCCATTTGCAGCTGAACATCTGAACATTGAGAATGAAGGAGACTTCAGAGAATTTTCCTAAATGTCATCACACAATAAGATTTTTTGATGTAAATTTAGCTGTTGATGCAGTGATCCCAAGAGCAGACCATTTACGAGCTCCTGATTAGATACATCATTCATGACTCTTGATTATATATATATCTATACACTTGCATGTCCTCATATTTGGCCTTCTCATGCAGTCGAAACCCTGCAACAAGTCTTTGCCATCCCTTTTAACTATTGTAACCCACCTGCGCTGCCCTGCTCTACAGAAGCAGGGACAGTCTTCATCACCTGGTGTTACAATCAAATGACAGTCCCCTGTTGTATTTTTGAAACAAATACCTTTAAAGCTTCAAGATTTGGTATCTACATAACACTGAGGGCTGCTTTTTATTTTTTCACTGTTGATGTAAATGCTTGTATGTCTGCTGCACTGTAACCATTTGCATACCCCCTATCCCCTGCCTGTGTATGACACATTGTGCTTGGGCAGGGCTGTGAAGTCATTACTTGACTATTGCCTAAACTGGTTTGGAAGTTCTTGTGCTTCTGTGGCACCTTGGCAATGTGCTATGACTTTCACTTATCTCAGCGAGGCTTTTCCCGATGTGAAAGGAGGGTTTCAACACCAAGGGAGAGGATAGCAGATGTTATGGGTCTTCAAATTAAAAGCTGCAGATTTGAACAAGCAGGGAAAGGGAAAGAAATAAGTTGGTTGCAATTTCTGAGGAGCTATGCTACCTGTCTCCAGATTTCCCCTGTCCAGCTGGCACAGCTCCCACTTATCCTGCCCTGGTTCCTTGTAGCACCAGCTCCCTTAAAAACTCAGCAAACTGACTAGGCTTTGTCACTACTTGTATCTAGTAAGCACAGCCAAAATCAATGGGAGTTGTTGACAGCAACGAGGCCTCAAGCATTCCTGACATTTCTGAAGTCCATCAGGTTTTGTTCTTGAAAAGCTATGACTTAATAGGAATGCCACAGAGTCGAATGCTGGATGTTCTTGTCCACATCAATTACCTGCCTGAGTGCTCCCCTTTGGCAGCTGTTGGAGTTGTATGTTCTCCAAAGCAAGCTGAGCTCTTAACATATTTTAGGCAGAGCCTTTGCATGGCTCAGGGGCCTTGGCTGTAGTGCCCACATAGAGAATGACTTAATCACGTGTGGTGGACATGGCTGCACTGCCTGTGCTGTACAGGCTCAGTTCCATTGCACACAGTACAGAGCCCCTTCAAGGCAGAGCAGAAACCATTACTATGTACATAACAAGTTAAAATTATGTTCAAGAAAAGAAGCAGAAAAATGATTAGAATGTAAGAAAGAACTCCATATATTTCTTAACAGCTTGAAAACAGATGAAAAAGGGAAGGAATTTTAAGAGAGTCTTTGCAGAGAGAAAATAGATTGTGCATATAGAAGGGCTTACATGTAAAGAACAGAAAGTCCTCACTGAGCAAGGATGTTTTCTTCTGACTTATACCAAAATTTCTCCATCAACCCCAAATTTCTGGAGTTTATAACCAGAACTGTGATACTGAAAGCAATGTATCCTACCAGATTTGGCAGGGGAGGAATGATGATGCCATTGTAGTGATTTGCTTCTAACTATGCCTAGAATGGTATTTTACATACTGGTGCTGTTTCTTATAGGTGAGTTCATTATTGGTCGTGTTATTAAAGCTATGAACAACAGCTGGCATCCTGAGTGCTTCTGCTGTGATATTTGTCAACAAGTATTGGCCGATATTGGATTTGTCAAGAATGCTGGCAGGTAGATCTTCAACCTTCCTCTGCTAACTGTTCATGAATAAAATTAACTCTAAGGGGAACTGAGAAGTTTTGGTTCCTGAAGCTTTCCAGCTTAGGTGGAGCAACTGAAACATCTTATGTGGGGAAATGGTCTAAGCATGCATCACAGAACTAAGAATGCATGCATTAAAATATATATTTAAAATATTAACAGTTTATCTACTTCAACACCATATTTCGTGGCAAACGTTCTCTACTCCATGACATTTTCATTCCTAACAAAAGAAAACATTCAGATACAGAAGCATTATCTTTATTCTTTTAAATGGATTTTTTTTATTTTCTTTTTCCAATGTGGGTTTCCAGTTTTGGTCTGGTTTAAGTTCAGTGGGATCCTTCACAGAGTAGGATATTTTTACCAGCTGTGATCAGAAGTATGTTTACAACTGGATTCTATGGCATTGGCTTCATATGTATAATATCATATGCAGAGTTATCTACAGAATTAGGACCTGCGTCCTCATCCAGTTTCCAATCTAAATTGTTAAGATTTTGAGAGTAAGCCATTCAGCATTGAGAATCTGTAGCAAACTTGTCTTTTTGTGTTTCAACACATCTTGAACTCAGATAAGCTGAAGAAATTATATCCCTGTGGTGACAGAAAATAAAATTATCAGCCTGCCCCTTTTTAACTTGGTTTGCATAGCAAGGAAATTGTTTTACAGACTATTTCCCTCTAGAAAGGGCTGATTTAAATGAAATTTCAATAGATTTTTGTTTATATTTTGCACTGTAGTACCTGGTATTAGTACTTACCTCTTTTTTTTTAATGCTGTTTCAGACATCTCTGCCGTCCTTGCCATAACAGGGAAAAAGCCAGAGGCCTGGGAAAGTACATTTGCCAGAAGTGCCATGCCATTATTGATGAACAGCCTCTTATATTCAAAAATGATCCTTATCATCCTGATCATTTCAACTGTGCAAACTGCGGGTAACTTGAGTTCTGCAAAGGAAAACAGGAAAATGCAGGGGTTATTTGCTTCATCAATTTACATCCTAAAGTGAAAGCCTGTCGAGTATAACTGGGATGAGCAGAGGGGTTTGGGTGCTTTGTAGCCAGATGTGTGTTACTGCTTTTGGGATAGAAGAGTTGGACCTTGAGTTCAAACAAGGCTGACCTATCAGACCGTAAAGAGAGACTGGACTCTGCAGGATGAGGTGGTACCTTACAAAATATGAGGTATGGACAGAGGTAACGGTCTCTGTAGCAGCAAAATGATAGTTTATTGTTCTGCTGAAAGAGGAAGTAAAGTAGTCCTCTTTGGCTGCTTGAGTTACTATCTTGTCAGAATTATTTTAGTTGAGCGGCTCACGAACTTTGGTGTCTCCTTTTAAAACCTATCTTTTTCTTACCATTTTATCAGCTTCTGCAACTGCAATGCACAAAGCTGCACATTTCTACATCCTGCTCTGATGCACAGACCATGGAGCATTGTAGAATATAGCACAGATTATTAGTTATTTATTTCTAGAGCAAAAGCAGCCACCATTTCAGTGCTACAACGAAGTCTGATCTGAATATACCTAGATGGAGAGGACTACATTTACTTCCAGTTACAGTTACACAAATCTAAAATAAACTGGTGATAAGAGTGCCAAAATGTAAACCAAATATGTCTACAGCTTGCACAAATGGATTTGTGACACATAACCAGGATAAGTAATGACAATAGCTCAGGAGCTATTTTCAGAGAGACTTAGTGCATCTTTCTTATCAGTCTCTTCTTAGTTTACTGTGATTAGTCTTGAATTACGTTGTATTTGATGCTGCTGCAGTAATGTACAAATTACTGTCCAAATATATGTACAAATTATGGTCCAAATATAATTTCTAAATCAAACGCTAATTTTTTTTTCTTTTAAGAAACTCTCAAGAGTTGACATTGTCCTTTATTCATACTTCCAATTCATTAACTTTTGAACAGGAAGGAACTTACTGCTGATGCTCGTGAGTTGAAGGGAGAATTATATTGCTTGCCTTGCCATGACAAAATGGGTGTCCCTATCTGTGGGGCATGTAGAAGACCAATTGAAGGCCGTGTGGTGAATGCTATGGGCAAACAATGGCATGTGGAGGTAAACATCAGATTATATATATTCTCTTTTACAAACATAAACACTGACATACTTACCTGTGATTACCATATTTTAAGGCTATGTACAAGATTTACTTCTACATCTTCCATTTCAATTAGAAAGATAAACTTTATCCCTTTTGTTGCTTTGAAAATATCCTCCAGAAAAGGCTTTCTTCTCAAGAGTGTAATGATAGTGCACATTATTTAGTATCTCTTTGTACTATTCATTAATAACATATGACAGTTACTTTGCTTGATTTTTTTTTAATTTTTTGGGGCATAACTTTTGGATTGAAATGTTGACAACATTAAAAGGAACACTATTTCAGTGGTCAAAATTTAGAAACAAAAACCTTCAACTCTCCTTTTCCAGATTACACAGCTAACTCAGCAGATTTCAGTCATGTTCAATACTTGCCTTGGTTGGTTTACTCTTTGGAAGAAATACCATTACTTCCATTTTTTTTTAAAGTATGTTATTTTGTTTGTAGCATTTTGTTTGTGCAAAATGTGAAAAGCCATTCCTGGGTCATCGTCATTACGAGAGAAAAGGCTTGGCATATTGTGAAACCCACTACAATCAGGTAAGGTTGTGCATTTTTTAAAATTATGTTAATTGGTAAACTCATGTATTGGTTTTACAGATAGAGCTGGAAAACTATGGACATTCTTTTATTTTCTTGTTGGCACCTCTGGGTGTAATACCAACTAGCCAATGTGGTGTTGCAATTAATTTATGTAGGTTTCTCTGTGCATGAGCATACATGGTACTGAGAAAGAAAACTGCAGGTCTAGGGAAGTTCTTCTACCTCTCTGCTCTGCCCTGGTGAGACCACACCTGCAATACTGTGTCCAGTTTTGGGCTCCCCAGTTCAAGAGAGACAGAGACTTGCTGGAGAGAATGCAACAGAGAGCCATGAGGATGATTAGGGGACTTGAGCATCTCCCCTATGAAGAGAGACTGAGATCCCTGGGGCTATGTAGTCTGGAGAAGAGAAGACTGAGAGGGGATCTGATCAATGTCTATAAATATCTGAGGGGTGGGTGTCAAATGGAGGGGGCCAGGCTCTTTTCAGTGGTTCACAGTGATAAGACAAGGAACAATGGGTTCAAATTTGAACATGGAAGATTTCACCTCAACATGAGGAGAAACTTCTTTACAGTGAGGGTGACAGAGCACTGGAACAGGCTCCCCAGAAGGGTTGTGGAGTCTCCTTCTCTGGAGACTTTCAAAACCCACCTGGATGCATTCCTGTACGGACTATCCTAAGTGATCCTGCTCTGGCAGGGTGGTTGGACCTGATGATCTCTTGAGGTCCCTTTCAACCTCTGATACACTGTGATTCTGTGATATTTCATAAAAGCTATCCAGGGCAATCAGTACTGAGTTATTCTTCAAGCCTAGTGGTACTTAGGTACAGCTGTTACGAGCCTTTATGTATCTGTGACATCAGAGCAGCAAATCACACCCAGTCTTTCCCGAGAAACTAAAGAAGATGGCCACTCAGTAGCTGTGGTTTAAGATGAAGACCTAGTGAGTAATGTGGTTTTCCCTCCAGCTGCTTCTCTAAGATGACTGTTAGCATACACGGCATCACCCAGCTCATGCAGTTTGGTTGCTGAAGACTTGAGAACTAAATTTGTCAGATGACACCACCTAGTGACCACTTGAATTTATATAGGAGTTACACACCATGGTACCATCTTTCTCCAGACTGCCTCGATTTAGTCCAGTGCTATGATATATGGACCTTTGGTACTGGAAAGCTGTCTTGTGTTGTGTCAACATCCACCTCCTAGCTTATAGAAATACAAGAGTAGGGGTTACATTTGGGAGTTGTAAGGCATGTGCTAATTACAGGTATTGTCTTAATTTATCAGTGATAAAGGGCAGATGGTTGAAATGTTGGTGGCATACTTGCAGACAAATTCCGTGACAGTAGTAGTAATAGTGTTGCACCCATGATGTGGTGAGTACATATACCAGACAAGAGCTGTATGTAGAGTGAATATCTTTTACTGTTAACTACTACAGCTAGAATAAACATGAAATTATGACCACTTCTTAATTGTTATATTGTGGGCAAATGTTAAGACTGGAAATAGAAGAAATAATGTTTGGCCTAAATGTTCTTCCTTTTTTTAAAATCTAATTTTATTTTATTTTATTTAATAAAAATAACACTTTCTTACACTTTTTGCCAGAAACATTAATACATTGTTCTAGTCATGCATTTAAGTCCAAATGTTGAACTGGCTGGTTAGTAACAATGAGTGGGTGGTGCCAACTGCTGTATTTTAAGTGTTCAGGATTAGAGAAATGTTTAAAACAAAGTAAAACTTCATTTACAGAGGATCAAACAGATGTAAGAAAATGTTTTAATCTTTAATATTACAAAGATTTTTTTGTGATGAGAACATGCAGAATGTACTTGGAAAACTAAACCAGACTTGCCAGCACTCTCTTTATTTGACTGAAATAAGTAGAAAAGCTATTTTGCCTATCAGCTGAAATATAGTTATTTTGTTAGTTTGAGAAGTTACCCTCAAATTATTACATTAAAAATTAATTATTTATCTTTCCTCTTCAGCTATTTGGTGATGTTTGTTTCCATTGCAACCGTGTGATTGAAGGAGATGGTAAGTACTTGCCTCTTTCCTTACTGTTCCTTTCTGATGGAAGCTCTTTGGAAGGGGAAGCAAGAGGAAAGCAGCCTTTCCACCCCCTGTAGAATCCTTGATTGTTTTCATTAAAAAAAAAACACAAACCAAAAACATTCTCTTGATCAGAAATTTGTTTAGTGCTGATTATTCTGAGATCAAATGGTAAAAAAATTTCACAGCATGTGTTTCATGATGATAGGAGACTACCCAGTGGCTTAAGAGAACAGTGGTCAACTGCAAACCTTAGTGACATGCAAATAGCATGTCACTAGCAGATACACAGAAGTGACTTCCTGCCTCATCAGCTTCAAAAAAGAATACATGCAAGGGTGAGAATGACCCTTAGGCATCTCATCAAATGAATTTGTGAATCATGAACCAAACTTGAAAAAGTGTTTACATATGAAAGACCTGGGTGGACACTAAGGGATTTTTAAAAAATGCCTAGTTCCCATGATGTCAGTTTGGTTTCTATTTACCTGTCTGTCTGTCTATCTATCTATCTATCTATCTATCTATCTATCTATCTATCTATCTATCTATCTATCTATCTATGTCTTTTGAAAATACAGGCTGAGGATCAATGGACCAAGGTCAGTTGTATGAGGTTTAACAAGGCCAAGTACCAGATCCTGCACTTCAGTCTTAACAACCCCATGCAACACTACAGGCTTGGGGAAGAGTGGTTTGAAAGCTGCTCAGTAGCGAAAGACCTGGGGGTGCTGGTTGAACATGAGCCAGCAGTATGCTCAGGTAGCCAAGAAGTCTAACAGCATCCTGGCCTGTATCAGGAATAGTGTGGCCAGACGGAGTAGGGAAGTGATTGTGCCCCTGTACTCAGTACTGGTGAGGCCACACCTCACTACAAGAAGGGCATTGAGGTGCTGGAATGTGTCCAGAGAAGGGCAATGAAGCTGGTGAAGTGCCTGGTGAACAAATCTAATGAGGAATGGCTGAGGGAACTGGGATTGTTTAGTCTGGAGGAGGCTGAGAGGAGACCTTATTTCTCTCTACAACAAAGGACACTGTAATGCAATGGGGGCTTGAGGTGAGGAGAAAGTTCTTCACAGAAAGTGATCTGCCATTGGAATGTGCTGCCCAGGGAGGTGGTGGAGTCACTGTCCCTGGAGGTGTTCAAAAAAGGATCGGATGTGGCACTTGAAACCATGGTTAACTTAGTCATGAGGTGCTGGGTGATAGGTTGGACTTGATGATCTCTGAGGGCTTTTCCAACCTTGTTGATTCTATTCTATGATTCTATTCTATGATTCTATGGATTCTCCCAAATAACTAGCAACAGGATGAGAGGAAATAGCTTCAAGTTGTGCCAGGGGAAGTTTGGATTGGATATAATATAAAATTTCTTCACTGAAAGAGTGGTTGGGTATTGGAACAGGCTGCCCAGGGAGGTGTTGGAGTTCCCATCCCCAGAGGTGTTCAAAAAACATGTAGACATGTCACTCTGGAATGTGTTTTGAGGGCCTATATGCTATTATACCAATGTTAGCCTCACCTAAGCCAAAGCCATTAGCAAAGCAGGAGGAAACCTCTAGTGTGTAAAAAAGGACATAAACTACTTTATAGTCATGTAACTATAGGGTGAGACGTACATTCCAGAGATGTGCCTTCCCCATATTTTCTGAACTGGACAATACCTAAAGAATGACAATCCAAAATGCTTTAGAGGAAACAGTGGCTTCCTCTTCCATAAAATCCTACTAGAATGAGCTGAGCTGGAACTTGAGGTGAATGAATAAATTCAGCCTTCTCTGATAACTACATCTCTGTATAATTCTAACCTTTCACCATATAATCGAACACCCATATTGTATGTTTTGGTCTCCAAACTGAACAGAATATAGTGTAATGTAGTAATTTATTTATTTTCAACTTATGTCTTCAGTTACATTTCCTCTTTCATCTCTGCACACAGATTAGATGCTGCTGTTACAAATTTTGAGTATCCAATATTGTTCTGTCTGGTGAAACAAACATCAGTGGCAGCAGTTTTTCAGTGGGGTGTCTGACCGTATTGCAGTTTGCTTGGGAGCAAAGGCTTTCATCTGACCAGTACTATTTCAGCATCTGTGGAAGTGCTTGCTCCATAATGCAGGGAAAAAGCTTTGCATGACAACGCTCTGTTTCTTGTTGACAAATTATTGTATTTTATGAGAAAAACCACTGTCTTCTAACTTAGATTAAGAAGAGAGGTAAATTTTGTCAGGGAAAAGTGGGAAGGTATATTGAAAAAGAGGACAAACAGGAAACAGATTCAGATACAGAACAAAAAGAAAATAGTTACCTTCTCTCTGAAGCAACGAATAAAAATATATCAAATTACTTGTGATCAAGTAATGTATCCCACAAATCCATATTTTTTTTTTCACCTTGGTAGTGCTGATTTACCAGCAGTGTCTTGCCTGATGGATTCAAATGATTTTCTTGGGCTGGGCAAGTGCTAGTGTTGATGCCACTGCAAGTCTGAACTGGATCCCAGACATGAAACCAAATGAAAGCATAAACACAATTTTACTGGATTGCTCTTCAGCTGAAAGAAATTCCTGATTAAGTTGGAAACACTACCTCATAGAACAGTTGCCTGAGGTCAGCATGCTATGAAAAGAGGAGAAAGCAAGAAACAGGAGGCAGCAATAGATAAACTCATCTTGCCTCAGAGACAGCTTTAGCAATGTTCCAGTCCTGCTACACTACACTCATATGTGCCTTTTTAGTCTTCCAGTATTATTGTTACCATTGTGATAGAAGAATCAAATGACTGTTCTTCATGCCTCATGAACTTCTGAACTTAACATTTTTTGTAATAACTTTTTTGTTGTTTAGTAACACTAATAATTTCTGGTTTTTTTCCATCACCCCAGTTGTGTCTGCTCTGAATAAAGCATGGTGTGTGAACTGCTTCGCTTGTTCAACCTGCAACACTAAGTTAACGCTCAAGTAAGTGCATTGATGTGTGATGCCTTCAAAACTTAACAGTGGTTATCTTCAAAGTGTAGCTGTTGCTGTAACTGTTACAGCAGTTTGGAACTGGACAATACCTAAAGAATGACAATCCAAAACACTTAAAACACATAAAAGCAGCATTGAGAAAATACGTGTGTCTTTCTTCCTGTTGTTCCACTTAATATAACTTTCAACTGTCTGTTTAGGTCTTCCTTCCTTAGGTCTTCTTAACTCTTTTCCTTTTCTGTCCTTGATTTTTTCTATGTTTAACTCTAAAGGGATAAGTTTGTTGAAATTGACCTAAAACCTGTCTGCAAACACTGTTATGAGAAAATGCCAGATGAATTTAAGCGACGACTTGCCAAACGGGAACGTGAAGCAAAGGATAAAGAGAAGCAGAAAAAGAAAAAAGCAATCTGTCTGTAAAGTTTTTTTCCTTCTTGCCACCACCTCTGCTCCTTTCTTCTTTGGTCAGTGCTAAGGATGCTTTTCTTTTAAATTCTTGCATGAATTTAAGGCAATCAAAACTAAAATATTTTTCACACAGCTGCACCTTGAAATATTAATTCATTATTCTATTATCTTTTGGTTTAGTCTGTTTAGCTCTACAGTTAGATTTGAAAGGCTTTTTAGGTGGCGTGGTTAATAAAGTTGGACATTCCAGTAAAAGGTCCATAGCTTAGGGCACTGTAATAATTACTGTCTACAGTGTATAACTTTGCAAAAGTAACTTCATATATAAGTTACAGTTGTAATTTTTTGCCTGTGCACATTTAATAGGGTATTTCTTTAAAATTCTTTTTCACTGTTTCTGCTGCTAAAATTTTGTCTGGTTTTTATTTGTTTTTTTTTTTTTAGGAATAAATTTGTTGAGTTCGATATGAAGCCTGTCTGCAAAAAGTGCTATGAGAAGTTTCCTCTGGAGCTGAAGAAAAGACTGAAGAAACTAGCTGAAACTTTGGGAAGGAAGTAAAGACTTCATCTGTTCTCCACTACCTTTGTGAAAATCTTACATATATTACTTGGCTAGGGTTGGGGAGGCTGCAATCAGACAACAAATGATGTATGCCTTCTGTCAAATTGAAGTATCTTAAGGTTCTCTATTCTCTGTAAGTGTATGTTTAACTTTTGATAAATAGACCATACTTCCAAACTAAACACCAGCTCCCCTGAAAGACGTCACTGATACTGCAGTTGAACTGATGCAGGTGACCTATTCTGCACTCATCTCTCTTGAGTTTTACAAAGAGGAAACTTGCTTGTGAATACCTGTGAAAACAAACTGTGCAAATGTGTTCAGCTATAGGGGCATGCATTGCCATTTACATTAATGAACGTATTAACCTTCATGTTATGCATGCACATAAAACTTGCCCTAGTCAAGGGACTTGGACAAAAAAACAACATACTTTGCCTCATGGAAAAAAATTCATGCTTGGATTTTTTGCCAGGTCATCTCATTAAGGAGCCTTGTTTCACATGGTTTGAAAAGTTTCAGATCTCTAAGTAGAGTCAGTGCATAAATTACCTACTTCTGATAGATTATGCTTACATGATGAATCATTGCACACTAGCATGAAATACCTACATAAAATATGTATTCCTGATGCAAGAAATGAGCATACTCAGAACTACTTGAATTTCGCTATGTAACACATTAACTTTTATATATGCTTTTGCAATCTATTTACTTTTTGTGCCTTACTCTGCTGGACCATACATAACAGTGTTCTGTTATATATATAGATACATATGTAGTTTTATTTTTTATTTCATATTTTTATGCTGAAACTAAATGCAATGCAAAAGTTAACATACTTTGCCTTAACTATACAGGATGTGAGAAGTGTTTTGTTTCAAATGTAAAACACCTGAGCTTAAAATTTATCTTCTAGACTTCCTTAGTTTTCAGAACAATACTAAAAATGAGTAGTTCAGTTAACTAGCAATATTACTTTTACACCTATAAGTGTAAATAGACAAAATTTGATCCTGCTAGGATCTATTTTGTGAGCCATCCTCAAGAACTGAGCTCACAAATCATCAGAATTCCTTATACATTCAATTTTTTTCTCCTATTGACTTCTCTCCATGCAAATTTGGGTTTATTTTCCCCTTATAGAAAATACAGTTACTTAGGACTTTTTGATGGTACTACATTATAAAGTATGCAAACTGGGTTTTTTTATTATTTTTTATATTAGTGACTTAAATTTTATGTAATTACATGATAGGAAATAAAACTTTTTTTCATGTTTGTGAAAGATCAGTTGCTTTAAAGTGTCTGCTTTCCAATGTCATCAATAAAGGCTATGTTATTAAACCTATTATCACCTCTCTTAAATGAATACTTGAGAAGGGGGAGAAAGCAACTAGATTGTCTTGGTTCCCTATACCTTTATCTGTGGCTGTATGTAAATACTTCCTTATTATCCTGATTTAAAGGAGACAAGCCTTTCCTAAATATCCCACTGTAGTTAGTTCTTGGGTTTACCACAGAAACTGCAATTTGATTCATAAAGAAATGTGTGAGCCGGAACAGGCAGGATGTGAGAACAGCTACGAAACTGTGACTGAAATGCAAATAGTAATAAATTTATTCTTGATACCTCGCAAACCAGGGGACCTCTGCAGCAGCACCTGGGCACATAGGTGAGGAACAAGCACTGCAGAGCTTGGTCCTTGATAGAGAGCAAAAAAGCTTTATGACTCTGCTGCTTTTGCCTGTATATCAGGGACTTTTGCAGGTGTAGTTTGCCACTATGCTTTCATCTTGCCCACAGCAGGGCAAGAATCTCAGGCACACTGTATAAAGCATTATCTGTGTTATCTGAACACACCAAGATAGAAACAATTAGAATGATCTATATGCTGCAAGTGACTGGAGCATGTTTACAATCCTCCTCTCCAATCTTCCAGTATTTTCTCCCAAAAACAGTTTCGTTCTTGTGGATATTTTCTGAACTGACACAGTTGCTAGCTTTTCCTAAAGAAAGTATCTTGTCTGTATTTAAAACATTCACCTTCCTATCATTTTTTCTCTCCTCCTTTGACTGTAGTGAAATTGTTGCCCCGAACTTCCAGTTTGATGCTAAGATGGGTATTTTGGGGCTGTTTTATCCTACATAGTTACTGAATGCCACAGCATTCAACTGAATGCAGTCCTGACTGTGCTTAAAATGTCCCCAGAAACATTTACATAACTAGCATCCCTGTTGGGATTTTGGACTGTGCCATGCATCGAGTAAAGCATACTCAGCAATGCTTCCTTTAAACTGTAATTTACTTCTAGGTTTTTCATGTGATACTGACTGTACTTACTTCCCTTCAGTCTGTGTATGCACAGCATTACTTAACGAGGCAGGAATTATAAAAATATAGTTATCTTTATTATCCTGAAAACCCCACCCCAAAATTAGGTACAAAACTGATTTATTTACAGGTCCTACAAGGATGCTTACAGGCAACTTTCGTACAAGTTAGAGAATTCAGAAAATGGAAAAGGCGAAGCCACAAAATAGCATTACCCCACTTATAAAATCAGAGGCAAGCCAGGACCTTAGGGAAAGCTGAGAATGCCAGTTTTACTCATGAGGACGAAGCAGGAATTTGGACATGGTCCTTAGGGTCTTTCTTTGGTGGCAGGCTCCAGAACTGCAAGTTTATAATCCAATTTGTGGATAATGCGGCACAAATCCAAAGGAAAAGGGACCCACCAAAATTAAAGTGTCCTTAGACACAGCTGCCACGAGGCAAAACTCGTGGAGCAGCACTGTCTGAGCAGTGCAAGTGAAGCTGCACTGCCAGCCTGTTCCAGTGAACAGCTGCAAGTTTTTCAGCAGGCAGGGTCACTCCAGCAGCAGGCAGGAAGCAGGACTCCACGGCAGGCATGACCAGGGAGAAGCCAGGTTCGAGTGCTGATCGCTTCAATTTTGCCACAAATCCAGAACGAGAGCAGATAGTCTAAAATGAGCGCCAAAACTGATCCAAAAATAAGAGCCAAAAATGAGAGCCCAGATCGCTTTCTCTATATAAGATTCCCCTAGACAATGTGTCCAGTGCCAATATATACTGGGCATGAAGAACCCAGCCAATCAGCTCCAAATCCCAGCACGGGTTTCTCCCACAGGTGGATACATGTGAGGGGCTTCAGCTCCCAATGGGAAGAATGGGCACCTTTTTTACCTTTCCCCCAAGCCCCCAGTGGGGAGGGAAAGGCAATTTTGCAGCTTTGTCCTCCCCCATTCAAACCTCCGTCGATGAAGGTGGGGGAAAAGGGGTTTGGAGCACCCCGTAACAGAAGTGCCCCTAACTGAGGCTAAATTGCTAAGACCTGGCTCAGATCACATTGCTTGGGGTTACATCCATCTACAACAGTGGCCAGTGCAGCCACTGGCCTCCTGTCGAATGGTAGCCCAGCAGCCCTAACATGGGATAGCTTTTTTCTGTTTCCAAGTTGCTGACAGCCAATGCCATGCTAAAGTTCACTAAAGCAGCAGGTTTTATTTCATGAACATGAGCATGTGTATCTCATACTCTTCGATGTAGTGCTAAGAGCATCTGAGGGTACTTGAGGGTTCAAAGCCTGATCATGGAAAATTCCTGACTCATGGAAAAATGTTGGTTGGAAGGGACTACTAGAGCTCAACTGCTTCAACCATCTGCTCAAAGCAGGTCTAATTTCAAAGCTGGATAAGTACTGAAAGTCTGGTTCAGCCGAGCTGTGAGTATCTCAACCAAGGGAGATTTCACAGACCTTTGTGGGCAATATGTTCCACTATTTAATCACCCTCATGGTGAAATTCTTTTATTCAAGTCCTGAGTCCAGTGGACGGTTCCCCAAACCCATACCACTGATTTGGGAGCTGTCTTTGGGGTGAACTGTCATATAAATAATACCCCTAGACATTGTCATGAAGAGGATTAATTAAAAGCAGCTGCAAAATAGAGCCAAGGAGTAAGCTAGCAATTAGGCAGCCTGGAGAATTACAGGCTCTGGTGCTGAAGCACACTTCCTGGCCTGTCAGAATTAAAGATATTTTGTATAGCTGCACATACTATCCTGAAAGAGGCAGAGTTTATTGTTTTTCTACACACGAGCCCTGCTAGGTCTCTCTGTGGTAGTTTTAGGCTATGCCTTTAAAATTTTTTCACACATCTTGAGCAGAAAGTAGTAGAATGTAAATAAATCACTATTGGGTGTAAAAAGGAAAACAAAGATCATTCTAAACAATCCCACTGAAGAGATATCTGCCATAAGATTTAGTTCCCAAAACAACCTCCTCGCTTCCTCAGGCTGGGAGATACTGGCTTTACTGACCTTGGCTACATTGCTTTTTGTTGCGACTGGTCTTAACTTCTCTGCTTCTGTCTCTTGTCTCTTTTGTACAGGGGGGCAAGGGGAAGGCAGGGAGAGAGAAGCTGTTGCAGCTCCCCTGGTCTTTGGCCAGGGGGGTCTTTGTGCTGTTTGTTAATGGTAAATATCTGTAAATATTGTATATTTTGTACATATTCATTGCATTCCATTGTAGATTGTAGTTTTGCTTGTAAACACAGCTTTCGTTTGCTTCATGCCTTGTTGTCCCCAATCTCCAGGTGACTGCATCCACTTCAGCTAGGAGGTCCCCACCTGGCGGCTGCCCCCACCCCACAGTCTTTCAGTGTCCAAAGTCCCATCGATCCTCGTCAGCATGCAACTCCACAACTGGAGAGATGGGAGCACTGCAGAGCATCGGCCAAGTTCTGTCTAGTGGAAAACCTTTGGCACCAGCACTGACTGATTCTGGTCTCGGCTGACTCTCTTTTAAGGCACTTTGAACTGAATGTCCTGCTCCAGGAATGGCTGGGTCTGTACTACACTGTGCACGTCCTCTTTTCAAAGTGCCTTAAAAGAGTGTCACCCAACCCCCACACTTTTCCAGGGGAACTACCGAGTCAGCTGAGACCAGAGGGCCTGATAGAGATCATCTGTCCCAAGAACCGGCAGCAAGCGAGTTAATGCTGCCTTGGTTTACCCTCCCACTCCTACTGTGATCAGCCCTTGTTCCAAATAAATTGTCAGTGCTGGTGCCAAAGGTTTTCCACTAGACAGAACTTGGCTGATGCTCTGCAATGCTCCCATCTCTCCAGTTGTGGAGTTGCATGCTGATGAGGATCTATGGGACTTTGGACTCTGAAACACTGTGGGGCGGGGGCAGCTCCCAGGTGGGGGCCTCCTAGCTGGAGTGGATGCAGTCACCTGGAGATTGGGGACATTCTCAAAGAAGGCTGTGAGCCTGAAATGTGGGAATGGATGTCTAAGAAGCTTTGCCCCTTTCTGCTGCATGGGATTAATCATGCATGGGCAAGAGAGATTCCTTTACAAGCCCCTGCTTAGACTAACAGTAGAGAGCACTTCAGAAAACCCAGTGAATGTAGCTGTAGTGGAGAAGCTGAGCCTAAAGCTTTTCTGCTGCTGGCAGTGGCAAGCCCTGTGCTCTGTTCCAACAGGTAGGTAGTGAACTGAGCAGTCAGGTTGCAGGGATAGCAATACAGGCAACTTCCTCCTGGTTAGCTGCCTTCCTAGTCTGGTGACAACATGCTGGGTGCCACTTCTACAGTCATGGGTGAAAGATGGTAAACAGTATCATGGCACTGAATCTCATCTGTATGAAGGCAACTTTCTGTGCCTCCCCATCAGCTGAAGGGCAGTAATTTTTGCCAGTGAGCCAACTCCAGCGTTGTCCTCTGCACTGGCACCAAGACCTTTGTTATGCAGCCTGGCATGTGCTGATGAATTGTTTGGCAATCATGGTTATAGACATAGTATTAAATAAAGTACTTAAAAATAGATACCATTTCTTCTTAGGCAATTAATTCCAATGTCTAAATGAATCACCGTTAATAGAAGAAATAATAAAAGAAGGTTAATTCTTTCAGTTGGGGGATTGGATTACATAGATGCTGTTGGTCTCCTTGCAGGAACAAGCTGGGTTGGTTTTTGGTTTTTTATTTTCTGACAAAGATGGTAATATCAATCAGTATTTTGCGGGTGTAGCAGGAATTGTATGGCTGTTCATGGGTTGCTTGAGATTGAGAATGGGAGAAATTTTTAATGATGCTTCTTCAAAGACAGAGCCAGTGGTCCTGAAGTGGTCTTGAAGGACCATTCCAAACCAAACCACTGCATGATTCCATAATGTTTCAATGAACGTACTGAATTTTGGTTTTGCACACACAAACACTTTCTGTGACAGTGTAAAGCCCACACACGAATGGAAGCTGATCTAATAACAACGTTGCAATGGCCATTTCCCTCGTAGAATTTACAAGAACACAAAGCCAAGGCAGCTTGGCTTCCTACGGAGGCTGACAACCTTTAACCTTTGCTCCTACCCCTGCCTTGCTCACGTTATCGGTCCAAGCCAGTCCACTTGGGTGACCTGCACCCTTCAACCGTTCCTGGCTCTGGCGAGCGGCCTCGCGGGGAACGACGACAGAACGTACGTCACCGGCCCGGCACTGGTACGTCACCGGCCCGGCACTGGAATCGGCCAGACTGGGCCGAGGCCGTTGCCAGCTCTCATTCTTTCGCCCAGGCAAGTGGTGGAATGTCTCTGGAAGTGCTCGGAAAGCGTGTAGCCGTGACACTTCGGTGCATGGTTTAGGAGCCATGGCGATGTCGGGTTGACGGTTGGATTTGACGATCTTGGAGGTCTTTTTCCCCCGTTAATGAGGGTATACTCTCACATGCCATTCCGCCCCGTCCCCGCCCCGCCTACCCTCGCCTCAGCAGCTGCGCACTCCCGCTCCCAGCCTTTCCAGGGGCGCATGCGCGAGGGCGGACGAGGCCCCGCCCAGCAGGTGGAAGTAGCCGCTTTGGGGCGGCTCGTGGGCTCCTGGTGCTCTGTGCGGTTGCGCGGGAAGTTGCGTAACGCGCGACGGCTGCTGCTTCCTCCATCCCTCCACTGCGAAGGCCGGCGGGCAAAGCGCTCTGTCTGGAGGGAGGCCGGGTGCGGCCCCCGCCGCGGCGCCATGATGCGGCGCACGAAGCCCGAAGTGGAGCGGTATGTTGCCTCTGTGCAGGCCGCCGCATCTTCCCCCAGAGAGGTGAGTGAAAGCCGGCGGCAGGCCCTGTCGGGAGCTGCCAACGGACCTTCCGCGGCCTTGTCTTTCTCGCCCACGCCGCTCGGTTGTGGCTGTTCGCGGCCGCCCGGCCTGTCTTGGCTCGGTGGGGCCTGTCGTGGGGCCGTTTCCCAAGTCCCGTTGCGCCAGGTCTCAGGAACAGCTCGCGTGGGGCGGCAACGGCGGCCCTCCCTCAGTTTCGCAGGGGCGGCCGCTTCCCGCGCAGGAGCCTCGCTGCTCCTGCCGTGCTGAGAGGGGCCCGGCTGCTATTTCCGTGTACCGCGGCTGGCTCCCTTCACTCTGTCGGGCCCCGCCGTGCCAGGGCTTAGTCTGCTGTGCGCTTCCTCAACCCTAGCCGTAGGAGGAAGTTGTCTCTGGCGTATTTCTGAGTCAATAAACTCAGCTTTTTTCAAGTCGAGTGAAGTAGGGGAAGCTGCTGTGAGGGAGGGTGGGAAAGGGTATACAGATCGTAGTGAGCAGTCTGTTGCAATTCATGAGTGCTATTTAATTCTGAAATATCCTGTTCCACTGTTTTGAAAGAATTTTATTGCAGAGGTAGAATACTCAGCAGTGTGTTGTGCAGTGTGAATGCATCCATGTTCACCATTATGCAGCAGGGCCTTTATGCAGGGCCTGCATACAGCATCATCATTTGTACCTTTCCCAACACTAACAAGGTTGTCCTGTGACTTCAGCTGGCTTGGGTGTTGTTTAGACTAGACAATGTCAAGTACATCTGCTAGAATCAGAGGTGTTTTTCAGTTGTTGTGGTATTCCTCTTGGACACAAACAAAAAAAATTCCTCCTCTTGTGCTTAAGGCCAGCTGGTGCGTATTTAGAGGGTTGGGATTTTAACTAATGCTTACAACTAATTATATAGTATAGTCAGTGGTGGAAATAGTTACTAGTTTTCTTATTGTGTTGATTTGGGGTGGAGGGGAGATACTTAGAAGGTTGCAAAGCACATGCTTTGAGGTTTCTTTTCATCCACGTTTAAAAGGAGATGCCAAGTGTGATTCCAGTCTGACATATTTCAATGTTTCCTTTTTCTAACATACTTGGAAAAATAGACTGATAATGTGAAGTGTTTTAGTAGGGCTGCTTTCATTATGAACCACTTTTTAAAATTTTTCATGAATAGCACGGGGGGAGAGAGAGGGAAGCTAGTAACTAAAATGTATTCAAAATTTACATATTTTGAGTCATAACTATTTCCAGTATTTTCGGGGGTTCACAAGCAAAATGGGTTTTTGGACTGATACTGGGAGCTCAATTAAATTTGTTTGGTATATGTCTGCCTTAAATTTTTGCTGTAACATAGCAAGTTCCTTTCACCTTTTCCTCCTCCCCTTTCTCCTCTTTCTGCCCTCTTGCCCTCTGCCTGCTTTTTGTCTGTTTATTTTGCCTTTGTTGCTTCCTTGTTCAATCAAAATTTACTTTTAGATGTTTCACCTTTCACTTATAAAATGTGTATGCTCAAGTTACCTTAGACTGACATCAGAAATAAACTACATAAATACATTTCTTACCCAAACCGAGAGTGAATTGGGTAGAGACTGCTTTTTCCTTAAGGATATTTAAACAACAGTACTGTCTGATGCCAGCACACTACAGCAGCTGTGAATGACTCTCTTGGTTTGTAGTTGTTTTTTTTTGTCTTTGCTACAGTGTGACTGAGCCCATTCTTTCACTCACTTTAATCAGAAGTATTTATGAAATACCACATGTATAAGAGTTTGTTGCTTGTTTCGCTTGTAATCTCTACATTGCTCAGTAGCTTTTGCCAATTATAGGAGAAATGTTATTCATTCTTAATCCTACATCTTTGAAAAACAAGCTGTTAAAGGTGAGGAATGGATTTGAACTGATAACTAGTTGTCAGATTCAGTGATTTTTAAAGTATTTTGCATTATTGAAAGATCACTGAATTATTTTAAAAGTACTGTATGTCTAAAATATGTCACCCATGCTTTTTTCTCCTTCAGAAATCGATGAAAGGGTTCCTCTTTGCGAAGCTGTATTTTGAAATAAAAGAGTATGAACTTGCTAAAAGGTAATGTTCATCGATGTAGGTGTTTTTTTTCCTATTCTCTGAAGTGTAAGAGAAAGCTAAATTAATATGAAGTTTACCAGAAAAACCAAGATCAGTATCATGCTGTTTTAAAAATGTGGGTATTGAGTACATTTAAATCTTTATGAAACAGCAACTTTAAAAAAGATTAGTTAGATGGTACTGAAAAACTTCTCTGTTTGGGATGGCTTTTATTTCCTCATTGTGTTTTATAGGCCTTACTGTTTCTGTGAACTACGACTTTTTTTTTTTTAACAAAGAGAAATACTTGCTGGCAAGTAAGTAGTATCTGTACATGTAGAACAGTATTACTTCTCACTTTAAGGCCCAGAAAGTTATCTAGAACAAAATATGCCTAGCAGGATAAGTGTACTGGTTTAACACAGCTTGCTTTCACAAACAAACCCTCCACACACAGATGGGAGGGAAGTACTCATCAGCAGATTCAATTGAACCTGTGACATTACGTTGTTATAGCTCAGGAAGGAGAGGAGTACTGTTGAAAAACAGTGGTCAAATAACTGCCTTTTTTCCCCTCCATAGGTATATATCTACATACCTCAATGTACAGGAGCGAGATCCCAAAGCACACAGATTTCTGGGACAAATTTATGAAGCTGAGGATAACATAGAAAAAGCTTTTGGATGTTACAAGGTAGGTACTGTGCTGTATTATTCGTTTGAAAATGGACTTTTAAAATCCTTCTGTTCTGGATATTCTCAAACCTATAGAAGAAAATGAGTTCCTGGAAAAACTGTATTATTTATACACCTTTGACAATGGAAAGCATATGTAGCTCTGCATCTTCACTTGATGTCCCTTGCTTCAGTAGTTGTTTCTTTATTTTTTTTTTTTTATTCTGGACTTGATCTTTCTGCTTCCTGCTGTTAAATTCTTCTTATGTCACACATTGCCCTTTGGATTATGGATTTGTGGCTGTTGTAGAATTCCTTAATGTGGATTGATGACAACAGAAATCTAGTTGCTACTAGGAGATTGTAGTCCTATTATGTTTTTTTGTTAGTTTTGGAAGGGGCAAGGGCAGAACAACAGGATAGATCTCTTTTAGATTAGGCTATCATAGAAATGTCAAATTCCCAGTCTGGTTCTGGGGAGGGAGATGATGTGCTCAGAAGTCTGGTTGCCAGCACAACTCTGGCTATCACACATCTTAAACTGTCTGTCTTGACTATGTGTTTTTAGAAGTGTCCATGTCTGGGTAGACTAGAGGTTGTTGTAGTTACACTGCCTGTGTATAGCAGTAGCTAGTGGTGGGTGCAGAGGAGCTGCCTTTTGCATTGTTTCTTTTATGTGCTTCTGAATTCCAGCAGTTGTATCCAGAATGCTCTAAACCAGTGGTGGCATTTAGAAAGGCTTTTCTTAATATATTCTATATTGATAAATCTATGTAATCTGGATAGCTGGGCTCATTCGTGCGAGGATAGCTCTTTCCTGTTCTACATGGAATGTAAAATCAAGTTACTTTTTTTTTTTTCTCCATGTGCACAATGGGAAACCAGCGTTCTGTGGAGCTGAACCCAACACAGAAAGATCTTGTCTTGAAGATTGCGGAGTTACTGTGCAATAATGATGTTACTGATGGAAGAGCAAAGTACTGGGTTGAGAGAGCTGCTAAGCTCTTCCCTGGGAGTCCTGCTGTTTACAGGTTAAAGGTAAATTCCAAATTACATATGTTCAGTGGCTTAAGGAAACTTTCAGCATCTGATTGCAGTGTTCTTTTCATGTTATTTTACACACAACTATTCCTGGCTAAATTGTTTTAGAATCTTTAACATTAAATCTATGAGATGTTCCTTTCTTTGCAGTCTTGACATTTTTGTCTATCTTTCAAGAAAGATGCGTCTACAGGCTTTCATACACTTTAATGTTTCAAGGTTAATCCTCTTAAAAATGCTGAAAATCTGTATTAGTTGTCACATCTGAGAAGTTAAGACTAGATAAACACCTCCTTATCTTTCTGTTGTGTCATTTGCAGGAATGTAAACTCGTACTCTGCGCTGCTTTTTGTTTTTTTAAATCTGTATTATGATCGCCTCCGCAGAATGTGAGAAATGCTGTAATTCTCAAATACTGTGTAAATGCTGTCAGTCACACAATCTCACTTTTACACAGGTATATTAATTTTGTGTAGGTAGGCAGCAGGCACATGGAAGGCTTAAGATCTGTGGTTTGGTTTGTTTTATTGCTTATGCAAAGTAGTTTATGGCAGTGTATACTGTCATTGACCCAAAGTTTGACAAACATTACTTACCATTGGTAAAGGACAAATTCTTCTGAAGATTTTCTTTTATGATAGCTAGCTTTATTTAAAAGTATTTCAGTATTTCCTCAAACTTCATATAATACCTGAAAGTTTTTCAGAGTAGTGTAGTTTTGGGTCTACACAGTGGTGTAATTTAGTACTATAGCTGTTTCAAAGGCTCATGTGGGAATTGAAATATTAATATGTTGCCTTCATGCTTAACAGGAGCAGTTACTGGATTGTAAAGGTGAAGATGGATGGAATCAGCTTTTTGACTTGATTCAAGCAGAACTTTATGCAAGACCAGATGATGTCTACATAAATATCAGACTAGTTGCACTCTACCGTTCAAACAATAGATTAAAAGATGCTGTGCTTCATTGTCAGGAAGCAGAGAAGAAAATACCTTTGCAGTCAAGCTTGGAATGGTGTTCCTGTGTTGTAGAGACACTTGAGGTGTTTAATCATATTTTGATCCTGTGATAGTCTTCCCTATCTTTTTAACGGGTCTATTTCTCTTAGTATCATTACTCTGAGAGCTGTTTCTCAAGTGATTTATCTCCTTCAAATGCAAGTCTACTGAAACCAGTGGAATTACAAAATACTTCTTGAGTTTTTTTTAATTGGAATTTTCTCATTAAAAATAAGCCTTATAGAACTATTGAGTTTCTAACTTCAAAAGCTGAGTTAGATACAGCAGTTCCATTAGGGATAAAATTGCTCAGGCAAATAGTTCTCTGGAACTTTGCTGCTGAAGAATATGTTAAGATCTCACCTATGAAACTGGATTATGCAGTAAATGCTACTAATGTGTTTTGGAGAAGTGCTGCCCTTGCCTTCATGGAAGGATGACTGTTCCTTATCCTGTGATGAACTTTCTTCTTTAGGAATATCTGGAATCTTTGCAAGACTTGGAGTCTGATAAAAATAACTGGAGAGCTATCAGGAAAGATTATCTGCTGGCCTATTCCAGCTTTGTCAAAATGACACTTGCTTCTAGAGATGTTCAAGAATGCAGAGAGACACTTGAAAGGTACTATTTTAACTTTCCTGTAAAAGAAAGAAATCTCTAACTTATTTTTTTCTTACTTTTCATTGATTCTTACTGGGTTTGAACCTCGGGCTGTCTTTTGTAGACATACCAGCCTTGTTTGAATAGTCAGTACACAGCCATGGAGGAGACTTAACTGATATCCTGAATCAATTAATATTGTACCTTCTTTTCTTTCAGCAGGAGTTCTGTATTTTAGCAATTGATTAATTCAGATTTCCCAGACAATTAGAAAAATGCCACCCAACAACAAAAAAAATCAAAACTACCTCTGGTGGATCAGCTTTGTCGTGATCATTTTGTTCTAAACAAACACAAGGCATACTGAAATAATTAAGAACTTTATATAGTACAGTTGGGAGGGAGGAAGCCACTTGAAGTAAGAACACTCCCTCAGGATAAATGTTGATGTTACAGCATCAGCTAAACCAGCTGACTTCAAGGCATTTAATCTGTGGCACACTTAGTAGTACAAAACAATGTTTGTAGTCAATATATTAAGATCTGCGTTCCTTCTGTTATCTTCCCTTTCTGACTGGTTTGTTCCTTAATTATGCAATGGCTGTTATGCCTATTGTAAAACAATATTCTTCAGTCTGTTAATCTTGAATTAGTATTTGAGGCAATACAAACAATGGTTGAGGAATATTTAATGACCAGATAAGTTTTATTTTCTCTTTCTCCTCTGTTACTGACTAAAATTGTTTTGGGTTTTCTATTGCCATTTTTGTTAGAGTGATACAAGGTTATGGCAATGCTAACAGCCATTATAGTTCCATCAGGCAACTGAAAGAGTATTATAACTGTACTCTGGAAAGCCTCTCATGAGTGGAGTTGTATACTAGCCTACATTTACTCAAATTATCTACAGTACCTTTTGTTTTTGAGGATCTTGTCTAGCTGTATTCTGAGTTTTTCTGATAAATCAAGGATTTGGTAAAGCAAAGTGACTAGTGCTTCCTGCATGTCTCGGAATCTGCTGTAGAGAACAAGTATCTCTAGTTTGGGAGTATACTTTTGAAACCAGCTGTTGTAAGATGTGCCAAAAGAGACTGTAAATATCTAGGTAATATTTAATATATTTTACTTCAATAAGCTTTGGGAGTTTGAGACCAGTGTTATTTCTAGTGCAAGTTGGGTTTAAGCAACAAAAGCGGTTCTAACCATTGATTCCTGGAGTTACTTGATTCATGTTAAATAATGTCAACCAAAATCATCTGCTATAGCTTTTACCAGAGCATTGTTTAGAATGAGTCTTCTCTGCATTTTAGTTTTGATCGTGTGCTTCAGTCAGTGAAACCGTATGTGAATGGGGCTGATGAGTTGTCTCGGACCTTTGTGGAAATGAAAGGACAGCTATACATGCATGCTGGAACTTTGCTGCTGAAAATGGCCCAACACAATGAGGCACAGTGGAGAGCTGTGTGTGAGCTAGCAGCGTTGTGTTATCTGATAAGCTACCAGGTAAGTAATTTTTTCAGTTTATACCTTTTAATTGGTGCAGTTTGTGAAATGTTCTTGCTGCACATGTGCTGAACTGTATTCCTGAAATGAATTAGTGTTTGTGTGCCTAAGGAAAGGCCCCCTTCTCACTCACCAAACCCTGTTCTTCTGTAATTCTTTGGTAGGTTTCAAAAGACATGAATAGGGCAAAAGTATCTTCAGCTATTTCCCTTGTCAGAGTAACCTGACTCTTAAAAGGCTAGTGAGTTTATTTCCTCCAGTATATTACTCTTTCTGTAATACAGCTGCATACATGTTAAGTATTAGGCTTATTGCTATAGGGAGGGAAGGGGATGAACTGTATAGTTCCCATGTTTGTTGCATAGAGAGCAGAAGTAAAAAAGCAAGCTTAATTTTTTGCCTTATGAAGTAAAATTGATTGTCTATGTCACCGCTTGCATTCCAGATGTAATACTTGCTCTCGTGCACTTAATGTTGCTTTCAATAGCTATAATTGCCCACTGTGGGGTTGTGTGTGTTTTGAGCAGGTTCCATGACACTCCCCACATCCCCTGGAATGTGACATTGTGTCTTCAGAATAAATTATGGGTTTTTTTTGTCCTGTAGTTTTATAATGCTAAAAAGCTTGTTTCCTAATTCTTAGGACTAATTTAAATGATCCGCTTTTACTGTGAAAAAGCTGTAACAAGTTTCTACTTACTTTACCAGGTTCCTAAACCAAAGTCAAAACTAATAAAGGGGGATCAAACTGGACAAGATATGCTAGAAGTGTTGGCCTGTGATCGAAAAAGCCAGTCTGGTAAAACAAACAAACTAAAATACAACTATGTAGCTACTTTAAAGGCTAAGTGGTTTGTTAAAGAACAAATGATTATCTTGAAATACAATGTTAATATTTGAGACTGTGATAAAATCTTCTAGAGTCTGACTACATATGTAAAACAAAACACTAGTTTTATCTTGAGACCTGAAGTTTTTTTCCTCTTTGTCATGCTAGTAGTGCAGATTCTCATTTTTTAAAGTGTGTCTGAGGGTGTTTCACTTCCTCTTTGCCTCTCTAACATGCTAAGATAGAATTTAACTTGTGTGCTTTATTTATCTACTTCAAATGGCTTTTGCCTGTTGATAGTACTTTGCAATTATTATTAGCTGCAACAGGAAAAGAAAATACTACTGCTTCCCTGTCCATCTTCTTACATGTTCATCAGCTTTGCTCTTTTTGCTGTTAATGATAGACAGTTTTTCAGTCTACAGACTTTTGCACATTCTAGATGAAAACCAATGCACTAGGCATGAGGTTCAAGTGTTTCAGAATGGATTTGAATAAGAGACTTGTGTTACAGCTACTTATTTTCAGAACAGTTGCAATGACCCTAGAATAGTAATAATACAAAGATGGCTTTGTTTTCACAAAAAAAATGGATTTACCAATGGCTTGAGATTCTTGTCAGTAAAAGCTTGGAAAGCCAATGTGCTGATACTGACCTAATAATTGGAAGAAAGAATGTAATTTCCTCTGTAGGGTTCATAAAAGGAAATCCTGATTCTTGCCCAGTTTTCAGGTACAAGAACAGTGCAGTGTATCAAATATTTTCTTTATTTTTACTAACAGATTTATGTCAAGTGTATTTTTGTTTTCTAGGTCATATGCTGCTGAACTTAAGCCATGGCAAGCAGGACTTCTTTAAAGAGATTGTGGAATCATTTGCAAATAAGAGTGGTTTATTTACATTGTTCGATAGCCTGTTTGAGAGCGGAGCTTCTAGGGAGAGATCTTTTATTGGCACGGATGACATTGGAAATACCAGTATTCAAGCACCAGTGCAAGTGGAACTTCATAAATATGATATTGGTAAGAAATTCTGAAACTCAGCACAACTTTCTGCATCAGAAGTTCTTAAAATACTTTGTATTACAACAAAAGACATACCTGGAACAGCTGTCCAAAGTTGCTGTAATCTCCTAGGCAAGACTTAGACTTAATTGCAAAGTAAAGAAGCACCTTTCTTAAAAATTTGGAGAAGTAGGTAACTTTGGTAAAAACAGTTGCTTTTTGAACTGAATATGGTGAGGACAGAAAAGAAGGAAATCATAGTGACCCCCTTTAGAAGCGTAGGGGGTTGATGGTTTGAGCACTCAGAACTGTCTATATGGTATATTTGGCTAAGTTGAAGTTAAATCTTTCATAAGTAAAAGCTGGAATCTTGATGCTCGTAGTTCTACAGTCCTTTGGCTGCTCAAAGTGAAGTGTGAAACAGCTCTGATTAGATACAAAAAGTCTTGCTGACCTGTAGAAGCTCACACATGCATCAAATTAATTTTTTTTCACTTAGGTGCTGTTCGAATGCACAATGGCAGTCTCCAGCACCTCGTGTGGCTTGGCTTGCGGTGGAACTCTATGTCAGTCTTACCTCCAGTACGCAAATGGTTAAAACAGCTTTTTCACCTGCCCCAAGAAACATCAAGACTTGAGACAGGTGCTCCTGAATCCATTTGCTTATTGGACCTTGAAGTAAGTAAACTTTGCAGGTTCTTAAAATATAGTGTACAATCTAAGTTTTTTGGTATTGAATACGTTTTATCCATTTTTTTTTAAACAGGTATTCCTACTTGCAGTGGTATTCACTAGTAACTTACAGTTGCAAGAGAAGTTTAACTCTCAATACAGTGCACATCAGCCTCAATTCTTACCATTGCCAGTGTGCAAACAGCTCTTTACTGAAAAGCAAAGATCCTGGTGGGAAGCTGTTCGTGCTCTTATTCAGAGAAAAACAACGTAAGACTCTTGGTTTAACTACATTTTTAGGCAGCTTCTGCTACAGCATCTTGGATTGGTCCCAGTAGGTTCTTGTAAAATGAGATTTTTTCTTGACATGTTTTGGACATTGAAGTTTTATATACTGGGGACATAGGAAAGACTTCTGAAAACAGAATTTTCAGTTCTAGCAACATGTTTCTAAACTAGAGGCAGGTTAGGACTAAAACTGCCCGTTATGTTCATCAAAGAAATGACATGTGAACAGGTGAAAAAATAAGAGCATGCTAATCAAGGAACGTTTCTTCTGATATACAGACCGGGAACAGCAGCAAAATTGAGGCTTACTGTACAGCATGGAATAAGTATTCTGCGAACACTAGACAAGCATGGCCTTCAACCTGCCTTAATTATTCACTGGGCAAAAAGTCTGCAAAAAACAGTAAGCTGGGATTATTTCTAAATATACTTCTTATTTTCCAAACTATAAACAGTCTGGGGACGGGGAAATAATTGGTTAAGAACGTATTATTGGAAACTGCTGTTTTTGTCAGGTAAAATTTTCTCTAGTCACCCTATAAAGTACTGCATCTTAGACTGTAGTGCTGTTTTCTATATGTTACTTTACATGGCTCTTGAGAGAAACTCCCTAAGGTGTATCTCAAGTACCAGAGAAGTACTCTTGGAACTTTTCAAGAAATAACTCATGACTTGAGTTTGTTGAAGTAACATGTGCTTCTGCTCCCTTCTCTTCATCAGGGCATTAGCCTTAACTCTTTCTATGACCAGAAGGAATACATTGGACGAAGTGTCTACTACTGGAAGAAAGTTTTGCCTATGCTGGAAACTATTAAAAAGAGGAGGAGTATTCCTGAACCTACTGATCCACTCTTCAAACACTTCCACAGTATAGACATTCAGGTACACATTGATGAAGCCAAAGCTGACCTAAGAGTGTCTACATCGAAAATTTACATCATGGGATTTTTCCGTGCATCGTACACGTCATTTTGTTATTACTGTAAAACTGTTTGTGATGATATTAGGTAGTACAGGTGTCTGACAAGAGAGCAGGGCAGAGAATCTCTCCGTACAACTTTATTATTACCTTCAAAATTGTATACATGATCAGAAGGCCCTGAACACCCGTACTACCAACTTTCTTTTAAAAGTGTTTTCTTTGTGATATAGGAAAAAACAGTAATACTTGTGTCATTCCATTTTTAGGTATGAGTTGTCTTTCATTTTTTGCAGGTCTTTCAGGTTGCAGCATATGAAGAAGAGGCACATATTGCATTTGCAATGTTGGATGCAGTTGATGGCAAAACTGATGATGCTTTGTTAGCATTCGAAGCTATTAATAATGTGGTTTCGTACTGGAATCTTGCCATGGTAAGTTTATAAATTGCATCACTCCAAGATTGAGTTTTTCTGACTGATTGTAATTAATCTGCATCCTGTCCTTTAGATCTTTCAAAGGAAGGCAGAAGACATAGAAAGTGATGCCATGCCAGAAGAACAAGAACAACGCAAAACCTACCTTCTTAAAAGCAAGCGTTATTTAATGCAGATCATTGAGGAAAGCTCTTCAGATATGTCAGTAACTGAGAAAGTAAGTAGTTCTTGCTTTAAAAACCTTTTTCAAGAGGTGCAGTGGATTTGGTTATTGTTTCAAAATGAGACTATTTGCAGTTATGCTAGCTTTTTTTTTTAAGACTAGGGTTTGCGTTAAGGCAAGTTAAACTTAGTTCTTTGCTCAAGACAAATGACCTGCTTAATACCAATGGATTGAAAAACTGAGTAAATACTGTAACCTAGCAGATCATGCAGTACTCAGACTAGTCTGGATGAAAGCTTTAAACAAGTAACTTTTGCCACTATCTTTTTATAGAGGCTGGTAGTTTGAAAAAGTAGCATGCATGTTTATGTGAATTGTTTTCTTGTATTACTCTTAAGAAATTTAGTGTTTTGTTGTAAGCTCAGTGTTTGTGTAATGAAAGCCTTGCAAATTGTTCAGCTAGGATTCTGATTTTAGTCTTGTTTGAAAAAAAATTGCAGTCATGACTTGTTTCAAATAACTTTCTAGCTGCCAGTGTCTATTGAAACTGTGAGGGAAATGCTAGATACAGTGATTCAGGAACTTGGTGAGAATGATGAAGAGGGAAGTCCTGCCTTCAGAAATGGTCTCTCAAGTGCTGCTGATTCAGAGATGAAACATTCCAGTCCATCACCAACTAAGTTCTCTCTTTCACCAACTAAGAGCTACAAGGTATACTAGCCAATTACTACTTCAGGGAATTGTTGTCTGAAGAAAAACGCACAAGATTAAAAAAAGTTTGTGCTTTGTTGTTTGTTTTTTTTTCTAGTTTTCTCCTAAAGCCCCTCGGTGGGCAGAGGATCACAGATCTATACTTCAGATGATCTGTGAGCAAGTGGAAGCTTTAAAGGTAAATAATTTTGTCACTGTATTCAGTGAAGAACAGTTGGCCTTTTAGTTACCATAATGCTTTAGTGATAATAGTATGGGCTAACTTACAGTTCCTAGACTACTATTTAAATCAGTGGTATTATCTTCTGTAAATGTTTGCCTTAATTGAGCACAAAAGTAAATCTTTTTGCTTAAAAACCTTTTTGGGAATTGGGCAGGGATGCGGAGGCAATCTATCCAAGGACTATGCAGAAGACAAAGGTCTGCTTTCATAAGCTTGGTTCTCATCCACTTGGCTCTACTTTTTCTTTTTGGTAGGCAGTTTGTTGTTGTTTTTGGTTTGGTTTGTTTTTTTAATTTCCCCTTCTGATCTTGAACATGTTTTAAATAGTAAAAGGGTAGGGATCATTCCTTTATTTTCTTCTACAAATACCTAAGTAATATATACTTACACACTTGATTGGCACTCTGTCTTGACAGCATGAAATGCAAGAAATGAAACATAATAATTCCAACTTAAACACTTCATCTCATCGGTGGCCTCCTGAAAGCTATGGAACAGATACAATGTCAGAGGGTTATCAGAGACCACAAAATCTTCATGAAGCTCCATTAACCGGTAAATGGGTGCTAAATTTTTAGCTAAATGTTTAGCTAAATCAAGTAAGTATTTAGAAAATAATGCAGAAAATGTTTTAATGATTTACAATCCAAAACTGATTGCTGGGGAGAGTCCTTTCAAAACAACAAAAATCAAGTATAAACTGTTCTGTTGTTCCTTTTTTAGTTGCTACCACTGGCCCATCTGTTTACTACAGCCAGTCACCTGCCTATAACTCTCAGTACCTTCTTAGAACTGCTGCGGCCAATGTAACACCAACAAAGGTGAGAACAATCTGTCCACTTAAGCTACTTCCACTGACCTACTGGAAATGACTGCTTTTGATTCTGTGTGTAGTTGAATGTAATGGCAGTCCTTAAGTAGCATTTGGTAAACTTGGGCTGCTAGGGATAAACTGGTAATTTGTATTTCTGCTGGATTTTTGGCGTGTGGGGTTTAGAAGGGAAAGCTAGAAAAAGGTCTGCAACACATTAGTACTTGCCCTCTACCAGGTGTATGTATAATTCTCTCCTCCCTTCTCCCCACAAAGTAGTATGGCCAAAGACAATGGGATTTTCAAGGCTTTTTTCACCAAAAAAAACCCAACCCACTCATCTTGTGCCACTTTTTGAACGTTAGTTTTCAGATCCGCTTAAACTTCTAAGTTTAAATCTAAACTAATTTTAACTTAAACTCAAATGCAAGTATTGCCCTGCTCTTGAGTCTACATATTACATCGGCACAGTGCGACTTGATCCTCTTACTATAATAAGCAAAGCAATTGTTTTCTGCTTTTTCTTTAGGCTCCTGTCTATGGCATGAACCGACTTACACCTCAGCAACACATATATGCTTATCAACAACCGATGCATACACCACCTCTGCAAAACACTTCTTGTATGTTTTCCCAGGAGATGTATTGTGCACCTCTACGTTTTGATTCTTCTGCCACTGGAATAATTTCGCCTCGTGGGGGTGATGATTATTACAATTACAGCATTCCACCGGCAAGCACAAATCCACAGTTGCCTGAACCAGGATATTTCACAAAGCCTTCAGTCGCACCACCAACTTTAAAGCCTGTGGATTCATCTAAAGTGATAGAATTTCCAAAATCTAAACTTGTACAGCCAGGAACAGCAGAAGGATCAAAAACATCTCTGTCAACACCAGCACAGTCAAGTCAGCCAACAACTTTTAAATTCAACACTAATTTCAAGTCAAATGATGGAGACTTTACCTTTTCTTCTCTTAAGGTTGCACCACAGCCTCCTAATGCACCTTTCAATAGCAGTGAAAGCCTCTTGGGTCTTCTGGCATCAGATAAACCTTTACAAGATGATAGATACACTGAACATATGCCAGTTAGTGATCACACAAATGGCCAAAGAAATGTCTTCAATTTTGGTAATAAGCATACTCCAGGCATCTCTTTTAGGGAAAGCATGGCACAAAATGCACATAAAAACCTGGGTTTTGAGAAGAGTGATATGTTTAGCATCCAAGAATCAAGCAAGCCTGTATGTATGACTTCGAGTTCTGATTTGGCCAATAGAAGTCATGAAACAGAGGGAGGAAGCACCCATGGTGGGGATGATGATGATGATGGTCCTCATTTTGATCCTGTGGTGCCACTCCCTGACAAAATTGAAGTGAAGACAGGTGAGGAAGATGAAGAAGAATTCTTCTGCAACAGAGCCAAGCTCTTCCGTTTTGATGCAGAATCTAAAGAATGGAAAGAAAGGGGTATTGGAAATGTAAAAATCCTGAAGCATAAAGTGTCTGGCAAGTTTCGTCTCTTAATGAGACGAGACCAAGTGCTGAAAATCTGTGCAAATCACTACATAAATACTGACATGAAATTAACTCCAAATGCTGGATCAGATAAGTCATTTGTATGGCACGCTTTAGATTATGCGGATGAGTTGCCAAAACCAGAACAGCTTGCAATTAGATTTAAAACACCTGAAGAAGCAATGCTTTTCAAAAGTAAGTTTGAGGAGGCACAGAATATTTTGAAAAACTTAGGATCAAATGTTGACACATCTGTGACTCAGAGTACTGATACTGCAAGGGAGAAAAATCAGGACATCAAGGAGCCTAGCAGATCCCTTTCTGGGATGCCAAACTTCGGCTTTCAGTTTGCAAAAGAAGGGGTGAGCAGTGAACCTGATAGCAAAGGCAGCCTTACAGCTACACCAACTATGTCTGGCCCTACCACTTTTTCATTTGGAAAGGAAACTCCTCAAACCTATTCTTCTGATGACTTTGGGCAGCATCTTTTGAAGAAGGATCAATGGATGTGTAAAGTGTGTTCAATTCTAAATGAAACAATTGCAAAGAATTGTGTATCATGTAAAAATCCAAGTCCAGACACATGGGAAACACCAGTTGCCCAGTTAAGTGACTCAGATGTAGATTTCAAAGCCAGTGGTAATACTGCACAGGACAAATTTGGGTCTGCTTTTTCTAAAAAAGAAGGTCAGTGGGACTGCGATGTCTGTTCAGTAAGAAATGAACCCACTGCTTCTAAGTGTATTTCCTGCCAAAATCCAAACAAAACTAATACAGTGGTATCTGGTCAAGAGAGATCCTTTACATTCAGCCAATCAAGTACTCCAAAGGCTCAAAATGATTTGGCAGCTGCTTTTTCTAAAAAAGAAGGTCAGTGGGACTGCTCTGTATGCCTAGTCCGAAATGAAGCAAAAGATGTGAACTGTTGTTCTTGTCAGAGTCCTAACTCTCAAAGTCAACTAAAAGTGTCCATACCTGCTGTTCAGGCATCTCCTGCTCCCAGGTTTGGTTCCACTATTGATGCAAGTAAGCCACAGAAAAATGGATTTGAAGGGCTTTTTAGTAAAAAGGAAGGGCAGTGGGATTGTACTACTTGTCTTGTGAGGAATGAAGGTTCTTCACTAGCCTGTGTAGCCTGCCAAACACCAAATCCTGATAAGCCTGCTGGTGATGCTTCATCAACTTCTACTTTTGGCTTGAAAAATAAGTTATCTGAACCTGTTGCAGGACAGTCAGGAACAGGCTTTAAGTGTGATTTCTTGGAAAAGAGCTTTAAATTTGGTCATACTGAGCAAGGCAAGACACCACCATTTAAATTTCAGATTCCTTCTGATACTGAGGCTAAGCCTACAAAAGAAGGATTTAGCTTCTCAATGTCAATGCCTGCAGGTGGATTTAAATTTGGGATACAGGAGTCTAGTAAAAATATTTCTAAGAAAGATGAGCCATCCAGAGAGTGTACAACCGGCTTCTTAAAAACCACTGATGAAAAAGACACAAAGGAACTGCCTTCCAACAGTGGAATTAAATTGCAGTTTCAAGAAACAGCAAACAAGGAGAAAGGTGACTTTGTTTTGGGGCAGAATAGCAACCCTTTTACATTTGCTGACCTTGCAAACAGTACTCCCAGGGAAGGCTTCCAGTTTGGCAAAAAAGACCCTAGCTTCAAAGGATTTTTAGGTAAAGGTGAAAAGCTGTTTTCGTCACAGAATTCTGAAACAGATCACAAAGCAAACACATCTGCTGATGGTGAGAAGGATGATGATGTATATAAGACAGAGGACAGTGATGATATCCATTTTGAACCTATAGTTCAGATGCCTGAAAAAGTAGAACCGTTTACAGGAGAGGAAGATGAGAAGGTGCTATACTCCCAAAGAGTCAAGCTGTTCAGGTTTGATCCAGAAACAAGCCAGTGGAAAGAACGTGGCGTGGGCAACCTGAAGATTCTTAAAAATGAAGTTAATGGTAAAGTAAGAATATTAATGCGGCGTGAGCAGGTACTGAAGGTGTGTGCAAATCACTGGATAACAACAACAATGAACTTGAAACAGCTGTCTGGCTCAGACAAAGCATGGATGTGGATGGCCAGTGACTACTCTGATGGTGATGCAAAGTTGGAGCATCTGGCAGCAAAATTCAAGACTCCAGAGCAGGCTGAGGAATTCAAGCAGAGGTTTGAAGAATGTCAGAGGCTACTCCTAGATATACCACTACAGACACCCCATAAGCTTGTTGATACAGGTAGGACAGCTCAACTTATACAGAAAGCAGAAGAGATGAAGAGTGGCTTAAAAGATCTCAAAACATTTCTGACAGATGACAAAACTAAGCTGTCAGAAGAGGAAAACGCAAACACCGTTTGTGCTAGCAGTACCTCTGATCTGGTTATAAAACCACATGCTGACAGTACTGGGCCTACTCTGGAATGGGATAATTATGACTTGCGTGAAGAAGCGCTGGATGATAGTGTAAGTAGTTCTGTGTATGCATCGCCTCTTGCAAGTAGCCCTGTAAGGAAAAACCTGTTTAGATTTGGGGAGTCTACCACAGGTTTTAGTTTCAGCTTTAAATCTGCCTTGAGCCCATCCAAATCTCCTGCCAAACAGAACCAGAGTAGAACATCAGTAGGCACAGATGAAGATTCTGATGTTACTCAAGAGGAAGAGAGAGATGGGCAGTATTTTGAACCTGTGGTACCTCTGCCTGATCTCGTGGAAGTGACTAGCGGTGAGGAAAATGAACAAGTTGTGTTCAGTCACAGAGCTAAACTCTACAGATATGACAAAGACGCAAATCAGTGGAAAGAGAGAGGTATTGGGGATATAAAGATATTGCAGAACTATGACAACAAACAAGTACGTATAGTAATGAGAAGGGACCAGGTACTGAAACTCTGTGCCAATCACAGAATAACACCAGATATGAATATACAACAAATGAAAGGATCTGACAGGGCATGGGTATGGACTGCATGTGACTTCGCAGATGGGGAAAGGAAAGTAGAACTTCTGGCAGTGCGATTCAAACTGCAAGATGTTGCAGACTCATTTAAGCAAATTTTTGATGAGGCAAAGCATGCCCAAGAGAGAGAGACACTGATCACACCTCTTTCTTCTCGAGCCAATACACCAAAGGAATCTCCGTGTGGCAAAAACGCTGTAGCTGTCCTAGAAGAAACTACTAGAGAAAGAACTGACCTCAGCCATGGTGATGATACTTCTGATGTAACTATAGAGGTCACAGAGGTGTCAAGCACTTCTGAAACACCAGCAAAAACAGTGGTTTCTCCTCCAAAATTTGTGTTTGGATCTGAATCTGTCAAGAACATTTTCAGTAATGAAAAGTCAAAGACATTCACCTTTGGAAATAATTCAGCCACTAGTTCTCTCTTTGGCTTCAGTTTTAATCCTCCAAGAAAGACTGAACACCATAGTCCAATGTCTCAGAGCACAGCACAGAAAGAACAGGAAGCTTCTGAACCACCAAAAGGTTTTAGTGCTCCTCAAAAGCCTCTGGACAGCAAGGTAGACAGCTTGCCTACTTCAGCACAAGATGGAGCCTCAAACTTCTCATTTAGAATTCTGGATAAAGGTGAGTGTCAGCTGAACTAGTAGTTTATTAAACTATGTAACTTACTAAGTAGTCTGTATGCTATTTTTTACTCTGTCTCAAAAAGTTTTTTTCAGTTCTAACACGGGTATCCCCATCTTCACAAGTTCTCAAGTTTCAGCTAAAGGAATGAATTTTCTCATTATTTTCATATAAAAATGATAGTGTGTGATGCAGGATGAATTTTTTAATTGATTAGCAAGGAGATTTCAGGTAGGAGTTGTAACTCTGAAGTGCTGTACCTGAATCTCATGTTTAAGTGCTTTAAAGGAGCTGTGGATTCCTTTTTCAAAATTTAAATAGGTAGCTGAATTGGTACGTAGGCCTTTTGAGTGGTGAAGTGAGAAGAAAAAAATATATGCTTTAGCTAAAATTGAAATTATTCCTGTGATTGAACACTTGGGTATTGTTAAATTGTTGTATATAAATTTGTTTAGTCTTAATTATTTGCCATTGTGGTTCTAGTTGTGTAGCTGAACACCAAACGTTAGCCTTTTCCCTTAGCCTGAAAAGAGATCATATGAGTGCATCCTCAGTTACGCAGTTCGTGACGCTGCCTGAACAAGATGTGCGTGCAGAAGTTGTGGCTGTGACACAGCCCGTGTCCTGAAGTGTCTTTTAGGAGAATGGGATTTACTAGCATTTTAATGGTAGAGTGCTTGGCAGCTTTGTGTGCTGCTTCCTGTCAGAGCAAGACTGTTTAATCAGATGATAGGTTTTTTTTCATTTACATGCTAGTCTCAGAAATGTGAAGAAATACAAAAGTATGATAAAGCGACGTGGCAGATGATGATGATAGGTACAGTCTATTTGCATGGGTTGAATAAGCTCGGGTAGAGTAAATGTGTGAAGTTTCCAGCTGTGAAACAGTACTATGGGGTGCTTCCAGTACACAGAAGTCTGGTTTACCATTCTGAAATTCCAAGTGAACACTTATATCCAAACAATTTATTTTCTCTAGGGTTTAATTTTAGCCTTTTTAAATCTAATCCCATGGCCTTTTGGACAAGCGCATCTTCCTTGCAACCTGATAGTAAAGGTATTTACATACTGCACTGAATGTGTGTTAAGGACACTATGGCAGGCATGGACAGTAACCCAACTGTAGCAAAGTAGTTGACTCAGTAATCTTTATAAATAACATGCATGCTGAAGATGAATACTCGAAATTGTGTGTCTGACTACTGTTTTTGTCCTATTAGAGAATAACATACCAAGGGCTACAGCCAATATGAGCTAGCACAATGGATGGCCCTTCTTAAGCTTTTGGCTTCTGTTTGCCTCATTTTCTGATGGTATCTGCATTGCACTTCATGGCAGTTTTACTGAACGTGCACAGTGGATCTCTAAAATTCCCCTTTTCTAAAAAAAATTATTTTTGGAGAATACATCTTGTAGTGCCTGAGGTCTTTGATTTTGGTGACATACAGCTGAAGATTTCAAGACAGGTTATCTAGTAAAATGCTGAATGCATTTAGCCTCTCTGTAGCCTCTGTAGGAAATGTTTAATTTAGTTCCCTGATAATCAGTACTATTGGTCAGTTGCTGAGGGAAGCTTCTGTTCTGAAGCTGACCTGGCCAGCAGACTTGTCCTGAGGTAGGAAAACACCAGGGTAAGCAGAAAGACCTGCCAGGAGCTAGCAGCTCTTGCAGGAGCCACGGAGGACTGCTGGGCATTGCCAGAGCGGTGTAAGAAACTAGCTCTCGTTTGCTAAGGAAGCTGCATCAGAGCTGGTCCAGCCTCACCAGAGTGGCATGCAGTGACTTTTCCTGAGGGCAGTGGAGAGATGCACCAGCAGGCAGCAGGTCTAGTGGGAGGGGCTGGTAAAGCCTGGGCATTGCCAGAGCAATCACAGCCACCCCTGCCTCTAAAAAGCAGTCTGGGGAGTGCTAGTGACTAAGTGGTGCAACCAAAATGGGCAAACAGGGCATTAGCCAGGGTGTGGTGTATTGGTTTGCATGGGAGGGCACTGAAGGTCCCACAAAAACATGCAGTAGCTCAGGTCTTAGGCTGCAGAGATTGCCAGCACCTTTCAGTGGTAAGAGGTGGTAGTAGTGAGAACAGTTGTGTGGTATAACTAGGTGGATGATTGGTTCAGCCTGGTGGTAAAGCTGTGAGGAGAAAGTTAAGGCACGTCATGGAGGCTGAGCAAGAGGATAGAGTAGTGAAAATTTGGCATAACAAAGCTGAAACCTGCTGATCAAACTAAAGGACAGTGGAAGCAAGGACGTATATTCTGGGAAGAGTATAGGGAAATGGCTTGGTTGTGTAGGTATGGGGTCAAGAAGGCCAAGGTTTGGATGGAGCTGAACTTGGTAGTCTTTGTGTTCCTTGCCAGGAAGGGCTTCTAGAGTACATCAGTGAGAAAAGGAAGGTCAAAGAAACATAGAGCCCTCATGATAAAGACTGGACAACTGGTGACAAGGGACAAGAAGAAGGCTGAGTTCATCATAGTGGGGTCAAGTGCATCTCAGCAAGTTAGCAGAATATACCAAGCTGAGAGGTGTGGTTGACTTGCCTGAGGGGCTGGATGCTATCCAGAGGGACCTAGGCAAGCTTGAGAAGTGGGCCTTGGTGACCCTGATGGGGGTCCACAAGGCCAAGTGTAAGGTCCTGTACCTAGGTTAGGGAAATCCTTGGTATCAGTACAGGCAGGGGGATGAAGGGATAGCGAGCAGACCTGTGGAGGAGGTGTCCTGGTTTAGAGCCAGACAGATCCTCTATTGCCCTGAGAGGAACAAAAGACACTCACAAAAATGCATCGGAGAGTGATGGAAATTTTAAACGGAAAAGCAATTAGTGTTTTACAGAAAACACAAAACACAGTGGCAAAGATATCCAAAAGCATACAGAGTCCCTTAGAGCACACCAAAAGGCCTCCCAATACTTCCCTTCTCCCTACCTGAGGGTCTACCCAAAACCCCCAGGGCTCTTTCTCCTCCCCCCCCCCCCCCCCCGCTAGGCTAGTCTCAGGCTGGCCAGGTCTGAGACAGCTGCCCCCCCCCCACCCCCTTTCTCCTCTTGGCATTAGGCCTAGACAGGCCTAAGAGGCCTTGAGATACCTCCCCACCATTACCCAATAGGGAACATCTCCCACAGCAGAGAGGGAAGAAAGAGGAAGGGAATGACTTTGCAGATGAATTTATAGGGTGCGGGATTTATGGGTAGAAATATGCTTTTTCTTCTGTCCACCTTATTGGGTTGGACACTCGGGACATTGGAGGTGTGACTTACGTGGCAGCAACAGGAGGCACCACCTAAGAGCCACAGGAGGTCTTAAGGGTACTAATGGACATGAATGCATGCTTGCAGCCGAGAGCCAACCATATATTGAGTTGCATCAAAAGTAGCATGGCCAGCAGATAAAAGGAGATGATTCTCCCTCTCCGCATGTGTGAGATACCACCTGGAGTACTGTGTCCAGCTCTGGAGTGCTCAGCACAAAGATATGGACCTGCTGGAGCGGTTCCAGAGGAAGATAAAATACCTCTCCTACAAGAAAGGCTGAGAGAGTTGGGGTTGTTCAACCTGGAGAAGAGAAAGGTCTAGAGAAGACCTTATTGTGGCCTTTCAATACTTAAAGGGGGCTTACAGGAAAGAATGGGATGGTCATTTCAGCAGTCTGTTGTGACAGGACAAGGGGTAATGGTTTTAAACTAAAAGAGGATAGATTTAGACTAGATATAAGGAAGAAGCATTTTACAAAGAGGGTGATGAAACGCTGGAACAGGTTGCTTAGAGAGGTTGTAGGTGCCCCATCCCTGGAAACAATCCCAGTCAGGTTGGATGGGGTGCTGAGCAACCTCATCTAGTTGCAGATGTCCACAGGGGATGGTTGGATTAGATGACCTTTAAAGGTCCCTACTAACTGGAAGTATTCTATGATTCTGTGCTCACTATTAAAAGCAAGGAACACGCAGAAATGAGAAAGCAAACTCTTTAGCTACTACTTCTGTGCATATATATAATGTATTCTATGACATTCACCTTAGCTGGTCAGAAAACTTCTGCTGAGTAACCAATTTGTTTAGATTCAGAACTTGTAACTGAATGTGTTACAGTTTATATTTTGATATGTCACTATAAGATCTTACTAATGTAATCTTCCTGTAAGTATGCTTGCTATAAGCATACTCACCTTATGCAGTTCAACATAATTTTATAAAGGAAATTTTTATTCTAGTCTGCATAAGTGACTATTATCACGTTAGTATCTTACATTGTTTAATGTGGCCAAAATGTAATTCCAAGCACCATTTCCCCAAAATTGTATTTCTAGAAAAACTATTCTTATTTAAAGCACTGAACTCGTGTACATGTGATCTAAAGTCAACTGTTTGTGGTTTTGAGTATCCCTGTGCATGGAGTCTTAACAATTCAGGTTTGATATTCATAATACGAAGTGTTTAAGCATTCTGCACCTGAGGATACACAGAAGAACTTTTGCTGCCTCAAGTTGATCCTGTTTTTATATCCAGGAGTTGTGGGGACAGGTGTGTGCTTGTGTATTTAAAAGAACCAAGCAACCAAAATAGAAGGCTTTCTGGTATTTCAGACTGTTCTTCACTTCTACTTTTGTGGTAACTAGGAATGATTATACACTTAGTGATTTACTTATAGTTGGTAATTGTCTTCAGTGTAGCTTTTTGATGACTTTATTTTGAGCTCTGACTTATAGCAAATCACTTTGGGAAGTCTTCAATCTTATTCAATGCAAATTTAATCTGAGCCTGTCTCATGGGAACTATGTTTGGGGGAGCATCTTCCAAGTTGTGTTGTTTAAGAAACATTCAAAGGAAATCTAACCTCGGCAGTTCTGCATCTCCATGTAAAAAGTACTGAAGTTTTCCTTTGGCCAGGTCATGAGCTTTGCATACACAAATGTTTTACAAGTTTGATTCAAAGTTGCCAGTTGCTTGATACAGTATGAGTTAAAGGCATTAAGGTTTAAACTCTGGCACTTCTCACTCGCGTCCATCATATATTCACTGATATTCACATGCCTTATATGCATGAGTGTTGTGGCTAGCCAAGCATTTAGACCTACCTAGTATTAATTTTGGTTGAAACAAAAGTAAAAATCTAAGATGCCAGTGAAAAATGCTGCTGTGTATGGCAATGTTCTTTATTTTGCTCCTGCTGTATACTAACAATGTGGATTTTTTTTTTTCTCCTGAAGAAGAGAGTTCTATTACCACAATGCTCCTTTTAACACTGTTGTATGTATGCATGGCTCTCTGCTTCACAGCTGCCTGTGAAGATATGTTTAAGCTGGTTGCAGCGTTTTTGGATAAGTAGAAGTTACTTTCTTATAGGGAGGGTGAGTAGAAACTGACTTAACCAGTGAAATTCTTGCTCAGTTTTCTCAAATTGCACAAATACGTAGTTATATTCCTAATCTGTTTTGTTGAACACTTTCATCACTTTGAGGTGTGTTTGGAACACTTGAATCTTAATGCAGTGTTAGATAGGCCATCTTCATGGAGAACTTTACCTGTGGATTAATCTGAAATTACTTCTTAATGTACTTCTCTTATTCAACTACTTTGTATAAATGGTACTGAAAGAGACTGGGTGATAGTTCCTTGGGAATGCTGTCTGTTGAATATGATGGACTATACCATCCATCCGGGTCTTCTACCTAGATTTATACTGTTTGTATTAAAGCAAGCTCACCCTTTTGCCATCTACCTGACTTTTGAAGAAGTTTGTTGTTGGGCTTTTTTAATGATAGCTTTTGAAAATTCTCTAATCCTAAAAAAGCAGTTTTATGCTGGGACCTTTAATGGCTATGAGACTAAATACACTTAAACCTCTATGGTAAGCTTTGTGCAAGCTTAGTCTGCTTGAGACACTTGCTTAATTATCTTGGAGAGTAAAACACATCCTAATACGCAGGATACCTGCATATCTTCATAACACTGTATGAGATTTACTCCTAATTCTTAAATCAGTGAGGTTTTTGCATATGATTCTGAGACAATATGTGAAAATATCTTTAGTCTGCTGTCATTGTATGAACTTAACAAACTTGCTTTTCAAGAATTTTACCATATATTTACTTTATACAGGCTCAGAAAAGCTATTGAGATTTAAAGAAACTGAGCAAAAAGGATTAGCTTACGAGACTGTATATGCTGGTAATGAGTTTCAGCTGTGCTCTGATATATAATTGCCTTAAATGATTAACTTGCAATCAAGGAGACAGTCAATTAAGTCAAAGGTTGGGGAGGGAAGGCTTTGAAAAAAGACTTCTATTTGAAACAGTATTTTGTATTTTGCTTTTATTCTATTATTCTTTATGTTGTATATAATCTACTGGAAGATACAAGTGGGAAAACTACTTCTAAAAGGCAGATTTATTCTAGTATGACAGTTGTGCCAGAGGATCAAGGGGCACATTGTAAACATTGGTCTTCTGTCCTTGTCTCTTCTTGCAATGATGAATATCAAATTGCATGAGTAGGAAAACCGGTGTTCCTCTGGAACTGAGTAGTAGTCTGGTGCCAAGCTGAAGATTTAGGTTCCCACTGACTAAATTGTGCCACAAACTTAATTGGGTATTTTCTAATTAAAAGAACAGTCAGCTTTTGAGATAAAATTCTGCTGACTAGTTTAACTCAAGCCTGGAAAACATTAACAAACAGATTGACTTAAAGCAATCAAATTGGTCTTAGAAACAGCCATCACAAAGATATTGATGTGCTTATGGGGTAATTCATGTGGTTTTAAATATCTTTTCTTACGCATTTATCCCCAAACTCCTCTCAAAACAACACTAAAACCCAACTCTAACAAACCCCAGCCAAAGAATACATGACACTTAAATTGGTATGAGAGTATGGAAGAAAAGGAGGAGGATATAATCTTTGTTTCAAAAGCTTTCTGCTTGTTCATACAGCCTTATAGCTTTCTGCAGTTTGCTCTAGGCTGTGCTTTCAGCTTTGGCCTTCGATTCTGCCCTGTGTTTTCAATACAAGTGGAACAGGCAACTTAATATTGAAGGGGAGAAGAGAAAAAGTTATATAAATGGATAGTGGTATTTGTCCTTGCTTGAAAAAACTAGTTAAACAGGTTAAGAGCAATATTTTTTTTGTTCAACATGGTGTGACTAGAAATTACTATACTTATGCAACAATAAAAGTGGAGCCACAGCCATTACAGTAAATTGAGATAAGCTAATAAAAAAAAAAAATCAGATTTTCCATAGGTAATCTGAAATGAATTCTGTCTGGTTGTTGTTTAATATCCTCTACAACTGAAAACACTTTCAAGCAATGCAATGGGACGTCATGGTAGATAACGTTTTTTTCAGGCCTGAGTTGTTTACTGCTCTTCTTTTAGACAATACTTAATATCCCTCTTCCCTATTAGTTGTATTTTTGTTTGACAACATGCTTAAGGAATCCTTGTAACAATACAAAGATGCAGGCTTGTTCCTGTTTTGTTTCCTGAATTCCAAAGGCAGTAGACCAAGTTGTAGTTGGGCATGCAGGTTAGAATTTCTGAAGTTTTAACAGGATGCTTGGTTTTAGTAACCTGTAGCTATTTTTTTTCTTGTGGATTAACAGAAAGTGTACAGGCTTCAAATGTATTTATGATGGTCTTAGAATCAATTCAATTCTGCAATAATGGCAGTATGGGGTTAATGCTAATTCCTGTTCTGAAATACTCTTATTTTGCTCCTTTTCTGTGAAAAGCTGAGAAGACTACATCAGAAGATTGTCTTCCATCTGATGAAGTCACAATAGTTTACGAGTTAACACCTACCCCTGAACAGAGAGCTCTTGCTGGCTTTCTCAAGCTACCTTCAACATTCTTCTGTTACAAGAATAAGCCTGGATATGTGAGTGATGAGGATGATGGTAAGGAGTGCCAAAGTTATCTTTGTGTTACCTTTTTGTGGGGAGAGGGTGTGATACACTGCACTGGCATAGCCCCATCTCAAGCGCTGTGTGCAGTTCCAGGTGGTTCAGTGTAAGGACGACATCAAACTAATAGGGTTGTATCCAGGGGAGGGTGACCAAGATGCTGAAAGGCCCTGAGGGCCAGACTTAATGAGGAGCAGCTGAGGTCACTTGGTTGGTCTAGCTTGGGGAAGAGAAAGCTGAGAGGTGACCTACAATTTACTCAAGGTGAGCAGCTGAAGAGGAAGTGCTGATCTTTCTCTGGTTACCAGGTATAGGACACAAGGAAACGGAATGAAGTTGTCAGGGGAAGCTCAGATTGGACATTAGGACAAGATTCTTCACTGAGGGGAGTGTTGGTCTTTGGAACAGGCAGGGAATACCTAGATGTGCTAAGCAGCAAATATGTTAAACAGAAGTTCTAAAGCATTGAATTAAAAAATAGGAGAAATCCCTTCCCTCAAATAGCTGAGCTTGCTTACTTTTATAGAAAATATTTTCAGTCTTCCTTTGCAATCTGTTTAGTGGTATTCTTAATAAAATCACTGAATGGTAAATGTGTTTCCTGAAAAGAGGATTGTTACAGATGTCTGTGCCTTGCATCTGTAATAATTGAGGCTGAAAAAAGTGGTAATAGCACACTTGAAGCACATGGATGTGAAATAGGAAGGGGAAGCTTACTTGCTGACCTGTGGAACTCTTAATAAGGAAAAATTACACGTGCTTGCTAGGCTTGCAACTTGGAAAAGCTTCACAGACTTCTCTGTACTTAAAGGATGCTTGAGAACCTGAATGCTTTCTTATTGTATTTAAGATGAAGACTATGAAACAGCTGTGAGGAAACTTAATGGAAGACTGTATCCCAGTTACTCAGAAAAGAAAAAGAAATTGCAAGATCCTGTAAAAGGTATGTCTTAAAATGTAATGCGTAAAATGTCTTATGTCTCCGAGTATGAATTGCACATGGGCACACTGAGAAATTTTGTTTCCTGAGACAGAAACACTGATGCTGGCAGCAGAAAAGCAGCATCTCAAAATACAACTTTAAGCTCAGTACGTTGAACTGGTAGTTAGCAGTAAACTGGACTCTGAATGAGAAACGTGCGTTTCAGGTGGCCTCTAAACAAGAAGATCAAAGTTTCTTCCTACCTTGAGCCCCGTCTAAATATGAAGAATTCAGCTTGGCATGATACTGTGCTAGACAAAAGTTATCTGTCTGCAAATACCTGCTGCTTTTGCTGATAGTTAAACTTATGAGTTAGTATCCTTCAATTACAAATAATTTGGTTCTGTACTGAAAATATGGGTGTAGAAAATTGAATTTGCTGCTCAAGTTTGTCTACTTTGGCTGTACCTCAGACTTCAGTGTTGCATAACTGAAAATCTGGGTAGACAATTCTAGAAGTGAAGTTTGGAGGATTTTTTGAGGATGTGTGTTAGAAAAAGGTGGTGTATGCTGAGCAATCTGAAATATGAGCAAATGTTGAAGAAAGCTATTAGTAGTGGTAGATGCAAGATTGAACAGTTAATCATTTAATAGAAATTGCCTGATAGCAGTAGAAAACCAATTATGATGAATTTCCAATTGTCGTCACCAGGAGGGGAGTTAAGTTAGTCTTCACTTTTGCTTTTAAATAGTAATGCTGTCTCAAACTGCAAGTCTTACTTGGAGTTGCTCTGGGTATCATGAGGTTGTTTTATAATACACATGCCAATAATTACTTTGGTATTTAGCTGCTTGCCCAGCTGTTTTCTGCTAACTTTTATTTTTTGTGGAAAACATCATAGGGAAAAATGAATTCGACAATGAAAGAGAACATGCTACTACTTCAGAAAAGAAACTGGCTCCTGAGGATGGAGCTCAAGCAGAAACTCTGCAGGTTCCTTTTACATCTGCCCATGGTGTCAGCAGTGACACTGAGGATAACAGTCCAGAAGACTTGCAGAGAGAAGTTGAAGTTCAAGAAAAGAAAGTAGGAACTAAACCTTTACTAACATTTTTGTCGTTAAATATGTACAATTACTTTATATGTGTGTAAGGCTTGACAGAGTTTCCGTTTCTGAGAACTAAAACATCCAGTGGAGAAAAAAAATGTTTAACTTTTGTGGTTATGCCTCAAGTGTTTGCCAACACTGATGAAGCAGCTTAGGTCTTATGTTCCTTGGAAAGAGGAAGAAGGTACAGCTGTTCTCAAACTGCTTTGGCTAGTAAAATCACTCCTAAGGTTTGAAAGCATGCAACTTCAAAGGTACTTCAGTCTCTTGTCAAGTTAATGTCTTTGCGTGTCAATGAAATTTTTCAGAAATCTTACAGCAACTTTTTTTTTATTGGTGTTCTTTTTACTTGAAATGACTGTTCTTAGTCTCCTGAGGAGGTAGTTTGAATACTAGGCTCTTCTGGCCTATTTGCTTATTACTTTACTTTTTTATTAATCTCAGGAAAATGAGGTTACAAGCTCAACTGACTTAGTCTGTGCCAGTAAAGTACCTACTCCAGCCAGCGAGGTGACAGTATTTGTCCAGTCACCTACCAACAATGAAGAACCAGATTCCACCACAGAAACTGTAAATGCGTCAAGCTCTGATGATAAGCCTGTAGACTTGTCAAATAAGAAAAGTGATTCGGAGAGTTCAGAGTCAACACAGGGTAATGTCAGTGGTATGTTCTGCTTTTCTTTGTAGGAATGTAAGTATGCTTTTCTGTAAATCAGTTTATCTAATGTAGTTGTTGCCTTGGAGAGAAGTAGTATCACTAAATTAGAAGCATGATCTGCATCAGTCTACTGAAAACATGATTGGGGAGTAATTATATACGTTCTGATGGGCTCCAGTGTGCTGCTACAGAGCAATGCTATTTTCTGTTGTATAACTTATATATGATGTACTTTCAGTTTACTGTTAAATACTGCAGTTACTTCTGCAAATCTGCACATAAGTAATGTGCTGAAAATGTCACACCGTCTTGACACCCCTCCTTTAAAAAAAAAAAACCAAACCCGAAACAACCAAACAACAACAAACCAGAAGCAAAAAAAATCCCACAAAAACATGATAAATTTGACTTAGGACAAGTGTCATGCAAACTCAAGATTTATTGTAAGGTAGAAATACCATAGAGACTTCTCCAGTTTATACTTCTGACTGCTTAACATTAAATGCATTTTCTTTAAGGCAGAGAAACTTTAACTTTCTTCTCTTATTTTATAGAAAACAGAGTCACCTCATTCGGTTTCAACAATACTGCAGGCTTGTCATTTGCAGACCTAGCTTCCAAAAACTCTGGAGATTTTGCTTTTGGCTCAAAAGGTGAGTTAAAACTAATCTCTGAGACAGACTCCGCTGGAATTCTGCTCCGTACAATACCTTTTGTGCACCAAAGCTTCTACTGATTGATCAGTTAATGGTAGATTTTTGGAGGTCTTTGTCAGGAAGAAACAACTACACAAAGCTTAAAATGTAACTCTCCTATTTGTAGATAAAAACTTCAAGTGGGCAAATACAGGAGCAGCTGTGTTTGGAGAGACAACCCATAAAGTAGACGAAGATGAAGGTGGCAGCGATGATGAGGTGGTACATAGTGATGATATCCACTTTGAGCCAATTGTGTCCTTACCAGAGGTAAGGTGACTTCTGTAATATAAAATGCCATTCAGAGAAGCATGTCTGCTAATGCAACAAGTTTTTTAAAAACAGCTTTGCTTAACTAACTTTACTTTGTGTTGTATACTTGCTTCTCTATTCTTGAACTGCCTGTGTAGAAACACCTGCCATATAAATCCTAGTGCATCTTAGCTCTGGGGAAGTGTCTGGTGCATCAGTTAAAATTGTCATACTTTGAGTGTTGATCAGTATGCAGATTTGTACACACAGATTGTAAAAGCTAAAATGGATTCTTTGTAACACAGCTGAAAACCAAGAGGAGGAATTCTGTTACTGTTAGTGCTTATACAGTTCAGCTCTGGCTTTGTACTAGTGATTTGCAGGTTTTGTTAGCAAAAGTTATGCCAACTTCGAATTTTTAAGCTAGGCAAGAGATTTCTAGAATCTCTAAGCAATAGAGATGTAGTACAATTAACCTTACCTGAAGCCTAAGAGGACTAACTTTGTGTCAAGGAACAAACCCACCAACCACCAGAGACAAAAGCACAACTAACTACCATTCGCTGCAAGAAACTAGTCTCCATACAAGTAGCACCCAAATTCAGATGCTACCATAGTTGGCTCATACTTAACTATGAAACAGCAAAACTGTGCATGAGCAGAACTACTGCAAGGATCACCTAAAGACTTCCGTGACTTAAAGGGAAAGGGAGGATCTGTAGCTTGTCCACTCACTAGTTAATGCAAGGGCAGTCAAACTCAAGGAGTATCCAAGTTAGGCAACCCTTGCCACAGGGAGAACCTTGTGTTGCAGATGTGCTGCTCCATGGAGGACTTAAAATGGCTTCTGGTAGGACTCCATTTAATACCCTAGTCAAATTAGGGGTTGGGGTGATATGTGATAACACAATACTTTGGACCAGGGCATCTCACTGGCTGAGAGCTTTGTCCATCAACTGAAGGGGCCTCGGCTGTTGACCAAGGTATATACATGGCAACAGTAATCTTGAGTGCTGGGGAGTGTTGTAGCTCAACTGTTGAAGGTTCTCTAGTGTCAGGGCAGGTGCACCTGCCATGCTTTGTTAGTCTGAAAATTGCTTTTCAAGAAGTAGAACAACCTTCAGCTTTTGAAGGTAGCCTAATAACTTAGGCTTTACACAGTCATTCATGTGTTGATTTTGGATTTAGCCATAGTATGTCTAAAAACCATTTCGAACTCTTCTGGTGGTACTGTCCTATCATGTAGCTTTCCTATAAACATTATGCTAATCTAAAAGTATATTTATTATACAAGACAGAGCCCAAATAAACAAAATGCCCAGTTCTGGTGCCATCTAGTGTAAGAAGGACATGGGACTGCTGGAGCGGGTCCAGAGGAAGGCCACAAAGATGATCAGAGGACTGGAGCAGCTCCCTGATGGGTACAGGCTGAGAAAGCTGGGGCTGTTCAGCCAGGAAAAAAGGTGTTTCTGGGGAGACCTTATAGCAGCCTTCCAGTACCTGAAAGGGGCTTACAAGAAAGCTGTGAAGGGACTTTTAACAAGGGCTTGCAGTGAAAGAACAAGAGGAAATGGAGTGACACTTGAGGAGGGCGGATTTAGACTGGAGATTAGGAAGAAATTCTTTATAATGAGGAAGGTGAGGTGCTGGAACAGGTTGCCCAGGGAGGTCATGGAATTCCCCTCCCTGGAAGTGTTCAAGGCCAGCTTGGATGAGGCCTTGAGCAACTTGGTCTAGTGGAAGGTGTCCCTGCCCAGGGCTTGGGGATTTGAGCTAAATTATCTTCTTCCTTCTAACCCAAACCATTCTATGATTCTGTGTAGTTTGTAATTTACTTTTACCCATCTTCCTCAATTTGCTTTTATTCATCTCTGTGTCTTATGACTCCTGTGATTTATATTTTTTTTTCTTTCCTTACTTCCTGCTTCTCCAGTCTCGTTTTTCCCTCCACAAATAGTTGTTAGATATGTCTTGAGTTCTCTCAAGTGTTCCTTAGGTTTGGAAGATGTCTTAAAGGAGGTTATAGACCAGTAATATGCATACATGAACTGAGGAGGAGATACGGGTGTCAGGGCTCAGTTTGTTAAACTCAGTCGATGTTCATTCTATTTAAATGCAAATATCAAGTTCTTTAACAATGTTCAAAAGGTAATGCCTGGAATAGTAATAGTACTTATCTTCACTCTCAGCATATACATTAATCAGCAAACTTGAAACTTGTTTTGAAAAACTTGCCAAAACACTTGGTAGTATGCTTTTATTTTTTTCCCAAGAAAAGATAAAACAAACCCAGGCACACACACCCAAAGAATCCACTAAACAAAACCCAAAACGAAACCAAAAGAAAATCCCATCAAAAGCCACCTCCAAAACAGCGAACATCTATTAAAACCATGTGGAGCATGGCAAGGAAGTATTGCAGTGCTAGAATTAATCTCAAACAGTAAAATTTGATGAGCTTTTAAATTCTGAAAAGGCTAGACTTTTCACTCATTTTGGTGTGTGATGGATATCGTGTTGGATAGAGCAACACATTGGTTTTCTATTGTAATATGTCAGAATCATCTTAAGTGTGTGTAATACTATTCAACATCATCTGTCACAGCAGCTCTTTGAGAAATTACAAGTACTGTGCTGTTTTTCAGGTGGAGGTAAAATCTGGAGAAGAAGATGAAGAAATTCTCTTCAAAGAGAGGGCAAAACTTTACAGATGGGACAGGGATGCTGTTCAGTGGAAGGAGCGTGGTGTTGGAGAGATAAAGATCCTCTTCCATACACAGAAGAAATACTACAGAGTCCTGATGAGAAGAGACCAAGTTTTTAAAGTCTGTGCAAACCACATCATTACCAAAGAAATGAACTTAGTGCCCTCTGATACATCAAACAATGCTTTCATTTGGACAGCCACAGATTATGCTGGTGAGTTTTTTAGGTGTTTTTTGTCTGTAGTTTTTGTGACTTTGTTTTTCCCTGAAGATTATATAAAAACATACCTGTTTCTGACTCTACTGAATACAACTAAAACCTGTTCTCTGATTTGTTTTCAGATTATGAAGGAAAAGTAGAACAACTTGCAGTCAGATTCAAAAGCCAAGAAATGGCTAATTCTTTCAAGAAGAGGTTTGAAGAATGCCAGCAGAGCTTGTCAGAACTACAGAAGGGACATTTATCTCTGGCAGCCGGACTGTCAAAGGACACCAATCCTATTGTGTATTTTGAAGTTTCTGCTAATGATGAACCATTAGGACACATAACCATGGAGCTGTTTTCAAGTATTGTCCCTCGAACTGCTGAAAATTTCAGAGCCCTGTGCACAGGAGAAAAGGGATTTGGATATAAGAGCTCCATCTTTCACAGAATAGTCATGGGCTTTGTGTGTCAGGTAAGCATAACAAGAACTCTTCACTGAGGGACTGAGATGCATGTTGACTAACACTGACAATGGCACTTAAAAAAATCACTTATACAGGAAAGCAGGTTGTGTTGGCAGCATGAGTCCAGTGTGCGAGATACTCTCATCTATCCTTTTTCTACAAGGAGATGAGAAATGGTTCTAGCAGAGCACGCTGCCCTAAACCCAAATGCTTTTTACCATGTCTGCCAGCTGCCTGATGCTTTAGTGTTACCTTGTGCTGCCATGTTGGTGTCAAAGGAAAAACAAGAGATCTCCTCTTGCAGTAGACAAGGGGCCTGTTGCTGAACAGCAGTACTGAGGGAAGTAGGGATTCCTAAAGCTATTGTTCAGCCTTCTCTCTTTACAGAGATGAACTTCTTTATGCTCACCAGCTAAGAAAACTTTCTAAGCATCTCTTCCACTTTAAAAGTACACTTTGTATTTCAGAAAACTTGCACTCTAAAACTGATATTCCAAGTATCTTGAATGCTCAAGTTTCCATCTAAAAATTCTTGGAGATCTAATTATTATGCAGTGGCTTGTTCCGTAACACACTCAATTCCTTTATCTGCCTGGAAGTACATCTGAATACCTATGTAGATAGTGGGTTGGAACCTTTGTGTGCATTTGGTAGCACTAGCAAGTTCTTCATAAATGCTTAAAGGCATATTGGTCACAGCTCAGATAGGTCAGATCTAGCTTTCCTAAAATTCTCACTGGTAATTCAATGAGCTTTAGTAACTTGCAACAGGCAGAATGAACCAGCTTCTTTACATACTACACTAATGTCACTATATCACTGATGAGGAGGCACAACCTTTACAAACTCAGAAGCAGACAGCAATATATGGATGGCTTGTCATCAGGATAAAAAAATCATCCAGTCTCTTGATTAAGTGTCACCTGTGTCTGAGGTATGCCCTTTATGACTCTTCTGTTAAAACTCTGTGCCTTTTCTGATAAGGAAAGCAGTCTTACTCCTTTAGGGTTTGAGCTTGTTTTGAAAGTATTCCACAAGCTATAAGGAGCAGACTTGCTTTTGAAACAGTTAACTGTGGTGCAGTTAATGGTCTTAAAAGAAAGTGCGTACCCTGACAAAAAGTGAACTTCTGACACATGAAATGACTATGTTTTAAGTCAGGTCTGCTTTGCCTAAACCTTCTTCAGGTACACTGAGAAGCTTTTTAATGACAAATAAGGCTTTCCTTCAAAGATATGATAATCTACGCTGTCACCTTTAGGTATGTAGTCAAATATACAAAGGTGCCAAAAGTGTGCTGCCTAGCAGAAAGACAGAAGACACTGTTCACTACTAGTGACTGCTCTCCCAAATAAGCAGTAATGTGGCAAAAATGGTGACCTCTACTGAAACAAGAAATTACTGGTCACTGGTGCTTTAGCCTTTATCAGATGATCAATTCTGTGCCTGCAGGATGAGCCTTTTGTGAAATAACAGGTTGGGTGTTGTGGTTTTAACCCTAGCTGGCAACTAAGCACCACATAGTTGCTAGCTGATTCCTGCCCTTTTTCAGTGAGATAGGAAAGAGAATTTTGGGGGTAGGAGGGGAAAAACTAAAACTCATGAGTTAAGAACAGTTAAACTAAATAAAATGTGATAAAAACTATAATCATAATAATAGTAGTTAAAAGGATGTAACAAAGAGAAATAAAATCTGAGAAAATAGTGATGCACGATGCATTTGCTTATTGCCTGCTGGCTAAATCTGTCTTGGCTGTGCTTCTTCTCAGCTTCTTATGCATACTGGCAGAGCACAGGAAACTGAAAAATCCGTAAGTGCTACTAGTTATCAACAACTAAACCATCAATCTGTTATCAACATTATCCTTACACTAAACCCAAGACACAGCACTGCACCAGCTACAAGGAAGAAAACTGTCCCAGGTCACAGGGCCAAATGATGCAGGAAGTAGTAGGTGAGAAAGACAGGCCTAGAGCAGCAAGAAGGTAAAATACTGTGAGAATAAACAAGAGCTACTGCTTCCTTTACCATGAACAAAGATATATAACTCCCCAGCTTCAACAGCTAAGTAAATAAGGTACTTGTGAAAACTTAATGAGATCTTCCAAAGCAAAGTCTCTTGATGTTGAAGGGGACTATAACTGGGCTGTTGGTTTATGTTTCAGGACTTACAAATTAATGCTGTGCCGTTTTGTTTTTAAGGGAGGTGATATAACTAACCATGATGGAACAGGTGGGCGGTCAATTTATGGAGAATCCTTTGAAGATGAGAACTTTGAAGTGAAACACACTGGCCCTGGATTGTTGTCAATGGCAAATAGGGGCAGGGATACAAATAACTCTCAGTTCTTCATAACACTTAGAAAAGCAGAACACTTGGACTTCAAGCATGTGGTATTTGGATTTGTGAAAGATGGAATGGATGTTGTGAAAAAGATTGAATCCTTTGGTTCTTCTAAAGGGCAAGTAAATGGAAGAATTGTCATTACAGACTGTGGGCAAATATAGAATTATTGTTTTGAGTATACAGATGTTCCAGTGGTATAAATCAGTATTTAGATGTTACTGACTAATTATTTCAGCTTCTCAAAATGGACACTTCTGATGTATAAATGTAAAATTACATCTTATAGTTGGGTTTTTTATGTGTTCTAATTGATTTCTTTTTTGCATGTTAAGAGTTCAGACACTGGCATATTTCAGGTGTATTTCTGTTATCCTGCCATATTTGTATTAAATGTCAAATTTTAAAAATAAATCTTAGTCTTGTTAAAATAAATGTCTTGTCTTCACTTCGGTTTGTTTAAAAACAATAGAAATTTGGGATCTGTTTTCTTGTAAATCTGTTTTGAATATGGAGCTTGTAGGTGCTAATGGCTGGTCAGAAACCTGAAGGCCTTTGAAATGTAATGTTTACTCTTAATGTGTGGAAAGCAAGCTGAGGCAGCTGGCAGGTGGATGCTTGTTTGTGCTGCCTGAGGTCTCTGAAGTGCTTGAGAATAATTCCTAAATGTTTTGATTGGTACTATCTCCAGCAAAACACCAGGTTTTTTTGTATGTGCATAGAATATTTCTGACTTCATGCAGTGATAAACATCAGTGGTAACATTGGGATTTTACCTGACTGAAATGCTGTAGCACCCTCCACTACTTGCTCTGGCTCTCCTGCTCTCTTCCCATGTCTATTGGCTGCTGGGAAAGACTTCTTACAGCTCACTTCTCATAACTTGCTCCAGAGCAGAGTAACTGCTTTTAATAGTGAATATGCATGAGTGAGGGGGTTTTAAATTTCCATGGTACAGCTCAGTGCTGCCATTCTCAAGGTAACCACTTTGGCATGGCCTGTAAGCTGGAAATACTTAACTTGTATGCTCAGCTTTAACCTTTATGGGGATTTGTTGTTTTGAGTTTTCTGTTTGGCTGATTGCTTTTCTTGTTTTGTTGTTGCTGGGCTTGGTTTCTTTGTGGGTGGTTGGTTGGGGTTTTTTTTGTTGTTGTTTTTGTGTGTGTGTTCTGTGTTTTGTTTTGGTTTTTTTTTTTTTTAATATGGCTCCTAGACTTAAAATAAATCTGCTGTTGCTGTGAGGCTGCGGTTTACTGCCATATCCCCCTTCGCGAGCAGCATGAGAGGGAAGCTGGACCCGCAGGAAGCGCTGTCCGGCCGTGCTGGGGAGGGACACTGGCTGCCGCGGCGAGAAGCCCCGGCGGGCTGCACGACTCCCAGCGCGGTCGGGCTGACAGGAGCCCACTCTTCCGGCGACTGCGCGTGTCCCGGCCCTGCAGGCGGTACGAGTCTGTGCGCCTGCGCACCGCCGCGCGTCCGCCAGCCAGCCGCTTGCAGCCCCGCCTGTGTTCGCTGGTGGTGGCGGTTTCTTCGAGCGCGGGCGGCGCGCCATGTCGGGTCCTGGCCTGGGACTGGGCCCAGGCCTCTTCACGGAGTGTCTTCAGCGGCGCTACCGGAGGGAGCTGGCAGGGGTGAGATGGGAGGGCCGAGGGTGCGCACCAGGGGCGGGGAGGCGGACGGTATGGGAGAAGGAAAGTCGTTCCTTCTCCGCTAGTTCCTTAGGGTCTGGGAGCGGAAGAGCTCTGCGTCTCCTCCCTTGGGGTTCCTTGTGAACGTTGTGGTGTTACACACGTGTACACTGAGAGAGCCAAACCCGGGATTTAATCAGACTTAGGTAGCTTATGTGTGAAGTGTGCTGTTCATAGTCTTACCACTGTCCCTTTCTTGTGATCGTTACAGTGGAAGTGCTGAATAGTCAGTGTCTGAACTTGAGATTTCCCTGGAAATTGCAACTTCAAATTTTATGCATTCCCAAAACAGTCTGAGCACCGTGGCACTTCTTTTAAACTTCGATTTCTGCTTTCCTGTCGGCCTGTCAGGGAAGATAATATGTGAATCCCCTTAAAGTAGAGTACTGAGCATGTATAATACATATATATATACACACATATAATAGGAGAATTAATTTCTTTCATGTCTTCTTTTGCCACAGCGATTGCCAACCTTGTCACTGTTTGTAAAGCCTAGAGATTAGCTCAATTTGCAGGAATTAGGAAGTTCCCTATCTAGTTAACCACTGCCACTATGACAGTGAATGTATGGGTGTCATTCCCTTGCCAAGGTAAAGCAGTGTTAATTTACACTAGAGAATGCCAGGTTTTTTTACACCAATATAAATGAAGGAACTGGATTGTGATTCCTGTTTTCATTGCTTGTGCTGATGTAAGCTTTTACTTGTCTGCACAGTGGATTAGAAAACTAGTCTGCCTAAAAATCCATCACCAAAAACCCTTTCCACATGCTGGTATTTCAAAAGACTTTGATACTTTGCAGAAGGAATACTTGCTGACCAGTCACTTTATTTTGGCTGAAGCCTACCTGTCACAAATTTTTGCAGTTGCTTCATTGCCTTTGTATTCCATGGGTCACATGCTTCCATTGTGTACAGGGGATAACAGACTTTTAAGTGTACAAACTCATGCTGCAAGAGAAGCAATACTTTGTAAAAATAACTATGAGCACCCAAAAATCGGCAGAGGATGAAAACTGGATTTGAGCTAGTAATGTAGTTGGACTGGGAGACCAAGCTGGTCCTGAGAATCATCGTGGTTGACTGTGAGCCAGCAATGTGCTCTTGTGGCCAAGAAGGCCAATGCCATTCTGGGGTGTGTTAGAAGGGGTGTGGTTAGTAGGTCAAGAGAGGTTCTCCTTCCTCTCTACTCTGCCCTGGTGAGGCTCCTGAGGGGGCTGGGGCTCCTTAGTTTGGAGAGGAGGAGGCTAAGGGGTGACCTCATTTATATTTATAAATATGTGAAGGGTGAGTGCCAAGAGGATGGAGTCAGGCTCTGCTTGGTGATGCCCAGTGACGGGACAAGGGGCATTGGGTGGAAGTTGAAGCACAGGAAGTTCCATGGAAACGCAAGGAAAAACTTTTTCACTGTGAGAATGACAGAACACTGGAACAGGCTGCCCAAGGGGGTTGTGGAGTTTCCCTATCTGGAGATACTCAAGACCTGCCTGGATGCGTTCCTGTGTGATCTGGTATAGGTGATCCTGCTCTGGCAGGGGGGTTGGACTGGATGATCTCTCAAGGTCCCTTCCAACTCCTAACATTCTGTGATTCTGTGATTTTTTTTTTTTTTTTTTTTTAATTGAGGAACTGGTACTTGCCATTTTAGGGTCAGAAACCATCTCAAATACAAGGTGAAGCTTTGAGCACTTTAGCAGCAAAAATCTGGATTTACCTGTCCCTAGTTAATAAGGATTTGCAACTCAGGTATCATTTTCTGGTGCTTTAGATGCTGCTTTACTCGGGCAATATTGTGCTTCAAATTACGGACTTGTTCATTAAAGAAAAATAATTTTCAAAGTTATCGCTGAGACTTTAAAGTGTAATGCTTGCAAGGGAGGAAATACTAGATTTTTGCGTTTGTTTCATTAAAATGCAATATTTAAGTACAAGAAAATACTGCAGTTCATTTAGAGCATATCAGAGAGATGCAGTGAAACAGTTGTGATCACAAGAGGTGTTTTGAGATGGATCTTTTCTGATGTACAATTAATTGGTACTGCTAGTAGCCTAATACTTCTGTCATTCTGGTTTGAGGTTTTTATTTTTTTTAGTATGTAGTTACTAGTAGGAAAAAATAGGAAACTTTAGCATAAAAAGCCTAGATATAAAGGTAGATGTCATTGTTTCCATGATTACCAAAACCTTTGTTTGGTTTTAATGCCTGCCTTTTATATTGTCTTTACAGTGTCTTATAGTTTCTCAAATATTTTAACAATTAACACTGTTAATATTTAATTATCAGTCTGTGGGGAATATATTTGCCTCTTTGTACTAAAATGAAGTGCATTTACATTTATATATTGAAAAGGAACCACTTCTCTTTTCATAGTTTGTAGTAAGAGTTCTTTCACAAGGTATTGTAACGGTTAAAAAAGTATGTTGTAAAATACATTTTTCCCTGAAAATACTGACTATGTTACAGTGGTTTTGTGCTTTCCTGTAGGATTGCCTTTCAGGAGCATTAGATATCGAATGTAAGAGTGGAATCTCCCTAGCATTCAAAGGTAATACCAAACAAAGGTGCTTTGATGTCTTTTTCAGGGAAAATAAATACTAAAGCTTAAATAATTTTGAATTTTTTTCATTTTAAATAGGTAGACATTCTTGGTCAGGGGTTTGTGATATCTAGGAGCCACACCTGGAAATGTTAGCATTCATGTAAAGAGCACAAAGAATGCTTTAGTATGACGATTCCCAACTTGTTTGTGTTTTAAGTCCTGCTTTAAATACTTGGTAGCAGTTCACCTCACAGTGCATACATCTGTCTTTAATTTAAATATGTTTAATATTTGGAATGTCTTTGGGGTTCTTGAGAAACATGTTAGTGGTGCATGTGGGCAGGAGGGTAAAACTGCATTTATCAGACTTCGCTTATAGAAAAATTAGTATATGAAGACAAGCTGTAAGACTTCAGAAAGACAGCTTTGCTTTGAAAATGAAATAACTATTTCTCTAGTTTAAGATGTTATAGTTCTTTATTTATTTGTCAGGCTGCATCAGTGTTTGGTTGTGGGTTTTGGTTTTGTTTTGGTTTTTTTTGGTTCTTAGACCTATGTGTGCACATGGCCAGCATTTCTGACAAGCCATTTTTGGGTTTCTTAATATCACCTTCTCAAATGCAGAATAAGATTGTTGCTATTGTTATTCCAGGTGACATGGACAGCTCATTGGAAAATACAGCTATTTCTTTATCAAAATCTTCTTTAGAGTCAGAATTTACAGAAAATGGAAGGGAAAACAGCATCAGATCTTCTAATGATTTGCTACAGAATTTTGAAGATTGGGATTGGTAAGGGGTTTTCTCATCTCTCCTTTACCATTTATTATCTCTCATAATCCAGATAAACCATAAATAAATGGTTATGTTCAGATCGGTCAGTTGCAGAAGTTGTTTTAAGATTTTTGTTGCTTATTAAGTAAAGAACTCCTTGTGGCCAGCGTATGAAATAGCATAAATGCCAGTTTTGATGAGGACACTTATCTTGATCGCTTTCTAATCTTATCTATGCATGATGGAATTTCTAATGGGATGCAGGAATGATATAAACCAAGCTAGGAAATATAAACTGAACTAGGAGGAGAGCAAACAGCTCAAACTGATGAACAACTTTAAGTTTGTTTAGAGATAATGTGATTCTAAATGCCAAGAAATCTCTTTTCAGGGCTACTTCACACAAAATAATTTTAAAAGGAGTTTTGTATTTTTATTGTTCCTAGAATTTTATGGTTGGTGATAGGAGAAGAGTGATGCATACGTGTGCTTCCAGTATGAAAATTCTAGCTATTGTTAAGTACTTTTAAGTCAGCAACTTTACTATGAGTTCTGGTTACAATCTTGAGTAATAACACCTTCCATCCAAATGATTTAACTCTGCTATTTGTTATCAGTCAAATACCAAAACCTTAGATCAATCTATGTTTATATTTTATACAGACTTTTCTGTGCTCTATATGTAGCTTCACATTGTTGGATTTTTGTGTGTTTTTTTTTTAATTTTGGTAAGTAAGGTTTTTTGTGTTTTTTTGTGATTCAAGTGATACAGAAGAAAAGACCATTAACTGCTCTGAAACTGATGCAGTTCAAAATACAGCTCTATACATGGAAACAGGTAATAAATATTGAATTTTAAATAATTTTACCACTCATGTATAACATGAAATTTAAAAATCTATCTAGTAAATGTACTTTTGTTCAGTTCAGAAATACAATGATCATCTAAAATCTGTTTTAATTTGGGGATTAAACCTTTCATGTATCTATAAGTAACTCCTTTAGAATTAGTTTAGGAGGTCTAGACATACTTGGTGCACAAAAATTCAACCTTTCATGAAACCTCCTTGCCAAGTGACTTTATAATACAAATTTGTTCATTGACAAATACTACAGCTCTTTTAAGCCAGCTATCTTTTGCCAGTTTTTCATCCTTAAACTGGCAATGGGTTTAGGTTCAGAAGAACATTGGGATAGTCTTTTGAAAGTATATCTGCAGGTATGGAGACTGGCAGACAGACAACCAACCAACCTCAAAGTGGCTAAAAGAAATTTTGGAAACCTGGCAGAACAGATCAATAGAGCAGTAATAGAGTCTCACTAAGACTTGTAGTAAATGGATGGGAATATTATAATAACAGCTTTCTGAAAACCTATTCTATCAGAAAATAAAAAAAAATTAATTGCACCAGGAAAAATGAATAGTTTACAATACTTGGGATCAAAGCCAAAATAAATGCAAAACTCTGATAAATATCACACACATTTGTTTCGGTTATGACTGCTTTTTTTCTGGTTTCTTGTCCGTTTTTTCAGTTTCTGTTACAATTTACTTTGGAATTGTACTAGTTAAGCTCTCCTTCCTCATTCCTGAAGGCACTGTAGCAGAACAGGTTTGGTTTATTGTCCTGCTCCAGCTGTGATGGGTGATCAATCCAACTGTGTGCCACCAATTAGCCCTGATTACATCATTTGCTTATTTAGTAACCTTTTTCCTGTTTCCTGATGCTCCTCCTTATTTTCCTTCTTTTGTCTTCCCTAGCTGCCTGCCAAATAAACAGCCTATCCCTAACTACTTTTTCCTCATTGGCCTGACTTTTGCTACATCTCTACCTGTTGTGGTTTAACTCCCACAGGCAGCTCAGCCCCACACAGCTGCTGGCTCACTTTCCCCCCACTCTTCCCAAGTAAGGAGGGAATCAAAAAGGGGTAAGTGAGAAAACTCATGAGAGAAAGACAGTTTATAGGTAAAGCAAAAGCTGTGCATGCAAGCAAAGCAAAACAAGGTATTAATTCACTGTTTCCCATCAGCAGGCAGGAGTTCAGCTATCTCCAGGAAAGCAGGGCTCCATCATGCATAACAATTACGTAGGAACACAAATGCCATATATCTGAAAGTACCCCCTTCCTCCTTATTCCCTCAGATTTTATTGCTGAGTGTGATGTCGTATGGTCTGAGATATCCCTCTGGTCACCTGGGGTCAGCTGTCCCAGCTGTGACCCCTCCCAGTTTCTTGTGTGCCCCCAGCCTACTCACTGGTGGGATGATGTGAGGAGCGAAACAGGCCTTGATGCTGTACAAGCACTGCTCAGCAATAGCTAAAATATCCCTGTGTTATCAACACTGTTTTGGTCACAAAGCCAAAACAGGCTATATGAGCTATGATGAAGAACATTAACTCTCTTCCAGCTCAAACCATCGCAGTACTCAAATTTTTATTTCTGCTGCTATCACCTAGGTAATTTTGTTCTGATGCAGTACCTAGGTGCAGCTGCACCTTGTAAGATGTCTCTCTCCAAAAGACCCCAATATTTCCCTTCAACTATCTGTGAATTTTGCCCATTTGACTGAAATCCAGCTAGTCCTCTCTGTGCTATCTGCATCTTTGATCATTATGATTCAGTCTGTGCAAAGATTTCATACAGACATCTATGGGATTTCTATAGGGCATAGTTTTACTTACAAACCTCCATTGATCACTTACCAATCCAAGTAAGCCACAGAACCACACTTTGAGCAATTCTCCATAATTCTTCAGATTACATTGTCGTTTTTTATATGTCTTTCTCTGTACTTGTCACTCTAAAGGCCTAAAATAAGTTTTTGCTGTTTTGAAACAACAGTTGTGTCATTATTTGTCTAGGACTAGTTTTTTTTAATGTCACATGGGTTTTTCCTTTACATAGGCAGCACCTTACCATCCCATTTGGCTGCAAATACACAAGAAAGTAGTGACCAAAATGTTATCAATGGTTTGGTAAGAAAAATTTTCAGTGGAACTGATGCTCAAGCTTGCAATAGTCAAGGATTAATACCGCCTCACATCAACCAAATTTATGATGAATTATTTGTCATACATCAGAAGCTCCAGGTAGGAAGTGGAATCACTTTAAAAATTCTGTTGAGTAATGATATGAAGATTCTGACTTTTGACAGAATTCAGACATTATTCTGTACTAAATCTCTATTGCATATATATACTAAAACTCACTTGTATACTTACACAGTTATTTATTACTACTACCTACACTCATCACAATTACTTGTGTGATAAAACTCTGTCATCATCTGCCTCTTCTCCTAAATTGATTAACCAGCAGAGGTAGTGGTGCTTTGATTTGCACAAAGGGTCGATCACATGAAATTCCGCTTAAGAGGAGTTTGAACACAGCACTTCTACATCCAAGAGTGCCATGTCATAAACTGTGGACATGGAGGGAAACACCTGCAACCATTGCTTGTCCTGAGATCATCTGAAACTGTTCTCCTGACCGTAGGCATTCAAGAGTACTTGCCTTCATGGCCTCCTGTGAAAACCCTCCTTTTACCCTTATCTTTGTTTTTGTGCGGCTGAGAAATTCCATCAGTTCATCCCCTAGCAGGCTTAGGCTGTTAACAGAGGAATCTGCTATATGGTTTTAGTCTGTAATTGCTAGTGGCCCTGTCAGGACCATCTCGTGCACTACATGTTTTCAGTTAGCTTGCCACTAACTGAAGAAACAATAGATTAATCTAGTGGTCACTGTAGACCGTCACACCAGACTCTCTTTTGTCTTAGAGTTAAGAGCATTATCCAAAACTTTTGGCAGCAAAAGCATAAGTTCAATTGTCTATGTTTATACTTCAGGAACCACTCAAGCAATGAGTTGAATTTGGTGATGTGGGAGGCCAAGCCATCCCTACGCATGTGGAAGTGATTTGGGTCAATATGTAGGGAAACTAAACATAGATGGCCAGTGGGATATTTTTAATTAGTAAGCAATTATGTAACACTGAGTTTACAAAAAGCTAAGCATATCTCTGTAAGAGAAAAATTTAATTTACTTATAAATTGAGATTTTTAAAGCCATTTAAATTTACCTTTTTTTTTTGATACAGAGAGAAAGTTCAGCACAACGGGAGTATGCTCTGCAACTCCAGAAACGAGATAATTTTCTAACAGAGCGAGAAGCATTGCTTTTTAGACATGAAGCAGCTTTGGCTAAAATAAGAGGTGTTGAGGAAGAAGTTCACACAAAATTTGGAATTCTAAAAGAGGTGCAGTAATATAGCTAATTACTTGTATTGGTCTATGTTCCATTTAACTTGTTCGTAGTTATCTGAAACCATCAGGTTTGCTGGTTATATGAGTATTTCTTTAAAGTACTTGAAATCTCCAAATAAAAGGTTTATGTAAGAAGTACCAAGCAATATTGTTAGGGGTTTTGTATGGCTTTTGTTTCAGAATGGTACATTTACTTGTCTGATGTGTAGGCACATTTTATTGTCAGAAAAGAAGGTAACTAGTTTCTAAAATAGCAAAATCAATATGACCTGTATTAAAGAAAAATTTGTGATCTATCTGTAGTTGTATGTAACTTAAAATACAATAGCTGTAGTTGAGATAGATTTCCTTGGGATGGCTTTAAGACACAAAGAGATCTCAGGGCATAAGTTATTGCAGAGACTATTAGCAAAACCACAAAAAGTTCAAAGGAGGAAAAGATCAACCTGGCTTTCAGGATGTGGGAGGAAATTATATGATTTTGTTATAAGAGGAGGTAGTAATTGACAACAGTTTTTGTGAGTATTTGCTATTGGATTTAGGCCTTTATGAAAAGTTTTGGTTATTCAGAAGGGCACCAAGACAAGACCTTAAATACATGTACTTTGGGTACATGTATTTAAGGGTAGAATGGTCTGCATGTTAAAAAAGGGGGAAAGGATGTCAGAGTAGGACCTCAACTTTGGAACAAGGAAGGAGTAGGTTAAAATGTTAATTTAGATGTTTCAAATCTGAGCTTATAGTAATGTTACACCAGTTAGAAAACAGTTCATAAAAAGCTAGGAAATATTTGTGGCTATCTGAATTTTTGTGGAGGTCAAATAGAGTATTAGATGACTAAAATGCACTGCCTTTCTTTTCAAGAGGGAAAGAGTTGTACAGCTATCAACTTAATGTCAGTTCTCTAAATTAATAAATAAACGGATCCTGAAACAAGCTGAGAAAAAAACATGGGAAGCACAATGCAAAAAGCAATGCAATAAATTACTTGCTTATGTTTGTGATAATTTGTCAGATCAGTATCATTTCCACAGCAGCAAGGTAACTGGCATAGCTGTTAGAGGAGTTGTAGTTTTATATGTGTATGTATATATGTAGACATAATTAGCACTCTTTTTTAGATAGTTTTGTATGGCATTTTCATAATCAGGGAAGTATAACATAAGTGTAATGTATTTGATGTAAAACTGTAGTGAGACACTAGTTCATAGTAAAGTTGAAAGATGTACGTAGTGGATTCTGGAGTATCTTTTTAGTCCAGTATTCTCAATAAGAACCTTGATGGTGAGAAAGATCACACTTATTAAATTTGAGGAAAATAGCAAGTGAGGGAGAATTTCAGGCATGCTGAAGAAGAACATTAGGATTAAAACTGATCTTGACAAATCGAAGATATGGTAAATCTGAAAAAAAAAAAAAAGCATAGTATTCAGAAAGTGTGAGTGCACAGTATTGCATTTGAATAGGAATATCAGCCACAGAAATAAAGGATAATAAGTGGATGCATGGGTTAGATGTATGGAATGAAGGGAAGGTGAATGTGCAAATCTTCAGCTACATTAAAGGCTGTGACAAAGGGGAAGAAACTAAGATTTTTTTTTTCCATGTCTGTGATAGAACATTGTTGTGGATTAAAGTTAGATGCCTTAAGAACCAGAGAGCTGATAGGTCTCCAAGGGACTAGATAGACACAGAAAATTGTAATCTATGTTATATATATATTTTATCCCATAAGCCCTGTATCTGCTATATAAACTGAGTGCAGAGATCATTCATCCCTTTTTTCTCAGCTTCTTTCTGCCTCTCTCTCCCTTCTGAGTGTGGATTCTTTATCTTTTGCAATGTGGGGGAGGTTTGCTGCCTGGCGCGGTATTGGCAAAGCTAGTTTTGTAGCAGAGCCATTTGGATGAACTTGGGAGGGTAGGGAGGAAGGGTGGGAGGCCTTGGAAGGGCATTGAAGCCTGAGTTGTTGGAAGGTTTTTGCTTAATGAACTGGTTGTAAGCTGAAATGTGAATTTGGGTGTTTCACATTAATGTAAATAGTGTAGATATTTGTACATAGTGTATCAGTTAAATTTCCAATTCTGTGTAGAGCGTTCTTACTTTACTCCTTTTGGGAGGGGTAAAATATATTTTCTGTCGGCACTAAACTAAACGAAGACAAACATGCAGTAGTAGGAGGAGGAGGAGAAAATTAGGTTATGTATTAAGAAAAACTAGGTCTAATAAAAATAGTTAAGCATATGAACAGGTAAGACCACAGTGTTTCTAGTATTGGAGGACTTAAGAATGGTCAAGACAAACATCTAGGGGGAATGAAATGGTATAGCTTGTTATGATATAGGTGACGCTGCATATTTGATTATGGAAGTGGATGGCTTAGACATCTGGTTTCACCTGCAATCTTATGGCTGAGCTGAAACCTTCTGGTTTAATTTTTGTCTACTGATTCTTTGTAGAGCAGCTTTTGATCTTCAAATAAAGTTCTTAACTGTGTATATGGAAAGCGGAAGTGAACATTTCACATGATGCAGTAGGGTGCACACAATTATATGTAGGTAGTATCTGCATGTTTATTGGAATTAAATGGGGATTTGTCATTTCATTCAGAAGAGCATGGAAGAAAACAGCCTTGAATTTCACCAGGGAAGGTTTAGATTTGATGTTAGGAAAAATTTCATAGAACAGGCTGCCCAGGAAAGTGTTTGAGGCAGTATCCCTGGAGAGGACTTGAAAGATCTGTAGAAGTGCTGCTTAGGGGCATGGTTTGGTGGTGGACTTGGCAGTGTGAGATTTGTGGTTGGACTTGATGATCTTAAAGGTCTTTTCCAACCTAGATGATTCTGTGATTCTGTGTCTTCTTAGGCAAGTGAGGGTAGGTGCTTTAAACCAGAATGTGCAGCCCCCAGCTGTTGGGATCCTATTGACTGAATAAGAGGAAAAGAGAGATTTTAGATGGTTTTACTCAATAGAAGGAATGGAAGTTACTGAGCTTCCAAGTAGAAATACAGAGAAGGATCTCTTTAGAGCTTGTGTCCTTTATACTTTACTGTGCTTTACTTTTTTCTTTTGCACATGTAGGAAGAGAGGATATGACTGGAAATGGAAAAGCTGAGAATGAGTGGGTGAATAAGTGATGAATAGTGAATTCATGGAAAGGGAGAAAATGAAGTATAGCTAGTATATGTAGCTGGAATATTTTCAGTAAAATAAAACTTTTCTGTTTTGTCAGATACTTAAAGAGAGGCACCTAGTGTCCAGAGAATATTAAAATAAGATTTGGGGGGAAGAGAAGAATGACAGCGTTTATGCAGATTGTAGTAAACAATTTGTGCTTGTGCTGTAAACTAGAGCACTAGTTTACAAGGCATAGTGTTAGTTTCTTGCTCTTCATGACTCAGAGTGAGCAAAGCCAGAAAAACTTGTTGAAACTTCAAAAATTATTGAAAAACATAATCACTTTTTTTGGTAATTATATGGGAAAATCAAAGTAAATCAAAACTCTGTCACTGATTTTTGAGTTCACAAGTTTTCCCCACCTTTGACATGTTTGAGAAGCGTAGATATTGGTATAATCTGGGGTAGAATCTGGAAAGAGTAAGAGCAATAGACTGCACTGTCAGTTTCTTGACAGATTGTTCTTAATATGCAGTGTGGATGTTGTTTTTCATAGTGCTGGTCAAATGTGTGAATTGGAATTACAAACTTAATCTTATTATTTTAACACTAAAGTCGACCTTAGCTCAGAATTGTTTCTAAAGTAGTCTCTTGTAAGTCCTGTTTTTAAATCTGATATTTCTGTAGCAACACGGGGCAGAAGTTAAACAGCTGACAGAAGCCTTGAGAGAAATAACTAAAGAAAATAGGAGGCTGAAGTCATCATTTGACACCTTGAAGGAAGTGAATGACTCTTTAAGAAAACAGGTAAAATTTAGTTATTTACTGTTGTCAGGAATTTTACAAGTTACAGTCAAAAATTTAAAGTACTTGAATGGCTTAAATTTGCAAAATTGCTGAACTTTTTGTTTCTGTCAGAAACAAGAGTTGTGTGAATGACTGAAAGCACTTTCTGCACCTTTTTCTAGTACTTGGTGTTTAGCGTCGCTGATCTTTTACAGTATAAAAAAAGTTGGACTTACTCCTCTGATGCACTAGCAATGGCTGATTTTTAGCAGGGAAAAATACACATCCTCTAAAACAAAATGAAAGTGAATGGAGAGAAAATACTTTATAACATCATAGAACTACCCTGTGCTGAACTGCTGTGCTGATTCTATTAAATAAAAAGTAGAATGGGTATTTCTAACTTCGTTTGCTAAGTATTTTCAGTTATTTGTACAGATGTTAATTAAGGCAATACTTTCTCTATTTTTAAACAGAGACAGTGGTTCACAGTAACACAGAGAAAAAAAAATTGTCTCACTTGACTGTTAAGTCTAACCTAAAATGGTAACATGCAGATTGCTATCTCAAATATTTGACCATTGTTTTTTAATTGAATTAATTACAGTTCTGTTAGTCAGAGTACGATAAAAATTTACAGCAGAGAGTTTATTCTTTCTCTTAGAGGTCAGATCTTACTCTTAGGATGTTGATGGTTGTGGTGCCACCCATCTCTCTCTCTCTTTTCCCTCACTATAAAATATTTGCATTTCTGTGTATACTGAGGGCCTCTGTTTATTGTATGTATAGAACATGTTTCTTATATATAAGTGGAGTTTACAGTTTCCTCATCTTTTCTCAGAGAGCAAACTAGTTTTGTGGCACGGTCAGTAACTGTTTTGATCTGCAGAGACCACCCTTCCTGTTAAAAAGACTATGGGACCGTCATTGAAATGTGTGCTCCATTTTTATATCACTGCTTCATAAAAGTGTGCAGTGCTTGTATGCCTAGATTGGTATTGTAGGGCTTATACTGCCCCTGCAAACAAAAAGGTTGGTCTGCAATTCAGCAAAGAGCTACTGCTGTCTTATTTATCCTGGAAAATGTTGCCCAGAGAGGTAGTGGAGTCTTTCACCTTGGAGATACTCAGAAGTTGTGTCGACATAGTACTGACCAGCTAGCTCTCAATGGCCCTGCTTGAGCTGCAGGGTTAGACCAGCTGACCTCCAGAGATGCCTGCCAACCTCAAATAGTCTGTGATTACGTTATTTCTTATGGAGATTGATGATGATTTTGTTTCTATCACTTCACGTACTCGGAAGAGTAAACATGAATTAAAATAATTTAGCCACTCAGCAACTAAATGAAATTATTTCAGTGTAATAATTACATCAAGAAGTGAGTTTTGAATTTAGAGATGATTTAATATTTTATGATTCTTTCAGTTAAATGATGTAACTGAGCTGAACAAGAAGTTGGAAGGTCAAGCAAGAAAAGCACAAGCTCGTTTAGAAAATCTGCAGGTAAGGTTTGTTCTTACATGCGCCTGCTTCCCTTATAGCTATCAAGTGAAATATAATCAATTGTTACATTTTCTTGTAGAGGAAGCATGAATTTTTAATGGTACAGAAGTCTAAGGATATATGTAGAGTGGTGCAACAAAGCAAACCTGTCAAGCAGGAAAAAGTGATGACAACATCAAAAATTACTAAGGTGAGAATTGGGCAAAATGAAGGAATCATGCAAAAAACATTAAGCAGTGGAACATTTTCTGTATCTTCTAGAAATTAGAAAATGTAACATCAAATTTTGTGAATTAATTAGTTACGGTAGGAAAGATACAGGTTATATCAAGGGAGAACTGGCAGTCAAGCCTGTTGCTAAAATCAAGTCTGTTGGATTTTGTATTGTCTGCCTGTGTACTACAAGTATGTATTTTTATTTATATGGTATGTTTTCCTCTTCCTGTTATGTCATCTTTCATCTGTCAATTAATACTGGGCCCAAGACAATCTCAAAGTTCAGCAAGGCCAAGTGTGAGGTCCTACACCTGGGTTGGGGAAATCCCAAGCACAAATGTAGACTGCGTAAGGAGTGGCTCGAGAGCAGTCTTGAAGTGAAGGACTTTGGGGTGTCAGTTAATGAAAAACACAACATGAGTCAGCAGTGTGTGCTTGCAGCCCAGAAAGCCAATTGTGTCCTGGGCTGTATCAAAAGAAGTGTGACCATAAGGACAAGGGAAGTGATTCTCCTCCTCTACTCTGCTCTTGTGAGATCTAACCTGGAGTGCTGTGTCCAGTTCTGGTGCCCCCAGCATAAGAAGGACATGGAACTGATGGAACAGGTCCAGAGGAGCATCACAAAGATGATTAGAGGGCTGGAGCACCTCCCTGATGGGGACAGGCTCCAAGAATTGGGGCTGTTCAGCCTGGGAAAAAGGCTCTGGGGACACCTCACAGCAGCCTTCCAATACCTGAAAGGGGCCTACAAGAAAGATGTGAAGGGACTTCTTAAAAGGGCTTGTAATGATAGAACATGAAGGGATGGATTGACACTTTGAGGAGGGCAGATTTAGACTGAAGATTAGGAAGAAATTTTTTATAGTAAGGGAGGTGAGATGCTGGAACAGACTGCCCGGGAAGGTCATGGAAGCCCCCTCCCTGGAAGTGTTAAGGCCAGACTGGATGAGGCCTTGAGCAACGTGGACTAGTGGAAGAACTAAATGATCTATCAAGTCTCTTCCAACCCAAACCGTTCTATGAATCTATGAATATTACATCCTGCTTCCACTGTAACTGGTTTATTTCATTGTGTCAGAGCAAACCTTAAGCACTACATACTGTTCTTACAAATAACATCAATTAAAAAGGCAGTCAGAAGGATCACAAAGAAATTTAATTTTCTAAGCCCAAAGTAGTTGCACTACTGTTGTTTTTTTGAGAAATACTCTTTAAGGAGGGAAAGAGAACAAATGCACTGTTCATGCACAGTTCCAAAATTATCATCTTGTTTTCTTTAAAAAGTCTTAATATACCACTTAAGTAAGTATTTTCTGTCTCCATGCTACTCTGTTTGGTAGCAAATCCTCCAGTAGTGCGCTGCTAACTCTGCCAATTGCTAATGATTTTCTCCAGCTAGAGGCTAAGCTGTGAAATAGGAAAGAGATACTTCACAATATCTTACTTAATTAATCTACATCTGATACCTTAAAACTGTACTGCTTATATATAGCCAACATGACTGTTTACATAGGTTTTAGTATACTTTGGTTGCAAGTGAAATGTAAACAGTAGTTACAGTACTGAGTGAAGAGCAGAAGTACTGTCTGAAGGCAGAAGAATTTAGAGAAGTGTTTGTCCAGCCTGTCTTCAGGTACCTCTGGATATCTTTTATAGAGCATTTCACTGCAGTGTAGTACAGGGACATAATGACAATTTCATCTAGTGTTTGTTATTTTTCTAACCATGTTCATACCCAGTTAAATTTTAGTATCAGAGAAATGTATGAAATAAGACAAAGGGAGTTCTAGTGCATTGAAATAAGAATTTCCACATGCAAAGGACATTAAAGATTTGCTTTCTCCTGTAATTCATTCATCCGGAATTACAAAATGTAGCGTTTCTGTATGTGAAAATATTTTCCCAGGCCATTTATACCCTTTTGGCTAAGTACAAAATAAATTACATGTGTTTCACACTCAATAAACATTACAAAAAGTACCTGTTCTGCAGTGGAGAGGGAAGTGAGGTGTGAGAGAAGCGATGCAGGGTTCTTTCTGGGTCTCTGTGAGAAAGGCTTGACAACAAATGGTTTAATGAAATGGCTGTTTTAATGTGAGGAATATAGAGTGAGTAAATCTTAACTCTCTTAAGTTGCTGGGAACCTTGCAATTGTGCAGCATCAGATAGAGCCTGAGTGGATTTTTCCCAGGGCACACAGGGCAGGTCTTGTCTGTGTAGAGAAGCTCCTACTTTTTTGGCTGTTCAAGCTGTTACATAGTTTTCTTGCAATAAAACAAGTCTATTCATGAAGGACATTCAGAGCAGCACTTCTTGTTGCCCTTTTAGACAAAGGCAAGGCCAGGCAGGAGGTATGATCGCCAGTACCAAGTGGGAGCTGCCTGCAGGCTAGTAGTGTTAGCTGGCTGAGTTTATCCTGGAGCCAACCACAGGACAAACTGTGCAGTTAATTGTTCTGTGCAGCACAGCTCAGGCTGCCCCTGCTTAGGTTAACTGTGATGTGAACCTCGATGTACAGAGGTCTCCAGGTCAGAATCACCACCTTCCATCCCTTCATCCTTATACAGTTTACCTTTCCCAGAATTCTAAGTTACAGGTTACATTAATAACGTGCAGGCTTCTCAAACCTTGTATGCTGGGTACAAGACCCATCAGAGCACACACAGCTTCTTCAGTGTCACTGTTTCCTTGAATATCACATTTTCCACACACTCCCAATACAGTAAATTACCTCCTAGATGTTACCAGGCATATGCTCGTCATATTTTAAATTACGCCCAATATTTCAGAACTCATATATTCTCATATTTCAGTCTGTTATTATTTTGGTTTAGAGAAGTCATTGACTTGAATGCTGACATAGCTGATGTTGGCTATATTACAGCTACCACTGAATTCGCAAGTTTATGAGCTCTTAACTTTTCTTATGGATTGGATCTCAGACCAGCACCTTAGCAAAATAAAAACACAAGAAGAAAGTGAGGGCAGTCATAAACTTCTGGTTACCCAGACCTCCAAAAAAACCTGCACCCAGGAAAGGTGTATGAAGGTAAAGAAGTTTGGGTTGTTTTCTTACGTTGATATGTTTTCAGATTTTAGGTGGGGGGTTTGTGTGTTTAGATGATTTAGAGAATACAGTGGGTCAGGCTGTTTTATGCATACTTTGGATACCATAATTAAAATCAGTGTTAATAAGTAAGTCAATGTTCATTCTGGCACTGAGATAAGACAGAGTATTTGTTATTTGTAAAGCGTGCAGGTAGGTCACTTCTAAGGAAGAATACGATGTTCAGTCTCGAGAGCTTCAGCATTTCCAAGTCACTTCTGTCAGTTGACAACTTGTCTAATACTTTGTGTGTACATAATTCCTTTTCTCCAACAAGATGAACACGTATAATTTAAAATATTTGGGTACTTATATTAAAGCTTCAATTTGTGACTGATAAGACTGATAGCATGCTATAGTTGTAACATGGCGATGTCAAGGTTTGGGAATCAGTGAGATGTTAAAAAAAAATCTTCTACTGTTTTTCTGCCTTATATTAAAAGATTTAAAGCCATTGGGTTTGGATTTACTGAGATTGAGCTGACATGATGTATCTCCCCTTCGCATGTAAACCTCTGTAAAATTTAAAATCTGTGTATATGTATAATTTTGTTTGGATCTACACAGTGACTATTTGCAATAAAAGCTGGAAATTGTCTTTGTTTGATTTTCACTTACAGTTATCTTAAAGAATAATCTTTTATACTGCAAGTAATTTCACTTCTGTATATTTTTACAGCTTTTGCCTGTAGTTGCCGAGCAACTCCAGTGGATGCCATTTGTGAATCCTAAACTACATGTGTCAGTGATTAAATTTATTTACTGGTGTATAAGACAGCTAGACACTGGTATTCAGGTAAAACAAGTAGTCGTTTTACAGTATGGTCTTTTAAAAATTAAATTCACAGAAAATACCTACAGATTTTGTGTTTTAAATAAATATGAAAAGTGGATGTTTTCAGGCAGCATTTGTAAGAGAAACTTTGCTGTCTATGCAAAGCATAAATTCGTTGTGTTTACCACAGATAAATTCTTTTTCAAGTTAATTTTAAATTTTTCATTGCATATCTAAGCTTAGTTTTAATAAGTATGTGATCTCTGTTGTGTCTGAGCATTTGAGGAATTATATTTTTATGTACATTTCTAACATTTTGCACTGCAAAATGCAATAATTTTAGGTTCACTTCGTATATAAGATTTGTTGAAATTAATGGAAGTGTGTGGCAAAGCAGATAAGTAATTTTGATTTTTCTGTTCTCTGCTCAGTATCTAATTATCAGATATTCCTCACTCCCTTTGACTGGACTGCTATAAGAAAATATTTAGCAGTATAATAAAAAAGTCAATAGCTGTAGCGCAAAGACTCGGTATGATGCATAGTGCTGCCAAGAGTGCTTTTGCTAAAGCTAAAGACAAAAAACTTTAAATTCTTGAATTCAAATTCAGTAGAATAGTTGGGTGTTAATTTTAGTGCTCATAAGAAACTATATTTTAAATGAGCATATCGAGAAGTTTGATTCTGCAGTAGTATTTCTATATAGTTTATGATGAAAAGCCTAAAGGATTTTGAGTGTTCAGTGTTTTTAAGGTTCATATTTGATTCTATAAATACAGATTGATTCTATGAATACTTCTACAGGATGTAATTTCAGGCAGCCTTACAAAACAGAGTTGACTGAAGCTAAGCTTGTTTGTGAACCAGGGGCAGCTTAAATGTCAGCTTATTAGGGGCCCTCAATAACTACTCTCATTGTGAAGTATGTATTAGTAAGGTGCCGTGATAATGTTTGCCTGCTTTTTGGAACACAAAGTAGCATCTTCTGTACAGGGTTATATTCCAATAGATGGTTCAAACCATCTGCTACTTAGCATTTAATTGCTAGGGAAATATATTTATCTCTATATAGTACAGAGGATTTTAATGTGTTTTAGTGTTTACACTGTGTGCTTTGTTTGAAACAGCATGCAACAATGACATCAACAATGAGGAGACTTGGTGAAGATGTTTTCAAAGGCACAGTAAGTAAGGGAAGCCCACATGGTTCTTCCGAACAGTCTACAGAGAGTAAATCAAAATCGGCAGCTTTCTTTAAGAGTTCCTGTATGCCTCTGAGGTTTCTGTCAACTTTAATTGTGCTTAAAACAGTGACACAAGGTGAGTTCTGATTTTTTTAGTAATTATGTATCTGTTTCACTCGTGTGCCTGGACAAAAATCATATCGGTGATGCTGTAAAATTGTACTTTAATAATGGAAAGTGGTTTTGTTTGACTTTTATTACCTTGTGAAGTAAATACACTGGAAACCAGTATGAATCTGGCTGTTTCTCATTTCACATGGGCATGTGCATGTTTCTTTTCATAGGACTTCTTGTCAGGAAAAGCAACATTTCTGAAGTTGGGGAAAAGAGATGTTGGTAATTCTGTCAGACTGTTACTACAGCAGTGATTGGATTGCCAAGATCCTTTACTGCATAAAATGGCACAGCTAGTTGCTGTTTCATAAACTGAAGCAGCAGATTTTGCACAGTTCTAGAATTTCACTGTCCTGTTTAAGCTAGTAGGTTGTTTACCTATCCTGTGGAAAGCTCATCTGCTGCAGTGTCAAGTTTGGGGTTTTTTTTCCCTAACATAGTTACAACTGTGTTACATTTATCTTTATAGATTAATCTGATGTTCATAGGTATTTCTGATGTATCTGTAGCCACAGAGAGAAATCCACTTAACTGTTAGATTGAATTGTGTTGCGTGTCCTGAAATTGCTTTGTCCCTTGGTCTTTAGTGAGCAGTTGGTACTCCAGCTCTTACCTGTCTCCTGTTCCTCTTCTCGTAGCAAGTCTGGCACTGCAAATGGCTATCCACAAAACATTGTCAACACTGAAAAATGCTACACTGTGAAACTGGCAGTTCTTAATATGATTGTCCATTCAGATTCCACTGCTAAATAGAATAATTTACAAAGACACTGTGTTCTGGTTATGTAAAAATGTTTTAGGCTTCTAAGCCACCTGGCTAGCATGAAAAGTGGCCTTCTTATCCATGATCTTCCAAAATTCCTCTGTTGATGTAGTGTAGTAGCATACTTTGTTAACAAGGTCATATCATGACACAGTTCTGAAGATAGTGACTTCTACTTCAGATATGACAGTTTACTCCACTTCTGCAGTTTTCAAGATGCTGTGGCAAGTCTTCCAAGTGGGGCCTTCTTTGAAAACAGATATGGTCTGGAAATAACTAAACATTTTCTTTAAAATGATGACAAAAGTGGACTGTTTCTTGTGAGATTTGTGTTGAGCACATGATGAGAAGAGGCACAAACTCAGATTTTTAAGGCTTTCCTTCCTTATCCTTTTGACACAGAGACTAACTTACACTTCCCTGTCAGAACCCAGAAAAGAAAAGCCTTCAATCAATCTGATTTCTAGAGATATTTTAAAATTAACTTAAATTAAATTTGGTCATTTCAACAAATTCAGTTCTTACCTATTTCTAATTTATATATGACTTCTTTGGAAACCTGAACAGTAGTACATAATCTGAATTATGCTTAAAGGTTCTTCATTCATAAATCTGCAGATTTTATGATTCATTACAAAAGAATGTCTTGTTTTCATTTCTGTTATTAGCTTTCTATTTTGATTTGTTTTAATTCAGTAATGGCTTCAGTGATTGCTTTGAAGCAATTTTGTTCACCTATGCAAAAGAGTCCATCAGCATAAAAGCATCAGAGTTAATAGGTCCCCTCTGAATCCTAAATGCAATATAATTGCCACATAGTATCAGGTTGAACTTCTGACTACATAAAGACTGGACTTTTTGTCTATTAATTTATTTAGAAAGAAGAATAATTGAAAAATCCAATATCCTTTTAAACAACAGTTCATACAGCCTTGAATGTTTGTTTTTAGATTATAGTATCTGAAATAGCTACATCATTTTGACTTAAATTCATGCTTCTGCCTTTTGTTAACCAGTAAGAGCTGGGGTTGTTGTGTAGGGAGGCATCATAGTTGAGAGACTTTTTCCTTTCACTGTGAGATTTTTTCTGTTTCAAATTTGCTCACAGGATTCTCCCCCCTTTCACCATAGCAGATATGTATTAATAGTAGTGTAAAGTAGACTCCTCTACTTAAAACCTATATAATTTTGTGTTGGCAAAGAAACAGAAAGTTTAGTCTTCCCTGCCTCGTGAGAGCCAGAAAGTAAAGGTTTCAGAGGAGACACTACTATGAGTTAGTAAGAATCAGATTGTGTCTGGACAGGGTAAGAAAAAACTGGAAAATTTATCTCAAAGAACAGAGTAAGTGTTCTCTCAGCTGATTTGTTAACTGTTGCCTTTGGTTATGAAGCCTTTTCTCCTGAGACAGGAAATAGGAAACAAGAGGTGTGGCAGATCCTTTTTATTTGAGACAGGTAGAAAACACTAATTAGACACCATTAAGAGCAGGTGTAAAATTTGATTACTGTCTTCCTGCAGCAATTTAGGAGTACTGTGGAGCTTCCTAGCTGGGATTTTCTGCACAAGTATGTTTTACAAGGATAGCATAAGAATGAATGAATAAGAATCACTGTGATACTGAACACTTACTTTTTTTCCCTTTTCAAAGACATTTTAAAAGTACAGAACATTTTGATAACAAATAATTGTTCAGTGAGGTTATGACTGAGCAATCTAACTTCCGAAAAGGTCCTGCTTAGGGCAGGAGGGTTGGACTATGTTCCAACCTAAATTATTCCATAATTATATTTGTGCTATCCTTTGTTCTCAAAATGGTTTGTGTTTTAAAATATCTCTTCTAATAACACATCCCTTCTATTAATAACACAAAGAGATGGAGACAGATTACAGAACTGTTAATTTTCAAGGAAATCCTGAAAAACTCTGCTAGAATGTCAGAAGCAGATGCTGCCTACTTTGATAGCAGGTTTTTTTCATTTCTCATGAAGGAAGTTATGAGTTTTAGGCCGTTTCTTAGCAGAGATCTACCTCATGAAGTTGCTGGCACCCTAATTGACGCTAAATGGGAATACCAAGGGTTTTAAAACCATAATGAGCAATGTTCTTGTTCCTGGAAGTCATCCTTTGGCTTATATAGTTCAGCAGATTAATATGTCTTTGTGTTGAAATGATCTGCCCTGACATCGTTAATAAACGAACAAAATATTTAAACTGTTGGTGGGAACTCTTTCAGTCAAAGGATTTTTGTGAAGCATGATAATTACTCTCAAATTGAGACTGACATTTCTAGAAATGTTTAATAGAAAGATGCAAAAGATTGCAATACAAAAAATAGTTCTTTCAGAGACTTACTGACCCGAAGCAGATGAGCACTCTTGATTGGAATGAATCAGTTTAGCAACTTCCTAAAGTTGCTTTTTACTCCTGGCTTCCATAGCATGTAAAATATGATCTGTTGTTAAGCGTATGTCAAATATCACTGTGTATGAATTTTGACCACTCTGACCATGTGGCACTAAGGTTTAGTGCTAAAGCAGCAGCACATTTGGTTTGAACACATATCCCCGTTTCCATCAAAATACCAGCGTCCAGCAGGTGGCACAGTAGTTAAACTTTTGCTGCAGGCTAAATTGTCTCCTTGTGCTTAAAATTTCTATACTCCAGATGATCCACTTTGGCCACAAGAACCCCATGCAGAGCTACAGGCTGGGGTCAGAGTGGCTGGAGAGCAGCCAGGTGGAAAGGGACCTGGGGGTACTGGTTGACAGCCACCTGAACATGAGCCAGCAGTGTGCCCAGGTGGCCAAGAGAGCCAATGGCATCCTGGCCTGCATCAGGCATAGTGTGGCCAGCAGGAGCAGGGAGGTCATTGTACCCCTGTACACAGCACTGGTTAGGCCACACCTTGAGTACTGTGAGTACTGGGCCCCTCAGTTTAGGAAAGATGTTGAATTGCTGGAGCATGTCCAGAGAAGGGCAACGAGGCTGGTGAGAGGCCTTGAGCACAAGCCCTATGAGGAGAGGCTGAGGGAGCTGGGCCTGTTTAGCCTGGAGAAGAGGAGGCTCAGGGGTGACCTCATTGCTGTCTACAACTACCTGAAGGGAGGTTGTAGCCAGGAGGGGGTTGGTCTCTTCTCCCAGGCAACCAGCAGCAGAACAAGAGGACACAGTCTCAAGCTGTACCAGGGGAGGTTTAGGCTGGAGGTGAGGAGAAAGTTCTTCACAGAGAGAGTGGTTGGCCATTGGAATGTGATGCCCAGGGAGGTGGTGGAGTCACCATCCCTGGAGGTATTCAGGAGGGGACTGGACGTGGCACTTGGTGCCATGGTTTAGATAGTCATGAGGTTTAGGGTGACAGGTTGGACTCGATGATCTTTGAGGTCTCTTCCAGCCTTCTTGATTCTCTGATCAGTGCCATTCAAAGATACTGAGAAAAATCAAGAAATCAAGAAAATTAGAGTGGTTCACTTAATCTACATTCTTCATATAATTTAGTGCACTCTGCAGTGGAAGAGTATATAAAATGTGTGCACCAAAACTTAAATTACAACTTTTTGTAGAAAGGAGTAGGGAGTAGCTGCTTTCCTAAAGTGATTGCTCTTATTGAGACAAATCAGCCCTTGGGTCCTTTGATAGAGGTTTCCTGGATATTGAAACCAACATTGTCTCTATCTATGCAAGCTTGTAATTTCTTTCCTCTTAAAGAAAAATATTAGAGCTTTATATTTGTAAGTACATTTTTCTTCAACATATAAGTTGTACTTAGTCTTTTTCTTCACTCACAATGAATTGTTAAGGAATAAAAACAAGTAGAGAATGTGTTTAAATTTAAATGAAATTTAATATTTTCAGCTATTTAACTTAAATATATATCTGTAACAGGATATTTGTTCACATATTGCTTAATGGAACTATAATTATAGCAGTCTTATTGTCTGTATTCTGGTATATTTCAGTGGATTACCTGGCTCAGGCATTTGATTCCCTTCGCACAGACTTGAAGACGGATGATGGAAAGGCCTTATTTTTGGAATACCAATGTGTGCCTGTCATATTAAGTCACTTAAAAGTATCCAGCAGAGGTCTGCTTTCTAGTGCACTTGATGGACTACTACAGATGACTGTGGAATCAGGTACATTTGTGTAATGAAAAAAAAATTAAATCATTTCCCTGTACTCAGCACTGGTGAGGCCACACCTTGAGCATTGTTTTCGGTTCTGGGCCCCTCACTATAGGAAGGATATTGAGGTGCTTTAGGATGTCACAGAATCACAGAAGGATTTCATTATTGTATGTTCATCAGTCCTGGCCAGCTTAGGATATACGTTCATATGCAGTATTTTCTGTGGGTATGATCGTTGCCTTCTGTTGTTGGATCTTCTTATCACAAGGAATAGAAGTATCAGCACATGGAGTTAAAGGAGTAATTACTTCCAGAGTGATTTAGGTATCTGAGAAAGCTTGCTGGATCATAAGGTGATCTGAAGGATGCCTTCAAGGCATTTCAAAACCTGAAAAGAACTCATGAAGTTTCCTCCTGGAAACTGTGGCCAGAAAGCCAAATGGCATGTTCAACGTTCTCTACTCTTATTTACCTAGTAAGCTAAGAATAACATTTAACAAGGAGGTTTTGGTAATAGAACTCCAGCAGCTTTTTTTAGCACCTTACAGATGCCATGATTCTTTCTAGGGCTTGCTTGTGGTAGTCAACATCTCATGTCTACTACTTGGGAAGTATTAAAGCAAAAAGGATCACTTAAAATAAGTCTGTTAAAAAGAAATAATCAAAAGAAAGAAAAAGGACAGCAAGCCAGAATTTCTTTGACGAGCTATTTCTCTGTCAGTTTCAAAACGTGTGTTGGCACTCACCATTTGCTTCTGTCAAGGTAATGCTAACTTGAATAAAATGGGTTGTCTGTTTATAAAAAAGACTTGCAGAGAATAGTGGGAAAAAGTAAAATCTGTATGGTGAGAGGCAGCTGATAGTCCAAATTTGTGTATCATGTTGCCTTGTATTCAGTGCACCTGCACGTGTTCTTGAATGTTTGGGCACATCCATGCCCTTAGGACTGTGGCCAATGGAAGATAACTATCAAAGCTAGAGTTCAAATCATAAAAAAATACTTAATTTATAGATCAGTACCTCTTCGCTTCAAAGGCTAATTAAACTCTTTGCTCATTGAGAATTTGGAGCTCCTCTGTGTTTTCAGTGATCTTATGTATTCCACTCTGAAGGAAGAAGTAGATGTCAGGCTCTTTTTGCACTGCAGGACTTGATGTCAAGTACAAAGGAGGAATCACATCTTACCACACCACATGACCCCATCACAACTTGAGTGACAGACTTTCTTTCAGAAAAGCTCAAAAGGAGTCCCTAGGTCTGACAAGAGCAATAAAGTGAATAATGCAGATAGGCAATTCAAGAGTACAAATTCGCTGAAACTTTCTCATCCATGCCTTCACGACAAGGTACTGTTAAGGCATCATCTAAATTTTCAGTTAGATGACATAAAAGTGGAAAATGTAGCCTCAGTAATCAGGGATTAGGTATTTACTTTCTACTCCAAAGATAAAAGTGGAATATCAGCTTATTTTTACTTCCCTCTTGTGTATCCATTTGCATTTTTGGTGGTAAAACTATTTGTCATAATTTTCTCATTAGAGCCACAAGATGGGCTATCAGCCTTCAAGGTGCTCTGTTTGGTTTCTTTTGGTATTACTTCAAATTCCAGGTTGGAACATTTTTGGTTGCTACTAGAGTCAGCATTTCACAGAATCACAGAATGTTAGGGCCTGGAAGGGACCTTGAAAGATCATCTCCAACCCACTGCCAGAGCAGGATCACCTATACCAGATCCCACATGTACACATCCAGGCAGGTTTTGAATATCTCCAGAGTGGGAGACTCCACAATCCCCCTGGACTGCCAGTGTTCTGCAACCCTCACAGTGTAGTTTTTTCCTCATGTTTCCACAGAACTTCCTATGCCTCAACTTCCACCTATTGCTCCTTGTTCTGTCATTGGGCATCACCGAGAAGACTCTGACTCCATCCTCTTGGCACTCCAGTCACCCTTTACATATTTATAACCGTTAATGAGGTCTTTAATCGTTTTTGATACAATGTTAGTGAAAGCTTACCACATTTGACAGGAATGATGCCAGTCTAGTGATCTTGTAAACCAGCTAGCTGCAAGCTCAGTTGAAAGTATAAATAGAAATATGCCTGAGGTCCACAGCGTCATGAAAAATTTATCTGAGTTGTCATATATTCTGTAAAAGAGTGGATAGCACCAGTGTAGCTATCCAGCTAGGCTATAGAAACATGGAGGTCTTAACACCACAGGAATTTTGTGATGAAATGATTGAGACTTTTGGTACCCTTGCAAAGCTTATTTGTGCATGTTTCTTAAAACTTAGTTGCATCATCATAGTATACAATGCTCCAGAGTCTACATTATAGTATGCAATACAGACACATTATTTCCTGGAAGGATTCAAGTTATGTTTGTTTATCAAATTGCATACATGTCACCAGACTGCACTATGGTTTAGGTATCAGAACTTGGATGGTCTTTCAGCTGCACTGGCATTTCTCAGACATCAGTGGGTTTTCATGCCATTGAAAGATTTTGAAGCATGATACCAGCCAAAAATAACCCTACTGTTTTTTCCTAATCAATGTTTTTGGAACTGTAACAGTATGACATGGATACAGAAAATATGTATGTATATGCCAGTCTTGGTTGCATCAGCTCTTTTACAAAAATGTTAAAGCCTAACAAGGAGGTTAGAACGTTATACTGATTATTGTTCTTTTTAATGTATAAAAACAGTCATAGTTGGAACAAAGGCTGACTTTTAAATGTCAGGGGTAAAAAAAGTTGAGGTTAATTTTGGCCGGCTCCTCAGGGCATAAGAGGGAGAGGAGTTGCTAGAGATGTTATGCAGTAGTTTTAGAGAGTTTTCTTTATGTCAAGAGCTCTTCAGTTTCAGCTTACTTGCGTGTTATAATAGTCTTTTTTAATTTCTGTTTTTCCCCCCATCTTCCAGTAATGTTGTGGATCCTGTTCAGTACTTTTACTGCATTTAAGGAAAGAAACTTTGACTTTGCAACTGAGTCCTTAACCATTTGCTTTCATTTCACTAGAAACTTAAGCAGCTGAAATTAAGTTGTAGGTAATTGTTAGGATAAACAGTGCAATGGTAAATAATTTATGTTTTATTTCATGCTGTTTGCGTGCTGAAGTGACTGTTTTCCCTCAGATGAGCTCAGTGACCTACGTTGAAGTCTAGCTGGTTTAGTTTTTATTTAATTTTCAGTGGGAGTAATTGCTTGCTTTTAAATTCCACAGCTGGGGGAGTTAACAGCTTGCTGTGAACCTGACAGTAGAAAATCAACCCAGCATAGATATTTTATCCCTTTTCTCTTACTACATTCTACTAATTTTTTTAAACGCCCCTAAGGTGTACAAATTGGTACATTTCTGCCTGTTCAGTCTTCTATTTAAACACAGCACCAAAGCAGCAGTTTAGCTGTATTTTCACTGTAGCTATCTCCTAAAGGCTGATTTTGTTTCATGGTCAGATGGGTGCCAGTTGAAGTTTATCCTTTTCAATCTCTTATTCTGCTCTCTGTACCTGTTACCAGGATTTCAATCTGTGTTTGTTTTCTGGATGATGCTTGTCATGCATTAGCTGTAAAGATTGCCTGATGAAAGTGGAATCAAGAGAGCAAGTTTTGCAGGCTTTTTTAAATGGTGGTGTTTTGCTTGATTCTGGGTCTTCAGATGAGTGTCATAAAATTCAACTTGACCTTTCTTTTGGTCTTTGAGTAGTCTACAAAGACACATTTTTTGCTTCCCATTGACTAGAAGGGGAAGAGATATATTCCTGCACATTTTACAGGGAAAAATATTTCAGAACCAAAACTTTTGAAGGCTTCCTTACCTTAGTTAAGGAATTCAGGGTACCACACCATGCTCATAGAATCACAGAATTGTTTTGGTTGGAAAAGAACTTTAATATAATGGTGTTTGGTTTTTAGTCCCATGGCTAAGCTGTGAACCTGTCTGAGGATAGAAGTAAGAACAAAATCTTCTCCGTAAATTTTGTCAGAGAAAGTAGAACTCTGAATGCGCTCAGTGATAGATTTCCACAAATGCAGTGCCCTGACCACCCTTGAAATTTTGGAAGCAAAATATAACTGCAAAATATTGCTATGTCTCAGTTTAGTTGAATGGCTTATAATGTGTTTATTGCTTAACAAGTTCTTACTATTTCCCATTTAAATAATTATTAAAATTAATGTTTAATAATTAATGTAGTAGTTACTTTTAATCATCCTTATTGTTCTAGTATGACACCAGTGGCTTCCCCAAGACTGTGAATTTTGCAGCAGGTCTTGTTTTCTAGGACAGTAGTTGCAATACACTCTTAATTTAAGAGAATTCCTGGTTTCCGGACACGAAACGTTTTCTGGAAACAATCTAGTAATAAGTAGCATGACCTTAGCAATAAAATTTGTTTTGTGGGTGTTGAAGAACACAACATCAGTATTAAATCACCCTGTAGTGAATGCTTGACATATACAATCTTTTTGAATACTGTTGCCGCTGTCTTCTTGTTTCTCATGCAGCTGACTTTTGTTTTTCATTGGTTTGTTGGGCTCTTTTTTTTATCTGATAAAAAGATTCCAAAGAGTGTAGTTAGTTTGTAGGAACCTGTCAAAAATACCATTGTTGAACGGTAGTCTTATTCATGCTTGATCTGAGATCTGCTGCTAGCAGGGAGCTCCTTGCCTCAGTTTCACCCTTTGCAGTTTCACACAAGGACAGCTACAACTTAAGTTTCTGCTGCAGTGATAGCTGACTTCTGTCATATGATTAGTAGCTTACATTTACTTTGTCTTCAAGCTTACTTCTGTTTTATAGAGAGAATATTGTGCTTTAGTGCATGCTTAATCACAAATTGAGACAAGTGTTTATTGAAGAAAAATCAGTAAATTACTCTGGTGCTTACTGTAAGATAAGGCACATTCTGGTACAGTTTAAGTACCATTTCTTAACCGTATTAACATCACTTCAGGTTTTTAAGTGATGCACAAGTGAGCTATATTTACACATTCACTGAACCTTACTTCTATATTTTTCGTTAAAAAATATTATGGCCATGGTTAACCAAGTCTGTGTCCAGGTTTAGTTATCTCATAGAGAAGTTATTCAAGCGAGTGAAGATAAAAAGTTTGTCTCCATGGTAAGAAGTTGTGATTGTTTACTTGTAAAATGAATCTTTCTGTGTGGTCTGCCTATATGGACACTCCCACTCTTCCTTTGAATTGGAATGCTGCTGTAACTAATGCTAGGTATTCCACAGTTCAAATTGTTTCATGTAGTTCGAAAAAGTCAGTGGTCAGAATCTGTCAAGGAAACTCAAGTCTGCTCTTTTTTATTTTTTCTTGACTCTTAGAATTTTGAGGCTTTAAAGACTACAAGCTGTGAATGTATGAAGTAAAAAATGCCTTTATGCTTAAACAGATTAAAATTTAACTGTATTTTTCAACATACTATCTTTACTGATATCAGACTTAGCAGGAATGAAGCTTTTCAAGTTAACTTTTTTGCAGTACTGAATGGGTAAAAATGTCAAGTCTGTGAGTACAACACCTAGGCAGGGTTCCATATCACCCGTGTGAAAGGCAGATGTGGAATTATCCTGAGGAACTGTGTTTGAACCTATAGTGAAAGAAATGACTTAGGGCTTATGTAGGATAAGCATTAAAATCCAGAGCATTTAAAAGGAAATCCTTCCTCTATTATCCTCTCTTGCTTCTGTAATTTTTTTATTCGTTCTTCTGAAAACAATGAATAATTATGTTGGATTAATAGATGCTTTAGTTTAATATTTTAACCACAGGGAAATCTCTCTAACATTGTTAAATGCAGCCTATGATAATGCTAGGACCAAACTGTATGCTTTCTGAAAGCAAGCAAGTAGACCAAAGTTTTATGTGCACTTTTGTTAATTAATTGCCAGCTTAGTTTAAATACTTAGATTTTGATGAAATACAGGTTTACAGGGTTAAAAATGAGCACAGTAAATGGAATCATGTCTTCAGATTCTACTGACGTAGTAGTAACGTTCTCTCTAATAAGAGAAAATATTATTTCCATTATTTTCTTCTTCTTCTAGTAACAGCTGTGTAATGTGTAGCTATTCTGAATTTTTGATGCCTGTCTCATTCACTCCGAAGAAAGAAATAAAAGGGACTGTTAAGTGTAAAGTTATGTAGAACCAAGCAGCCACTTTGTAAGTAAAGCTTCACTGTTCATTCAGGGTAACACTGTGCTTCATAAGCAGCATGCTGTTTTAAAGGTAAATGTGAATGCTAACTTTATAAAAGTATTTGATGTAAAAAGGAGTTGTAAATCAGTACATGAGAGATATAAATCAGTACTTGGATATGCACATCCCTTTTCAAGTCTGTTTAATTTATGAAATCTTTAGAACAGTAAAGTTTATTCAAGCAGGATCTTGTTTACACTTACTAAACTTGCATTTTTATAAACAAGTTTACGGTTTCATATCTTTCTACTAAATGGTTTAAATTATTAAGGTATGATCATTAGAAAAGTAATACCATTTTTAAATTTTGTATTTGACTAGCAGGAATAGCCAGATTTTCTCTGTAACGTTCAAGGTGAATTTAGAGCAATGTGATAATTGAAATAATCTCATCAAGAAAGGCTTTTTTTGGAAGCAGTTAGTACATTTTTTTTCCTGTTTGAGTAACATCTGTGCATTGTCAGATTTCAGACTTTATTTACTTGCTTACTTGCAATCTGGTGTTACAGAATTACAGGTCGTGCCAGGTTATATTTATTTATGTAAAGGCTTCCTTATTTGAGTTTGAAATACTGTGCTTAGTTCTGAGCTGGTTATTACAGGAGTGGAGATATGGGAAGAGGAAAATAAGGCAATCAAGCTCTTACAGAAAGTGTTGGAACAAAGCTCTTCAAGGCCTGCTCTGTAAGAGGGAGTTGTGATTCCTTCAGTGATTCTGGTAGTTCATTAAGCTTTTTCTGTTTTCTTGAACTGAGTAATCCATAATAGTGCATAGCTTCAATTTATAATGCTATCTAGGTGATTCACTAAAATGATGTTTTTCTCTCTCCCAAGCCAGTCTTTAACGGTTAGACCACTGATTGCTTGTGGCCATACTGAATTCAATCAGCACACCTGAAGTTTTCATCCTCTGATGCTTCTAATCAGTGATTTTCCAGGAAAAGTGTATACGTTTTAGTTTGTCTTTACATTTCTGCTATTCTAGCAAGCAAGAGAATTCTGGGATTCATGTATTTTATACCTGTTGCCTTCTAGATGGGCAATCCCAGTATGGAATTTCATTAGACTGCTGCTGTTTTCACGCCACAGTTGTGCTAATTTAGTGCATTAATTAATAATTGCGAAAATCAGTGTTTAAAACTAAAGCTCATTTTCAAGGCAAAATATTTGGCTTTGCTTTTAGTCAGTTCACTACACGGCACGTTTCCCAGTCCTTCTGCTAACCCCCATCTTCTTCAATACGATAACGTGTTTTTCTTTATCAAATGGTATTGAACTCTAGCCAAGTTATAACTAGTGTAGCATTTATTTACCGATCTGATACAGCGTACCTTTAGTTCCTGCACACATACTTACACATAATATAGTATGTTTTATTTCATTTTTAATTAATCTCCTCTAGTTCCTGAAAAACAGAGCATGTTTATGTTGCCTTTTTTGTGTCCAAATATTGCATATATATATTGTGCACTCTTCACAAAGTGCTGCTGGCATGTTATCAACAATTGTTTAACTCTTCTTGTCATAAAATCGAGGTGACATTCTTTCAGAATCATGCAGTCTTTTCTTGTGCCATTGACTAAAGGACATTTCTGGAATTAAGAGTTTTGGGACCTTTTTGTTTTTGGGTCCCTTTCATCAAGATAGAGCTCTCTCCTCCAAAGCAGCATATTAGCCAAAGTGTGCACCCAAAATACTAAAACACCATTACCTTCCATCCCATCTTTCTTCTGCTGTCCACAGATGCCCTTGCTACCTTGGTTTTGTTCTCTTTTTACGTACATGACTGCAAGAACTTTTTTTTTCTTACTGAAGTTTGACTTAACTTGATTTTCCCACTATTCATTTTATTATAGTTTGTGATCTCCAAGGCATAGCTTTTTTTTTCTGATCTTTTTTTTGTTTTCCTTGTTAAGCTTCTTCCAAGCATCTCTTGTGACGTAAATATTCCTCCTAATTTGTTACCCTTTTCTATTTTTGTGTGTGTGAGTAAAACCTCCAGATACCATTTGAGAATGACATTGTTTTCCGTTACATCCTGTCGCATGTCTGCATGAATATCTGCACATGCTAGCAACCTGAGGAGCAATTCTGGTCATACTGAGGTTAACACAGGTGAAATTGCCACTTGGTCTCTCTTAACTCAGTCACTTATGTAGGCGTCTGCATTTGGGTGCTGTGCTGACAGGAATCTTGCTCTGTCTCCACTGTGTACATAACGATCATGACTGTTGATTATAGGAGAAAAAGGAAAAAATCAACGTTTCAAATCTTGCAGGTGACTATAATAAACAATTGCTTATTAGCAACATGTAAGTGATGCTACTGTTTCCTTTTTAAGTGTTCTGCTGTGGTGCATCCTTAACGTGTGGGCTAGTAGGCAGTGCTGTGTCACTCACTTGCATTGCTGTCATGTGTTCTCCATTCTCCCAGCAGATCTTCATGCAGTTAGAAATAAGGCAAACCTGTCAGTTTGTTAAAATATGAACTTAAAATTGTTATTCCTGACAGGTTTTGTTTTCTGAAGTGGCATAGCTTTAGGTATAAACCAGAGCTTTCTGGATAACTATGGCTCATGAGGCTTTATGCTGAGAGTGACCAATTACTTTGAGGGTAAATTTCAGATGAATTCTGTTAATTGCTTGTTGTTCATTGCAGTCTACCAATTAATTTAAGCTAATGCAACTAAAACATGGTGCAGTTTTTTTAAGGATACCAGTGGAGGCTTTTGCAGATTATTTTGAATTGTGCCAAAGTCCTGTCAGGATTTAGTTTTTCTAAAATAGTTAAAAGAAACAAAACCAGCAGATCTAAACTACCATAGCAGGGAGGTTGGATTAGATGATCTCTAAGATTGCTTCCAACCTAATCCATTCTGTGATTCTATGAAAATATTTAGAAATGTGAAGCTTATATTCTTTTTGTTCAGCAGCTAGACAGGCATTTAAATTATATGCTTGTTTTGTACATTTTCTGATTATTTGGAAGATACTGTGCAAAAGCTTATTTGAAGTGAATATATAAGCAGTAGTATTCATTTACTTGATGTGAATATATAAGCAGTGAACAGAATGAATACATAAGCAGTGTACAGAAAGTCCATTTAAACATGTGCCTCTATTAGTTTGTTTTCACATAATTGAACTTTGCAAACTTTTAGAAATTATTTCTACTTTTGCTCTTCTGTTTTATGCTAAAAATCTTTGTCTTAAAAGTAGCGCATGTCTTTTAAATTGGTTTGTAAAGTTCACAGTCAAAACATTCTTACAATGCATGTGTGTATGTATGTGTGTGTATAAATATATGATTATTTGAATTTTTTAAAACTTAAATTTTTTAAGTTTTAAATTTAAAACTTAAATTTTTTAAAACTTTTAAGGAACCAGTAAGAGCAAAGAAATACCTAGGTCAGCTGAAAAGGATCTACCCATGCAGAAAAGGAATGTAGAACATTTTATGGCTGTTTATGGATATTTATAGGAATAAATTGTAGTACTGCCATCTTCATCCCAGCAGTCTTGTTACCTTTGGGTCTCTCATAAATCAGAGTTCTTCCGAGTCAGGAGTCATGTTAAATTAGAGATTTCTAAAGCCATTTGTTTAACAGGCAATGGAAAGACGAAAAACCTTTCTTAATTTACTGCTTGAATGTCAGTGTTCTCATACATTTATTTACAGTTACCTTTCTGGTAAGCATCTTTGGTAACTAAGGGATAGTCTTTCAAGTTGCTGATGTTAAAACAGACTTCATCAGTAGCGCAGTGTGGATTGATAGGAACATTTCAGTTGCTTGGGAATAGGTAGTCATTTGTAGGAACTCTAGCAAGTTTTAGAGAAATTTCTAGAGTTGTCGTTCCATAGAATTTCTGTAAAGTTATGATAACATCATTTGTAGTGCTAGATTTTTCTTGCTTTAGAGAAGGCTATCAATTTTTGCTATCCATATAGAGTTTTTTACTTCAAATACTTTAACTGATAGAAATATTTTTATATGAAGTACTCTTACAATGATAGGGTTGTGTTTATTTGGGTTTGCTTATGTACTGTTTGTAGTTTTGTCAACATTTCTCATGGATTTTAAAAAGTTAGGGCATGATATCAGCATACTAGAAGTGAATTCTAGGTTAATTTTTTTCCAGGTTTAAGATACAAGTATGTACTTAATAACATCAAAGTTCTGTCCTGGTGAGCAGTGGCTCAATATACTGCTGAGTCTTGAGTATTTGTCAGTCATGCATCACTAAATTTAGTACATGTTGTGAACCATCTAAGGATTTTCTGCTTGCTTCATCTGACAAATAGCCCTGAGTTTTTGATGTCACGGTTTCTGAAAAATGATACCTTCTGCAGCCAATATTAAAAGAAATATTAGAAGTGGTGTACCCTGAGTAACTGTATCCTGGGGACTGTGTTTGAAAACATCAAGGGCAGAATGCAGTCAATAGTGACTTCTGTTATTGAATTCCTGGCAAATTTGTTCAGTTTTGTTACCTATTGAGTTGTACAAGTAAAAATCTTCCTTAGAACGTATATTGTTGTCATCTTAACAAAAAAAAAAAATCTACATTCCACAGGTCCCTTGTGATATTTGGTAAAGAGACATTTTCAGGTCAGTTCAAGCATATTTGGCAAATTATTTCTTTATATGTATCTATTTTATAGAAATATGTAATTTTGCACTTGTATAAAATGTATTTCTTCAGCATGTATATTATTTTCTGTCTTAAGGAGGCTGTGTCCTTTTCTTTGTTCCTTTTACTAATTTTGTTGTAGCTTCCAGTCTTCAATTCATTCACAGTTAATGTATTGTGGTCTGCAGATTTATAGAAAAGCAGTCTTAGCTCATTATTCCTGTTTCATGATGTTTTTCTTGTCTTAAAAGCTGTCAATGGTACTTACTTCGTCACTTCAGTTCCATCATTCTATCCTTAATTGAAGACCAGAGGTAAAATAAAATAAGAAATTTCCTTTACTGACAGAGAATAAAAATACCTAGATACTTAGCATTTTTTCACTGAATATTGCTTCCATTTTTACTTCACCTTCATTCCATTCTGGTTTTATATTTATTACTGTTACAATTTTGAGACAGCAGATTGTAACTGGAAATAGCACTTAAAGTGAGAGGACAGTATGCATTAAACCATAGGTGGGTTGAAGATGGAAGGAAGAATACAAGAAACATGAAAGTAGAAGTTACCAGAAAAATCATTCTTAACCATTTGTTGCCTTGATAATGTATGTCTTCTGGAATAATTTGTGTTTGTGTTGCTTTGGACAAAGGACACTTCAGCTTTGCAAGCCACAACACATCTGCCTGCCTTTTCCAAACTCTGTAGTACATCAGTTGTTATCTTGCTTTTTATTGCTGTAAGGTTGGCCCCTTGTTAACAAAGTCTGTTGTCCTGCATCTTTATTGTTTCCATCTGCACATTCCAACATTTTAAGACAGTCCTGTTCAAAGCACCTGCACTGAAAAGGAAGATTGCATGTAACCATAGCTTCTCTGGTCTGTGCTGGAGGCATTTGCTGTTTCTCATTCTCTTCATCTGATGATGTAAGCCAGCAAAGGCCTGCAAATACTGTATTCACTGTATGGTATAATGCATGATAAGATGTACTCCAACACTGATGGGAGTGGCATTGGGTCATTTGTTGGTGTAGCAAATTGACATGTCATTGTTGTGCAAAAACACGACAGGTTTTGAAATATCTTCCTGACAGTAATATCTAGGAATTACCGGATCCTTATTAATTTTTTTCTTGAATTCTATTCCAAACAGTTTTCTGTAGCATTTCTTCAGATGTTGTACCAGTAACCTTCCTGAAATAAATTAAAACCTTGAATTCACTCCAAGGCTACATTTTATATTTAATAATTTTTATGTCCTTGGACAAGGAAAGGGAAAATTTTAACCAAAGGATACATCCAGTCGTCTTTGTACGGATAAAAGCACCGTGACCTCCTATTCAGCATGATGTGTAAAGAATTTTTTTAATGTCTGTACTTGTTTGCTTATGCTGTAATTTTCATATTGCAGTTTCTTAAGTATAGCATATTGAATGTTTTTAACATATTAAATGCTTTTAACGTTATGTAAACACAAATAATTCCCTACATCTGTATTATTCTAAGGCAAATGCTATATGAAAGCTATTTAATGCTTTTATGCTATTTTAACAACAAAAAAAAGACCAGTTATTACTTATTTTCTTTATGGTTTTACTATAAATTAATCTGTAATGTCAGAACCAAGAATGAGATAACAAGAGAGCAGATTTAACCTTATTCTGAAGTGATTAGATTTTGGGAAACAAAATAGAGGGAAATGTGTCTTAAAATCTCATCCACTATTTTAAGGGAGTTTTGTTGGTCTTAAAGTATTACCTAGCTTTTACTTTTATCTCTCAATTATTATTTTGGCTGTCTTGAAACAGTACAGTGGAAGTTTTTTGATAATGAAAGGCTATCAAGTATCACATTAGCTTCTGCATGTACTATCTCTGAGTGATTTGTAGCAGCTTAACATATTTCCTTGTGAGTCTTTTTGCATGGCTTAATGTGCCCTTCACATGATCAAAAGGAAAGAACAATGATAAATGAGTATTGAATAAACATGTTCAAGATAAGAATTTTTATTTGAGTTTAAAATTGTCCTATTTCCTGTTTTCCTTTGTTCTCAAGGGCATGGTCATTGTTTTAATACAAGGGTTGGTAATGTCAGAACTCTTAGGAAATTTCAGTCTTTTTCAGTAACTAGTTTTACCTGAATTTTGCATCGTGACCTCAGCACAAACCAAATTGTTTCATTGTTCTAATAGGTGCACAACATGAAGCATTTAAAGTCCTCTAAAGATATCAGTAGCTGTTTTACTTTTCCCTGCAGCAAGGTCTCTGATACAGTTTTGAAATTATTTTCTTTTACAGATTCCTTACAGCCTTTCCTGGAAGCCTGCAGCAATGAAGCCTTTTTCCGTACTTGCTCTGTATTGCTTCGAAGCGCTAAGCTAGATATTCAGATTTTGGAAAAGCTCTGTGTTATACTGCAAAAACTCTCCAGGATAAAGTAATCTTTTATCATTATTCTGATAGTTATTATTTGATCAGAAAACTTGGGGATCATTCTCATTTTTTAAAAACTCATCTCTCTTTTGCTGTTTAGTTGCTCGGTCATACACAATGCTGAACTTTCTCTATTAGCAGTTAAGATTAAATTGTTTGTGTCAGGGATGTGTGAGGCAAGACTCTCAATTTACATATAAATTTACTTAAGTTTACAGAGTACAAACTAAAAAAAAACAAAAAAAAAAAAAAAAACAACAACCAACAGTGTATCACAAAATACCGTTTTTGTATGCGGATGACAAGAATGCTTAGAAGAGAAGCCTTTTCCTTCCCCCTGAAGGGAAAAGTACCCTGCAGTTTTACTCAGGTACTTGGTAATAATCTCCTTTGAAAATTTAGCCTCATCTGGAACCTGCATACAATCAGCTTTCTTTTCCTTTAAAAACAAAAGTCCTGAGCTATTTAAGCCCTTTTGGGAATGTTAATCTTTATAAAATATGTTTCAGTTTTCTGTTGCTTACTGTTTATTAATTTATTAGTTCAGTAGTAATCAGTAGCCATTTTTTACATTAAACATAAAGCTATTGACAAAACTGAGGTTTCCATTTCACTTTGTTAGGAACAAAATTGAAATCTAGGGGAAGAGAAGTGCCGTTTTCCTGTAAAATAATCTAATATAAATCATAACTTACATTGGCAATGCACTAAAAGTAAGGTTTACTTGAAAATTCTAATTATTTAAAATGTTATTTCACGTGAGTGAAACCCTGTTATAGCCTTTCCTTATACTACACTTACTCAAGTGAAATGATTTTGGTGGGTTTTTGCCAAGATCTTTTTCCCTGTGCATTCATAATTTTCTGCTTAGAGACATTGTATGTAGTGTAGAATAATTACAAGAAACTCCCAGTATAATGCACATTTTCCTTCATTAAAAAAACAAACCACGTTTTCTGTAGAATCTTTGTAGATGAAACTTCTCCATTTTCAACTGACAGTTATTTTATGTAAAATCTTTTGCAGAAGCAATAAGAAGATGTTTGAATCGTTTACTCTTCACCAAATGATCCAAGAACTGCATAGGACTACAAATCCAGATCATGCATTCCTCTGTATAAACCTCAATTCAATTATGTTGAATTTGGGATGGTTGAGGAGTCACTCTCTTACCTCCAGTACAAGCACAAGTCACTAGCACTATCTTTCAATCTAATTATTATTTTACATGGTTTGTACCAACTGCCAACGTTACTTGAAATTGGGAATTACTTTATTTTGCCGTTTTGTATAAATGAATAAATCAAAACCTCAGAACTGTATGACTTACTCTGTATCATGTGGAATCTCATCGATATTTCCCTCATAATCAAAAAAGGAAAATGAAAAGTTGTTAATATGCTAAATGGCTTTCTTCAATACTTTTTAAAGAAGTGAAATAATGCTGCTGTTCTAAATGACTTATGAGGTCTGAGGAATTGGATCCCTTGGGTCAGTAGATCACAAGTATAGCCTTTCCTTACAGGTATGAATCTTAGTTTCCTTTGACTTTTTCAGAGTTTTGTAAATTCATTTTTTGGTTGATAAGTAACAGGCAAGTGTCTTATCAAATTGTCTTTTGAGATAATTATTAAAACCAGATTTTGATTTAACATAACTACCTGTGTTGAATGAGAAATTTTGTTTTTATTTCAGAATGACTTTAGTGTTTCCTGTATTTGTGTATCATTTAGTATTTTACCCTGCTTTGTATGAATTTTGAGTGTAACTTCGGGTTGTAATAGCTCTGCGAATGTAAATAAAAACATTTCTTAAAATGCCTAGCAGTAGTAATCCCTAATGTACAAATATTACGTGTTGATGTTGTATTTTGTGTTAATTTGCAGTAAAGTTCTCTTAGAACCCAGATTTCTTTTCTGAGCCTTGATTAATAGATACTTTGTCTGCCACAGTTCAGTCCTGGCCAGCCAGGGAAGTCCTAGTTGAGGGGGGACTAGCAAATGTGATGCCCATCTACAAGAGGGGCCTGATCTCTTTCTACAACAAGATGACCTGCCCTAGTGGATGAGGGAAGGGCCATGGGCATTGTCTACCTGGACTTTGACAGTGTCACCCACAGCATTCTCCTTCAGAAACTTATGGCACAAGGCTTGGATAAGTGCACTCTGCACTGGATAAAAACTGGCTGGCCAGGCCCAAAGAGTGACAGAGAATGGAGCTAAATCTGGCTGGCACTCAGTCACTAGTGGTGTCCCCCAGGGCTCAGTACTGGGGCCTGTTCTCTTTAATATCTTTATTAATGATCTGGATGAGGGGATTGAGTGCACCCTCAGTAAGTTTGCAGATGGGTGGCGGTGTCAATCTGCTAGAGGGGAGCTTTACAGTGGGATCTGGACAGGTTACATCAATAGGCCAAGGCCCATTGGTATGAAGTTCAACAAGGCCAAGTGCCAGGTCGTGCATTTGGGTCGTAACGACCCCACGGTAAGGTGAAGACTTGGGGATGTGTGGTTGGAATGCTACCACTTGGAAAAGGATGTGGGAGTACTGGTTGATAGTTGACTGAACATGAGTCAGCAGTGTGCTCAGGTGGCCAAGAAAGCCAATGGCCTCCTGGCTTGTATTAGAAACACTGTGGCCAGCAAGAACAGTGTAACAGTGTGAGAGCTGAAATCCCCGTCCCACACCAACAATAACCAGCCTAGCTCAGTGTGGAAGCAAATGAAAGCTGTATTTACAAGCAAATCTACAATCTGTGATGAAATGCAATGAATATGTACAAATACACACAATTCACAACATTTACAAATATGTACAATCAACAGAAAAGCACAACCAAACTCCCTTTTCTTCCCCCCAAAGGGGCCTCACCCCCAACCACAAGGAATCCCCCCAGGTCCTCCTGGCAGAGGGCAGAGAGTCAAGAAGCAGTGAGGCTGTTAGACTTAGCTTGTCAAGGTCAGTGTGTTATCTTCAGCCAGAAAAGAAGCAGCAGCCAGACAGAAAACCAAGTGAGCAAGCTGAGTCCCTGACTGCCCAAACTCAACAACCTTGTTTTGAGTAATAGTTCTTAAAATATTTCTGTCTCTCCAATGGAAGTGTTTAGAACAATCATTATTTTGTTTTCAACACCCAATAGTGATTTATTTACATTTCTTCACCTTCTCTGCTTGAACTTTGTGAAGAAAAATTAAAAAGTCTGAAAACCATCACAAACAGGGAAGGGATCATCCCCCTGTACTCGGCACTGGTGAGGCCACACCTCGAGTGTTGTGTTCGGTTCTGGGCCCCTCGATACAAGAAGGACGTTGAGGTGCTGGGAGCGTGTCCAAAGGGTAATGAGGCTCATGAAGGGCCTCTGGAGCACATGACCTATGAGGAGCATCTGAGGGAGTTGGGTGTGTTCAGTCTAGAGAAGAGGAGGCTGAGGGGAGACCTTACGGCTCTCTACAACTACCTGAAGGGAGGTTGGAGAAAGGAGGGGGCCAACTTCTCCTTGATGGCAAGCAAGAGAAGTAGAGGAAATGGTTACAAGCTGCACCAGGGGAGGTTTGGGTTGGATATTAGGAAATGCTTCTTCGTTGAAAGGGTTATCAAACATTGGAGTGGTCTGCCCAGGGTGGTGGTGGAGTCATTGTTCCTGGAGGTACTTAAATGGTGTGCGGTCAAGGTGCATAGGGATGCGGTTTAGTGCTGACCTTGCACTGCTGGGTTGAGGGTTGGACTAGATGATCTTGTAGGTCTTCTCCAACCAGATACATTCTTTGATTCTCTTCAGAAGTCCTTACACAGGATACTTCTAAAAAATTCAACTTAGTCCATTTCTGATTTGTACTGTAATTACTGATTTTAATTAATTGCAAAATTGATACTGCAATTTAAAGATCTGTATGTTAGTCTTTGACAAGCCCTGGCGGTCAGGCATTTAGTTCTCATTTCATACATTTCTCTCTTGGTTTTCCTTTGTATCTTTTTACCAGAAGCATTTGCATTGAATCTGTGAAGTTTAATTCTAACTGCATATATTTTTCTAGCTATTTGAATTACATTTCTAAGAAGCTCTGTTATGAACACAGTTTACACCAGATTTTGCACCATGTCCAGAAATAAGAGTAAGCAATGTGTAATCTTTGGGCTGGAACCCAATTCTAGGTAATTTTTAGATAACATTAATCATAGCTTAAAGCTTTTGCTGGCAATGGATTATGTTTTGGAATAAGTATTTCTTCATCAGTAGTTTCGGTTTTCTGTCAGATTTACCAGCAGTGCAGGAATTTGCATTTAGCTTTCACTGGAGACAAAATCCTCTTACTTAGGAAGTGTTTTCCCAGTCCTCAGGTGCTTCTCCATCTGCTTGGTCATTAAAAATGCTAGAAAATTAATAACCAAAAAGAGCTATAGAAAGTTGTTACTTTTTCTGTATCCACAGGTATGTTGATTATGCTCCTGGCTTTGAGCCTTTCTCACTGTTGTTTATCTACTAATCCTCCTTGTGGTACCAGCTTAACACAATGTGCTCATGTAATGATGGTAGAGGTAATGATGTAAAAGACGCACACAGAGTGTGGTGTAGCATTTACTGTTGGTCTCTTGTGGTTTCTATGCAGCAGTGTTTGCAATCTGAAAAGATGAATTGCTGTTAATTTTAAGTTTTTATGATCTAGAATGTTTTTGTTAAGATGAAAAAAAGTTTTTTTTTATTTGTTAAATATTAATGCAATTAAACTGATTGTTGAAACGAGGGTGCAACTATTGATTTTGGTCTAGTAAATTTTAACTGAGATGTGAAGAAAAATGCAAGTTCTTGATTTGAAATCGTATTACAGTTAAAAAAGTTTCAGAAATAAAGGAATGAATTATGCAAATTAAGATGAACTTTGTGAAAAATTTGTAAAGAATAGATACTTCTATAAATAAAAAGGTGAATTTCCAAAATGTGCATGTGATTTTTGGCTCCGGATAATAGATCTTGGGTCAGAAATGAAAGTCAGAGTTACACTCTTGTGGTCATACTAGCAAGAGCTAGACTTGCAATGGTAGAAGTGAATCTTTTAAATTCAGTTGTTGACAGATAACTTACAGTAGTTCCTTAGTATGCTGTCATAAAAACTTTCAGCTAAGACCTTTAAAGACGATAAACCATGGCATGGTTTTTTTTTTCCTGAATGTATTGCTAATCAGTCTTGCTAATGCAGAAAGATTTATTAGGCCTTCTAATATCTGGAAAGACAAAATGAAGAATTTGGAACTGGGTTTGTTTGAAATCAGATGTTCAGTTTGTGTTGGACTGTACCTTTAAAGATGCGTAGGACATGCAGACTATAAATACAAATGAAAAGGTTGTCTTACAACAATATGATTTCGGGATCAGAGACTTCAAGGAGAGTAAAATGTCAGTCTACTAAAAAATGGGACTAGAATGAGTGGAAATAATAAGTTGAAATGGATGTTTTTAGATCTGTTCTGTTTGAATTTTTAATTGATTATCTAGAATAGATAAGCTAACTAAACATGGTGTCTACATTAGAAGCGTAGATAACATAGTTTGCCTTTGTCATTATCAGGCAGAAGTAGGTGCTAGGATAAATTTTGTACCAAAATCAGTTATTTCTATATTTCTGCTTCTAAATATTTGACTTACCAAATTTTGTTCACACCAGCTTGTTGCATTGTCTTGAACATCCGTCTTGTGGGCTAGCGTACACCACTTGTTCACACCAGTCTGCCTTGTGTCCTTCCTTAAACATCCCTGTCTTGTCATCCTTTCTCTGAGTGACCTTGGTCCCTGTAGGGAAGGGGAACAAGAAATTGGTTACATTCCCTGCAGTCTTTTGAGGATTTGGTTTGGTTTTGGAAGGACAGAATTCTGTCAAGTTGGTCACACTTTGGTCATCTCTTTATATAAATATTTTCTTCTCAGATGGAATCTAGAGTTTCGGGGTGGGGGTGGGGGTGTTGCTTCTGTAGTGTTTGGATATTATTTTGAGTATGACTTTCTACAACCTTACCTTTCTTTCAGAATACTGTCTGCAACAAAAGACTTTGAAAGAGTTCACTATAACTCCAGGTATTTTTCACATTTCCAAATTTCCTAAGGATATGTGGCTTACATGATTGCTGTCTTACCTGAGTTCGTAAAAAAGGATAAACTATTTTGAATGTGCCGGCCACCTCTGGCAGTATTTGGCAGCAGGCAAGACAATCTTAAGTTTGGAGAGAATTTGAGAAGAAAAAAGAGACCTTATGAATGCTTGCACTTCAAAGAAAAACAGTAACTCCTACACTTTCTAGAAGCAGCCAGCTGATCAGTTAGAACATGTAGCTTTGAACTAGCTATGATCTGCTGTGTCTTGCTTGCCTGTAGGTCTCCAGAAGTGTTCAAATGCCCTCATTGACTTGAAATGAAGAAAGCTTCTGATAGTCGCAACCTGTCACTTCACAGGAAAATAAAGAACTGACCCACAGTTTTGTGTTGCTGTGAGAGTCCTCATTGGGAAAGTCAACATGAATATTGCATCTGCTCATGTTATGCTTGTTTTCATTCCAGAAAAGCCTACCAGAGAAATAATACTTGATTTTTATTTTTAGAAACCTATCTATTGCAAAATTGTAATTACCCTTTCAGCTTCTTAAAAGGCTACTACTGATAAATGGACAGGACAGTGTTTCAGAGCTAATCTACAAAGTCTAGATCTGGCAAATTAATGAGAAGCGTTGTTCTCTGGAGAGAGGACAGTTGTATTTGCAGAAGCTTACCAAGTCTAAATAAAGTGGACTAACATTGCCCATTCTGCACCATTGTGCTCTGCTTCTTCGTATTTGTGACTTTCACTGGCTGACAAAAGGCCAGCCTCTTAAAGCAGAATTTCACAGTCTTCCAGTTCTCCTGAACATGACTGGCTTGCAATATTTCGTAATATATAACTGAATTTAATGTATTATGGGGAAAAATCTCTTGCAGCAGATAAATTAACCTGGAAGCTGAAAGGGTGCTGAATGCAACACAGTTTTGAAGAAGATTTATTCATGATCAGTGTTAATGTCTAAAATATATAGTTAACTTACCAGACCAGATTTAAAAGGAGCTGTAAGTAGAGTTCATAATTCAGAACTATGACACCAGATTCTTTAGTTATATATAGAATTTTTCACCTAAAACTTATATGGCTTCAGAGATTGATGGCCCGATAGAAAGCACTTGTCTTCAGGATAACACATTTAAATGTAGTCCAGAAAGTCTGAAAATTTGAGCTATGAAATGACTTTGTAATCTTCCATTTTCCAAACAGTCAGAGGAACTGCACTGTCAAAGCAGTGACCCATTGTGCTCCTCCTAATGATAAAATGCACATGTTTTTAAAACTGGAAATTTTTTTTTTTTGTGACAGTAGCAGTGCTGTGCATGTTGAGATCCTACCTTGGACACCTCCCCTGAGAAATGCTGTGATGGACAAAGGAGTTCTTCTGTGTTACTGTGATGCTCATAGTGTGCTGTGTTAAAACTACCACTATCCATTGTCAAAAATGGATGTGTTTTGAGCTGATGAAAGCCTTTCATGCTATTTTCTGATCATGGTTAGGAACATGCCTGCTTATTAGGCTTACTTTTTTTTTTTTTTTTACCTAATGTTGAAAGCAAGTGACTTTTGTATTTATGACTACCTGATCACTATGAGAAGAGATACCTTTGAACAAAACTACTTACTGTTTACTTGCCTGTAGCTACCTTTTTTTTTTTTTTTTGAGTGTATAGTCATGGGTCAAAAGTTAAAAATAAATAAGTCAAAGCATTCTGATCTCTAACGTCACACTGAAAGAATTACCTGAGAAAGAAGAGATCTGAGAAGTCATATGTATATATTTTTTCCAAAACCAATTCTCTCTGTGCCTGTTACTCAAGGATATTTAAAGTGGTCCCAAGGAGCATGTCTCTGAATATACCACATCTCTTTTATCCTGCAGCTTAATGGTGAGCATTGCCCTGGCAGACTTACACAAGCTAGGGCTGCTAACTCAGCAACAACAGTAGCTATGAAAGGTCAGCACAGGATGATGCTCCTGTTAATGAGTTTACTTTAAGGTCATCTTCAGCTGCATAAAATGATATCCTTGATGCAGTTCATTATGGAAAAAAAAAGAGAAAAACCAAAATAATCTATTGAGTGCACAGGGGAAGAAAAGGAGTATTGTGGCAGAATTTCAAACAGGAGCATAATATTCCGCCCACACATCAATAGTAAGCCTTTGAAGAAGGTCGGAGATAACCAGTGCTGCCAGACTGGTTTTGTCCTTCAGAAGAAATAGTATTCTAGTATGAGTATTCAAGAGCTTTATATAAGAAATGCAAATAAACAGAATTTCTGTGTTCTGTGGTCCTTCCCACAACGTAGCAGTTTGTTGTTGTCCTCCTTGTTTGCCCTCCACACTGAAATGCAACTATGATTTTGTTTTTTACAAGGCAGCCTTGCACACCAAGGCCAAATTCCAGAAACAGACACCTAGCTCCGCTTCTTTCCTGTTTAAAATGCGTTTCTACTCATTGATCTTCAGTGTTACCTCCTCCTGACATTTTTGTTTACTTCAATGTGGTGGATTAAATTGGAAAATCATTGTGTATTCCTGAGTTGTCTTGCAATACTTACCTGAATCCTATTGGAAGCTTGTTTTTAAAGCAGCCTATAGGAAAAAAAGAAATAATTATATTTTTCTTTGTTTAAAAGGTGATGGACAAATGAGATGCTTGTGTACGACCTATATAACAGCTAATCACTGACATCTGCAGCAGCAGAGCATGCAAAGGCCTCTTATCATTCTTCCATAAGTATTCAGACAGTCTAGTTTCACAGAACACTGGCAAAAAAGAATCAACTTTTTTTCTGTCCTTGAAGTGTGGTTGATAGTGATAAATTAATGCCTGAGGTGCATTATGCATTATAAATCATATCACAATAAATAATCCAAAGAGTTTATTTGGATGTGGGGAAATAGAATATATATGCAATGTTATATGTTTAGGACTAGATATAGACTGAGAAACTGTATTCTTACCCTGTTTGTATTAATATATTTACTGGAATATGCTCCAGGAAGCCTATCCAATGAATTATAAGGGCATGAGCTCTTTGCTTTCCATTGTCATGGAGCAATATAGAAGCTCCTTGCAGAAGAATGACTTCTGCATACAGATCCTCTGAGTCATAATTTCCACCTGCAACAGTAAGATTTTTTTCTCCTAAATACACCCTGCTTATAACAAAGCCAGACTTCTAAACTGTATGAGGCTTTGAGTTCAATGGGGAGCAATCGAGCTGGTATCCCTCTTCAGCTCGTCCTCCAACTCCTGCTGCTGGGCATTTATGCACATTATCTTTTTGTTCATGGATACTGAATTAATGATCACAAATTGTAGAATAGAAGAGCAGACAGTGAGGTGGATTAGGAACTGGTTACAGTGTTGGTCAATGGTGCCAAGTCCAGCAGGAGAGCTGTAACTAGCGGAGTTCTCCAGGGATTAGTGTTGAGTCCAGTCCTGTTCAACATCTTCATCAACGACATTGATCAGGGGACAGAGAGTCTGCTCACAAGTTTGCTAATGATACCAAATTGGGAAGCTTGGCTGACACACCTGAAGGCTGCTCACTGCAGCTATTCAGTGAGACTTGGACAGACTGAGAGCTGGGCAGAGAGGAACTAATGAGGTTCAACAAGGAGAAGTGCGGAGTCCTGCATCTGGGAAGGAATAATAAACTGCACCAGTACAGGCTGGGAGGTGATCTGCTGGAGAGCAGCCCTGTGGAGAAGGACCCCCATGGGAGTCCTGGTGAATAACAAATTATCCACGGGTCAGCAATGTGCCCTTGTGGCCAAGAGGGCCAATGGGATTCTGGGGTGCATTAGGTGGAGTGTCTCCAGCAGATCAAGGGAGGTTCTCCTCCCCCTCTACTCTGCCCAGGTAAGACCTCACCTGGAATATTGCATCCAGTTTTGGGCTCCCCCATTCAAGAGGGACAAGGATCTGCTGGAGAGAGTCCAATGGAGAGCTACCAGGATGATTAAGGGACTGGAGCACATTCCCTATGAGGAGAGGCTGAGGAACCTGGAGCTTTTTAGTCTGGAGAACAGAAGACTGAGAGGGGATTTAATAAATGTTTAGAAATATCTGAGGGCTGCTGTCAAGAGGGAGGGGACAGACTCTTCTCCATTGCACCCTGTGACAGGACAAGGGGTAATGGATATAAAATACAGCACAGGAGGTTCTGCATCAACATGAGGAGGAACTTCTTCACTGTGAGGTTCACAGAGCACTGAAACAGGCTCCCCATGGAGGTTGTGGACTCTTCTTGTCTGGAGACTTTCAAGACCCTTCTAGATGTATTCCTGTGTGACCTGTGCTAGATTCTATGGTCCTGCTCTGGCAAGTGGGTTGGCTTGATGATCTTCGAAAGTCCCTTCCAGCCCCTAACATCCCATGATCCTCTGATAATACAGAGGCAGTTGGCTGTTGCTGTCTTTATACTGCAAAGGAGAGACCCATCCTTTTTGACCCACCTTACCTCCATTGTTTCTTTTTATTAACATCATCAGAGCAGGACCATCAGATGCCAAATTCTCTGTAAAGGGTAGTTTCTGACTGTAACATAAGATCAGAGAGTCTGAAAAGTCCAGCAAGTTTCTCTAAGGAAAAAACAGGATGTTACTGGTCAGGCTAGGAAGCAGAAATTAGGTGGGAAAAGTCTTGCAAGGTAGTAAGTATTAAACTTGCCTGGGAGTGACTTTCCACAAGGTCACCCAACAGGGTACTGGTGGAGTTGGGACTACGTTCTCTGTAGACACACAGTTAAGTGCTCTTCCCAGTTGTGCCTGCTGATACAAAGCAAAAGGAAAAAGCCCTAATGCTATCTAAAAACAGTGTCCATGACATGGGCTGTGGAAGTCATTGTGCCAAAACCTTGAGTCAACCAGAGGTTTTTTATGAAAAACGTTTTATTTTAAGTAAGAATTTCCAAGGACTTAAACGGTCTTTTCAACTTGAAACTGGGCTTTATCAGAGTAAAAAGAAGAATAATTATCTTTTAAGAGAAAAAAAAATGCACATCAAAAAGGAAATAAAAGGTGGTGTTGACAGTTTTCTCCCCGGATCACTCATCTCCTTAGGGATGGGATCTTAATTTTAGTTCCAGCTCTGTCAGCTTTCTATTTACAGCAAATATTGTGCATCTATTCTAACTCCCAGAAACACTTATCTTTACATCACAACCATTTGAGACCTTGCCCTGCACCTTCCGCTTCCCCTTACCAGTAGTCTCCCATTCCCTCCTGTGCTGCAGAATCTCATTCTCATTTTGTCTCCCAGCCTTTGCTACTCTGCCTTCTTGAAGCCTCATTTGCTGCTGGAATGTCCTTTACTCTGAAGGAAGGCATATTTTTTCCCTCTGCCCAGAGGAAAAGCCCAAGGTACTTGGTGGCAATTAGCCCAAGGCAGAAGTAGCCTTTCCACTGTTCTGTGAAAAACAGCCTTTTAAAGGAATAAAATATACTGTAACTGATTTTTTTCTTACCTTCCTTTAAGACTGGGATACCCTCAGACTGTATGGCATTTGCTGTGACAACAGGCTTCCACAGGTAATCAAAGTGAGTCTGTGGGCGTGTTAAAGATGTTTTATGGCTTAGCTGAATTAAAATCACTGTGCCTGAGCACATGTACTAATGTAAGTAGCTATTCTGGGGCCTAAGCTTGGCAAGGGATGTGAAGAGTAATAAAAGCTTCTACAGGTATGATACCCAAAAAAAGAAGGTTAAAGAAAGGGTACCACCCCGCACTGAACACAACTGGCAAACTGATAACAGATGAGGAGAAGGCTGAGGTACTCAACACCTTTTTCCCACAGTCTTCACTGTTAACTTCCCACACCTCCAAAACAATAGACTGAGGGAGCAAAATCCCTCCTACTTTTAATAGAAGCTCAAATTCGTGAGCACCTGAGGAACCTGAACATACATACGTCTATGAGATCTGACGGAATGCACCCCAGAGTTCTGAGGGAATTGGCTGATGTAGTCACAAAGCCAGTCCATGATATTTGAAAAGTCTTGACAGGCAGGTGAAGACCCTGGGAACTAAAAACCTGTCAGCCTTGCCTCTGTGCCTGGGAATATCATGGAACAGATACTCCTAGGAGCTATGCAAAGGCACGTGAAGGACAGGGAGGTGATTTGAGACAGCCAGCATGCCACCAAAACATCCAGTAGTGATTAATCAGTTATTAATAATTTTAATAATTATCAGAAATATTTCCATAATTCATATTTCATAATTAATAAATTAATAATATCTTAATCACAGTGACATGAACCTGTTGGAGCAGATCCAGAGGAGGATCACAAAAATGGGGTCTGGAATACCTCTCCTATGAAGGCTGGGAAACTTGGGGTTGTTACATCCTAGACAAGTGAAGGGTCCAGGGAGACCTTGTAGCAGTGTTTCAGTACTTAAAGAGAGTCTACAGGAAAGATGTGGACAAAGCTTTTAGCAGGGCTCTTTTGTGAGGACAAGTGTTGTAAAGAAGAAGAGAGTGGATTTAGACTAGCTAATGCCCAGAAAGGTGGTAGGTACCCCATCCCTGGAAATACTCAAGTTCAAGCTGCATGGGGCTCTGAGCAATGTCATCTAGTTAAAGATGTTCCTGCTTATTGCAGAGGAAGTGGACTAGATGACCTTCAAAGACAAACTAGATTACCTTCAAATGTTTCCATGACTTTTCCCCCATCTGGTCTTTCAACATTAGGTTAAAAAGCTCAAACCAAGACAGTGAGTTTTTCCCCAAAGAAGTGCTGTCATGAGGTGAAAAAAATCTCTTCTAAACTCAAAAATGTGCATTGGCTTAGCCGCATCAAAGGCAGGATTGATATTTTGCTCTGAAGAAGCTGTTTCTTTGCCAGAAAGAAAAAGCCATTTCTGAACAAGGGTCATCATGTTTTCTTCAGAGTTTGGATTGTTGAAGTGCATTTAGTTAAAACTATGTGGTAGGGAATGTGCTCACATTTGAAGTAAAGTCACTGGAACAGGTTTTAATCTTTAAGGTTCTTACATCAAAACTTGAGAAAATTCTGTTTAACTTCTTGTGGCAAATTCCTCATCATAGTTGGGGTAGCAAATTCAGTCAGAACTTCACGTGAGCCAAATCTGCTGTAAATACTAAGAACATTACTACACAATACCAGAGAAATTAACCTTTATCACACCTTAAACATTCATCTGATCTAATAATCCCCCCAAATACACTATTACAAATTAACATCATTTGTAATAGTTTTGTGTTTGTCCTCATTCTACACATGCAGGCTGCAGCTCTTTCAGAGAGGTTACTGAGCTGAAACACAATCACAAACCTGAAATTCATTGGTCACTTGGTAAGGTTCAACTCATCTAGCCTTTGACATCTGTAGAATAAATGTTTACATCAAAGCTTATTACTCCAAGTTTTCTTTATGGTCCGGAGATGCTACAGCTTATATGCATTTGCACAGGTACATCCCAGTGTGCACATGAATGGGGGTGGGGAAAGAGGGAACATTTGAATTTGAAGCAAAGTTGACATCCCACAGAAGCTCTCAGGTGGTTTGCCTTTGTGTGTTTCTGTGGTTTGTTTTATAATTTTGCACAGTTAAGTGACACAGACATTCTACACAGATCTGAGTTTGTGTTTCTCCAAGTTAAACCTAAGAAGCCAAAGTTTCTCCTCTGGGTGGCTGTCCGCAAGCACATTAAAGCAGGGAATGCCTGTCGCAGTGTGCTTCGTGGTGTGTTGACACCTGCACATATGGTGCAGGGAGTAAGTAATAGAGAATATAAATCACAGAATGTTTCGGGTTGGAAGGAACCTCCAGACATCTTTGAGTCCAACTCCTCTGCAAAGCAGGACCACATAGGGCACGCCATCACAGGTGGGTTTTGAAGATCTCTACAGGATACTCCATAACCTCTCCAGGCAGCCTGTTCCAGTGTTCCAGTTAAAGAGAAATGCAGAATCCCTGTTCCTCCCAATCATCTGGGAAACCTGGAGCTTCCATTGCAGTCTCAGGAACCTTTCTGCACTTTAATCAATAGAACAAGAACACAGTCATCATGCTGAAACCAATCAATTGGAATGAAAAACATCCCAAACTGTTTTTAAAGTAGGACAGTGTTTGCTCTATTTGGAGAATGCTGATCTCTATTAAATACTCCAAAAACCCTTAGTTTAGTCACCAGGGTGTGGGGGGAAACGCAAGCTGGTGCTCCGTGTTTTGTAGAAGCTAGCACCTCTGCTGCAGATCTCATCAGTGCAGCCTAGGGTTTGGATGAACATAATTACCCTGTCATGTAGTGAAAGCTTCCGGGTAAGATCTCTGATAATGTGGTGTAATACTGCTAATTTAGGAATGCAAAAGGAAGACATCCTTGTGAGAGAATATTCCTACTATGAGATTACTCACCAGGTGCACAGTCTGTACCAGCTCTTAGTACATATATAGTAACTCACAGTCTCTCCAAGGTGTTGCCAGGAGTGTGGCATTTTCATAGTATCTGAAAGGTGAAATGTTGCAGCAAAACTAAATTGGCACAATGATTTCTGCTTCAAAAGTTTTTGAAGTGCGATGCAGAGAAGCAGTATCCCACGGGAATGCAAAGATTCCTTTGTGTATGTTAGCTAGACACTCCCATACCACAGGAATGTGCCCACTAGCCCTTGGCTACCTCCTTTATTTACTGACTTATATGGCAACGCATTACTTAAATGAAATGGCTAACACAACTGTCTGACCACTTTCTTTTATTAGCATATTTTTATGTTCATACTTTACAATAGAATAAGTTATATATACAGCATTAAACAAAATTATTAGAAAGTAAGCTTTGGCAAGAGCTACAGGATTTTTTTTTTCATTCCTGTACATCTTTTGTGTAACAATAAAAATACTGTATGCTAAATAAAATAATGTTAAATAGTCTGTGTTCACATTGGCACCATCCATTTCAAGACCCTAACTTTTCATGGCCCAACAAACACTGAAAAAGAGAATTCTTTTAAAATATTTAATTATGTGTACTAGCAAATGACACATGAAATATAGGAGGCAGTCCACTGAATAACACTGTAGTCAGCTACAGGCACAAGAAAAATATAATCTTCACTTTTTTTTTTGTTTTGTTTTCCCTGTTTTTTTATTCCAGCAGCAATAATACTAAACTGCAAATTCAGGGTCTTAAGAGTGTTGTTGAAGACTGCTGAGTTGTCAGCAAATTTAGAAATCTGACTGAAGCCTCTCAAAATCTGTATGGATTTGTCACTGATTTCAAGACAAGAAGAATTTCACCCCTAAATTAAACATCAATTAGCTAGTTCAGTGTTCAAACAAATGCAGCTTGCTGCTTCATTAGCAGTTAAAATTCTCATTAAATTTGGCATATGCAAATTAATAACGAGTATGTTATGATACAAAAGAAATGGTGGAAGAATAATGAGAGGGATAGGTTTTTGTACTGCAGTATGTACTTCCTCTGCTATACAAATTGAGTGCTGAAAAGATACTAACAGATGTTAAAGGGCAATACTAAACATTCTGCACAATTAAGATGATGCTATCACACGTAAGATGTAGCTACAAAGTGATGGAATACTGATTGTCAAATTCAGGGTAATGGTTAATATTTTTCCATAGCATTTTGTTCAGTCATGCATTTTGGAATGTAAAAACTGTTGCTTTGTAAGTGGCACATCTCTGCTGGACTCATTGAAATTTAGCATCACTCCTTTTAGCTTTAAATTCACCAAATAAGAGTGCTAATAGTTTTAGAGAACTTTTAACTGGGAAAACGAGAGATGAGTTAAAAGGAAAAAGAATAAGGTCAATTTTTGTTGTACTCAAACTTACAACAATGCGTTACCTTCTGGAGCAGATGGTTTCAACTGCAAATTCTGTGCTTATGGGTCTATGTTTATAAGAGTAGAGCATTAACCTTCCCACTTTTCCCTCTGCATTTCAAATGTCTCTAAAGAAATCTACTCTTTTTACTCTTCATGTTAAACATGCACCACTCTTGTCTGAAATTCCTCTGCTTGGAATATATTTTGATATATAAATGTCACTACATGTTTTTCATGGTAGTGTACCAAGCTGTTTTTGTTGCTTCCTTTTTGTTGCGTGTGTGTGTGTGATGGCAAAGAAGAGAACTCACTGCTCTCAACTTCCAGGGAGTGACTGCCAACTTTCACTGCTTGCTTGCTAACCAGCCTGTCCTTAGCAAGTCAGCAGTTTGAATTTACAATTTCTGAAATGTCAGTGTGGACCAAGAATGCATTCATGTGCATTATGTATAGCACTTTGAAGCACACCAATCTGTAAATTACATTGACCTTTTTTTTCATATAGTAGAGTTAGTTAGTCTGAGGACTGTGTATGTACACCTATACACATACTTCTAGAGATGACAAACTCATAGTAAGTATGGAAAATGAAACTGATTAGATATTAAATGTGTCAGGGGCAGCAGAAGTGCACATGCCTAATGTGTCTTCATTGATACGGTGGCTGCGGTACTGCTTTTGTCTGTAAGTGTTAAAGCATTGAACAAAGCCCTAAGAGACAGAAATATTTTCAGGGAGCAATTCAATGGCTTTCTTGAAGGCCAGGCAGGAAGGGCATTAGCAGGATTGTCTTCAATTATACACAGACTGCAAAATGGGTATTTGTGTGTCCAGTTATAATCATTATCATGTTTAACATGATCACTTTGTTGAATGATGTTTCATACCAAGCTTCCTAGGAGATTTATGTCCTTGTTTTGGTAAATGTGTAACTTCACCTTTGCAGAAGTCAAAGAGAAGAGCTTCCTGTTGATTATCAGGAACAATTTTGTAGAAGAGACATCAATGGTCTTTTGTCCAAAGTCTTTGATGCTGGAATCATGGTTCATGTGAACGATGTGGAAGTGCAGGTCCCAGGCAGGAAACATCAGGAAGTCCCTGCTGGTTCAGGAGCAGGCATTGCTTGTGCCCACTCCAGAATATCTGCACACAAGGATTCGACGGCATCCAACCGCTCAATTTGCACCAGTTTGGTGAGCAGTTCTGGGATGCTGTAACCTGCCGTGCTGATGCGATCAAATAGCTGCATGCCATCTGTCATACCACCTATCTCATCCCTCTTCAGTCCAAAGCTCTCGGCAAGGTGGCGCCACGTTTTCACGATGGCTTTTTCTGTGTTGTAGGTCGAGCTGAGCATTCGGCTGGTCTTCTCCAGGCAGTCAAATGGCAGCTCTGTAGGGCTCAGGCCTGCAAAGTGAGGCATTTATTTTCAGATGATTGTTCAAGAGTCTTGAGTATTCCAGAAATTTATCAAATTACAACAGTATATACTGTTAGCAATAAGGACAGCTAAAATCTTCAACTGATAGCCCATGATAGGTATGTCTAGCTCCAAAGTTATTACTGTGTCTTATCAAATTAATTCTTCCTCGTAACTATAGGGTACAATAATTAGGGTAAAAAGCTGTCTACAAAAGAGGTATTAGAAGAATTCCCATGGCACTGGCCCTTCCTTCAACAATTTACTAGCTGTTAGAAAAAGTATATTGCAACCGTATCCCTAGTGAGCAGCTCCATTAATACACCTCTGCACATCAGGTGCTGTGTTTGAGCTCAAGAGACAGCTTTGACACTTCCCTGAATCTGTCACCAGCAGCTGCTGTAACATCTCTGTAATTGAAAGTTGCCCTTGTAGGAATGTGAGGAGTGAGGTGAAAAAATGATGCCAGATGCTCGAAAGCATAAAAGTCCCTGCTTGGAGTGCTCAGTTGTCATTACTATCACTGAATCTCTAGAGAGGATTTAACATTCATCCTGTGGAGGGAAAGCTATTTTTTTTTCCTGGACATTTTTTGTCTGTATTCATGGTCGCAGAACAGAGGAGAGAATCATCTACAGTATTTTTCCAAACCAGTCATTTGCTTCTGTAGTTTTCCTGCTTTGTACTCAAAAGCAGTAATTAGCTACCTGAACCACAGGAAACTTGTGTGTGTGCTTGTGTGTGAATAAACAGAGTCGTGTCTCCTGTTCTGCGGGAAAATTAATTCATGTCTCTTCTGCCAAAACAGTTTGGGTAGTCAAGTGCTAAAGAGGGTTAAAACATGGAAAACTTGGAAACTCCGATTTTTTTGTTGTGAGAGGTGGGACAGGATTTAGAGAAGCAAGACTTGTGTCTTACCCTCAGTCCTGACCCTTCCCAAATCACACTTTCATGTTTGGAACTAGTTTATGTCTGTTATCCAAGCAACTAAACAAATCAAACTGGTTTCCCCTAGATGGAGAATGCAAGATTGCTTCTTAGAGATTTGGTCTGTGTGCATGTCCCAGTCCAACTCAGTGTTATCATACAATCATAGAATCAGAACAGTTCAGGCTGGAAGAGACTTTAGAGGTCATCTAATCCAACCTGCTTGCTGTGGGCAGGGACATCTCTCAACTCGACCAGGTTACTCAAGGCCCCATCCAATCTGGCCTTGATCATGTCCAGGGAGGGGGCATCTACAACCTCTCTGGACTTCTTATTCTTCCTGTTCTCCATAGGAAGGAAGCTCATGCACACTCCAGCTCCATGGCACACTCCAGCTCAAGGCCAGCCTGAACAGCTCTGGGGTCAGGACACCATGGGGTTCCTGACAAGTGAATATAAATCTGCCTACAGAGTCTTTCCTGGCTTGGGACTTGGCATTCTATAGGAAGGCTGAGACCTTTCTTACTTTAAAGCAAATACTTGTGATCTAATTTTGTGCTGTTAGTGAATAGGTGCAAGTTTTGTGCACTCACCTTCTGCAACATCACATACGTTGGCATACACGTCAAGTATCTTTTTCCTTCGACTCTGAATCTAAATGAGGAGAGTTTTATTTCATTAATTTTTCAGACACGGTAGTAAACAATTAGCAGACAACAGTGGAAAACCTGTGTAAGATCTTCATTTCATGGCACTAGGGATTATCACATAATGTCCTCAAGGGTCCCTTTTGAAGATGCAAAGAAAAGGACACAGCAATTATTCTGTGAAGCATAAACCTATTTCTGATTTAATTTTCCACTGCAAAAAAATATTTCATTCCATCTTCTAGTCTTTTTTGTTTTTTTAGATCAATTACATTTCTGTTCCAAGTGTTTGTATGTTTTATTTATCTTTCAGGATGGAGCAAACTCCTGACAATGAAGATAAATCAAATAATATGCACTCAGGCAATTATTGCAGGCATGTCCTGGTAAACCACGACAGGACTTAAATTCATACTGAAATTGTCTTCTTCCAGAAGAGTGGACTGTGGAGGACAGGACTTTCCTTTCAGTCATTTGACATAGAACTGCTTAGTGCATTGCTAATTAACCATTTTTTTCCCATGATATATTGCTTGGTTAATCTGAAATATTTTAGGAATAGATTAAAAAAATATTAAAATCAGTAACAGTTTGGAGTGGAAAATCTGAAGTCCAGGGTGCTCCACTCATTTTCAACAAACAGACTAAAAAGCTGACATTTTCCAAGCTGAAAATCAACATTTTGCTATAGTTTCATTTAGCAAAAATATTCTCAAGGTTTGGCTTTGGAATCAACGTGGAGTGAAAATGAATGTCAGAATGTCATGAGTTCTCAGGGACTGGAATTGTTATCCCTCTGCCAGCTCTCATTAGAACTGAGCTTTCTGAAAAGCTGTCTTTTTGACAGGACTCTAGCATTATCTCCACAAATTTGCCACTTTTCACCACAAACCAGGCTAGGGAAAAAGGCTCTACTTTCAGTATGGTGTTTATTTTGTTTGCTTTGTTTTGGTTTGTTTTGGTTTGGTTCGGTTTTATGGCAATATTTACTCATTTTACTTGGGCTGTAAAGGGTAAGGCACATCAATGATCTGGATTAATAGACTTGCAACTGGAGACCACAAAGTGGCTGCTCCATCCCAAGCCTGTCTTGCAGGCATAGATGCTGTGCAAGTGTGTTCATTGCAGGGCAATGCCATGAAGACACTGGTTGTTGTTCACATATTTTTGATATTTTTGATATAATTTGCATGTGTTTAATCACTTGTGTTGCTATTGTAGGCTTGGATTAGCTGTTTTTGAACCTTGTAAACAAGACATTTTCTTGTAGTAGGATTTATTAAAACTCCTCTTAAGCAAACTCTTGGATAATATTTTCATTTTCCTGTCATTTTTAGGGCAAGGAGAGTAGTTAAATAGTTTCATGCCCATAAAGAATTGTATAGGATGTTATTTTTACCAGAGCCAGAGAATCAAGTATTTGGGAAGTTTATGCTCTAAGCAAAGTAAATTCGAGTCTAATGATCATCGGTATGGCAGCTCATTGCATAACAGTTTTGCTTTAACTAGGAAGCTGAAGACTTGGTTAAGAGCAAGCTTCTAACTTTTTTCACCCGTGTCAAATAGCTACTTAATGCCCTTTCTTGTGCTAGAAATGTTGCTTAATCTCCACCCTGAGGCAAATTACTGCTTTTCTAACTTCTAGCAACTGTGTCAATTGTGAAATATTAAGCATGGAGTGGAGGATCTTGATGCAATCTGCACTTTCATTGTAAAGTTTGTCTTCAGCTGTGTTAGTAGTCTTCACTCCATGAGATGCATGTTAAAACAGAAAAATGAATTTTAAAATGTGAGCATTGGAGAAGTAAGTTACTTTCAGATGGTCATAACTGTCCACAAATGCATATCTGTCTGCAATTACATAACTGGCTACAAGCACAAAAACATTTCAGTTGAAATTGTGTATGTCTGGACTCAGATGAAGAATGAGCTGCTTTAGAAAGCTTGAGTTGAGCCCTCCCAACACTTTAAAACATGCAAACACGAAAAGCTGCATTTTCAAACCTTTTTATTCTTGAAGGATATCCGATATTTGATATTAATGATGTGATTTTTGTCCTACCTATTGACGTTTAAAAAAATATTTTTGAAGTACTAAAAATATCTTTTCAATATCTAGCCAGACACTTTCTTTCTAAGGATAGCTTCGTGTTAATATAAACTAAAAAGTTGTGTGAGGGAAGTGTGGCCTAAACTGTGCCTTGAAATACTCCAAGTGAGATAAAACGTCCTGAGTACTACATGCTCAGGAGGAAGAAGTGAAGGCCTTCTACAGCAAAACAAGCAGCGGATTCAGAGCATGTGAGCAACCTTCAAAGCATGTGTGTGTCCTTCAAAACTATACGCAAACCCTAAGTGCAGCACCGGATATTATTGAAAAGTCTGTGCCATGGACGTACCAATGCGACTGGGTCAAGGTACTCTGATATGATGCTATTGTATGAAACCAGCTGTGCTGCTACACTGTTTTCCTGATCTGGATTTTCTGTGTTAAATGTAGCATGAGGGTTAGTTATATAAGCATTAGCTGTATTGGGGGCTCGCTATTGTGTTTGTTTTTTTTTCCATAGATCATACAATGGGTTGGGTTGAAAGGGACCTTTAAAGGTCATCTCGTCCAACCCACCTGCAATGAGCAGAGACATCTTTAACTAGATCAGGCCAATCCAACCTGACCCTGAATGTTTTTTTCTTTCTTTGCACTAGAAAATATAATACTAAAAGGAAAGTATAATACTCCAAGGAAAGTATAATGCTCCTTACGCTTGTAGGAAATTTGAGCCCTGAACAGTACAGAGGTACATATATTTCACTATATAAAGCAGATTCTGTAATAATTTTGTCTGAAGAAGCTCTTGTAAATTAGTCTGGTCTGCACTGTAATGCATTGGGGTGGAGATAGTTTGTATATTACTCTCTTAAAAAAAAAAACAAAACCAAAAACCCAACACAGAAAAATGCTCTCAATTTTTACATCTCAAAATAGCCTTACCCCAGTTGATTTATTGCTTGTAGAAGATTTATCTCTGGCCAAATGCACTAAAGATAACAAGCATCTCTCTGGAGTCCCTTGCTTGTCAACTGCAGCTTCTTCATCACTATCCATACTACGGCTTAGAAGTCGTTCATTCTCAGAAGATGCATCATTTTCACTGCAAAAGGAAGGATATGGTTGTCTCATTGAAGCCTCTTATGGGTTGATGGAATAAAAATGTCTTCCATTTTTTAAAATGCCTTTTCTCTGGAATCCAGTGAATGTAGCTGCATCCACCTGTCCAGGGGTATATGTACAATGCCCACCGAGTTACACAGACATGCATTGGTTGCAAGAATCCTTCTACAAAGGAATTTGCCAACTGAGGACAGTGTTTAGCCCACCTTAACCATGTTATCCTGCCAGGCTTGGCCTCCAGGCAGACACAAAATGAGAAAAACTATCACTGTACCATGCAGATAATGCTACAGACAAGGAGTTTCCTTGAAGCCTTGAGCAGAGATTTTTATTCCTACTACATAAAAATTACAGGGAACCCTACCGAGGGTATGTATGCAAGAACAACACATATCCCAAAAAAGAGGAGCCCCAAGAGCTAATGAACTAATCACAGAGGGAGGGGGAAGGACGCATGTTTCTCTTGGGAAATGTCTGTCATTCTCTCTCAGAAACAGGAGGAGGAAGAGCCTACTAAAGTGTCCAGCCTTTTCCTGCTGCAGCAAACTACCAGTGTACCCATATAATTTGTTCTTCATGTATTTCTCTGTACCAGGATGACTGGGTGACTATGTGCCTGCCCCACTTCAGTCAAACTGGAAGTATGCTTGCCTTTTACCTACCTTTTAACAGTCTTAGCTGGAGCTGCTGTAAGTTTTTCAAACTCTTCCTTCTCAGAGAATATCACAACATTTTCTGTAGATTAACAAAGAGAGAACTTTAAATTGGCAATGAATTGTGAGACTGGTGTTTTGTCTCAACAGCTGGTTCTGATGACAAACTTATGGTAAACATAGATCTGTTACAATTTTAATCGTTATTGATGCATTAAGTGACATTCTAGATCGACAAAAATTATTAGACACAATTCTTTAGCAAACTGACATGGATTCTGTACAAATCAAAGGAGAAATTGTAATTAAGAGAAATACATTAGGAGTATTGAAGCCAAATGTTTTCTTGGACAGAAAAAAAATTATTTATACCTTGCACTTCTTTCTTCTCTTCTTGTGTGTTAGCCTGAGCTTCAACATTTTTTACTGAGTGGCTCTTGCAGCAAGCTAGAGTATAAAAATAAAAAACTAATTATTCTGAGAAACTATCTAAAAATACCATTTACAGCTAAAATCTCATGTGCTGAAAAATTACCTTGAGCAGAAGGTTTTGTCTTCACAATGTAAAACATGATGATAAGGACAATGGCAATAGCCATTATGAAGATGGTAGACATTGCAATTATAAGAGCTGTAGCCAGATGTCCTTGTCCTGAAAGATCTGCTGGAATAAACAACAACAACAAATATTTTCATAAAGAAGCAACTCAGAGCTGCAGAGAAGAGTTAACAGTTTGTGGTCTGCTCTACACCTACATTTGGCATGCTCGTTTAGGTGATCTGAGTCTTAGTTACTCAGTAAGCAGTGAAAAACTTACTGTTCCATCTCAAAGGCAAACTAATAGTTTTTCAAAGCCTTGACACTTATGTTGCACTAAGCAATTAACAGTACTCATTAAGAATTAACAATCAGATGTAAAGATGTAGGAAATTATCCGTTAATAATATAGGAAGCTATATGTAAGTCAGAACAGCAGCTTTCCTAACAGTATTCTGGAAGACAGCACTGAAAAGATAAAAATAAATAAATGAACAAATGGGATAAGGGCTACAATGATCCTTGATAGCTATGGCTGCCTCAAAAGCTGTGCAATAAAAAGGAAAACACAGTGCACATGTAGAAGAACTGATGTTTTTCCAACACAGACTTAAAATGCAGCAGGGCAAGAAGATGAATTTAAAATAAGGTTTGCAAAAAAGGTATTTGGAAGCAGAATTTGGATGTAAAAGGCTAGAAATAAAAATCCACAGAAGGAAGAAGAAAAATGGCAGATATTTTAAAATTTTAATTTTTCTGAAAACATGATCCTCAGCAATCGTATTTCTAGACAATACTAGGAAGATCAGCATTGACAGTACTTAATTAACTGCATCATTCCTGTTGTGTCATCTCAGGTTCACGTATTTTTAAAACCTAGTAATCATGCTGGAGAACTGTTTATGTTAGCTCAATAAGAGACTGCCTGTCTTTTGTGCATTAAATTATTTTCATTAGTCTAAACTAAGCCTTGCTGAGGCATAGTCTCATTTCTGTATGGCTACAAAGAATGAGCTAAATTTATTGATGTCATTACTGAGCAGAGTTTTAGAAGTCTGGAAATAGTGGCAATGAAATTCACAACAGATATTTTCAGTTTGATTGCACTTTGTTGATGCCATTTTCAAAACAAACAGCTGCTAAATTAACTATGTGAATGCACTTTTACCTTTGTGAGCATGCTGGTAAGGAGAGAAAGTGCTTGTGCCAGAGGTACTTGGAAAAATGGACGAAATGCCAGAGGTAGCCCCAGTGCCTGCAATACAAGCAGAAATGCCATAAACTTCCACGGTTAATTCATCTAGTCAAAGGAATACCGTGGCTCAAGCTTTGATTGCATTTCCCAAACACTACCAAAGAATCAATGAACTTGTTGCTTTTTGAAATGTTACTAATCCAAACACACATTTCTGGCATACTGAAAATTGTATAGAGATCACATTTTTGTGCAGCATCTACAAGGAGTGGAAGAAGTCAGAGCTCCTGAACAGTTATGAATGTAGAAGAAACCCAAGCATCCTCAGACACAGCCATGGACAACTGTGATACATAGATTTCTGTATTACAGATCTGTCATAGAATCACTGAATTGTTTGGGTTGAGAAGGATCTCCAAAGGTCACCTAGTCCAACCCCTCTGCAGTAAGCAGGGACATCCTCCATTAGATCAGGTTGCTCAGAGACCTGTTGAGCCTGACCTTGCCTGTCTCCAAGGATGGGGACTCAACTACCTCCCTGGGCAACCTGTTCCAGTGTTCCTCTATCCCCATGGTAAAGAACTTCCTCCTAATGTTCAGTCCAAATCTGTGATTTAAAACCATTGTTCCTTATGTTACCTATACAGGCCTTTGGGAACAGTGTCTTTCCAGCCTTCTTGTTGGCCCCCTGCAGATATTCCAGCTCCCTCAGCCTGTCCTCATAAGACAGGTGTTCCAACCCCCTGATGATTTTTGTAGCCCTCCTCTGGACCTGCTCTACCAGGTCCATGTCCTTCTTGTGTTGAGGGCACCAGACGTGGACACAGTACTCCAGGTAAGGTCTTACCAGAGCAGAGTAAAGGGACAGAATCACCTCTTGATCTGCTGGCCACCCTTCTTTTGTCCTGGGTAGTGGAAATTTTTCCAGGATCCAGGTGATGAATTAACCTTTTTACAGCCCCCACTCCACCATTTCCAACTACAGGTCCCAGGTCCCAGCTGGTAAATTCATTGGATTAGTGTGTCTCACAACCATCCTTCACTAGCAGGATCACTGTAATGTGTGCAAGCACTCAAGACCCCATAGGAAAACCTAAGAAAGGTGACAGATAACAGTATTGAATGCCTTTCTGTTTCATGGGTATCATAAAAGGGAATATTAGAATTTCCTGCAGTCTAGCTGGACAGTATGTTTCTTATGATTTCCCCTGTCGGTCCCTATCTGTATTCTGGGGAGGGAGGAAATCCACAAAATCAATGAAATGAAGAACTTGAAGGAACACTTCACACTGTCAGAGGAGTGAGATTGTCCAATAAGGGTTTCCATGTCTAAATTCTACAGTTAAGTTTAAAAGTTCATATTAATCTTTTAGATGTTGCCACACACCATGTTTTCAAGGCATTAGACCAAGTCACAAATCAACATATTTTGACAATACTAGACAACAATGAATATTGTTAGGAAGAAGGCTGTTGATGGGAATGCTTTCATGGAGGATGGTGTTGGCATAGAATTCCAAAACAGAATAAAAAAGTTAGGGCTGGTAGAAAACCTTCTCCTCATTCCCAAGCAAACTTTAATATCATTGGTAAGCAGGTAATGCAAGCAGCAACTATCAACAATATCTTTTGGCTTGGAGAAGCAATGAAATCCCTCCTGCTTTGTATTAGCTGTCTACAGAAAAGTCCAGTGATAATTAAATTTAGGAGACCTAATGCCAAAAGACTGTTCCAGTCATCTGTAAGGTGCACATAGCACACAACTGCACAAGCTAGTTTGGCATCTAGAGTTGTTGAAAACTAACCGAGGAATTAAATCCACTAGGTAAACCTGACAGGAAATTAAGCAGTCTGGAATGTTCCACGGTTAAGAACTAAGTAACAGACATTAAGAGAAATGTTTTCTAAGAAGACAAATAAGTATTACCTAACATGAAGCATAGCTGCACATAGTGAATGAAGAATTGCAGACTTAAAGTGGTTACAAAGGGTGATTTGCAGGTGTTTTCAAAAGAAACATTCTTTACCAATGCTAAAACTTCTGTCAGACCTCATTTGTTGGAAGGAAATGGATTAATTTATTTATAACTGAGGGTTTTGTTCAGACTGAAACAGTGTTTTAATAGCATTTTAAATATACTAATTTGTTAATTGAGATGCTTTTCATATATATATATGTATGTATATATATGCTTTTCATTAAATGACAGGCAGATTACATCAGCCTTGCCTTTGCTTCCTTCTCTGTGACAGACTTTCTTGTAAGAATAACTAGTTATGAGCTCCCAAAACTGCAATACAATAGTAGACCATCAGTAGGTGAAGGTGCCATCTTCATGTAGTGGAGGTTAAAGATTGGTATTTTGTTAATTTTTCAACAATTCTTCATGAAACTGAAGCGAATCATCCTTGATCTCAACCTCTGTATTTATTCATCATGGCTAGACAACAGAGGAAATCTAGTTAATGGCCAGTGCTGTAGCCCAACACTTCCTTCATACCCACAGCCACCAGGATCCTGCCTATTCTTGCAAACCCCCTTGCAAATCCACTGACAGCCAATTGTAATTCTGTGTAGTCCTTGCAAGCTGCAACAAGTCAACAATAGCTTCTCTTACACTGTCTTTCAGTGAACACCTGTAAATTGTGCTGCTTTGTCTTTGGGGAGCTTATCTAACAAGCTTCAGCTCGTCTCCTCCATAAGCAAGTTTTATCAAACTCTCGTCTCTCTCATTTCCTTCATCTGAAATATGTAGTCACTGCAGTATTTCTGCCTAATCAATCTTTCAGTTGTTTGCCATTGTTAACCTCATGTTTTCCCCCTGTCTGTGAAAGGAAGTAGAGCCTCTCAAGGTGGTAAGTCACTCAGTAAGTAAGAAGGTCATCAATTCTTCATTCAGCATCATGTCACTCTTCACCTGTCTCTACCCACCAGGATACTCTATGCTGCCCACGCCTTGCACTCACAAGAGCCTCTCCTATGCACAGCAGAGAGCTGCTACATCTCCAGAGTAGAATTTTCTCTGCATGGGAATGGGGCCACCTCATTTGTTCTGTAGTGCCTTTCATGGCAAAATCAAGGCTGGTGCTAGAACACGATGGCCTTCTACATATGCCTAGGTGGGAGTTAGTCCTTATGCATATTTTAAGCCTATTATCAAATTTAATAATTTGGCATATTCGTTATGAGCCAAGAATTTTTCTTTAGATGTGGCCTAGAAGAAAGTGCCAATTTGTGCACCTGCACTACAAAAGGAACCAAAAATGCCAGCTTCTGCAGAAGTGCAGTTCAGTTTGTCTCATCTTTGTGTGAGCAAAAAGAAACAGAACTTGTAGCTGCTGCTTTTTGCCAGTTCAGCACTACACCAGGTCTGCAATATCAGTTGTTCCTGTGCACATCCAGTTTTGCATCCCAACCACATTATTAATTCTTGTTCCAATATAGATGATACTTACATAATCTAGAAAGACTTAGGTATAGCTCAGGCAGAGACATCCTAAGGTGTTACAGCACAACATATAGAAACACCTCTGTTTTAAGACAGACTGATGGATTGCACAGCAATATAGCTGTGCAAAAGAGAGTTTTATATTCCTAGAGACCTGTAAGTAATATTGTAGGAATGTGATAGACATTAGGAAAGAAGTTTATCACTGAAGATTAGTCTGCTTTTACATTATAAATATTTTTATTTAAAAAAATATAATTTCTTGGAGTCTAAGTACAGTTTCATTTTTAAATGATTGTTTAAAAGAACAATTGAATTTGCATTCATGTTTGAATAACTCAGATTTTTTTTTTTTAACCTCAAAAGGTAACTTTAACTTAAATTGCCACGCAGTCAGACTTTCGTCCTCACAGTGAACAAATTCTGGGCAATAAAATAATATTTCTTTTGTTTGTTTCAAAGAACCTTTCTGCTTCATCTAACAGGACTGCTGCAGTTGTTCACATATCTTGGGACAGACTTGCAGTAAGAAGTGACAGAACAACCAGATTTGTGAGAGGAGGAGGGCACAGAGGGGAGATTTTACTAACATGCCCCCTTGCAAGAGTTGGAATAAAATCTGGTGCAGTATGAGACCATATGTGCTCCTGGCATATGTCGCTGGTGGTGTCAGCTTACTGGTCCATGCAAAGGACTGCTGCTCACAGCCAGCAACAGCTTTTTTTTTTTTAAAGTTGATTTAATACTTAATAACATATTATAAAAATACCCAAAGTGTATATACAACAAACTATCAGACTGATCCTAAAATAAGAAGTGTTTAAAAAAATTGCTTGTGTATATATGTATCTATTTCTTGCCACTGAGTACAGCTTGTTTTCTTCTGGTGCATCCCTTTTCTCACAGCCATGGTCCCCTTACGAATAGCAATGTATACTTGCTACAGCTAACCAAGCTGCAAGTGCCATCATTGAGACTGTTTACAGGAGCAAAGTAAGTTAAAGCACACACACAAAATAAATAAATACAGCCTGGAATATGAAATTAAAAGTAAATTAATTGAGATGAAATTCAATAAAGATAGTTTATGGCTGACAAAATAATAGAAAACTGGATTATAACTAAACCTAGTCACAAATAAAGACCTAGACATGCAGAAAGCCAACATCAGAATTTTCAAATTGATGTAAATTTATGTTCAGGTACTTACATGAAAGTTTTGGTTTTAAACTTAAGGAAATGACACTTCATATAAACCCTGTGCACTTTGAAAGCTGAAGCAGGAGGGAAAGCCAAACCACTCTCCAAGGTGTCTACATTACTTCAGTAATCAAACTGAAACCAGTTCTCAAAACATTGCAAATCACTAATTACAGAGCAGACCCTAGACAATGGAAGACTGACTTGCTACTCTTTATTCTGCTGTCTTTTATTTTCAGAAGACATAGAGCACACTGTAAGACAAGTTACTCTAATGCTTCCTGGTGACACAAGTAGATACTTTAGTCAGTGAGGGTAGTGATTAAACCAGGAAGAGCACGAAGTAAACTAATTGCTGAGGCTGAACTTCCTAAAAATGGTGATAGCAAAGATTCCTCACACTTCTATTTCTGGTCTGGTCATTCTCACTGTAAGCAACCACTGCTGTTCAAACACATAGAAGGAAGTATTTTATGTTGTTGTGCTCTCTGTAACGACTTTAACTGTTTTATTTCTCTCTCTTTTCATTTCGCCAGGGTAGCGAAGTGGCTTTAGCCTGACAATTCATTTGCATCTGTTGAAATTTTGCTTAGGATTCACTTGGAGCTGTAATCACTGCACAGTACTGGTCATAGGCACATGCTCCAAGAACTAAGCCTATACTCAGAAATTCAGCATTATCATCTCTTTCTCTGTGCAATATGAAGGGGATAATTGTCATTTAAACCTTATTATGATGATTTCAGAGCATCAGAAGGAAGAGAACAGGCATGCAAGATGCTGCTGTCCCATTTCACCTGCATCTTCATGGCCAGCCTGTACAGGCAGTGGAAAGCTGCAGCTCTGCATTTTTGCAGCTTGCTAGCCTGGCCACAGCAATGCTGAAGAAACTTGCAACATCTCCCATGGGTAGATGGTGCTCCCTGTGGCAGCTGAAGCTCCGGCACAAACGAAAACTTCAAAGTGATTGGAGTTTTCTTTCAGGAGAATTGCATGGGAGCAGATGCCCTCCTGAGTGATACCTGGGCCAAACTTTCTCAGCGGTTAAAGACAGCATACCCCATATTTGCTTCTCGGATCACACCCTTTGAAAGTTTATGGCTGAGGCTGGCCAGTTTTGTCCTAAGATTAGGTTCCTTTCCTCATATAGACAAACCCTAATGGACTGCGAATTAGACCATACCACCAGTGAACAATAAAGAGTCCCTTCAACATTTTACCCATTCCATATGTGAAGAGGAATGAAGTGTTCCAAGATCAAACGAAAAACCAAACCAAACCAAACCAAAATAACAACAACAAAAATAAAAAAATACACCAAAGAAAAGTTTGTTAGCTCCAGCTAACAAGCCTATCCATTTTTAAGCATAACGTGAAACAGAAGAAAAAACAAAACGAAACCAAACAAAATGTCCTGATGTTGATCATACTCTAAAAGGACAAAACTGTTAAGGAAAGAAACTCTGTGATACTATAAAGAATAGAGTTAAAATAAAAATCTCTGAAATAATTTATTTTTCACGAATACAAGTGGTTTGGGCAGTAGGTTGGTTTGCGTTAAGAACTTCAGTGAAGGAGGCTGAGTTCTTGGTCTTCAGTACATGGGTAGAGAAATGACCTCCCAGTTACAACTTGTCACACAAAGCTTCCATCCAATTAGCAAATTGTTCCAAGTTGTTTTTCAAGTTCTAATGATACAACAATAAAAATTATCTTCTGTGTTTCTCGATGCTATTTGTTCTCTGGCAATTAAAAAGATAGCCACTTGTTTTCCTTTGTTATTTTTCTGCATTTTATTATTATTTTTTTTTAAATAAATTCCTGAGGCATCAGCAGTAGGTGTAGACTTTGAAAACTTACACAGGTTAATTACTGCAGCTTTTAAAATATGCAAGCAGCAAAAAAGGTAAGAGGAAATAACAGTATTTTGTGTATGAATATTTATACAGATGAAAAAAAAGAAAAACCTCAGTCAGTTACTAAAGTTCTCTAGATTGATTATTTGTGAGTGGGACAAGGAGTTGCATTGATGATGCTAACGTGTTAAAAACAACTTCAGAGTAAATGTTCTTCAAGTTTTTGTATCAGTATCTGATTTTGGTTTCTTCTTTCATTTTTGAAATGCAATGGTGAATATCAAAATTCAGAGAGAGGAGCACAAATTGTTTGAGAATTGCAGCTGCAATTTCTCTACCAGGGAGACTCCAAGTACTTTTAAATTTTCTGTCTTTTGCATGCACCTTACACTGAATAAGACAAAACCAAAACCGAAACCACACACAAACTACCAACACAAAAACAATAAAAACACTCTATGTAGTGACTCCAAATCCAGAGGTGTTGACAGAAAATCCAGCACCATTAACCACCTCTTAAACTGGTTTGGTGCTCATTATTTGATTTGCATAGGAAACCTGCCTCTCCTGCTTTTTGCAGAGCTGCTATTTATCACAAAGGTACCATATGCCAGTTTACTGTCAGCAAGGGGCAGTAACAGATCATGATCCGCTTTGTGCACGGCTTGAAGGTCTCACGTCTTTGACAGTTTGGCATTGTGATTCTCTGTGTTTAGCAGACCGGTCCTGAGGCACAGTAGACTTGAGGGAGCTGCATGTTGAGAGCCCAGAAGTCTTCCACAGGTATTTCACAGTGCACAAGATAATGCAAAATTGCAATCTTTATGGCGATGTTTATCCTTTTCCCAGTAAGAAAAGTCTTTCCTGCTACACCAGCACATATCCATGTGCTCATATATGCACAGCCCCTTCCCCATAGACGCCTATTGCTTGTCATCTGAGGTGAAGTCTGGTATTCCTCCCAGGCTGCTCAACACCATTGCTCCCATCCTTCAGTCCAAAGAGTTTAAACACCATAACCTCTCCATACATTTTCCTCAGTTGGAGTGCTGACCTCTGTGAAATGTCTCACTCTCCTCCCAATCTTTTCCAACTTATTTTGTGCTATTTAACTTTCAAGACAAGAGGGAAAAAACAAGAAACACAACAAAAAAGTAGGCAACACAGACTCTTCAGGGAATTTCTTTCTCACTTTCAGTGCTTTCTACACTAATATTTTCAGATGCTGAGACATGGGGTGTTCGTCTCCTTTCCCCATCCATTTCAAGTTTTATTGAGTGTGTAGGAATTGAAAGTCACACAGCAGGCTCTTAGAGTTGAAAGCTATTTGTTTACACTTTGATCAAACCCAAATACTTCTCTGCCAGATAAAATGTATCATCAGACAAATTCTCTGAGCAGGTTTCCATGCAGCAGCGCACACACACCTCACTTCATTCTCCCTCTGTCCCTCTGTGGCACACAGACCAGGCACTTCCCCAACAAGGTATTTTTCCACCTAAGGGGAGCACCACTGTCCTCTGACCCTGTTTCAGACATGCTAAAGGCCTGAAACAGGATTTATCTGCCTTCATTTTTCTGTCTAGAAGTACAGAGCCAGAGTTTATCGTCTTTAGTTTCCTGGTTTTAAGTAATTTGCCATCGTTCACTAGGTCACCTTTCTCCAGAAGTGTGCTTCATGCAGGAGTCTTTGAAGAAAAGGAGCTCTAGGGCAGAGTCATCACTTTAGTGAGAGGTTGTCTCCTGAATATTGTTCAATGCTATTTTGAAGTCTTAAGAAAAAAAGAGAAGATTCCACTTGGACCACTTGGAGTTATCATTCTGGGTTCTCCACCACAAGAGCTAATCAGTAAACAGAAGGATGTTATCCATGGAAGAACCATTCCTACCAACGAGCTGATGTTATCCTTCATGTGACAGAAGCTGTGTGCTCACGTTAAGGTTAGTGCTCAAAGCACAGCACTTTGATGAGTTTTGAACATGCAAACCTCAAAAAATTATGTGGTTCTCCAAAACTGACATGTTACCTTTTCTTTACACTGACTGGTATAATTTCATGACAGTGAAACGTGTGATAGAGATAATCTGCTAATGCTATGCTTCCTGCCAGCGTAACAGTGAGCTTTTCAAGAAGTTCCTGCAGCAAGGCTGGTTTTCTATCTGGAGTACAAATGGTTGCCTTTGAGTTAGGGAACTGCCATTCCAAACAGGGTCTAGAGGTTTAGACATCATAAACCAAATTGCCTGAGCTTAGTGATTTGAGCCATTTTGATTTTAAGAAGCTTTCCCACTTTTTGAACACTTGTACTCATATGGCTGATTACATAGATTTGGTTAAAATGGTAATTTTTACTCTTTCTAGGGCTACTGTTTTCTCCTATGTTAGTACCCAGTCAATTTGTTGGTTTATGCACCCGCCTAAATTCCTCTCCAACATAATATATATTTATTCTTGTGTCTGCCAAGTAAAAAATTGAATGTGGTTAATCAGTTGTGGAATTCGTATCTTCCTTACTTACAGAACTAAGTACATTATATTTTGTGTCTGCCAGATATCCTATAAAAGACAATATTTGGGTTTTGAATTGAATAATAGTTCTAAGATCTTCTGGCAGTTCCTTGCCAAATCAGAAAACTACAACATGTTTGATAATATTAAAACCCCATTTCAGCATGTGTTTGAGACAGGCCACCAGAGCTGAGGAAGGGATTAATTTCTGGCTATCGGCTAGCAGCAGGCACAGTTGCGTTCCCAGCAACCAGGCAGCTAGACTGCACTCACATGCAGGAGAAGGCATGTCTGCATCCTCCTTCCATACATCCATATCTCCCAATGAGACTCCTACCCTTATGCTTTCACTTACCTCTCCACCTCTCCCTACACCTAATATTTACCTCACTTCCTAACACAGAACTATCTCACCAAAATCATGCTCACCCTGCCCTTGCCCACTCCTGCTTTCTCAGGAACTTTGCAGGACCATGTGGGTCTCTGTAGCTGAGTAGGGCGAGTGACTCTACAGATGATTTGCTGCTTTGCATTCAGACAGTTAAACAATATGCTTCCCCCCAGGCTGTTAATCCTCACCAGGAGCTCTGTGTGGTGATAATTATCCCCTGGCTCATCTGAGCCCTACAACTTTTGGAAAGGTGGTAGGTGTTCATGACATCCACACAGAGCACAAATGATGCAGAGTTCAGCAGCATCTGAACTAATTGCTCTTTATGTACACAAATAAGCTCATGTCTTTCATGCCAACCTCTGCTTTCAAATCAAACAGGCAAAAGATAGCAATTATTTACCATGATAAAGACTTTTAAAAGAACTGAATAGAAACAGAATTTCAGTTTTAGATGCATCAGATTTCTCTGTGGGACTGATGTTTTTTTCTTTTTTTGTCTTTTATTATTGGTGGTGGTGTTTTGTTGTTGTGGTTGTTTTGTTTGGGTTTGTTTTTGTGTTGGCTTTCATTTGCCTGATTGTTTTGTTTTGTTTTGGGCTTTTCAGAGATTTTTTCTCCTGATCTGCTCCTCCAGATTCTCTGAAAGAGGTTTGTGAATTAATTTGTTCATTCAGGGAGAATCTCATTTTTCCATTTTTTTTCCTCTCCTACTTTCTTTACTTCCTCAAGGAGAAGTATGTTTTCTAGGGTGTTGTCTTTGCATTATAGTGCCTGGCTGTCCCTTCTCTCCATGGCAGGAGGATGTATCCATTCATTTCACACAAATGCAAACAAACGGGTACTGCTGGAGTGTCACACACACACACTTTTTTTTCCCAATTAGCAGCTCCTTTTGTCAATGCAATCTACAAAATTAGCTCTCTTAGTACTGACAATCACATGCAAACATCAGCCCTTGTATCAGTTTGAAGCCAAAGGATGTGAAAAGTTGTCACACAATTTTACTAGGATCTACAAAGTGTCCCATGTTTCATAGCTGAACTGAAGATGAGTTTTAAAATACAGAATTTATGACTTCCTCTGCCAATTGGTTGAGTAGCCATAATAAGACCTGTATGGGATGTCACAGAGTCATACAATTGTTAACAGTTGGAAACCAGAGCACAGTTGAACACCAGCAGGTTCTAAAATCAATGATCTCTCCCTAGGCGCTCAGCTTCTAGTCCTGTTGGCAAGGATAGTTGGAAGCAGAAACTGCTTTACTGAAGATGGAGTTATTGTTTGAATATAATAATTACCTCTGAAAGACTTCATATTGAGCTTGCATATGACTGCAAGTCAAAACCAGACGAAAAGCACAGGAACCCCAGAGCACTTACATTCTTTGGTGTTAGGAGGCGCCAGCAGGCACGAGTAGCACACCATCCCGTATATGTTGCGAGGTCTGTTTTCCAGCATGTAGTAACTGAAAGGAAGAGCAAGATGAGGCAAACCAGTGTAAATTAATATACTGTGACTGAGGATGGTTCAGCAGCAACCAATTATACTGTGATAAAATCATTCAGAAAAGCTCTCTTATAAGCAATTTGATGCAAAGATCGTTCTTTTTTTCCTTTTTTTTTTTTTTTTAACTGTGTGAATGGAGGCAGTGTTTCTCTTCTTCCTTTCCTCCTAAAATGCAATTAATCAGCCATCAAGCCTTCATGACAAGCAGTAGTATCATTGCCTAAAACAACATTGTTCTCCTTGCTGAGTGCAAGCTGCAGTTTACAGCATGCCCCAAAATAAGTTTTATTCAGAATAAGGGAATGCTATTTTCCGGAGCAGTTATCTTTCAAGCAAGACTACCAGTTGGATACAGTTGGCTAATTTTTTCACAAACAAGAACAATCTCCTTAACGTTAAAACCAAACCTGAGCCAAATCAGAATATAAAATCACCACCCTTCCAGGGAAAGCCAGATTAGGTTTCACAGCTTTTCTTCTTTCATTACTTTCTTGCTGTATAGTTAGTCCCTGATAATGGAATTACAGCACGAAGGAAAGTTTTTCCTTATTGGAAGTTCTGAACTGCTAATAAAGTTAGCGTTCACCTGAGGTGATTGGTTATGCAAGAACTGGCAACCTCTTGAGTAAATTGCATCAAAATCATACACAGTCAATGTTATGGATATGTCTTTCCAAATCACTTGGAAATCACTATAAATGTTAATGAATAAATTAATAAATTCACATAATAAACACTTTACATAATAAACACTTTACACAAAGGGCAATCTGTTTTCTGATCTTAGGTACCAGCCTATGCACACGCAGTATGCTTTTTTTTCTGGGAAAAGTATGCACTGTCAGAAATCACTGACCAAAACTATTCATCAAAATCAGTTGGTCATCAATGAATGACAAATTGCCTACAAATAATGGATAGAGGTCCAGGAAATGACTACGCAGAGATGAAAGGTGGGAACAGGGGCTGGTGGTACCTCAGAGAGCAGGTAAACTGAACATGGTTCCTCCTTTCTTTCTTATTGGTTTTAAAAGAATTGCTGGCACCTGGCTCTTCAAATGTCTCTTGTGCCCCATCTGCCAATCCACCCTTCTCTCAGGGGCAAAACTACATCTTTCCTCTCTTATAGGTGTTATATTCACATTAGATTGTGAAGCAGTTAGTAAATAAACAAGAAATGACTGCCAAAAAAAAAAAAAAAAAAAGAACAAGAAAAGAGTGGCAGTCCAAAGATATATATATAAATCTATAATGAAAATACAGGACAGTAAGGATCCACAGTCTAATAGCTGCAGTGGTTTTGCAAAGACAGACAACTCTTCTGACAGTTAATGAAATCAAGCTGGTGAAATATTTGTTGGGTTTTGACACATTGCAGAGTGGTGGACGACATGTAGAGAAAGCTGAAGAGGATGTTCATGGCAAGCAACTGAGTTCACCCACATGAGTCAAAAGCTCTGTAGCTGAAAACATGAATGATTTACTCATATGAAGCATTGGCAACAGATCTAGATTTATGGCTACTCTGCAATGCACCAAATATTAAAGGCAGTGTTGGAAATACCTGATCCCTTTATATCATGAACTAAAAAGAGGAAGTGGCCCAGTAATGAAATAATGAATTTTCACAGTGTTACTTTTCCACTATGAGACTAATTCTTTGTCTTTTCATAGCACCTGCAGCCTCAGATTTTTAAATGTTACAAGCCAAATCCAAGACTGAAAAACAGCCAAAACGACATTCCTTCCTTAAAACCCCTCAGAGAAGAGCACTGAATCCAGATTTGCTGTAACCATGAACAAACACATGAAAAGGAGAAGTGTCTGCAGTGGAGGCACCTCTGCCTACATTTAAAAATAAAATAATTTCTTTGCAATTCCATCCTTCTTGTCCTGTTCTGTTTAGTGTGATGAAAGATCTTCTGGACAGGAGCAGTGGATGAAGCCTGCAGTGTCAAGGAGGTTAGTTCCAGGTACCTCCCAAGTTCACCGGCAGCTGAACTTTGGTTTTGAGGATCACAGCTTTGGAGTTAAGCTTTTAAATTCTTCCCTACCCACGGTCTTGAGTCCCTGTTGTGTGTGTGACAAACAGTATTATTCCTATTTTACATGGAAGGGAACCTGAACACAGAGAAGCAGTGGATAGCGGAAGTTGTGTCTGATCAACCTGGTAGCCTTTTATGAGGACATAACCAGGTGGATAGGTGATGGTAGAGCAGTGGATGTGGTTTGTCTTAGTTTCAGTAAAGCATCTGACACTGTCTCCCACAGCATCCTTGCAGCTAAACTGAGGCAGTGTGGTCTGGATGATTGAGTAGAGAGGTGGATTGAGAACTGGATGAAGGGAAGAAGTCAGAGAGTTGTGGTCAGTGGCATGGAGTCTAGTTGGAGCCCTGTATCCAGTGGAGTCCCTCAAGGGTCAGTACTGGGACCAGTGCTGTTCAATATATTCATCAACGACCTGGATGAGGGCACCGAGTGCACTGTCAGCAAGTTTGCTGATGACACCAAACTGGATGAGTGGCTGACACACCAGAGGGTTGTGCTGCCATTCAGTGGGACTTGGACAGGCTGGAGAGTTGGGCAGGGAGAAATTTAATGAAGTTCAACAAGGACAAGTGTAGAGTCTTGTACCAGGGGAATAACGACCCCATGTACCAGGATAGGTTGGGGACTGACCTGCTGGAGAGCAATGAAGGGGAAATGGAGCTGGGGGTCCTAGTGGATGGAAAGTTGACCATGAGCCAGTAATGTGTTCTTGTGACCAAGAAAGCCAATGCCATTCTGGGGTGTATAAGAAGGGGTGTGATTAGTAGGTCAAGAGAGATTCTCCTCCCTCTCTACTCTGCCCTGGTGAGGCCACATCTGGAATACTGTGTCCAGTTCTGGGCCCCTCAGTTCAAGAGGGACAGGGAACTGCTTGAAAGAGTGCAGTGCAGAGCCACAGAAATGATTAAGGGAGTGGAACATCTTCCTTATGAGGAGAGACTGAGGGAGCTGGGGCTCTTCAGCTTGGAGAAGAGGAGACTAAGGGGTGACCTCACTGATATTTATCAATATGTAAAGAGTGAATGCCAATAGGATGGAGCCAGGTTCTGCTCAGTGATGCCCAATGATAGGATAAGTGGCAATGGGTGGATGTTGAGGCATAGGAAGTTCCATGGAAACATGAGGGAAAATTTTTTTCACTGTGAGGGTGATGGAACACTGGAACAGACTGCCCAGGGGAGTTGTGGAGCTTCCCACTCTGGAGATGTTCAAGACCCGCCTGGATGCATTCCTGTGTGATCTGATATAGGTGATCCTGCTCTGGCAGGGATGTTGGACTGGATGATCTTTCAAGGTCCCTTCCAACCCCTAACATTCTGTGATTCTGTGATAACCCATGCTCTTATACCAAGGCTTTCCTTCTTTCCTAAAACTGATTATCAGTAATAGTGAAAAAAAATGGAAAAATATATCATTATCTAGCACCTATTTTAAAGTAAACAATAGAGGAAGGCATTTGTAACCATGGGGAAAAGGCTGCCAGTTCAGTGGTGTTTTGTCTAAAAGTGTTTGGTCAGAATGTGTCATGTGCTCATCTTTTCCTCAGGCTGCTTTACTGAGATGGTGAAAAATTGCAAAGGGATGAGATGCCCCTAAATATAGATTGCAGCATGTGGGCTGTTACCTTGGGAAGGTTTGCATTACACTATGGAAGCATATTTCTGAAAATGGAAATGTTGATTTTTCCCTCTCATTGACTCAGGGGCTCTTTGAGGTTTACTGCCCAGGCAAGGGAACACTCAGCCAGCTGGCACTCACCTGGGTGCTTGTGTCACTGGGTACAATGAGGAAGGTGGCTGGTCTGCTGCTGCTGCTGCTCACCAGCTCTCTACTCTGATGCAAGGCCTCTGTATTTTCCCCACCATCACACAGGAACAATGTCTGGGGTCTCTTTAAGCTGCATAAGGACTCAAGGCAGCTTCACAGCTTGTTTTAGCACATATTTAATTTATCATGAGAATTTCACCTCTTCAAGTTCAGAGTAAGAGGATGTTTCTCCTTAGCTGTTGGCTTTGTCAAACTATCCCAGGACCTGAGAGTCACACACAGAGTGGCACACTGCCAGACTCAGGCAGGCCAGTTTCTGCTCCAGGTTACACCTGTGCAAACACGATGTTTTGAGATTGCTCCCCAAGCACCAGCTGTGCAAGCTGATTATTTTCAACTAGCACTCCGCTCCCACCTGGGTGACCTCATTAGTCCTGACAGAAATTGCAAAAGAGCAACTGTGGCCACTATTTAACTTTCTTGCTCTTTATGATATATGAGGGGAAGTCAAGAGGGAACTCAGTTCAAATCACATCATCAGTCTGTTCATCTGGCAGCTAGACAAGTCCTTCTTTTTATTTGTAAACTGTGAACATTTCACACAGACTCATTGATATAATAAACCTGGAGGCTTGCAGGGCCTCTTTTGCAGGGCCTCTTTTGTAGTGTAGGTTGTACAGGGTCTGCAAACCACAGAAAAGCCAAATGTCAGTAGGAATTACTCTCTAAACCAAAGAGGCATACTGGCTGAAACTGAAAAGGTATGTAAGGTGAGGTTGTGTTTCAGAGTATTTACTCACCTTAAAAAAAAAAAAAAAAAAGCTGAGAAAGCAAATGTGTGCTTGGGTTTGCAGACTTTTAAAGGCAAAACAGTCAAGAAGATATTGCCAACACACTCTATGTAATGATTGCTTTGTCACCATTACTATTAGAATTACACTGAGTGTAAGACACCATTAAAAAGATAGACGTCATGGCGTTCATTTTAAGCCCCTTCAGCCACCCCTGGAACTTGTTTTGTGTCTGAACAACAGCACACACACCACATCAGCAACTCTTTAGACCTGTTTCTGTTGAGTAGAAAGGAGCCTGAGAGACTAAAATGCCTTGGTAAATCTCACCTCATAGCCATGCTAGCTAAAGACCTCAACTATTGACAAAGCAGCCAGTTCCTAAATACCCTACAGGGCCAACATCAACTCTACAGGGTACCGATGGCATCTTCATGGACCTGGGTAGTAGATTGTAGGACTTCAAAGATGGCTCTCTGAAGCTGCAGCTGGAGGCCAATTTGAATTTCTGATACCATCTAAAACGACACTGCACACCTGTGCTTGGGTACATGATCCGTTCGAGTACATGATCTGTTCCCTTTCCACTTCCAGTAGGAGGAGAAGTTTCAGTTTTTCTAGTTGTTCCGAAGAGTTGTTTCTCCAGTGTAATATCAGTAAGATTAATTACATCATCTGATTTGCTAAAGTCAATGGTGCTTTTGAAACACTTAAATGTATTCTTGTAGCAGAGATTAGAAAGCATAAGTCAACAGCATTGTACCTACAGTCAGCTAGAACATGAAGAGACGCTGTCAGAAATTTTGACATAAAAAAAGGTATTTTGCAGTGCCTTGGGTAGAGCAAAGGTCCATGGTTAAATCCTTACCCTGGGAGACAAGGGCCACACTCTGCATCATTCTCCTGATCTCCAGGTGTCATGACTGTGGCTCGAAAAAACCCCTCGCAGTCTTTGTGCCGCCTGCATATCTGGTAACCACCTCTGGAAAATTTCTCTGAAGGGCAAGGAATGCAGCCATAGTCCTCATCTTTGGTGCCATATCCACATGTCTGCAACAACACAAAGTCAGTGAAAAGAAGGCTTGTGCTGCACACTAGCTTCTAGCAAAAATGACTGTTCATATCTTGGGCTGTTGGCTGTGTGGCACAATGTCATGCCAAGGGAAAGAAGCCTGTCATTTGGCCCCTCCTAAAAAGGCTATAGAGGGATATAAGGATGTAGCACGCTGTGTCCTGGAGGGCACTGTTCTCCTTGAAAGTGGCCCCCCCATAGCTGTTTATACCATATTCCAACAAACCACATGAGGGAATTTCAGCTACTGCTCGGGCAGAAAATGAATGGAAAATTGAAGACTAGAGAAGAAGATTAGAGGGGAAAGAGAGCTATGGCAGGGATATCAGTGATCTGGCTTTCATGCTTAAAGAGGCCAGAAGGAACATTACAAAAGGCAGTGTTTGGATGAGATTTTGTAACCTCTGAACTCACATGTTCCAGCTGAACATTACGTTTAGATTAAATGAAACAAAACCAAACTGGTTATTATTCAAACATACTTGTTCAGGACTACCAACTGTGTGAAATTCTTGCAATAGGATGTTTATCCCATTAAAACCAAACAGGATTTCAGTAATTTATTTTTTTTTAATAAGCAACAATTATCTGTTGTAAATCAAACACTTACTTAGGAACCGTAATTTAAAATGTTGCAGAAGCATCCAAGTTCCTCTAGTGCCAAAACATCTTAGTGGGAGAGCAAAATTAAACCCTCAGTGCAGGGGACCGGTGTGCATGCCAAACTAACCAATTTATGCTAACCAATTTATGACATGGAATGGTAGCATCAGATTTTAAATAACTATTGAGATGAGAATGCACTCATCATGCAGAGCCTATGAGCAAAACTTCTACCTTACAACAGTTACAATACCATTTCCAACAGGTTGCTCCTGGGATGTGTTGTACCAGCATGCACATGTGGAGTGCCTTGCTCCCACGACACACCCTCAGGTGTGAGCAGTCCTGCTTAAGCATCTCTGTCCTTCCCCATTTTCTCTCCAACCTATACATTACAGTAATGTAAACATTTGGTTTTTGCATTTGGTGCTTGATGTGTGTCCCCCTACCAGCAGAAGAAGCTGAAATTACCATGTAAGGCTCTTCGCCTGGCTCGCACTTGGGGCAGTCATGGCACATGCCTGTGGTCTGGTTGTAGTATTCATTCTCGCCGCAGTTGGAGTATTCAGCACTGACAGAGTACACCAGGGAGACCTGTCACCAGAGACCATCCCAGAGTCACTTCCATTGCTTTTGTCCACATTGCCTCACTCCCTCCCCTTGCCCACATGCTGTGGCTCAGAAGGCAGTGGGGTAAACATGGCAAAACATTGTAAACATTGTAAACACTCCTAAAGCTCAGAAACAGAAGTGGTACCAGTATGTAGGCAACTTGGTCCTTCTAAGACTTTTTCAGAGCGCTGATGTTTGTGCTTGTTGGCACAGCTCCTTCTCAAAATACTGAAGGCTGTGATTCTTGACCTATTAATTCTTGTTTCCTCCTGAACAGCAAATGCCTTTGTTTGCACCTTCACTTCTCCCAGCTCTAATAAATCCTCATAAATGTGACTGTGAGGGACAATTATAACAACCCAAGATAATATGGTGCCTCGGGTCTCAACCATGATCAGACTGTTTCATGTGACATCCAGACTGACTGGCTTTTCCAGCACCTTCTGGCTCTGCTCCAACCTGGATCATTCTCCTTCCTCCTCCTCCCTAGCAATCTCAGTTTAAGCAGCACGAGCTCAGGTGTTTCATTGATTAGAAACCAATCACTTCATCAGTGTTCAGTTCCTAAGTCACCTGTAGCTATGTCATGACAAATCACAGCTATTTGCAAAGATCCAAGCAGAACACAGTTATCTTTGCAGGCTGGAGAGACCTGTAGGCACATAAATACCTACCACCAGAAAAGGGAACACGTGAGTCCATTTACGTTCACCCAGGTGAGCCATGCTTTCTTGATATTTTACCTGAAAAGATAGAATGGGTGATTGTTTATGAATATGAGTAAATATTTGTGCATGTTGCCAAAATAAGAACAGAGGGGTTGATAAGCAGGACAAAGGTTACATGGGGGCGATGCCCAGAGGTGTGAACAAAGAGAGGGTGAGATGCGCACCTGCGCTCACACACACACGCTACACATCCTCACGGCACACCTCTCTCCTTTGAGAAGACTGATGGCAGAGGCAACCCAGCCTTGCAGTATTTATAAACACCGGAGGAAACAGGTCTAAGCCCCATCACTTTTTGGCTTGCTGAGAAATCCTCCCATGAAAGAATGAAGGGATGTGCTTCAACTGCTAAATAGAAGAGGGCTGGGGGGTCAGTAGCCTGGCTTGTGTCCACACCACTTAGTGATTGACCCCGCTAGATTAAGTTTGTCTAGGAATGATCTAGATGGTTCAGGCAAAAATAGAGCCAAGGAGCAAACTATTGGCAAGCACTGTGGGCAATTGGCATGCCAGGGCTGTACCTTCCTTGCTGGCTCCTGCAGATCCATAGAGAAAACTCAGAGCTGCCTTCTGTAGGAACCATTGGCTGTTCTTGATAAGCAAAGTGCAGATTTAAGAGGTTAAACCCAAGGAAGAAGCCAACTGTTATATTTGAAAAGCTGTTACAATGATAGGGGAGAAGAAAAGCTGCAACCTCTGCTATCAACATGTGCTAATTTATTTCATTTGAATGAATAATTTTGAATAAGAGCTAATGTTACATATTTATATACTGAATTTCTTTCTAAGAGGAAAGAAGAAACAGGCACACATTGTTTTATTAGCATGATACAATGTATTTAATGGTATTGTTACAGCACATAATATGCCCTAGGGAATTTACAGCTTCAAATTGCAAATATTGAAGATACAATTGTGACACTTTGGTCCCAGCAGATGTAAACTACTCTTCAAATTCCAGGTCTCTTCTTTCCGGGTCTCAAACACTTCAAGATTTTAGTCTCCCAGAATAGTACAATCAATGCTTTGTGCCACATTCAAGAATACAACCTACATGAGAGCAGTGCTCTAGTATTTGAGATAGCTGCTAACATTTACATTTTTAAACTCTAAGTAGATTAAGCAAAGATTATATCACTGCAGCATCAAGCTGTGAACTTGCTTTATACGTTCCTTCCAGCAACAGGGCTAGCTGAGACAGGTAACTGGGTGGGTGGACAACCTGAATTATGAATGTATTCATTTCTACGGAAAATTGCACTTTGAAACCTAGAAACAAAAGAGAATCAGAGAAAAATCATCCTAAATCTGGAGGTAAGAGCTGGGAAATAGTCATGCAATTGTATAAATTGTCAAACCTGTAAGCTGGACAAAGGTTTTGGCTGTGACAGTGCAGTTGTTTGGAAAAGTTCCAAGGACATAATCTTAGTGCGCATGCCTGTTAAACTGAACCTTAATTATAAAGAAAGCTTGTTTGGCTTTAAATATGAACATTATTTAAAGACTGTGTCCCCACCAACACAACAAAATCATCGTATTTATCGTAAATCAGATCTGAGGCTGCTCAGGACCAAAATTCCATTTAGTAAAGCTTGAATGTGTAACTTCAGAGTACGAATATGTCTTACAGTAAAAACATGCTTCAGTTGCTTTCAAACCACCCAGATGTTTGCTGTTTGAGGTACTTGTATGCAATCATAGCCAGATTTGGAAAATGGAAATGAAGAAGTGCAGCCCATTAATGTATAAAACAATCTTCTCCATCCATTTGGCATTTATTTACAGAAAATGTTGAATGTGTCAAGTTATACATACAGACAGAAAATATTTTTCTGTCTCAATATAAATATGCATGTGGGGGTATGGTTTGTGTGTAAACACATTTCCCTCCCTGCATTATCAGCAATATGTCAAGCATATGGGAAATGCTCTTTTCACTGAAAAAAAACAGTTTGAAGAGCTGAATATGACCAGATCAGAACTCCAGGGGAGATTTCTGCCCCAAACTTGAAGACCAAAAATGTTAAATTTAATTATTCATCCCCCTATTCAAGTATAATGCCATATACTGCTGTAAACTTGTGTTATTTTCTGTTAGCTATGTTTTGTTTTGGTTTTCTCCTTTGGAGTTAAAACCAAAAATGTTCATTAGAATTTTATAACACAGGAGTAGGGAAGGCAGATGCAGCAGATGCAAGAGGTTTCTGGCAGTTGGGCTGTAGGTAGCTCCTCAGCTGAAGTGATACCTGGAGGTATCTACCAAGATATGCCAGGCTGCTTTTGAACTTGCTGCCAGTTGTCGAGCATGTGAATTTATACCTGCATCATATTTATCTGCCACACATTAATCCCATCCACACAACAACAGATCTTCTAGTGCTAAGATACATTATGTCCCTAGCTGATCTCTGCGAAGATATGTAAAGCTTGGACAATTAGCCAGCCTCTCTCAAGGAGCAGTAAAAACAGTGACCAGTTGTTATGGTTCCATTCATTAAAAGCAATTAGTTCCTAATGAATTAACAGATGCTGCACCTTTTCTTCATATTCTGCTGCACTTTGACTAAAGGAAATTGCTCTTTCCTGTGGGATGACATGCAATAGGGAGCAGGTTGGAGCCGGAAATGTATTTTTACTGAGACCAAGCAATGACTTCTAAGCAGTTTGGGATCCCTGGCAGCTCACCTGCTGAGCCCTCTGCAGATCCTGATTCGTGTTTTTGTTTAGGGTGTCTCTGGAGAGAAGGTGTAAAACACAGACCTAGGTCTTTGTGAGTCAGGTGTGCAACATGCAGCAAGCCTCATCATGACTAGAGGGGGTTGCTAATTACAGCCATATTTGCCTTTTGGGGCATATTCTTTAATAACAGTTAAGAATATACACATAAGACGACAGGAAAAGCAAGACTATTTCCCAGGGGCAAATGCAGCAAGAAATGCTAGAGACTTCATGTCTCATCTTCTCTCCTGAAGACTACTAGGCACAAATTTGTCCAGAGGGAATAAGAAAAGAGATGCCTGGGACACTAATACTCAGATACTTCTCCTCCCAGATGAAGGCCTTTCTATATAGTCTTTGTGGTTTCCTACCAAGAACAGGCAGAAACAAGTAAATGAATAAATAAACAAATAAATAGATCCCCAGGCAGAAAACACTGAGTTCATGCTGTCCAAAGGAGAAAAAGCATCAATGGCAATAATCAGCCTTTGAATTTGATAACGTGCTCAGATGATGAGGATGCACTGCAATGATATTTACAGTACCCACAAGTAAATGGAGTCAATGTAGCAAATGTGCAAACAATGAGGTTACCACAGCTGGTGGTCTAAGCTAAAGGGCACAGCTATTGATGGATGACCGTAGCTGCTATTTTAATCCTGCGGCTTCAGCAATTAACACAATGCAAAAGATAGTTCCTATCACAGACTTTCTGATTTTCAAAATTATTGCTGAAAAAAGAAGGAAAACATGGATTGAAGTACAGAAGCATGTGTTTCTTAATGTTGTGGAGAAGTGGAGATACAGGTGTGTTTGCATTTCTTTAGTTTCATAAGTGTTGTAGATACACTTCAAGGGCACAAAGCTTTACTTTGCAAGAGGGAAAGGCACAACCACTGTCTCAGACAGCTTCACTGATTTGGTATTTCTATGTACATTTGTCCTCTGGGATTTTTTTAGAAGCAGCTTGGTTAAGCAGGTCCAGTTTTATGAATGTGTTTCCTGAGTAGCTGGCAAATTGGTATTTGTTGATCATGAATCTACACCCAAGATCTCAACTACTAACAACAGCAGAATGTGAGACAAATGCTTTCACATAAATAAAAGTGAGCAGGTAGTATGTACTTCACGGGTGCCACCAACAAACTCAGTGCTTGCCCCAGGTTCCCAGGATTTATAAAAGGAATTTTGTGAAGTGCCTTTTCCATAGATTATTACCTTATTTTTTCATTAGTTCAGCAGGTAATCTCTGTACGATCCCAATGCTTCCAGCAAATCCTTCTTAACAGAGATAAACATATAATGCTCACTGCAGGGTCCTACAGGTTTCTGAGTTCAGCAATGAATTTCAGCCTGAGTCCAGTCTTGTGGAAAAAAAAAGATGCAGTCTGAGTTTTTCTTTCAGGAGGAAAGGTTTCCCTGAGCCCATTGCAAATGACAACAATAGCAGCACAAGCTCGGGGAGAGAATAAACTTTGAGAACCATAAGCAAATGGAAACAGAGATGATGAAGAAAACCATTTAGTAGCCTTGGTCACAATTTGTATTGTTCTGAAAAACTATTGCACAGAACAATGTTACATTTGTAGGACAACATGAACTGCAGTTCCCATATCTGTTTTTTATTTCTTTGACCTTGCAAATACACCTTTAAAATTACCTCAGAGAGAGATGTAAAAAGTGTTAAAATGATACAACTCTCTCTTTCCTTTTACCTGAAACATCAAAAGGAAGGGAGAGCAGCTCAAGCTACATATAAAACTTTTATTTCCTCTGTGATTTGGCAACCCTACCAGAAAAAGAATTCATTGTTCAGGCACAGAAACAAGATTTTTTTATAGTGGGACCTGCATTGACAAGAGGGGACATAGAAGATTCTTTAATTTGTTAATGGGAACACCACACACTGAAGATGTGGGGGCAATCAAGCCTAGTAAAGAGCTAACTGTTTATTACAGACTCACTTATTGGGAAACCACATCTGGAAGGCTGTATTGGAACCTGCTTTCTCACCTTACATAAAGAGATGTGTTGGCTCTCACGTAGACAGGCTATCAACTTTCTGAAAAGGTTTCCAGGAGAAAAAAAAAAAAAAAGAGACTACAATGCAGGAACAAAGCAAAAGCAAGAAAGAAGGAAAGGCTCTTTTCAACACACTTTACATGTCTGGCATGCATTTCTGCAGAAATGGGGGCACTAACAAGATCATAGAATCATAGAATCAGTCAGGGTTGGAAGGCACCACAAGGATCATCTAGTTCCAACCCCCTGCCATGGACAGGGACACCTCACACTACATCAGGCTGGCCAGAGCCTCATCCAGCCTGGCCTTAAACACCTCCAGGGATGGGGCCTCAACCACCTCCCAGGACAACCAGGCTCTCACCACTCTCATGGGGAAGAACTTCTTCCTCACATCCAGCCTGAATCTCCCCACTTCCAGCTTTATTCCATTCCCCCTAGTCCTGTCACTACCTGATAGCCTAAAAAGTCCCTCACCAGCTTTCTTGTAGGCCCCCTTCAGATATTGAAAAGCCATAATAAGGTCACCTTGGAGCCTTCTCTTTTCCAGACTGAACAGCCCCAACTCTTTCAATCTGTCCTCATAGGAGAGGTGCTCCAGCCCTCTGATCATCCTGGGGGCCCTTCTCTGGACACATTCCAACATGTCCATATCCCTCTTGTAATAGAGGCTCCAGAACTGGATGCAGTACTCCAGGTGGGGTCTCACCAGAGCTGAGTAGAGGGGGAGAATTACCTCCCTTGACCTGCTGGCCACACTTCTCTTGATGCAGCCCAGGATCTGGTTGGCTTTCTGGGCTGCAAGTGCACATTGACAGCTCATGTTGAGCTTCTCGTCCACCAGCACCCCCAAATCCCTCTCCTCAGGGCTGCTTTCCAGCCACTCACTGCCCAGCCTGGATTTGTGCTTGGGATTGCCTCGACCCAGATGCAGGACTCTGCACTTGGTCTTGTTGAACCTCATGAGGTTGCCTTGTGCCCACCTCTCCAGCCTGTCAAGGTCCCTCTGGATGCCATCCCTTCCCTCCAGCATGTCTGCTGCACCACACAGCTTGGTGTCATCAGCAAACCTGCTGAGGGTGCACTCAATGCCTCTGTCCATGTCACCGACAAAGATATTGAACAAGACTGGTCCCAGGACTGATCTCTGAGGGACTCCACTTGTCACTGGCCTCCACTGGGACATGGAGCCATTGACAGCCACTCTTTGGGTGCAGCCATCAAGCCAGTTCTTTATCCATCTCGTGGTCCACCCATCAAACCCATGTGTCACCAGTTTGGAGACCAGGATGTGGTGTGGGACAGTGTCGAAGGCTTTGCTCAGGTCCAGGTAAATGACATCAGTTGCCCACCTCTCATCTATTAATGTTGTGAACTTGTCATAGAAGGCCACCAGGTTTGTCAGGCAGGATTTGCCCTTGGTGAAGCCATGCTGACTGTACCCAATCACCTCTTCACTATTCTTCTGTCTCAGTAGTGCCTCCAGGAGGATCTGCTCCATGATCTTACCAGGCACAGAGGTGAGACTGACTGGCCTGTAGTTCCCTGGTTCTTCCTTCTTCCCTTTTTTGAAAATGGAAGTAATGTTTCCCCTTTTCCAGTGGGGACTTCCACAGACTGCCAGAACTTTTGGAATATAATAGAGAGGGGTTTAGCAACCTCACCTGTTTCCTTTCTGAGGGAGCCCACACCTTCCCTAGTCTTCTTTTTACCATTAATATACCTATAGAAATTCTTAGTGTTCCCTTTAACCTCCCTGGCTAGATTCAATTCAAACTGTGCTTTGGCTTTCCTAACCAGGTCTCTTGCTGCTTGGGCAGCTTCCTTATATAGCCCCATTCTAGCTCTCCTCTCCTCCACTCCTTGTAGAGCTTCCTTTTAAGTGATAGTGTGTCCAGCAGCTCCTTGTTCATCCAGGCAGGTCCCCTAGCATTCTTCCCTGCTTTCCTCTTTGTTGGTATACATTGCTCCTGGACACAGAGGAGGTGTTCCTTGAATACTGACCAGCTGTCCTGGGCCCCTCTTCCCTCTAGGGCTTTGTCCCATGACACTTTGGCCAGCAGATCCCTGAAGCAATCAAAGTCTGTACGCCTAAAGTCCAGGGTCGTAAGCTTAGAATACATCCTCCTGGCTGCCCTGAGGATCTTAAATTCAACTGCTTCATGGTCACTGCAGCCAAGGCTGTCTCTGAGCCTCACAGTGGTTGCCTGCCCTTCCCTGTTGGTGAGAACAAGGTCCAGCATAGCACCTTTTCTTGTTGGTTCCTCTACCATTTGGAGGAGGAAGTTGTCATCTATGCAATCCAGGAACATCCTGGATTGCTGGTGCCTTGCTGTGTTGTCCCTCCAGCAGATGTCAGGGTGGTTGAAATCACCCATGAGGACCAGGGCTTGTGACCTGGAAGCCACTTCTATTTACCTGTGGAGGGCACAAAGGGGTTCTTGGAGTCACCTTGTCTGGCTCCAGGACACCCACAGCCACCTGATGTTACCCCTCTGGCTCCCTTGCCACTAGCATGGTTCCAATCAGGCCTCACACTAGGTTGATGTTGATCTTATCTGCCAGCAGCATCCCTCCAAAATCCAGTTTTGCCAGGCCAGATCTGCCAGAGCATCACGGTGGTCTCCATCTCCACCCCAATGACCTCCAAGGGCACATGGCTAGCAGGCAAACCTCCTTCCTTGCTGTCCTGGTAGCCCAAGCCACTTGGGAAGATGATAGGGCAATGAATAAGGGGCAGTGTTCTGGGCAGAGAAACTGGTAATTTTTTGATTCCACAACCTGCCATTGCAACACACCCACTTCAGAGATTTTCCTGCTAGAAAGGCTGATATTTTGGTGGAGAAGTGATGCTGTAGGGAAAAGACACTCATGACCTCCTGCTGTGGAGGGGCTGATGTGGTTGGTTCCGCTCTATACAAACAAGAAAATACTCATTAGAGCAGAAATGTAAGCAGGGACTTGTACCTCCCCAGTCAAAAGACTGCCCTGACCCTTAGGTAAAGTCACATGATCTCCTTTGTGTTCTATAATTAAAATAAATATATAAATAAATAACCCAGGATTTGCTCTGACACATAATAATAATAATAACAAAAATAATTAGAAACCTCATATTTGTAATGGGGAAAAACATCTCGACTTTTTTGGCCAGCCCCCACGAGGATTCAGTGGGAAAGGGCTTGCTATCCATCTCTCCAAACTCAATGTTTTTCTAAGGTGATTTACAGGAGGACTTCCCTGGTTTTTTAGCCCCTCCTGCCGCATCTGTCGTGTTGTTTCTTCTGGTTTCCTAGCTTACTTGTTTGCTTTAGGAGGGTTTGGGCTTTTCTTTTAAGAAGCATTGGCAATGGAGGTGGTGGGAGAAGCCTGCTGGAGGCGCATCAGGGCTGCACCCCATTTCTCCTTGGAGAGCTCCTGCTCCACTGCCTAGTTGAGCTTGCTAAGCTGCCAGCTTGCAGATGCTGGTGGGCAGTCAAGCTTTCCATGGAAATAGTTGGAAGATGGGTGTTACATCACCACAAAAAACTGCAAATGACCATGTTAGACTCCCCATCCTAATTGCCCATTCTAGGGCAAGAACTAATGAGCTACAGTACAGTTGTTCACTGTCTACCAGCTCCTCTACCAGCTTGGTGCTTTCTCCGTCACAGAGACTGAGGAAATTTCCCCATCTGCCCCCACCTGAGGGAGAGGAGATTTGTTTTGGGCATTTTGCTTCCAGGAGTGAGGTGAAATTGCTGGCACAAAACGAACTCATTTTAGATTCAGAAGCCTTCTTTAGTACCTAAGACAAGTGTTACTTTTCATTTGGAGCAGAAAATTAAAAGCTTATTAGGAAAATACAAGCCACTAAAGCAATGATGATGTTTTTTTCTAACATCTTTTCCTTTGTGCTGGGCTTTATGCTCTCTAGATGACAGACAATCTAATAAGAACAGTCTGAGCCTTGGCTTGCATTTTGAAGATCGATAAGTATTCGAGCTCACACTTTGTTTCTGTTTCTTGGGGTCTGACCCTCTGAGTTGCCAAGTACCTTCAAATCTCAGAGTATTTGAGAGGCAGAGAATTTTTTAGCACTGTGATGAGACTAACATCTTTTTAATACAATAACAGCTGAGGGACAAGACAGAGGTGGAGAAATTTAGAAATACTTTACAGGAAGAAATTGAGGTGAAATCCTACAGTGACCATCAACAGAATTTATTGAAATTGCAAATAGAATAGAAACTCCATGGTGACCATCTATAAATAATGTCTGCTCTTAGCTCTGCAGTACATTTGCATTTCTCAGCTAAAAGCCAGAAAATTGTTGGAGAGGTCAACACACAGTTCTGGTTCTTCCATGGTTTACACAGAAACATCTGAATTACCTCGTCTTACAGACACAGTGAATAAACATCTGGGATGCTGCACAAGGGGCTGCAGTGCAGCACAGTGGTACCTTCAGAGGGTGAACCTCCCCTGAGCAGGTCAGTGCATGGAGGAGGATGCCATCGAGAGGGTCTTGGCCACTAAATTCTTTTCCTTGTGCATTATGTGTGTTAAGCAACAGTGCAGCAGTTTCACTGTGTTTAGCAAATGTAATGAAGTCATTATTAGGTGGTGGCCATTTATACTTTGGTAACTGGTTTTAGAGTTACAGAAAAACCTCTTTGCCAATAGGCCTCTGTCTTGCAGACAAAGGGATAAGGACATTGCCAACAAACATTAGGTTTTTTATTATTCTACTTTTTACAATACTCTGTTTGAAGGGAATTTATTATTTTTGTAAACTAAGGGCTGGCCACATTTAAATTCAAAAGTACATCCCAAGATGCCTGGGCCACCATTGTTAGGGAGAGCAAGAAGAGGAAACATGGGGAGAGGAAGCTCTCCATTGGGAACAGAGGCCACACAGCAAGTGGGCATCATGCCGGGGGGTGACTGAGGGGAGAATCAGCTGATTGGCATGGCACAGCAGTAGCCAGAGCTTGTGGGCCCCTGTGCCCCAAACAGAAAGGATGTGAGGTGGTACATGGGAGCAGCCCCTCTGTGTGCCACATGCACCCACCCATCTCACAGGTACCAGTCCCTGCAGGGGGACTGCAAGGAGTTGTGGCTGATAGGCCAAAATGCATCTCTCAGCTCAATGCCAGGTGGAGGAACGTGCCTGAGCAACCAAATCTCCCACACAAGCTACAGCCTGCTGGATCTGCTATTTATGCCAACCACCATGCGTACAAGGGAGAGGAGAGACAACCACCACCTTGGCTAATAGCTGCTGAGGTCACAGCCCACTGTGCAGGATGCCTGTAGAAACTGCATGTTTACAGGCAGGCATGTGTACCCAAACACATCTGTTTATTCCCATGCACTGTCAAGGGAGGGTGACTGTCCCTCACACCGCTGCTCATCGCGGGTGTCTCAAATCACAGGTAATGTCCCAGCAGGGGAAATCTCTGCGCTTAACGTGCCACGTAGGATTACAGTTAGAAAGTAGGTTGTCTGCCCTCCTAGGGAAGGAGGAAGAAATGGCTTTCTCTGTTGGAATACCTTCTCTTTTGAGTCAATAATCATAAAATCTCTTCATAATTTCTCTGAAGCCCTCATTTTTTTAATGAACGTGTTTACATTCCTAATTAAGGAACGCATTAAGCGGAGTGGTATCTTATCTGATAAACCCTTAGTAGGCAACGTCAAGCTGAGCCTTTCAAGGGAGCTAGCTGGTTTTAAAAACTGGTTATCCTCTGGGCTGGAAATGTGCAAGGCAAGAGCTTGCAATTAACTTGGGTTAATTACAAAATACCAGAAATGTAATAATGTATTTAAAAATATAGCACAGGTGCTAATGACTTTTCTTTTTCTTCCCTTACTCCTTTTTTTTTCTCTCTGCAGGAGCTTACAGCCTGTCACTTCACTCCCAGGTAACACCCTCCCATGCTCCACAGGCTTTAACCACATTTTTCTCTCATGTGGTGGGATTGATTAGCATAGCAAGATCGATCCAAGACTGATTGCTTCTAATTTGCAGTTAGCATGGCTTTTGCTGGTGCTTTCTGGGCCTGCTGAAGGAATTAGGCCTGAGAGGTTTATTTTTAATAGGTCTATCAGCTGGTCTAATAAAAGGCATAATTTCTCTCTCCATGCTGATTCTCCAACCTCCACCACGACTATCAAGCACATCCTGAGAATTCTGAGACACCACCACCAGCAGTGCCACGCAATATCTGAGTGAGCAACCATTTGATCTCCATCCCATGAAGTAACAACCTTCTGACTGCACTCCAGCCGTTTCAGCGCAGATATTGCCTTCCAGCTTGGTGCACTGAGCCAATTCTGATCGCAACTTGCAGCCCAGGGCACTTAAAACTGGTTTTGAGAGTCTGGGAGCCTGGCAGGAGTTCAGTAATTGCTCTTCTAACATGACCTGTTCATAGCTCTCTGTTTGCTCATGTTTTACCTTTGGACCTATCCCATGTTGCTTATGTGTATTAGTGTCAAATGCTCTGCTGAAGTCCAGGCAGCCCATGGCACCTGTTCTGTTTAGGAATTAAAGCTTCCTGTCAAGGATAACTTAGGAGCCCAATATTAGCTGCCAAGGTCGTACTTTATTGCCCATCTAATTTGTGTAATGTCTCTGTTTCTTCTACGATTTTACAGAAGAGAGCCACATTTCTTCTGCAAAACTCACAATACACTGATGCTATTGGCTCCCGGTTTAGATGGGGAAAGGAGAATATTTTCAGGATTAAAGTGTCACCAGCCAAAACAGTTACAAAAACCAACTCCCCCAGCCCTGCAAGCCCCATAGTGGACAGCTGAAGCCACATGAGGCATGCAGCATGGTAGAGCACAGGAAAGATGAACGAGTGTAGGTCCAACCAGTTCAAATCCTCTCCAGCTGTGAGAGGTATCCCATAAGGGAGAGGAGCTTTCAGAGGCTGAGCAGATAGGAAGTACCTTGCTAGCCCATATCTTGAGAGAGGGGCCAGAGGTGTCCAGCGGCTGCTTGCTGCAGGTTAGCTGAGCAAGTCTCCCACCAGGATGGCTGCTCTAGGGCAGGAATGGGTCCATGTCCCATGGGTTTTTCTGGTATCTCAGCCTGGATGCCTGCAGCCTGGGAACTGGGGTAACTGGAAACAATTGCACACAGTACTGCTCACACTGCAGTTACTAAGGGTCAGGCTTTTCCACACCTGCTGACCTGACAGCAAGCACCCCAGAGCACTGGCAGAGGGGGGAACTCAGGCTGGTAAACTAATGTCCTGCTGTGCAAGATGCCACTTTTCCCACCCACTGCAAGGGTGTTCATGACTATCTCCCCCTGACCTAGGAAGACCTGCTGCCTGCTTCTGCCTTGAGTACTGCTGCTAAGCCCAGCTTATATGATCTCTTCAAATATACTGTATTTCACATTGGCTTTACATTTCTTCCCCATAGGCCCCTCCACAGACTGGTCGTTTGCCTGATTCAGAAGCCTTTTATGGTGCTACAACTCGACTATGCTGTAAGCAGAAAAAGATACTTTTCCGCATGCACATTTGTTGGCTCATCCCATTCCAGTGACACAAGCACAAAAAAACGTGAAGATCTGGCATCAGAAGCATTACCCTGTCCTGACACAGAGATGATATGATGGAACAGTGGCATAGCACTGTGAGAAAAAATGGTGAGGATAACAGCACAAGAGAATTGAAGCAGTGGTGAACATCATGGTCCTGCTTTCTACCATCTACATATTAAAGTTGTGTGCGTGTTTTAATCTAAAGTTACTGATTGATGAAAGAGTCTTTAGACATGACAAAATAGTGATTGCAATTGTAAACCCAATCACAGTTTCTATAATATTGTGTGTTGCTGTAGGAAAAATAAAGTTAAAATAAGAGAGGGACCTCTGGGAACCAATGACAGTCCTAGGAAGCCTGGAAAAGGCAATGAGAGAAGGAAATGCAGCAGTAAAAAAAAACCTGGTTTAAAGTTACCTCCAGAACTGTTCAAATAAACAAAATCTTTTCTGGTACAAATGAGAATATGATACATGTTCTTATTGTATGATGAGGGATGTTGCAGTGGATGAGAAACTAGACATAACCAACAATGTGCACTTGCAACCCAGAAGGACAGTTACATCCTGGGCTGCATCAAAAGAAATGTGGCCAGCAGGTGAAGAGAGGTGCCCCTCTACTCTGCTATGGTGAGACCGCACCTGGAGTACTGTGTCCAGCTCTGGGGCCTCCAACACAAGACCTCGACCTGCTGGAGCGGGTCCAGAGGAAGGCTAAAAAGATGATCATAGGGCTGGAGTTCCTCTCCTATGAAGACACACTGAAAGAATTGGGACTGTTCAGCCTGGAGAAGAGAAGGCTCTGGGGAGGCTTTATAGTTACATTTCAACATCTGAAGAAGACCTACAGGAAGGCTGGGGAAGGACTGTTTGGAAGGGCTTGTAGCAATAGGATGAGGGGCAATGGTGTGAAACTGGAGCAGGGCAGATTTAGGTTGGACATAAAGAAGGAGTTCTTTATTGGAACAGGTTGCCCAGGGATGTGGCTGAGGCTCCGTCCCTGGACACATTCAAGACCGGACTTGCTGTGGCCCTGGGCAGCCTGATCTAGTTGGAGGTATCCCTGCTGACAGGAGTGATTGAACAAGATGACCTTTGAGGGTCCCTTCCAACCTATGCAGTCTGTGAATCTGTGAATAAATGCAGCTCCTCCTGGCTGCAGTAGTAGTTGTGTAACATCTCATCATTCTTGAGAAATTTTGCATTTGGCTATACTTTAAAAATGAGAACTGCTCCCCTTAGCAGTTCTGAAATGTCAAGTGTCATCCAGAAACAGTTGAAGACCTTCTGCTCCCTTTGACTGCAGTACTTGCAGAGAAAGGAAGTATTCCGAGACAGCACTATTTTACACCATGTATTTAAAATCAGATGCAAATTATCCTCTTCACAAAATTCATTTGAGTGGATTGAACACTGCCTCAGCAATGGTTAACTTGTTTTGCTTTAATATATGTCCCAAGAGTACCTTATGCCTCTTTAAGCACCGTACAAGTGAAGGTTTGCAAAGCTGTATTTCCTAAGCCAGACCCCGACTCCACTGGGGGGCAGTGCATTAGCACATATATTCATTCTGCACTCACTTCCTCCTCTGGAGAAAACAAGCTCTCCCAGAGAAATATTTAGCTACCACGATAGGCTCTGCTTAATGGAACAAAAATGCACAGGCATCTATATATGGTGAATCTCTCTCCTATATGTGCTCAGAGATTACTGACTTGCTAGGTAAACAACCAACACTAACCTGAGAATACAACCAAGTCTGACTACAGGGGTAGAGTAAAGATAAACTATTTATTGGCATCAGGATCAACAGATTCTAAATTAGCTACGAAGCTGGAGGCAATAATGACATGTGAAGTCAGTTTGGAGTTTGTTGTTTTCTTGGGTTGTTTTTTTCTTTCTTCCTTTCTTTTCTTCTTTTTTTTTTTTTTTAATTCTTTTTTTTTTTTTTTTTTTTTTTTTAATTCTTAGCCCCTCAGGAGTTTTAGGATGGTTTGATGTTCATCTGGAGGCTTGTCAAAATTCTATAGAAACCTAATAGCCTGCCAACATGGGTGGTTGCTGCTTGGAGGCATTTTGACATGGCAAAGGTCCTGTCTGCATGCTGCAGACCTGTATCCGTCAAAGGCTGCTTGGAATGACATGAAAACAGGAGCTGTGCGGTGTCAGAACGCTGTGTGCAGGATTGCAGGGGTAATGTATGCACATCCCCACTCTCCTGGGGCAATCAAGCTGTGGGAGGACTCCATTTGGCCCCTTAATTATTCCGAGCACTGCCTAAGCATTAAACAACCATAAGTTGCTGCCACACCTATATACCAGGGTTTTGGGTGGGACAGGCTCCATATTCTCTGGCTAGAAGAGAAATGAAGAGAGGCAGGCAGCTGAGGAGGATAGATGAAGCTGGGTGGAAGCAGGAACCAAGGCAAAAATCTCAGCGTGGAGCTGACGGAGGTGTAGAGGGATGGCATCCAGATTGGGAGCCCTAGGTTGGGCTTGAGGGTGAGAACTAGAATGGCAAACTGACATAACTGGAAGGTAGCAGAGCCAAATACAGACTATGGTTGCCCTTTGGTGGAGTTTCATGTGCTGGTGACTCCATGGCAAGCTACAGGGACCAGGTAGAGTCTGGGTTACATGACTCCAGAAAATGGCACAGGGCCTCCAGGCTTGGAGGTGAGCACGATGCATGGGCCCTCCAGGGTTGGAAGCAATTGCAAGTTAAGGCAGCAACATGGATTGCAAAGACTTCAGGTAGCAGAATTGGACCCATCCTATGTTGAGCACTGGGGTAAGGAAGAGGATGAGCCTTAAACCATCCTTGTGATGAGGCTCAAGTTTCTACTTGAAGGCATGAGAGAAGACTCCTTGAAGGAGAGAAGACTCCTTGAAGAAGAGAAGACTCCTTGAAGAAGAGAAAACTGCTACCCTGTGGCAGCAGAGACAGCTGCTCTGTAGCACCATGCAAAGGGCCTTCAGATGATGACAAAAATTAGAGTGAAGAAGCAGATGATAGGACAAAACTTTGGTTACACACCACTCTGAGTGAAGACATATAGGTATTCTGGACTGAAACCAGGAGCTGGATAACTGACTAGTACCTGCACACAGAGCAGCTACCACAGGTGAAGCACAGGACTTGCAAGACAGCAGAGAAGGCACTTGGGCAAGTAGTGCCCTTCTGAGGGAAGCCTTCACCCTGAGCATTGCATGTGGAGGAACTGCCCAGCTGAGCGGAGCCTGTGCTGGCAGATGGACTGTTTCTGCTTTAAACTGGAACATGTGCCTGGGGAGAGTGCTGTCTTCAACCCATTCGCTTTGCTAGGATACATCCGCTCTCCCTGGGCCTTATTTGCTCTCACTGGAGCCCTCATAGTGTTTTTGCAGTTGCAAAGCTGTACCCTCTGAGAGGAAATGGGGGCTTCTCTTGTATTTTTTTAGGTTGTAGAGGAATATAAAATATCTACTCAATACGTGTACCAGGACCTTACCCATGTCTAATGACTGAGCTAGTCCAAGTCACAACTTCTGTTCCTGTTTTGGTACATTTAAACGAGTTTTGGAGCAAAGTTGGGCAGTGTTAGCCTTAGTTAGGATTCCTCTAGGCTAGGAAGAGGTAGAACTTGCTGGAATTTCCTGCTGACTCACCAGTCCCTTGATTTTGGAGCTTGTGGAGGATGAGTTTCTCACTGTGTTTTGTGGGCTTTGTTTTGTTTTGCTTTGCTTTGCTTTGTGGCTTGATTTTGGTGTTATGTTTTTTATTTTTGTTATTTGTTTTGGGCTTTTTTTTCAGGGCTGGACATGCTGTGGATGGTTTTATCCAAGAGCCTTGCAGCCAAGAACAAAGATTTACCTTGCCGCAGGTTGCTGGAACATATATGGACCTTATAAGGAAGAAAATTCTGAAGCAGGAGGAGAAGGCTGAGGAGGCACTCAAAGAAATGGCCTTACTAGGTCCCATGCAGCTGATGCACTATGGAACAGCCATGGGAGGATGAAGGACAAAGCTGTATATGTCAGGCTCTTGAAAGGAGAGAAGGGCTTTTGGGAAACAATGCAGAAGGGCCCTGACAGAGGAGAAACACTACCTGTCTGATTAGTGTTATGCTGCTCCACTCAGCTTGTGGGCAGAAGTGCAAGTCAGAAAGCAGAACTGGTAGAAATGAGGATGATTCTAAGAAGATTAAAAATAATTTTTCGTAATTAATGGATAATGCACGTTTATCAGGATTATGTGAAAGAAGAATAGTATCTTCAAGCCATAAATTCAAGTAAAATCAATTGGAAATTCAATTTCTTAGCACTTCATAACTCACCAAAATTGCAACAATGGGAGGCTCAGTTTGGATTAAACTTGACTTCAGTTCAGATGATATTGCAAACACTTTTTGGTCCACATGGACCTTTACTGGAAAACTTGGATCCTAGATGCTTACTGGTTTGGATATTACATCGCCATCTTATGCTTTCATGCAGTTTATTACTAAACGTGGAAAAAAATGTAATTGTCACTATATTTCATTTGTGTCACATCTGACAGCTTTCCAGTTGGTGTCTATGTGCACAACTTTTGTGGCCAAGTATTTTAACATCAAAAACCATTTTTGCAAGGCCAGCATGGTTATATTTCTGTAATTCATCTCCCTGGTTTTGAAGAAGTAATTTTGATGACAAGGTAACATTAACAGAATAAAGCTTATATTGAAACAAATCTCAGATCTACATTAAATTGGTCTAATTAAAACAAGATTCTTTCATCTTCTCAGCTATACTTTCATTAACTTCTATATACCTCTAAGATGCACCTAGAATCAAAACCATCAGGTTATGAAGCCATTAGATTTTACAAAGAATTGTATAGTCCTTTGCCAGTTCAGTTTACCAGTACAGTAAAATTCATCTTGTCAGGAAAAAAAAGGTGATTCTGAGAGCTGTGCGTATTATATACGGTTATCAAATAATTTGGTCATCAGGAAAAAAAAAAGACATCTTAAGGATGAGACCTCAGGAAATTATCTAATCTACCCTTCTGTTTGACACTAAGACAAAATCATTCTCTGCCACCCCAACAAATGTTTATCTAACTGGGTCTTGGAAACCTCTAATGATGAAGATTACACATTTTTTTCCTTCTCTATTTATTCCAGTGTTTAGCTGTTCTTGATATTAGGCAATTTCTCTCAAAGTCTAATCTACAGGTCTCTTCATTCACTTGATGCTGCTGTCATCTTCTTACTCACCACAGATGTGAAGAATAGATTATTTCCTTCTGCTCTACAGTCACCTCCTAGGTATTTGAATCTGAATTCGTATCTTGACTTCATTGTATTTTATGCAAAACAGTTCCAACTCACCTAGTCCCTGCCCATGGCAGGGAGGTTAGAGTAGATGATCTCTAAGGTCCCTTCCAACCTAAGCCATTCTATGATTCTATGATCCAGTCTTGCACCATTAAGCCATGATTTCTAGAGCACTGTCTATTGGTGCTTCTACTTGGATTTTCACCAGCTTACCCTCCATCTTTCTTGAGGTGAATGTCTAAACAAGAACAGAATATTTTTACGAAGGCCTCAGCCATCATGGATAGAGAATTTCACCAAAGAGTTTATACGCTCCTTTTCACACATTCCTGAATGAGACTGTGGAGAGAACAAAGGTCCCGTGGTCAGCTAAATATCTACTAGAGACTCTAAAATCTCATCTCTTAAGCTACTACATATTCAAACGGGTCAGTTTTTTGACTTGCTCTTCTCCTTCCTTCTCCATAATCTATGTTGACATTACAACCAAGATATGAAAAAATATCTTACACTTTTATCTGTTTTGCATTGTTGATATTTATATGCTAGCAAATATGTTCCTTTTCGTGCATAAATGCCCTGGGATTCTCATTTGGCTCTACCAAATTTGTCGTTTTGCTGGAGAATCCATAGCAATACATTCCAATTCTCCATGCTCCTTGCTTTGCCAGGTTGGTGAAAGGGATGTTGAGACTGCCATGGCAAGAGTGTTTTCTTGTGGAGAACAAAAGCAATCTGCACCCTGAGAAAGCTGTCATCGTACCTCCTGCAGAAATGCTGAGCCATGCCAGCTCAAATCTTTTTACTGTGATGCTGGATGAAAGCAATGACTACAGCATCATGAGCTGCTATTTTGAGTTGGATGCTCAAGTTGCCGAAAAAGATTTTGCTGGCAGAACATCTTTGCAATATTTCTGCTACAAAAATCTGCTTTCATCCTCAAATTCTAAGGACTCCTTTTGAGGACTGAATGTGTTACAGGCAAACACACTTTCATGGTCAGCAGAGAATCCAGTTGTGAGGGTTGGCAAGAACAGTTCTGTTTTAAACAGAGCAAAGAAACTGCTCCCCTTTGTCCATTAACCTTTCTGAGCATCTTGCATGTCACTCGATGGGCAATGCTGTGTTCAGACTAGTGGAGGATGCCTTAATAGATAACATCTGTTTTCATAAAACAACACAGAACTATAGGCCTTAGCAAATATACATTGCATATATTGTTGTTTTTTGATCAAACATGGTAAATTTAATCTGTTAATTTCTTACATGGCCTGTAGAAAAATGGGAGTTATTAGTTGTGTTTAACTGCCTTCCTGAAGCATAAAAGCTAAGCAAAGTTATATGTAATGTATAGAGCCTAGGAGATGGTACAGTGAAGCTTAGATCTAGCATCTTTGGAGTACACCTACAATGGCTTAGTGTTGACTGTAATTTTTTCTGTATGGAAGACTGAAGTGGGGATTTTTCATGGAGACAGTGAACTTCTCAGAAGCTTTGATTTGTATAAAGAAGTGATGGCTTCCACAGAGCCAGCTCCTTTGTACATTTAAGATTAACAACTTAGAAGAACCATAGGAAGCTTCGATTTCATACAAACTCTAAAACTTTTCCTTCGTTACCCACCTTGCTGCATGTGGTGAAGATTTAAAGGACCCCATCTGCATTCAGCCTTGAGAAAAGAAGGCTTAAGAGAGACCTTATCACCTAGTTCCAATGCTTAGAGGCTGGCTATGAAGAAGATGGAGACTTCCTTTTCACTAGCTACATAGAAAAGACAAGGGTTAATGGACACAAATCACTCCTGAGGAGATTCTAAATAGACACAAAAGGAAAAAAAATCACAAGGACTATCAGCCATTAGAATAATGTCCCCAAGGAAGTGATGGAGTTCCTAGCACTGAACACTTTAAAGATTTGGCGGGACAGAGTAGTTGGCCATCTTACCTAGACTGTGTTTCACCAGGAAAGGTAGGACCAGATGATCCTTGAGATCCCTTCCAACCTAGCATTCTATGGTTCTATGACCTTACAGGTTGTGGTAATATCAAGGCCTGAGGAGAAAGAGTCAGATCACGAAAATATGTACTTCCAGCTTTTTACCTTTTCTTTTGTCTCCTCGAAAGACAGTGCATTCAAAATAAACTGGAATGCCCTTCAGATGTATTAATGCTTGATTGAGTTTGCACCAGGAGTAAGGTATCTGCTTTGAAAGGAGTCTAACAAACAAGTCAAAGCTCTACTTACACCGACACAGGAGCGAGCCAGTGCTAAGTGTTAGCTTTCGGAGAAATACAGGACAGGGCTAGGGTAAGACTGTGTATCAGATCTGTTGGCTATTCTCAATCATAGCTGTTGAGATGGGACCACATCATTTTGAGTTTAGTATGTACATCAAAGCCAGATCTAGTCTGATAGAGTCATCTGAAGTGGAGGAAATCTGTTCTTTGGCTGGATCAGCTCACACAAAAGTAGCTTATACTGGTAATAACTCCTTCAACACTTTCTGGAGGACCTTGGGGTACTGCTTAGAGTTAGTAAACAGGGTAACGTCTCCTCCTGAGCAGGACAGATTGTGAGATCTACCTCTCAGATCAGCTCAGTATATTTTAATTTATTAATGGTTTACATTAAAAATATGTTTGTTTCTTCTGCAGGACAAATTGGGAAAAAAAATTGTGTCTAGCAAAGTGATGCCTCCACATATGATGTGTGATCTATGAAGTGAGAGATGTTTGTAGCAGTGGGGAGAGTAGCAGGATGGCACAGATAGGGCATGATTGGCTTATCAAGATAAACAGCCTGAACAGGCCACAATGCTAATTCTGGGTGCTTCAGTGCTCCAAGGCAGTGGTGCAGGCTTGGGAGCAGCTGGTGCTGCTGCTGGCACACAGCTCACTGCCCAGCCACTGGAAGGAGGCAGGAGGCAAGGCACAACATAGAGTAAACCCACCCTCTTAGAGCTGAGGAAAGTAAATTAAACAGCTGTCTGAAGAGCCAGAAGCAGAAACAGATTGTTTACTCCTTAAAACTTGAAATGTTATACAAATTGGAAACAGAATAGATGTGACTTTGTAGAATAACACAGTCTGGGTTGTTTGTTTTTTTTTTTTCCTTTTCCTTTACAAACAGCTTGCTTTGCTCCTGGTGGCTGGCAGGACAGCCAGCCATTAGCCTTCTCTAGCTATTTTTTCACCTACTGTAGAATTAGGTCAAATGTTAGTGGTGATCTTGACATAATTTTTTTCATGATCTAAATAAACATATTTCTAGGATGGAGCACTTGGCTCCTCTTTTTTGTGGCAAGATCTCTTGACCACCATGAAATCATGGCTGCTGACACTGGATTACCATGTCTCCTGACTTCCTTCTACCTTAACTACAGCATAGACTGCAAACCACACGGATTTTCACCAATTTGCTATACCTAGAAGTACTATTTTGCAGCCTTATAGGCATCTAACAGTGATTGCTGTAGAGATCTTGCAAACAGGTACCTAATTTCTGGAAGCCAAAGCCATATATTGTAAAGTATTTCATGGTGCTAGTGACTCTACCTAGCCCAAGTTTGTGGGAAGTATTATTTCGAAGCTAATAATTTCAAGGAGATAGGTATTCCTTATTGGTCACAAATACCCAGACTCCAAGTTAAAAGTCTGCAGATATCGACACCAGCCGCAGATATCGACACCAGCCACAGTTGGTCCCAGATCACACGGGTGACTGTAGTCTTAGTGGACAGAAATAATGAGGCACTTCTCCTCTCTTGGAGAAGCTGGTTTGGTAAATTCAAGTTTAAGCATGAAGAAAGTACAGCATAAATTTTAGGCTTTCCTGTCAAACACGATGTCTCGTTCCACTGGTTTGGAAAAGATCTTAGCTGTTGTTTCCCTTAGAACAATATGAAAGCCTTGGGGGAAATTAAATTGCCAAGAGATTGAGTATGTAAAACACACAGAACAAAACACTGGAGAAATCTCAGTCTTTGCACGAAGAATCATTCTTGCCTTGAGTTGGCAGGATTTTTATCCCTCATTTAGACAAAACTGAATTTGGGGGATTGATCAGCGAGCCTCCTAGGTGAGATACTTACTGGCTGTGTGCTACTGTGCCAAACTGCTGATCCCCAAAGTCTAGGTGCAAATCTATTGAGAAAATCTGATGCAGAAGGATGTGTGTCTCTGTGAAGCAAGATGTTGTCAATTAGTCTGCTGCTGGAAAATATAATTTGAACAATTTTTGGAAGAGGAAACGCCAAACTTCTTGTTAAACTTGTTGAGTATCTCTGGCAAATTGGAACAAGAAACTTTCTCTGGAGAGACTCTAAAAATAACTGGTCAAGCCAAGTAAACAATATTTTCAATGTGACAACTTTTGTCATCATGTCAACTCTGATATTCATAGATTATGATGAATACCAAAGCAAGAAGCTGAAGTAGCACTAAAGGCTTATAAACTTGGGGGGAGTTTGGGAGAGGAAGTGGAGTAGGGGAATGAACTAAATCAATCAAACCTTTAAGACTTCTTCCACAGGTGGCTATTAAAGTGTTCTCTGTTTGCTTACTTAACTGACTTAATAGCCAGCATGAAAAAAATCTGCAACAGCCTAAGTGTTACATCATGTAGCTAAGCAAGCAGTGTGAGGACCACAAAGGTAATTGTTCTCTCATGCTTCACATACTTACTGCTGACATTCTGTGCTTAAGTCCTGCGTGTTGGCAGTGCTTATATCTGCAACTCAGTCTGAGAGATATGAGTACAAAACTGCTGCATGTGGAAAACAGGCGTCTCCTCTCACTAGGAAAGACAACATCTATCCATAGGTATATTAGAAATTGTTCTAGAATGACAGAAAGGACTAATGCTACTTTTCTAACCTATAGGAGGCAGAGGCAGACCTCTGATGCATATTTTTAGGTAATCAAACACAGCATGCCAGCCCTGTGGTGCAGCAATGCTCCTGTTCTGTTTTTGTCCTCATGCTGCTGATGTTTATTCATTAGGCCACATTGCAGAAAACAGAGGTTATCCTGAAAGCATGCTGCAGCAACAGAGGCTGGACTGTGGCCTGAACCAGTAGGTAGTCTGGCAAAATTTGTCATGTTGCATACTAGGAGCATGCTTTAAAGGGAGGGGCTGAAACACAGAGTAATTCCCATGATAGACTCATGGCTGTAGATTGGTTTGGAACCAGCAAACATTTGTTCTCTTATGCAAACATACTTATTTTTGTAAAGCCTTGGACCTGTCTCCGAAGGGTGAGCTCATGTGCAGCTGAGTAGATTTTAATTATCTTCCAATGGATCAGTCTGAAAAGTTTCCATAGATGCTTCAAATAACTTAGAAAACCTGTAACAATTCCTATACCCTGCCTCTGCACCTCAGTGGTCCATTGGAGTCCGTTTTTGGCTACAAGTTAAAACAGCCCTCAGACTACTTTCATACATGTTGGGGCTAAGCCAGGAGAGGCAAAGCCCAAGGCATACATCAGTCTCTGTGCTGGGCTAACTCCATGGTGTGCATGCAGTAACTTCTGGTCACATCTCACATGGTGTTCACCTGCCCTAAGTAAAACAGTCTTGGTCAGAACTGTCTTGTTTTCCAAACCTGCAGTGCGTAGAGACTGTGGTACTCAGACTGGGAATGGATGAGACACCTGAGAGGACAAGAGTTGTCTAAACAGTCTTGGTTCAAAGGAAGAACCTGGGTCAGGGAAGAACAAGATTGCTCCCTCCCAGAGGTGGAGCATCTGGCACAGCTGCACAGGTAAAATCCCACTGAAGTCTGCAGCAAAGTTCTCAGTGATCCTGGCTGCATCTGGATTTGAGCCATGACACACAAAGATGGTATTCACTATGGTGGTTGACAGAATTAATAAAAGAGGATCACATAGATAAAACTAGTTTATGTCCACTGAGGAAGTAGTTGTATAGTTTCCCTATCCAATCAGTACCACTACAAGCACAACAGACCTACCCACAACAAAAGCCCATGCTTAGGAGCCTGATCAGAAACCTTAAAATGCTCTTGAAAATAGCCAAATCCTAGCTCAGAGCCTGAAATGCAATACTCTAAACATTTCAAGTAATGGAATAGTCACTAGCACATTAACAATTAAGTTTATTACTGTCACCATCAGTGAAAATATGAAAACTGTTGTAGCCTTTACTGTACCAAAGGGCTTACTTGTAGTCTGTTGCTTGCATCAAAATGACAGGTTACAGAAAGATGAAGGGAGCCTGTCACAGCCTATTTGAAAAGTCACTTCTTCCAGACAAGGCTGTCTGCTTTCATCCCTCTCTGCCATACCAGCTGAACTGCTAGCACCAGGTATTCAAGGAATTTCAGAGGGAAGGAGGAAAGCACAATATTTCCTTGCCACTGTGATAGATTTGACAGGCCATTTGGGCAATACATCTAGCATCCTGTCACACAAATTCAAATCTTTGGAAAGGTAACAGGCTTTAAGAGCAATAGTCAGCTTACTGTAGGGCTGAGATATTAGGTTATGACTACATCCCCCTTTTGCTCAAGAATCATTCACTTTCATCCCTTAGATGTGTTCAGAGAACTGGAGGGTTGGAATAGTTGTGCAATAATCTGCCTGGCTTGGTAATTAAGGTGCCCACATCCGTTATTCCTTGTACCCCTAAACCTGCATCTCAGGAAACAGATTTTCTCTACTAAAGATGGAGCTACTCCCCAGGCTGCTGTACATCTCAGAGACAATTACTTGTGTTTGCAAAGGCTATTATATGTGTGACGTGTGGTCAGCAGACACAGTGTTAGGAGACATCGTGGGCTTCACCAAATGGAGAGGTTTGCACTGATTAAAGGAGGTGAGACAAACAGAACTACTGGCTTCTGTGCCAAGTCATGTGGGCATCCCTTCCTTCAGGGTGCTGACACCCAGCTAGAAACCAAGCAAGAACTTTGAAGTATCAAGCTGCTGACGGTGCTATTTAAGATTGGTAAACAGGCATCCTAGTTAAACCATGATTAGGGAAGGATCCTTGGTGCTTGGGAAAAGGAGTATTGTCAAGATAGAGTTTGGGGAGCACAGAACCACAAGGGACTGTCTCTCTCTCTGCAGAGTTGCCATGCAACCAAAGTCCTACTGATCTTTCTAAATTAAATACTTGAGCCACTTTCATGTTACGCAGAGCCTGTTTTTGTAGCTATGCTTCACCAGCTGATAGTTTTCTTCAACACCTTCAGCACTGCCCCTCTGCTCACATGTTCCAAATTCACACCTTACAAATGGGAACGGAAAGTATTGCTGAGCATGGTGCTATGTTTTCTACCCTGTGTCACGAAGCCAGTAGCATTCTGGTATGAACAAGCCCGCTCTTATGCAAAATTTGCATATCCTTGTGTATAATCCTTCCATGTGTTTTGGGACTGAAATTATGGGACCAAGACTGAAAATGCAATCCTATCTATTGTCTTCCCTCTGTTTCAATGACCTCTCACCGACTGTGTGCTGTTTCTCAGTAGTACAGCACAATATGTTGGACACGTGCAAACTTTAGTCTTCCGTGCTTCAGTGACATCCTGAGTAAAGTCATAGGAACCTCTAAACCCTGACTTTGTAAATATCCCAGCCAGCCACATCTGTAAACAGGTAAAGGCATGCTCCTCAGTTCTGAAAGTTACTTCTTCCTCTCTGCTACTACTTATTCCCAAAGCAGAGCCTGCAAACACTCTTAACTTTGTCCATTTTTACTTTCAAGTCAGGAAAATGAGCACACCAGCAAAAGACATTTCCACATCAACTGCAAGCTTTCAAAATACATCCATCTTCCTGCCACTTTGCCCAAAGAAGTTATAGAGAGGGCAAAATGTCTTCTCACCCACTTGGATATCAGAAAGAGAAATTTTCTCAGTCTTTTCCTCACATAGTGCATCTTTTGGGGAGAAATCAATTACAGAAAACTTGTGGAAAACCTTTTTTTGGCCACCATTATGATGTGTGCAAGGAGTTGTATTGTTATAGCCTGCCCTAAAGTGGGTGGGTGCAGCTAACTGTCTTTCTAGGCTCCCATTAAAAACAAAGGAGACATCTGACTTGTTTCAAGAACTTGTTCTCCTATACATAGAGGGAACAACTCCCTGGACTGTTCTGGAGGAGCATTGGATAGCACAGGGCTTGTTTGTTTGTTTGGTATACAGGGCCGGGTGTTCTGGTGATTTCAAAGATACCCAAGCTTGCACAATCAAGCCTGCCAGATCAAGCTTCTCAGGCTGTACCCACTCAGGTCCTTTATTCTGTGCTGTGCAAAGATTCAAACTTGAAACTTTCTCCAATGGCATTACAAGGAGGAAGCAGAAGGTGAAATGCTGTGTCTAAGTCACTTCTTGACAAAAGGATTAATTTAAAGCCATAGACTTTGCTCATTTCAGTTTTTTCTTTTTTTGGTGAGGAAGCATAAAACACCACTGTAATTATACTTTGGCCTGTGGGAATAATATCCCAGAAGTAACATCTACTTAATTCTAGGAGCTTAAGATCTCTGTGGGGCTGCTTCTTTTAATGACCTATAATTAACCATACATTATGGCATTGAGCAGTAATCCTGAGGAAGCCCATAATTTCCCCCTGAGCACAGTGTCATTGAGCAGGCAGGCAATATTCTATGGTTCACCCTTTTGTTCAGGCAGCTGAGGGGGTCAGAGACCCTCCACAGGACATCTCACAGGTTTCTTTGGCAGGGACACCCTGTGGGTCAGCTCAGCACTCTCAGCTGTCTTGATCTGTGTCTCAGACTCCAAACATTGGAATTACTACACTCAAAGTCCTAAAACTAAGGCAGTGTGATTTGGGCTGCTTTCTCCCTTACTTACTGCTTTGGTGTGAGAAAACAAAAGTAGCTTTCTATTTAGGAAGGATGGGATGCCACTAAGCCAAGCAATTCTTTCCTGTAGGAGGGGAAAATTTGCTCAGCCTTTGAATTAAGTATGAGTGCTTTGTGGATGAGGATGACTCACTGATGTTGATCTAAGCCTGTCAGTCTGTGCTTCCAGATTAGCTAGTGCTTTCCTATCATGACCAGAGGAGATAGTTCCAGGCAGATTTACTGGTCAAACTGAAGACTCAGTTTAGATCAGGTGAAACAGTGCATAGGAAGAAGACCAGGCTAAAGGTGTTACAGGTCTGGGTAATTTGGCTTCCATTAAAATAAATAAGCAATTTTCTCAGGTAAAGTACCATAAGGCTATAAATTGTTTCACTTTGCAAATCCTACACATGATTCAGTTTCTGTTTTGCAAAACGATTTCCCAATTTTATCGTCTAAAACTTTTTCTGAATTAGAACCTAACTTACAAGGGGTTTCAGTTGCTTAGAAACAGCACTGGCAGGGTTTGCCTTTGTGTATGAACAAATTACTGGCTGAAAAGACTGACCCTTTCTCTGTGTAACTTTTATAAACATCACTTCAAACTCCTTTGTGAAAGTGTCCTGGACAGCACTGCGATGGCGAACATGGGGCTGATGAGGCCAATCCTCGTCTTTACACACTTAAGGCACTAAGACCAATATACAGACTGTCCTCAGACGTGCCAGACTTCATCCCTTGTACAACTCCCTCTGAACCATTAGCCAGCCTAAAAAGACATTGAATTCCTGGTTTGACAGCCCTGATCTGATTTCTGAAGGCAGTTATCAAGAACACAAGCTCTCCAAAGCTCAGTGACATCAGAAATATTGTTCTAAGACAGCTCTTACATCATATCCTGTAGCTTCAAGTACAAGGTAAAGTAAACAACATCTTCTACAAACATTTCTTTACTACAGATCATTGCCAACATACACTCAAATTTGTTTTTTCCAGATTCAATATAATGAAGACAGAAAGTCCTGGAAATTTGGGGTGAAGGGCATGAAGGCATGCAGGAGGTATAATTCTCTACTAGACTTTTGCATATGATTATTCCTCACAAGAAGTAGTGTATGTTGATCCTCACCAGTGTAGTACCACTATAAGAGACAAACCTGTGACCTGCCTCAGATATAGCTATACTTTAACCTCACTTTGTCATATGTCTTTAATAAAGAAATGCCAATGGAGAGAAACAAGTTTTGATTAAAAGAAGAGGTCAAGTTGTTCTGAAATTCCCACTGATGAGATTTAACAAGGCTAAGTGCAGGGTTCTACACTTTGGCCACAACAACCCCAACCAGTGCTACAGGCTGGGGACAGAGTGGCTGGAGAGCAGCCAGGCAGAAAGGGACCTGGGAGTGCTGGTCGATAGTAGGCTGAACATGAGCCAGCAGTGTGCCCAGGTGGCCAGGAGAGCCAATGGCATCCTGGCCTGGATCAGGAATAGTGTAGCCAGCAGGACAAGGGAGGTTATTCTTCCCCTGTACTCAGCACTGGTTAGGCCACACCTTGAGTACTGTGTCCAGTTCTGGGCTCCTCAATTCAAGAGAGATGTTGAGGTACTGGAACGTGTCCAGAGAAGGGCAATGAAGCTGGTGAGGGGTCTGGAACACAAACCCTATGAGGAGAGGCTGAGGGAGCTGGGGTTGTTTAGCCTGGAGAAGAGGAGGCTCAGGGCAGACCTCATTGCTCTCTACAGCTACCTGATGGGAGGTTGTAGGCAGGTGGGGGTTGGTCCCTTCTCCCAGGCAACCAGCAGCAGAACAAGAGGACACAGTCTCAAGTTGTGCCAGGGGAGGTATAGGCTGGAGATTAGGAGGAAGTTCTTCACAGAGAGAGTGATTGCCCATTGGAATGAGCAGCCCAGGGAGGTGGTGGAGTCGCCATCGCTGGAGACGTTCAAGAAGAGACTGGATGAGGCACTTAGTGCCATGGTCTAGTTGATTGGATAGGGCTGGGTGATAGGTTGGACTGGATGATCTTGGAGGTCTCTTCCAACCTGGTTGATTCTATGATTCTATCTTCCTCTTTATGATAATGCTGTGCTGAAGGTTTGGCCAAAGTTTAGTCACTGCAATAAGTCAGGCTTGAAAAAAAGCATTTAGCACTGCTGGTTAGGTGCAATTTCTTTATCTAGCAGTTGCAGCATGTGTTGAAGTAAACGTCCTATTACTTGTTCAGCAATGTCATCGGCGTGATCTTGTTTACAGGCATCTTTTGAAACAAAACGGTAAGCTGTACAAGGCATTGAAAGTTTAGGATAATAATTTTTAAAAAATTGAGTAATCTCACTTTTGGAGGTATTTTTGGAGCTGGAACTCAAGAAAACACCTGCTTTGATCTTCTCCCTCAGCCATTTTTCTTGGTGTTCTCTTTTCACTGTGATTTTCTTTAAAGTCTTTAAGAATTAATAATCGGTTCATATTTGTGATGTTAAACATTTGTGATAATAAAACATTGACATAATTTTGAAACCCTGCAAGAATGTTGTAAAGTGATAATCTTTATATTCAAGTTAGAAATGCACTATATGTAAAAGTTGTGAGTGCTTGGAGAGCTGAGAACCACCAGGGGAGCCAAGGCTCTGAACAACTTGATCTAATGAAGGACGTCGCTGCTCACTGCAGAGGTGTTGGACTAGAAGACGTTTGGAGATCTCTTCCAAACCAAACCATTCTATGATTCTACTTAGGAAAAAAACCCAAACAAAACACAAAATAGTCATCTCATGACCAGGAGCTTTCTGGATCTGTTACCTAGGCTGGGCTTCTAGTTGCTGGACTCAGCAAGGGCTCAACTCAACTGCCTACGTACAGGTTCCAGGTGCTATCTGAGATGTCCTATGGCACCCTGTAGGACCACAATGTGCCACTCCAAATGGCTGCAGGTCCCATCTGTGTCATGTGTCAGAGCTGCCAGCCTCACATGGACATCTTACATAGCACATCTTAAATGGCAGCAGCCAGCCACACATAGGCAGGCAGATTAATTGAGCTCTTCAGAAGGATCTTATTCCTACATGAACTGAGGGTGAAAATATTATTTTTGGACTTAATTCCTACTCTTGCAGATCCCCAGAGAAAAGAATCACATGATGTGAAAAAGCACCACACAGAGTCAAACTAGCTGTAACTTTACCTATAAACCAAACATGTATGTATAGGAATTAAGTTGTATAATAAATGGAAGCCATCAAAGAACAGTTCCTCTGACTTTAAAACAGGCTTGCAATTTGAGAACTGAATAACAAATATGGGCCCTCACACAGTAGGTCTGTTGGGTGGAAAGGAATAAGAGGGAGAGACAAAGACAAATGTGAAAACACCTTTTCTCCCTGAGCAAATGGATCCTGTCATGTCTGAACACAGTGATGGCAGATTTTTAGACCTCTCCAACTCTTTCTGAAAGCACCCTTATCAAAACTTTTTCATGATGATGGCTGTGATTAATTTGCAAGTTGCATGGAGCAGAAAGAAGCTAAGGAGTAAAACTGTCATTGCACAGGCAACCCCAACTGTGTATTGACCAGTGCTATATTTGGGGGTTCTATCATTTTGTTTTGAATGAAAGCTGCAGTATGTCCACACTGTTTCTCACTCCCTTTTTAATTGTTAGAAATTAACACCCTTGACACTCTTAAACCACACTGCTTGGCAACTATTTTATTGGTTGTTGTACAGTACACAAATAAAGACTGTCTCTTTCTCAAAGATCTTACAGTCTGAAAGATAAAAAGATGAAAGAGTGCTTGGGAAGATGAGTAACAGAGAAGACTGTGGGAGGGGTTCACCTCCGTTAAAATGCAAAACCTTGGATATTACTCAAAGAACATACAGATTTGGGTACTGGAAGTGTGGGGGTTTATGTACAACAGTTCTGCAATTAAGAAAAAAAAAGATGAAGCTGTTGACATTTGCTTGTTCCTGTTTTTGTTAGGATTTAGGTAGCGCATTGCTGCTAACTGTCCCAACAGCCCCAAGCCAGCACTGTGCCACTCTGTTGCAGCCAGTATCTGCATAAAGCCAAACCCTTGGTCCCACTCTGAGGAAAACACTCATGCATCAGTATCCTGACACCTCATAAACAACTTGTTGGGTTTTGACCTTGAGAGGGATTAGAGGGCAAGCTTTAGAGATCAGATGTCTCTTGAATATGGTGGATGACTTTTTATTTAAATACAGGAGATCACCAGACTTTTTTTACTTGCATATACTTAGAAAAGTTATGAGTCACAAAGTAAACAGAAATAAATATGATGTAATTAGCATGTGCAACTTTCCATGATTCAGTTTTGCAAACGTTTCTCCAAACCAAATCTATGTATCTTCAGGCATTAAGCTTGAGTTAAACACCAAGACCCTCTGGTCACAAGGGCAACTGACTGCTCTCTCCCTGGGAAGGAAGAGCTGGGGTGTAGGCTGCTGCTACAGCAGTTTCTGGAAACACAGTTTATTGTTACTGGAGAAAGAGAATCAGCATCAGATAGCACAAACTTTTCTAGAGTACAGCCACAGTATGGTGGGCACCCCGGGTTGTATCTGCTTTGTGGATCACTTTCCAGGTGACATTCGCATCCCACAATGAAAGGACAAAGACTGATTCCTTTTTTATTCTTGATGTGGTTTAGTACACATCAGATGGTGCCTCTGTTGGCTTTGGTACCATACCAGCATAGCTTGTTCCTCAAACCGTGTTTGAGATCAGACTCATCCCAGATCACACAGATGACAGAGCTAATTTTGCCTTAGCAATGCTGGAAGAGTTCTGATACTAAAAGGAATGATGCAGCTTCAGCTTCTCTTTGCAAAATGTTAGGAAAATGCCAAGTGTATGAAACCCCTGGCATAATGAAATGATGAGCCTTGCTTGTATGTAATTGTTGTTGTTTTGTGAATCCAAGTGGCACGCTTGGAGCCATTCGTATTTGGATTTCAGGCCAGTGAAAACCAGATTTTCCCTTTGCTAGAGGAGTGGCTGAAAGGTAGTGGAGCAGAAGACAACTAATGCCAAAGAAAAACTGTGTCGTATATCTTCAAGTGATACATTCCAGAGCTGTTCTTCATTTAATCATTCAGAGGTAAATAAGATACTACTTACTATGCATTAATTACTTTTCTAAGCAGCACAACTAAAAGATAATCTGTGCTACAGAATTCCTAGTGGCAAAGACATCCAGGATTTTTCACATGTAAAATCATGAAACTGCTGTGATGCTTTTGAAGTTTTAAAACACACACACACACACGCATACATTTGCTTGAAAACTACTATGCAAGCAACAAACTCTTGTTTGGGTCTGCCCCTTCAAGGTACAGCACATTAGTTCTGCACTTAACTTCATGGGCTCATTCCTCAGAAGTCTAGCCTAGCTGATAGCATTTTTGAACCATGTGCTCATTTCCCAATACAATGAAAAAAATCCAAAAACCTGTGGTTTTGGTATTGATTAGCATTCTCACATAAAGTTATGTTCACAGCTGGAGCACTGAAGAGCTGTGCACAGGAAAGAGGCTGAACAAAGGCACTTTGAAGGAAAAAACCAACACAATGCCTTTGTCTTTTGCTTCTCTAATTGCTGCAGATGTTGTGTAGTCACACCTATGAAAAGTTAAATATTATGTCTCTATAACATTTTTGATCTTCATTAATTATAGCTCAGAAAAGCTTACAAAAAACAGCCTGCCTCTTTAATACAAATAAGATTAATTGCGTGGTTGTTCAGAAAATGAACCACCAGTAGTTAAACAAAAATTGTTTGTCTTTAAGCAGCCCTTGGATGATTTTTTTAAAAACTGTTACAGGAAGTGAAGAGGCTGCCAAATTGCCATGCCCGTGAGCCCCACTCTCATTATCAGCCTAAACGAACGCACACACCCCGCCACTTTCATCCTCTTCCAGGTCCAAGAACAAGAAATAGGAGGCATAAAAAAAAACCCCAACCTTCCACACAAAGAGGTGTCTCTGAAGTCTGGAATGCACCCTGGCTGTTTGAAGACAAGATTTATACCTGACACTCTCCTTTCAGCTCATTGTTGAGACTCGCCTGCGTTCAAATCAACCGCAGACTGGCTGCTGCAGGTACTTCATCTTACAACGATCACATCATCGAAGATAAATGCACCAGGAATTGCTATCACTTTGAGGTGAAAAAAAAAAAAAAGAAAAAGGAAAGAAAAAAGAAAAAAGAAAAATCAAACGCCTGGTGCAGGTAGTGGGTGGAAAGAAAAACAGACACACGATGGAGTGTGTGGGAGTGTGCTCAGGGAAGCCGGCGACAGTCTGTAGCATAGGGTGCAAGCACGAAATGGGTCTGGCTGCCTGCACAGGCAGCTGTATTTCGGCACAGCCTCCCCTTGCCTTCGGCAGCCTGGCTGTGGGACAAGCTGTCTAAGCTGCCATCAATGTCTGCAACGTGGTGGCATGCTAGCTGCTTGTGAAAGACTGAAAGGAGGTTTTTGACTTGGTGAGAGATGATGAGAAGGACTGTGGCTTAGCTCATGTCATCTCCATACTAAGACAAGCCTGGTTTCCTCATTTGAGACATATCCATTCTTTTCCTAAACAAACTGTGGTCAGAGCTGTGGCTCTTAAATTCCTCTGGAAGAACTCCCTTGGTAGAGAGGACTTAATTTTACACTGAACCTTTCTGATGGGAGGCAAAGCCATAGAGCACTGAGATCTATGAAGCGAACAGGGAGAGAAGAGAATGCTCAGGACTGTGTTCGGATGTAGAGAAACACAACTGAACACCTCAGAGCTGAGGCTGCTGATACTCTAGCATTAGCAGGTGTTGTGCTAATTCTTGAAGGTTTTGAAGTGGCATGGGAAGAAAATGTCTGTCATAAAGACAGAATAACACCTGGCAATTTGCCAAGTTATTTATTGTCTATATCACTCTATCACTCAAAAGCTCAATAAAAGTTTAGTTGTAAGGATATCATTTGTGGTGCAGAACCACTTAAGGAACATTTTACAGGGTGAAAATTTGCCATGGCTTTTGGAATAACACTGCATTAATTCATGGCACTCAAAAACATCTGTAACGAGATAGGCTGAAATCACACTGGTAAAGAAAGGAAGGCAGAAAAGTGACAGTATTGGTGGTTAATATAAAGCTTAAAGTTAGAAGAACCTGCCCTTCACAACCAGAAAGGACCAATGCACATGTTCTGGATTCAACACAGCAGAAAGCTCTAAATTTGGGGTTCTGATTCTCCTTTTTTCAAGTAGTTCGGAGTCAAGATTTTACAGGACTTATTCCAAAATTTCTGAGCTCACAGAGATGTTTGAGTTGTTGTGATCTGGGAAAAAGGAGCTGGTTCAATCCATTTCAGTTATAGAGCACTTTCTATATTTAGGATTATAAACTGTGCTTTATTAAGAATGCAAATTATCAGCCTTTCTAGGACTCCAGGTACTTGCATGTCCTGGCTAGCACATAAACCTCATGCCATTACAAACCTGAATAAAGCAAGTTAAGTTTGCAGTAGATTTAAAACAGGGCAAAAGGGAGAGCAGGAAGAGAGCCTGTACAACACGTTCAACATCTACCCACTAGAATGGAGGAGAAACATCTACACTCAACTGACACAACTGCCTGTGAAGCTGCAGCATCAGTCTCAGCTTAGCCACAGGTATCCTGTTCTATTTTCACATTTGAAAGATTTACCATTTATACTTTTTCTTTGGATGTTTTATTTTTTGTTTGTCAGTTGTTTTGTTTTATTCCTTGGGGGATGATGTCTTCTATCTGGTGCCAGCAGGAGGTTCTCAGAGAAATCAGTTTCATCAGCCTGTGAACAGTATATTGAAAAATGGAGCATGGCTCCACAGAGCAATCACAGGAATCCGTTGTGGACACTTAGCCTGGAGCCTCCATAATTTCCAACACGGAGCAGCTGAGGAAATAGCATTCAGTACTTCATTCTGACACCTCAGTTCTTGACAGCACGCTACAGAATGCTGCTTAAACCCAAAATCGAATGCAAGAAATGGAGCACAACTTTAAAAAAAAAAAAAGAAGAAGCATAAGCAAGGCCAGTTCAACCTGCCCTGTTTCACAGGGAGCCACAAAAGAGTTAGCCAGAAATACATGGCTCTAGGCACTCACTCCATTGCTACCTGCCTGTTAAAAATAATTTGCAACTTTCAAGAAACAGCTACAGGCACTACCAGGGCCTCCTGGCCTAATGAGAAGACCAAGTAACGAATTAAGCAGCAAATGCCCTGGATTACCCAGCAATACCCCAAGTAACGAATTAAGCAGCAAATGCCCTGGATTACCCAGCAATACCTTCTCCAACCCCCACAGAGAATGCCACCTTTATCCCCATCCTCCAAATGTTTGCTATTTTAGTCTCCATTCAGTACTTTGCCTCAGATTAATTCAGCTTCTTCCTCAACACACACACTTTGTAATGCTGGTAACTTCTCACTGCCTTTCCTTGCTCTGTTACTCACTGTCATGCTGGTGCAAAGCCGCAGGTACCCCTTCTTCCTGCCTGCATCACGTGTTGTTCCCACAGCCCCTGCTCATGTTCCTGCTGCTCTTCATATACCTGGGAGCCCAAATAGGATTTGGACATCCTTTGCTCCAACCTTCACATGTGCTACAATTCTGACCTTCTGACCTGCCTGTTCCTTTCATGCAGCCATTCTCCACAGCTGTTCAAGTTCCCCACAAACTGAAGGTGGCAAAGGCACACTGGGCACATGCTGCCAGTATCAGAATCACCCCACCTGGAGCAAAATCCCAGGCAACTCACCCTCACATGCTTGGGGACCATTGCTGTTAGGATGATGTAGAATCCTGCATCATCAGCCTCTGCCGGAACAGGTATGGGTAATGTTAAGACCATCTTGCAAAGTGAAATGTAACAACACAGTCATGTTTTTGGCTTTTCAGTGCTTGGAGAAGATCCTCTTCCTGCCTCTGGTAACACCTACGCCTTTCCAAGAGTTGAGGACAGCCTGTCCCGTCCAGGTGGTCCCTTAGAGTCCCTCAAGCCCTGATCTAGGGCTTAGCCTGAGTAAATGTGTTGTCCTGTGTAAGCACTAGAAAAATCACACTTGTAGCCATACCATTGTACTCTATAGCAAAGCCCTCATAAAAGAAAAAGACCTGTTTCCATGACTGCTTGAAGTAAGTAAAGGGTTATAGAAACAGAATTTCTGGAAGATACAACTATCAAGTACATGATAGCAACTGAAGAACTACACTTCTTTTACAGCTTGTCTAAAATGTCACACTGTGCAGAGACCTGGGGACATGTTTTAGGGATGTGCTTTAAATGGTGAATGGTGAAACCTAATTCTTCTCCAAAAAAAAAAAAAAAAAAAAAAAAGAAAGGATGCAAACACAGAATTTGTTTAAAGGAGAAAGCTCTCAGTGGACAGCAAGTGTTTGTGTTGACATGTTTTCAGGTTGCTTTCAGAGTCAGTTTTTGGCTGTCTTGGCTCTGCCATTTATGACATCTACAAAAAACTCATGTACAAACCTAAGTGACAAATGTGTATACTGCATCTCAACTTTGACAGCAAGTGACAGTTAATTAAACCTATGCATTACAGAGAGAGCTTGTCCCTTCATGACAAATGATAGTATTGACAGATGAGTTATTTTTACGTTGTACTTAATCATGTCAAAACTCAACCCACCAGTGTGCAGCAGAAAGGGTAGCATTTTTGTTTGTTACTAACAAGCTGTGTTTGTTAACTTTCTTTTGCACTATTGACATGTAGTGAAAAGTGACCCAAACCAGATATCACAGAATTTCACAGAATCAACCAGGTTGGAAGAGACCTCCAAGATCATCAAGTCCAACCGATCACCCAACCCTAACTAATCAACTAAACCATGGCACTAAATGCCTCATCCAGTCTCTTCTTAAACACCTCCAGGGATGCTGACTCCACCACCTCCCTGGGCTGCCCATTCCAATGGGCAATCTCTCTTTCTGTGAAGAACTTCTTTCTAAGATCGAGTCTAATCTTTCCCCTACGCAGCTTGAGACCACGTCCTCTTGTTCTGGTGCTGGTTGCTTGGGACAAGAGACCAACCCCCACCTGTCTACAACCTCCCTTCAGGTAGTTGTAGAGAGCAATAAGGTCTGCCCTGAGCCTCCTCTTCTCCAGGCTAAAGAACCCCAGCTCCCTCAGCCTCTCTTCATAGGGCTTGTGTCCGAGACCTCTCACCAGCCTCGTTGCCCGTCTCTGGACACGTTCAAGTTTCTCAATATCCTCCTTAAATTGAGGAGCCCAAAACTGGACACAGTACTCAAGGTGTGGCCTAACCAGAGCTGAGTCCTGGGACAGAATGACTTCCCTGCTCCTGCTGGCCACATTATTCCTGATACAGGCCAGGATGCCATTGGCCTTCTTGGCCACCTGGGCACACTGCTGGCTCATGTTCAGCCTACTGTCAACCAGTACCCCCAGGTCCCTTTCTGTCTGGCTGCTCTCCAGCCACTCTGTCCCCAGCCTGCAGCACTGCATGGGGTTGTTGTGGCCAATGTGTAGAACCCTGCACTTAGATGTGGTAAATCTCGTTCCATTGGACTCTGCCCATCTGTCCAGCCTGTCAAGGTCCCTCTGCAGAGCCCTCCTACTCTCTAACAGATCAACACCTGCTCCCAGCTTGGTGTCCTCTGCAAATTTACTGATGATGGACTCAATCCCCTCATCCAGATCATCAATAAAGACATTGAGCAGGATGGGGCCCAGCACTGATCCCTGGGGGACACCACTAGTGACTGGCTGCCAGCTGGCAGTGGCACCATTCACCACCACTCTCTGGGCCCAGCCACCCAGCCAGTTCTTAACCCAGTGCAGAGTGCACCTGTCCAAGCCATGGGCTGCCAGCTTTGCCATATATTATATGTCAATTAAAACCATTTCATTTTTGTTGTCTTGTCATGACACACTGCATACAAATTTGGAAAAAGAAGCCATAAGACTGCCCTGTCTCTTGGCACCTCGTGGTGATGTAAGTTTAAAGCTTTAAGGAAACAGGACTGAGTTTCCCTGTTCACATGGAGCCAGTTCTGTACACTTTCCTTGCTCAAACTGCTGCATATATAAAGCTCACCACCTGAATCCCTGAGGTCCTTTTTATCTCCTATGCATATATTCTTCATGTAGGAAGAAGTCAAAGATGTATACATAGCTACAAAATGGCTTTTCCTAATTTATATGCCCAGAAAGACATTGGGGTGTTGCAGTAGGTCCAGAGAAGAGCAATAAAACTGGTGAAGGGTCTGAAGAAAAGGTCTTATGAGGAGCAGTGGAGGGAACAGGGGTTGTTTAGTCTGGAGAAAAGCAAGCTTAGGGGAGACCTTATTGCTCTCTAAAACTACCTGAAAGGAGGTTGTAGCAAAGTGGGTGTTGGTCTTGTCTCTGTAGTAACAGGTGATAAGATGAGAAGAAATGGCCTTAAGTTGTACCAGGGGAAGTTTAGTAGTTTAGTTTGGATACTAGAAGAAACTTCTACACTAAAAGGGTTCTCAAACACTGGAATAGGCTCCCCAAAGAGGTGGTTGAATCAGCATCACTGGAATTGCATAAAAGACACAGAGTTTGTGCTAAGGGACGTGGTTACTAGCCATGTCCAGACTTGGTAGAATGAGATAATGATTTGACTTGATGGTCTTAAGGGTCTTTTCCAACCAAAATGACTCTACGATTCTAATTAAAAACAAAAGCAACAACAATAACAACCCCACAAAATTTCTCCAAAAGGGAATGACTTTAGACTTCAAAACATAAAGATCAGATCATGCTGGCCCTGCTTATGGAGCAGTATCAGCAGCTGAAATCAATGGGCCTACTAAGAGAAAAGTGTATTAGCTCAGCTAATAGTTTCCTAAATAAGAATCAAACAGTCTGTAATAAAACCTTTTTTTTTTTTTTTGTAGTTTGCCTTCAGTGTTCACAACATATTACAGTTGCTACAGACCATTTTTACTTCAAAGCCAGTCAAAAGCCTGGAAATGAAAACCTAGGATGACCCCATTCATACCAGCTATTACACTGTCACCGAAGTTTGCCCCTGCAATATCTTGCTCTCAAATCACTGCTGCACTCCCTACTTGCACTCTGAATAGCTGTTCTTGTACTGCTAGTCTTCTTAGTAATCACTAATGGCCTGCATACAAGATATGGTTAGCACACTTCAGAGGTGCACATAGTTTCCACAGGTCAGTTTATTAGTGGAGTAGTATGACACATTTTGTAAAATGTCAAATACTCCCTCTGTTTAATTTGGAGCAGGGAGTGGACCTACAAACTTTGCCATTGACAAACGTGCATGGCAGCAAGGTCTTTGCATATGTCCCAGTGGGGAGAGCTTCAGCTTGAGCTGACAGCCACAAGACATTGATCCATCCGTAGCCCTCAGAGCTAATTAAAACTAGTTCGGACTAATCTCTAGCACATTTTTTCCTAAGAAAGCTCCCTGCTTCAGCAAGGATCAGGCCACAGGAGCAGTGTCATGATGCACTAAATGCTCCATGAAAGCCACAGGAGGTGGCAGCATCATGGCTGCAGCCAGAGCTTGGGGAGAGCAAGACACCCCAAAACAGAGATCCTCAAAAGTCAGCAGATATGCCTCAGCCATGACTCTGGCAAGGCTTAGGAACCTGGCAAAGTTTTGCTGTCCAGTCCTCCAGGGTCTCCCCAAAATCAAGCCTAAAGTATCCCTCCTACTGCTGCTCTATGTCTTTGGATTTAATAACCCCATCATCCATACAATGACTCAAGGCCAAATGCCTTTGCTTCCCTGCAGAAACCACCCTCCTTTGTCTGAACATTATGTTGGAAATCTTACCCTCCTGAGTGGTTGAGGGCATGCTGGATGGACTCCATGGAATGGGGACAGCCCTGAGCCTTCAGCTGGGCAGCATGGCCACAGGGGCACCCTTGCAGGTCTGGTTGGCTCCCTCCTGTTAACGCTTCTCTGCGTTGTGTGGGACAGTTTTTTTCTCTTTTTCACTCAGATACTTAACTCCCAAACCTAGAAACTGAGGAACTACCTGAAACTGTCTTTGGAAACTGGACTCCAGTTCTTACTCTGGCAAAAATTTAAATGTCTTAATATTGAGTATTTCCCAGAGCCCACATTTTCATATATGCTGGCAAGTTGTGGGTGGAACAGGTGAAATCTCCACAGGCTGAAGAGCCTTCAGTCCACATCTCCCATCAGAATTCCCTAAGCAAGAATTAAATGTAGAAGCATGGCCATTCTCATCAGTAAAACTTAGTTGTGTTGTGGGTCTGTTCATCCATCACAGGCCAGGCCAGGTAAAGAAGCACATGTTCAGGCATGCCAGGAACTCAGTGGATGCAAACGTGGGTGTTAAGGAATGTATTCACCTCTGGGATGAAGGGGCAGGTGAGCAAGGTTTCTTAGGATCTAAATTTTAGGCTTAGTGTGTGAAGTGACAGGTCTGCTAGAAACCCAAGTTCCTCTGTTGGTTGAAGGCCATGAAGATAATCTAACAGAAAGTATCTGCTTCCCACCTCAGTGTGCTCCCAAATCAAAGGTTCAGAGAATGTCTGCTATTCTATGCACTTTTCACACACCCATTATTAATTGCTCCTCTGTGTGTGATTAGTGCTTCATCTGTACATACAAGAAAGGGTGAAAACTCCAGATTAAAAATATTGCAAAGCTAAATACAACCATTTATGAACTTTCATCCATTCTGCAAAAATGTACATGTTTATGAAGCTCAGCAAAGGTCTGTCTGCAGCACTTGTTGAATTAGCTCAGCTAGCAGTGGCAATAATAGAGGAAATACCACACACAGTAGCTTTGTTTCTGTATGAATTTCTGGGGAACTCAAGCTGTTAGCATTGCCTTTGCACTTGGCATTGCAAGAAGAAAATCAGATGCCTTTCTCTTTCATTGATTTTGAGTGAATTAATACAGTTTTAGCAGCTCATGCAGAATTTGTACCTTTCCTTAAATTTTTTGTCCAGTTCAGTCATAGGCACAGGCAACAGCAAATAAAAGCACAACATCTACAGCTCATTAAAAGAAACAGTAAAACCACCCATGACATCAGGATTGAGGGAGCTTCTTAAGTCTTTCCATTCAAGTCTTTCCACCAAACTTGTTTTAAAATGGATGAACAGAAAGTTCTGAAGGAACAAAACAAATCCAGATACCATGCTTCTTTCTTGTTTCCTTTGCTTCTGTGTTTTAGAATTCCAGAAGAAAAAGCCATGTGTACATACAAAAATTGCTTTCCACTGCTTCTTTTCATATCCTGGTCACCTATTTTTAAGAAATAACTTTTCCACACTTCTTATGTACATCTCTGAAATTCCTAAGGGATGCCTGTATAATTAGGAAGATCTTACCGAATTAATAAGCCAGACTTCTTTGGAAAGGCATTAAAATAATGTGAGAGGCACACCCAAGGCTGTCCTGTGGGTGAGCAATATGTGGAGTTGAGCTCCACTACGACGTTTTGCTGAAAGCAAGCCTTCCCTCCCAAAGCAGACAGTAGCTCTAACAGCTGTAAGCCCATCACTTCACAGTCACAGACTTGTACAGTGATGTCGTACAAAGCCTTTTGAGCTGCTACAAACCACAACAAGTTCAAAACCTGACTCATGTCTAGCACTTCGTCTTGCTTGCTGTTACTGGCTTAGTCATTGCCAGCAGCCCTACACACCTCTACTAAGCCTGCAGTATCCACAGCACCATTCCCTCCTGTGGGAAAGCCCTGGTTAGTCAGCCTTGAAAAAAGGTGGGATACTGTGATATTTCTCTTACCATTGTGCTGCTATGTTCTTCTTGCATTCCCATCTTACTGAAGGTGCGAGCTGTTGGCCTTCCAAGCTTTCTTTGTGCCTAGGTAAATTCAGTGTTTGATGCTGAAGAGGCGGAGACAATTTCTAAGTTAAGGGGCAGGTGTGAGTGAAAGGAGCAAACCAACAGCCAAACCATTTGAAAAAGAAACCATTAATGTCTCATCAGCTCAGGACTTGAAAAAAAGCCATCACAACTTGCCCTGAAAACTGGAAAAACAGGGTGTCTGGCTATAATTTAAGACATTAATAGCAAGAAGATATTGCAGTTCTCTGACATATTTTGACTTTTGCACAGCAAAATACTGTCTTAAAACTGGGTCTGATTATTACTATGTGGAACGATGTCAGTGACAAAGAAATTACAGACAGGTTGATTTGTTTCTCGTTCACTAATCAAAATTTCAATGTTTTTTTGAGAAAAGAGCCTAGGCTAAGTTTTAGAGAACAACTGAAAAAAATGTTTTTTTCCCTTTGTTGAACAGAAATACTGAAGAGAATTTTGGCATGACCAGAAATTTAAGCATACTCATAGTGCTGTAACAAGTTTAAAGGACTGAAAATGGTCTTCAGCAGCTACCATGAAAAGCCCCTGGAACTGCAGCCCTGGGATGTGACACCATAATGAACAAAATAAGTTTTAGCAAAAAGTATTTTCCACCCACAACCAATGAGTATGCTTTCTTTCAGTCTCTTTTCCAGCACATAAAACACAACGAAGCAAGAACAAATGTACTTTGCCATAAGGGAACAGAGGGCAATATGAGCCATCTGAATTTCCATAATTTATTTTTATTTCTCTGGCCAGAAAAGACTTTCAAGTACAGAGTTAAAGCTAAGAACATGAACAGTTTACTATCCTTCTATGGGACGTCTTGACTATTTGAAGTTGAATATGTGCTTATAAGCTCTGCCATGTAAGTCACAAGATACAGAAAACAGTCATGCACAGCCTCCTTTGCACAAATATCTTTATACTCATTATGGAAATCTCAACAAGAAACCAAAAGTCAAATTTCCTATTGGACTTCTTCCTTCTGCTGAAATAATCAACTTTCTGCATGGTTGCCTCATCTAGAAAAATTTTATGATGCTGGTAGATAGATGGGAAAATGCAAGCATCCTGCTCCCTGAACCTTCAAAGCTATCGTGGAATGATTACAGTGTTTTCTTTTAATCTTTTTTTTCCATTACCGAATATTATGCTTACAACAATCCTGCTTTGCTACAGATGGTTTCCTGTTGTTTCTGCCAAATGTGAAATAGCTATAAAACTTGAAAAGGTTTCGATGCTGTCACTGCATGAAAAATTACATCTACAAGAGAAAATTAAATATGAGCCTTAGCCTTTAATTGCTTTAATCTTACTTAGTAAGTGAACTTTTCTACCCCCACCCCCAACTCAAAGCTTCTGATAACATGACCTGAAGGGAAAAATATTGCTATGCATTTTAGTCAGGTATAAAGCCTTCATTAACAAAAACAAAAAAAAGAGGAAGGGGAAGCAGATAATTCTCATGTCCAGACCAACCCAACAACCACCAACTCTAGCTAACAAGAGCAGTGCCTTTGGCTCAGGTTCATAAAATATGTAAAGTTATTTCTGTTAGAAAAAGTGAACTTCCTGTTTTCAGTGCTATAATAAGGAAATCTGTCATCTTAGCAGACAAATTACTAGAAAATGGCTCATGTACTCCCAAGGGGACAGAGCCTTTGCTCCTTGCATGGGTAAACCTCAGTGAACTCAGTAACAGCTTTACTTGAATGCAAAAGGAGTGTTACAAACTACTTCAAAGAAAAATTGAATTTTATACACTTCTCATGTGATAAGAGAAACCTTTGATAACCTAATGCTCTCTAAAAGCATATATTCAGTGTTGGATGGGAGAAGGGCTAAAAAAAAAGTTATTTTACCAGCAAAGACATGGGTCAGGCACATGACTAATGAGTGGAGCATCAACGAACAAGTGAGCTACACAGGCTCTTTCAAATTTCTGTCAGTATTTGACTGGCAGCACTTCAACATACTTATTTTCTAGAAAAAAACCCCAATGAACATTTAACCACATCCTTCTACCAACTCGGTAAGGCTGACCTCACTGCTATGGATCTGCCTGTACAAGCACTGAGAGTAAAGGTAAATAGAGTAAATATGAGAAATCTGTCATTTTGAGTGCATTTGTCTATCTGTTGCCTTACACAGGAGGTCTGCTATCATAGAGCTTTGCAGCAAAAGAAGCAAGTGCTCTGTATTATACTGGAGATTTGGCAAGCATCCATTTCTGCAAGAAGAAAGTGTGCAATTGTAGTCTCACCCTACGAAGACATCAGACCTCAGCTTTCAAGCTGCTCAGACCTCTATTGTTCATGACTGGGGAGGATCTGATACCCATTTGCTGCAAGAAGAGATTCACTCTCAGTGGAAAGAGAAGCTGGTGGGAGTCTAATTGTTTTTTTAACTTGTGCTGTCTTTCCTTGCTCTGGAGGCTGGAATTTAAAAGCTGAGGTAGAGGTGACATTGTGGGCAGGAATGGAAAATGTGTACACTCATCAAACTACAAACAGATGTCTCATCTACATGTGGACATGCCTCACCCATGTGCAGTACCCCCAAGGGCACCATTCACTGCCTCCTCAAAGTGTTTCTTGTGTTTCCCCATGCAGAGATACTCGCACCAGAGATATGTTTGTTTATTTAGTTTGATTTCCACCTAAGCTAAATTAAAAACAACCTTACACAACCTCTGGGAGACCTGCACTGCACAGCTACAGCCAAACCCATATAGTTCATCCCATCTGTGGCTCCTGGCTCATTGTGAAGTTGGGCAGATTCGGAAGGATCAGAGTTACAGGGGATGCTTGGGACCTGTGTGGCTGACATGCTAGGCCTCCTGCCTTCTCTGAGTGACACGGCATGGCACCTGACTTTGATGTCTATGAAAACCAGTGGCTCATCTCTTGGATCAGGAAAGCATTTATGGATAACCACCTTTTTTCTCTTTTGTAGCATAGCCTGTGCACATCTAAACCTTGTAAAAAAAATCAGAAATGGGCATGCAGGTCCCATTCTAATAGCTACCGACATTACTGGAAAGTCTCCTGTTGACTTCACTGGGAAGGGGATCAAGCTCTGGTATGTTTGTTTGTTCATTTATTATCAATTTTTTTTCAGTTGATCACCAGCTGAATTATTGGCACCTTTCACATCCAATCAAATACCACAAACTGCTAATGCAGGACTTTTCTCACAACCGGTTAGAAACCATGATAGAAAACATAACCCTGCCACATCTGAGACGTTCTTCCTATACCCTACCAAATTTGCATCTAGGTTTCCTTGTTGCTAGCCAGTGCCATCTGTTATCTGTTTTGGTCTGCTTACGAGAACTGGCAATTTTTGAAAACTGAGAGCAATGGAAGAACCATGGCTTTTTCCTTCATATTTTACATCCCAAAGAAACCAACTGGATCTAGACATGCACACAAACATATACCCCTTCAACTGGCAATACGTCAGCACATATTTTCTGTATGGAAAATTTAAAGAGACAAGGCTCATCACAGAGAAGTATTTGAATGTAATGAAATAAATCTGTGTCCTACAGTGCTTGGATTCTCGGTTCTGCTTTTGTCTCTCTTGGAGGGTGCTGACACTCCTACTTGGTGATGGATCAAACAGTGACAGCTGAGATAGTTACTGCCCTCAGCTGTGCGCTCTGCCCCTCTTTTGGAAATTACTGCCCTCCTGCAGCCGGCACAACTGAACGCTTCATGAATCTAGTTTCAGACCACCAGACTTCACATCAGCCTCAGCTCATGCAGATCTGCCAGCCTGTAAACTCCGTGGGTTGGAGGAGATTCCATGAGCCATTGAGCCATGCCTGCAGTGCAGGTGGAAAATATAAAGAAGGGGGTGCCAGCTGAAAGTGGTGCTGATTTGCTTGTCCCCCTGTCACGGGCCACTGGACAGGTGGCAGCCTGTAGATTATTCTCTCCTATTTTTGGAAATACAAACACATCTTACTCAGGGGACCCATTGTCATGAGCTACCCACCAAGAGAAGAAATGGCAAAATCTCAAGTTTCAAAAAGAGAGCACATCTTCAGCCTTTTCTCCATTTTTTGTTTGGGTTTTTTTTTTTTTTTTTTTGGGTTTTTTTTTTTTTTTTTTTTTTGGGGGGGGTGAAGGTGGGGGGAAAGGTTTGCTCTTGATTATATTTTTTTCTTTTGCCACTGCTCTTCAGGGAGATTATTAAACTGTGCTCAGCACTGACTGTACTCTGATCCTTTGAGTTCTATCACAAATATTTTTGTTGACTCAGATAGGAAGAGAACCTTTACTTTAGAATGGTAATTTCAAACTCCTTCTTGTTACAAGTAGTAAATCAAGTCCCATGTTTGAAGATGCCATCTGTTTCATAGTTCCTAACTATAGCAGACTATAAAACAGCACCAGGTAGTTTAAGAGATTCTGCCATTTTTAGCCTTTGATCTTGTCTGTTCCTTATATTTTTGCAATATTTCTCTTCCAAGATGTGTGATCTGGATGCACAGGGTCTTTTGTCTTCTTCTTTTCAGTGACAGAAACCAATTTCAATAAAGCCTCAATTTATCAGGTATTATTATACAGATCTCTTTCCCTCCTTGGTCCTTCTCCCAAGAAATGGAGTGCGCACACAGCTGTGCGAGGCAAAATGGAATGCATCCTTCTAGGCTAGATAATTATAAATATCTAATCCTGAACTATTAAAATTATTCTTTTTTAGAATGAAAAGAAAAATCTTGACACTCAGTCTGCAAATAATTGTATGCTGCTGCACTGGCACTTCAGTCATTTTTATTCGTGATATATCCGAAGGAAGAGATGGATTCACTGTCAGAATTAAAAACTCTCTCAGTACTTGGCCATATGTTTCTGCTTTGGTCCCCAGTCTGTTATATTGCTGAACAGAGGATAAAGGCTGGTCTAACAGAGCTTCATATACAACACAGCCTCCAGGGGACATGGGGGTAGGGGGGGGGGGAAGTAAATCTTTCCAGTGTTCCTTCTTTCCAAAGAGCCGGCTTGGACTTGGATTCAGCCAAGTTTTGCAACACCATGTCCTGGTCATTAAGCCAAATGATCCAGAGGCACATTAACACAAATCTGCAGGGGATGTACATCCATCAGGCTTTTCACAGTCAAGACAAAGACAGTGAGAAACTGGAGCTCCATGCCAGGCTCCAGTAGGGAAGCAAACATCTTATTGAAGATTGGTTGGGAAGGGTTGGATGCTGGAGGTTTGTAATGAGGTTGATATTGGCCTTTAAAATCAAAAGGGTCTCAGGTCTATCAATATTTTTAGGTGACACAAGTGTAGTCAAGCTAAGAACCATAAAGGCTTCTGTTTTTTTCCTCTCTACCTCACCAGTGCCCATTGACCATACCCAAGTAACATTCCCAAAACACAGTTTACCCCTCATGTGTTTGTTATCAGAGCAGTCAGTTCATCAAGACCCTCCAAGCCTTGTGTGCACAGCAAGTCAGGCAAGTCTCAGCTGAGATACCACCAACTGCTGGAGACATTTCTTGTGGACCAGGGACTGAAGCAACATCAACCTCCTGAAAAAATCTTTGCTATAAAAGTGACACAGCTCTGGCAGTCCCTTCTGCCACAGAAAATTGTACCAGCCCTCCCAAAAAAGAAACAAGCAGAATTTAAGGCACCAAATCCTAAAAAAGCTAATGTCTGCAAAACTGAGTCTAAGAAACAATAAATGCCAGAAACTGTGAAGTTCACCAGGGACTTTGCTGTTGATTTTGCATTGCAGATGGTAAGACATTATGGTAATGTGGTGATGTAAAACCTGTTGCTAGATTAGTGGTGGGTGATTCAGCTCAGGCATCATGGACTAACTTCACAAAATGCCACTTCTGACAATTCAAACCCAACATTCACTAGTGTCAGATCAAGAAGATGAGGTCCTGACTTCATCTCTGCAGAGATTTGAAAATCCATTGGCAAAGGTTTAACTTCTTCAAAAGACAATAGCAGATAATGGTTTTAAGTAGTCTTTGTTTATCTTTTTATTCTTTTGTTTCTAATGCACTCCTTCTGAATTTAAAAATAACTTTGTCTACTTTTGTTCTTATTTCCCAGGTGGGAAGAAACTGAAAGATCTGAGCTACATCGAGTCATAAGAAATGTGTGCAAAGCTAACACGGTTCAGGAAGCAGTGTTTGATCACTAAATGTTGCCAAAGAGCCAGCAAGAGTTGGGCACACCAGCCTTGTGGGAGCTCTGCCACTGGCTGCATGAGCCCAGGATCTCAGTGTTTTTTATGGAACTGGATGAGTGACAAATCAAGCAAAAGAATAACAAGTTACTTGGCCTCCAAATAATATTTGGATGTCCTAGGCTTCTGTTGTATGAAGCCAGCTTCTTAGTTTTCTGGGAAAAGTATGGCCAAGCACTTTGTCTACATAGTGAACATCGTCACAGGCCAATAATACTTGCCAAGATGGACAATCATAAATGTCACAATTCCATCCTTGTTCAATAATATCTAATCCTTTACAGGGAGTTACCTTCTTGAAATACACATGGCAAGAAAGAGTCTCTCTCTCCTTTTTTTTTTCCTCCATACAACTCCCTGCCCAAACGACACAGTGGCAAGAACATTTATACATATTAGGAAAGAAGGGTTTTCATACAATCTTAGAATGTTTCGAATTGGAAGGGACTTTGAAAGCTTATCTAGCAACATCATAAAAATTACAGTGGGTCTTGAGGGTCAGGAGGGCACCAGAAGGCAACAAAGGCCTGGTTTAGAGAATAACCAGAGGGAGAAAAGGGATACTTATAACAGGAGTGAATGGGAAGGTTCATCTACCTCCAGCTACTCACAAATGACTCATGCAGGGTGTGGTCATGCTGGAACCTCTCTGGTTATTCTGCTATAGGCAGCAGCATTTTATCTACCCTTTAGCCGAGAAGAGAAGCAGCATAGATACGATCTGAAACCCAGCTCTATCCTAGCATGGTTGAAGGAAACAACTTTGCTGAGGTTATTAGAGGGGAATTCCTCCACTGATGACAACATGAGAAAACCATTATCTTAATATTAATCTTATCTTTAAGAGCTTATGTGGCTGTTGGGTTTTGGTGTTGTTTTGGGGTTTTTTTCCTTTTTAAATTAAGACACGGACCATTTGTCTAGCATGGCCATAAGGGTCCAGTTAGAAACTGTAGACTCTGTCAAAATGTTCCAGTCCTCCAAGAAACGTCACTTTAACATGTAAAGTTAAAATGTGTCATGGAAAGCCGTTTTCAGAGGAATTCTGAACACCTTTACGGTACAATTACATTCAGTTGACCATTTTCAGCAAGCTGATTTTCGAGGCATAAAATTCAATATGATCCCTTGAAAACAATCATCTCACAGTCTGATGTGAAAAATTAAAACTTCACATGTTTTCCATTTAGCAGCAATAAGAAAAAAAATGCCTATTTATAGCAGCATTTTTCTGTAAAAACTGTCTATATAAAAAAAAAAAAAATCCTGCTGGCTTTTTCTGGGCACATTCTCATCTGATCTCTTTGTTGCGGTCAGAATAAATGATTGCAAACAGCAACACAGCTATGCTGTACCCTACCAACCAAAAGAGCTGGGCCAAGCTTTAGCAACAGTTTCACCCTTGTCAGACACCTCCAGTGAAAATGGGCTCATAGGAGCTTACTTGAAGGTGAAATTGTTTCCACTGAGTGGTATGGAGCCAGACTGGCTCCTGAAGAATATATGTTTTTCCTTTGTCTGTGTCACTTATTTAAAAACTAATTTCTTATCACTGATGCTCTTTGATAGCAGATCCCCAAACACTATTTTCACTTTCTACGTCCTAGACATTTCCGACAGAGAAAAACAAAGAACTGAAAAATCCTGATCAGAGTCATGGAGTTTGACTCCCCTTTTGTACAATCACATTAATTTCCTTTTAGAATTTACGATCTGTGATTTTTCTTATAAAGCTGCCAGAGATTTCCCCCACTTCTCTAAAACATTTCAAAACCTATCATTCAAAACTGCAATGTACGACAATAATCTGCAGAGCAGTTACAGCAGTAGCCACGGGCCTTGTTTGTCCCAACAAATGGCAGCCGTAGGTGTGAAAGCTCTCCTTGTGCCTTAAGGCATGTAATGAGGTTTTGGGTGGCACCCCAAGGAGGCAGTGATCACTAAGCTCCTTGGCACTGTTGCACTAGACAAGGATCTCACCCATCATCCTATGGGAGACAATCTGAATTGCCATCCAGTGCCCTTTGACGTAGTATCTAAAGCTCCACTGGTTGCAAAAATGAAAACACTTTTTCTCTTAAGCATACAGTGCCTTGCTGCACTTTGTCTAGTCCATGGTATCAGTGCTGTAGCTATGGCAGCAGCAGTAGTCACAAACACCCAGTTCAGTACCCATGACAGGCTTTCATAGTCGTTCAAGGCTCACACAGGCTGCTTTACTGTTGGTTTTGTAGTTCTAACTGAGCTTTCTGCTTCCCCAGAGTAGAGAGGGCATTTTAAAGCTGCTCCAGTCCTATGCACAGTAACAGCTGTACAGTATAAGTACAGCTACAGCATACCATGCTTTGAGCAGGTATGCAATGCCATTGCCACCCAGGTGCTCCTTTCTTCTGTGGACCTCAGCCCACAGCACCCTTCACAGAGAGATTGTGGAAGCAGGGAAAATAAAAATTGGCATGTTACACATATGTACTCACATATATATGCAGTCAGCCACCACGCTGCTGGTGCTGTGATACCTTACAGCATTGCTCATGATTTTAAAAGTATAGTAGCAGTCAAAAATGCATAGGCAAACTAGTTTGCAACGTTAGCACAAAACCCAAGAGAGCAGTCCCACTGTCCTCTAGAGAAATGCATACTTCCACTCAAATATTCCACTGGATCCTTTAGAGTTTGTGAACCGGTCAGGCCATCACTGCCTAAAACACATTTTATGTGAGGAAACTTAAGCTTTTAATCAATGATGCTACCAGAGACTGTAGCTACTTTTTAGTATTCACGGAAAAAAACAGTAGTTTTATAGTTCAATGCCAGGAGCAAAGAAACTCACCAAATAGCAGATTTTGTTCAAATGAAACCTAAAAATTGCATAATTTCCAGCCACAGCTCTCAGTGACATTCCCACCACACACTGAATCCCCTAACAGAGCCACACTGGCTTTGGGGAGAAGCAGCAGACATGCTTGATGTACCCTTACCTTGCGCAGATGGGCTCGCCACTGCCGAAGCCCGGAGAAGTTTTTCAATGGGTGCAGGACTCAGAGTAAGCACTTGCCCAGGCTCTCACAGGTGCCAAGGCACAGACACAGCCAGCGTGGGTCTCCTCTTCTCACAGAGCTTGTCATGAATGTCCCCAGTTTGGTCCCAGGGAGCTCGAACGCACCAAAGCCTCCAGCTGCCGGTTCCGCACTCCCTTTGCAGCCTCACAGGGGCTTCCCAACTTCTCCTTCTCCACTTTCTCTCTGCTGGGACTTTTCCCCCACTTGCTCCCTGCTGGGGAAGTTTCTCAGAGCCAGGAGCGCCGGAGCGGGTTCCTGTGGCTGCGAAACTCTCCGGCCCCACCTAGAGGTGCAGCGCAGGATGAGGGGGATCCCCTTATCCCTTTCTCATTCCTGCTGAAATTAGATTTTGCCAGTGAATAGGAGGGCAAGAAGGTTTTATCAGTTTTGGCTCGGAGAAGGGCAGCCGGGCCCTGCAGTGTGGAGCATGGGAACACTTCTGGGAAGGTCCTGGGAGGAGAAGGGATGAGGGGGGAAGTTTGATCATTGAATTGGTTCAATTCAGCAAATGTTGGCGTGCCAGCATCAAACTATTCTGCACAAATGCTTCAATTTTGACGGAATTTGAGGTGACTCCTCTGAAGCCCACTTCACTTTCCTACCCTTCAGCAGCTGGTCTGGGGACTCCTCAGACTTCCTGCAAGATGCCTGTGGCGCAGGACATCATGGAAGCCTCAGTGTTCCCAGAAACTATGGGCAGTCCAGGACACACACAGCTCCCTGTTACTTTTAGCAAATTCTAAAGGAATAACTTTCTATGTTTTTCAAATTGAAAAGTTAATTCTTTCTCTGAACAGTTAATTCTCTTCCTCCACAGCAAATCAGAAATATTACACTGTTGAGCCTCCTAAAAGTTGCAAATTCTGGATGTCAGCTAGGTCTGGTTGAGGGAGTTGCCAGTATTTCTACTAAGATAATACTCTTTAAATCAGAAAACATGAAATAACCTACTCTGGGAGATTATTTAACACTGAAATTAAAACAAATGAAATGTGGAAAAAAACCCAACACACCTGTAAATGGCCTGAATGCAACTAGAGCAGTTAACTCAGAGGTCATGGAGGAGAAACAGAACAACATTGCAACTATTTTTGCTGACAATGCTTGGTAGATTAAAGAAGATCTTTCAGCCTTGTTGGGATACAACATTCACAGAATCTATATTCTGGTATATGCTGTTCTTGTAACTCCACAGCTGACCTGACAGTCACCATACTGTTAGGTAAATGCTTGCATTGAAAACAGGGGGTTTTGTTCTTATCTAATACACATCAAACTCCATGTTATGAATCAAGATTAAATTATAATTGGGGGGTGTGTGTATGTGTTCATTTAATTAAGAAGGATATTCAATTCAGTGGCTCCAGTTGTCAAAGACTGACCCTGGGCTACATGGCAAGTTGAGTCCTTCCTAACTGCAGAGAAGGTTATGGCTGGTATGACAACACAGCCAAAACACCTCTAAGCCTAGCTGACCTTCCAAAGGAGCTGCTTCTCTCTGCAGTAAGTGAATTGTTCTTGAATTTATCTCCTTGCTGAGATGATGTTATATTAGAGACAAGAACGAAGGCAGTAGTAGCTGAGCAGGGGACTCTCATTGGAAATGATCGAATAAACTGGAAATGACGTTGCATCCATACAGCCCACAGGGTGCATCTGTTCCTTGAGCAGAGACAAAGGCATCAGGACGATAAAAGACAGAAGAGTGTGGAGCAGAAGGCAGAAGTAGAACAATAGGTTTTTAGCCCCATTTCCTGTGGAAACAAGGCTCATGTGAAGTTTGTGTGAAATTTTGAATTGACGGGACAGCCAAGCTATGCCCTCAGAAGTCTCTAACAATAAAGACAGTCATCCCCAGTTTGTTGCCCAGATCTGGGCAAAGCACAGTGTGAACACACCTTGAGAGAAAGCAACAAATCCGTGCAGAGCGAGACCTCACACGTACTCCAGCCCCCCAAAAAGCATGCATCTTCTAAGACCACACAAGTCAGTCAACCCGCAGGACATAGTTCTGTAGAAAATCAGGATGCATTAGTTCTGGTACTTCTGGAGCAAGTTGTTTTTCTGAGGATGGTTTATCATCATGAGTCTGAGAAATGCCAGAGGATTTTATGTTTTATGCCTTTAACCTAAATTAGGTTATTTTTCATTCTTTTGTTTCTCCCAGTCTTCAAAGCAAAAGACAGTCAAAAGCCACAACCAGAATGCTCTTCTCCTGGTTTGGTCTTGAAATTTAGATCCTACCAGGGCTGTCAGATGACTCGAAGCTGTTTGACAGGAATGCTGAGTGTATTCCTTTTTGCAGTGATGAAGAGCAGTGTGAAAAAAAGACAAGCCCATCTTTTATTGATGCAGTCACAGTGGAAAAGTAAGTATGAAAGAGAAAGAAGAGCTACCTTTGTCAAAAGGCCTCCAAAACAGGAGCATTTTTAAAGTTGTCGCGTTGATGGCTGTTATCAGGCTGAAAGGTTTAACTCTCCCTTTCAGCTCCTACAACATCCAAGTGTGTCCCCCTGCCCTCTATAACACATTCAACATTTCTACCCTGGGCACCCAATAGGAACAAGAGGACTTGTAGACATCAGTGCCAAAATAAGTATATGCAGCCACAAAGAATGAATGGAGGTCTAGGTTGTGACAACCTATGACCTTGTGAGGCTTCTTACTGCTTACCTTTTCTATCAGGATGAAGGGCTCTGAGGCACACAGATACCTGTTGTGATCTAATCATCCTTCCAGCCAACCTTTGATGATATCAGAAGCAGCACAAGGGCAGAGTATGGCAGCGTAGTGTTCCTTGGGTTTATCCAAAGGACCTGTGTCTTCCCTTAAATCATGGGAGAAGTAGGGTGGCATGAAAAGTGTCTGCACTACATGTCTAAAGCCAACAGTGAGTTTGCCCTACGTGCATTCTTACACTGTCATCAACTAAGCAAGGCTGACAGGACTTCCCCTTTTGCATTTTGCGTCCTTCCACTTTTCTGCAAGGGCATTCCCTGTCCCTGTCCCACCATGATGCAGGACATTTGCATCTAGAGACGATGGCACAAGGAGAAGGAGAAAGGATTATGAGATACTTCAATCTCAGGAGATTCTTCTTTTGTGGTACAAAATCATCTGCTTTATAGCTAAACCTGAGCTGTCTAAGGACCTCTTTTATCATCCAGAATTTTTGATGTTCATCTTTGTTGCAAAACTAAGGGCTAAAAGAGACAAAGCCTGTATGAAGGAAAAGCAAAATAATTGAACAGAACATCCTAGGAATGAAAAGGCAGCACTTCTGGGTGTGTGCTTCATAAAGAGCCCTTTCCCCAGAGTTTACATTTATTTCCCAAAACACAGAAATGCAAGAACATATCTGCAAAGGGCTTCTGTCTTCCACTAGTATTCCACCTGCTTCAAAGGCTGGACTCACTGATGTCAAAGTGATAGACTACACATGAGTGTGCTCTGTTCTGATTTTGACTGGGGCAGAGTTCTTTTTCTTCATAGTAGCTGGTATAGTGCTGTGGTTTGGAGTTAGTATGAGAATAATGTTGATAGCACATTGATGGTTTTAGATGTTGCTAAGTAATGTTTACACTAAGTCAAGAACTTTTCAGGTTCTTATACTGCCCTGACAGTGAGAAGACTGGAGTGGCACAAGAACTGGGAGGAGACACTGCCAGGACAGCTGACTCAAACTGGCCAAAGGAATACTCCATACCATACAGTGTCACGCCTGGTAAATAAACTGAGGGGAAGGATGGCTGGGAGCTGCTGCTCAGGAACTGACTGGGCATTGTTCAGTGAATGGTGAGAAAATGCATTGTGCATTGCTGGCTTTGTGTATTCTAATAATAATAACTAAATTATTATTGTTATCATTTATTAGATGATTATTATTTTCTTCCTCATCTGTCCTATTAAACTGTCTTTAGTTCAATCCTCTACACCCCCCACCTCCCCATTTCTCTTTCCTGTCCCGCTGGAAGAGTGGAAAGAGCAAGCAGCTGAGTGGTGCTTAGCTACTGGCTGGGATTAAACTGCAACAGCTCATCCAGGGCTTCCTACCCTCCTCCTTTCACTCATAATCTACCCAGTCCCCCTGGTCAGGTTTGTTGCAAGACTTACCACCAGCCTCAGCCCTTCTTCCCAAACACTTTCTACCTCCATGTTGTTGGTAAATAGGTTCTGCCCTTCACTGGCCCTCTTTTGCCCATGAATCACAGCATTTCCTTTCAGCTGCTGTATATCTTTTTTATTAGGTTTGAGAAAATGTACATGGCTGCTGGTTTGTGTAGAAACTAGTTTGAAAATTTTTCCTACATCCAGAAAAATCTAGCTTATTTCAAATGGTATCTCTCAGAGATACTTCAATTTTTCCTGAATCACTTCTACAGTTGACTCGTTGCGTGCCCCCAGTCTCACAGATATCTGGTTTTTTTCCTTTGAGTTTTGTTGCTGTTCTTTTAATGTTCAGAACCATGTCATTCTACAAGGAAGGCAGCAAGCATTTGAAAATTAGGAAGCAATTATCTTAGCTTCAACACAAGCACTAACCATGACATTGTGTTTGTAACAAATATTTTAAATAATTGACAACATATTTCTCTGCCTTCTAGAATGTAATTAAGAAATAATCATCACAAAATCACAGTATGGTCTGGGTTGGTAGGGACCTCCAAAGGTCATCTAGTCCAATCCCCTCTGCAGTAAGCAGAGGCAGCTTCAACTAGATCAGGTTGCCTAAAGCCCTGTCGAGCCTCACCTTCAATATCCAGGGATGGCGCCTCAGCTACCTCCCTGGGTAACCTGTTCCAGAGTTCCACTACCCTCATGGTAAAGAACCTGTTCCTAACAAACATCCAATCTAAATCTGCCCTTCTCTAGTTTGAAGCCACTGCCCCTCATCCTATCACCACAGGCCTTTGTAAACATTCTCTCTCCATCCTTCTTGTAGACCTCCTTCAGGTACTGGAAGGTTACTATTAGGTCTTCCCAGAGCCTTCTCTTCTCCAGGCTGAGCAACCCCAGCTCCTTCAGCCTGTCCTCATAGGAGAGGTGCTTTAACCCACTGATCATTTTCGTGGCCCTCCTCTGGACCTGCTTCATCAGGTCCATGGCTTTCCTGTATTGAGAGCTCCAGACCCGGACGCAGTACTCCAGGTGAGGTCTCACCAGAGCAGAATAAAATGGTAAAAACACCTCTCTGGATTTGCTGGCAATGCATCTTTTGATGCAGCCCAGGATGCGACTGGCCTTCTGGGCTGTCAGCACACACCGTTTGCTCATGTCCAGCTTCTCATCCATCAGCACCCCCAAGTCTTTTTCCACAAGGCTGCTTTCTATCACCTCATCCCCCAGTCTGTATTGATAGTGAGGATTGTTCTGGCCCTGCGCTTGCTCTTATTGAACCTCATGAGGTTCACTTGGGACCACCTCTCCAGCTTGTGCAGGTCCCTCTGGATGACATCCTGTCCCTCTGATGTATCAATAACACCACTCAGCTTGATGTCATCTGCAAACCTGCTGATGGTACACTCAATCCCACTGTCTATATCATTGATGAAAATATTAAACAGCACAGGTACCAGTATGGACCCCTGAGGGAAACCACTTGTCACTGCTCTCCATCTGGACTTCAAGCCACTGAGCATCACCCTCTGGATGCGACCATCCAGCCAGTTCCTAATCTACTGAACAGTCCACCCATCAAATCCATATCTCTCCAACTTGGCAAGTAGGATGTTGTGGAGTTCCATGTCAAAGGCCTTGCAGAAATCCAGATAGATCACATCCATAGGTCTTCTCTTATCCACTGAAAGAGTCACTTTATCACAGAAAGCCACAAGGTTAGTCAGGCAGGATTTGCCCCCAGTAAAGCCATGCTGGCTGTCTTGAATCACTTCCCTGTCCTCCATGTGCCTTAGTATGGCATCTAGGAGGATCTGTTCCATGATATTCCCAGGCACGGAGGGGAGGCTGACAGGTCGGTAGATCCCAGGGTCCTCCTTTCTACCCTTTTTAAAAATGGATGGGACATTTCCTTTCTTCCAGTCACCAGGGACTTCACCTGACAGCCAGGGCTTTTCAAATATCATGGAGAGTGGCTTGGCAACTACATCCACTAATTCCCTCAGGACTCTGGGATGCATCTCATCAGGTCACATGGACTAGTATGTCTTCATGTTCCTCAGATGGTCACACACCTTGTCTTTCCTTACAGTGGGAAGGACTTTGTCTCCTTGTCTTCATCCTCTGGGCCATCAGCTTGAGAGCCATGAGGAGAAAGAGGGGTTGCCAGTGAAGACTGAGGCAAAGAAAGTCATTGAGAATCTCAGCCTTCTCTTAGTCCATTGGTACAAGTTCCCCACTGTTGCTCATCAGGGGAGTTACACTTTCTTTAACCTTCCTTTTCTGGTTAATATACCTGTAGAAGCCTTTCTTGGTTTTCTTTACATCTCTTGCCAAGTTCAGTTCCAGCTGTACCTTGGCCCTCCTGACCTTGTATCTACACAATCAGGCAATGTCCTTATACTCCTCCCAGGATGCCTATCCCTTCTTTCATTTCCCAACCTGCCCTTTAGTTTGACCAGTGTCATGGTTTGAGGTGGGTGCCTTTTTAAAAAACACATTGAGTTGAGTCCTCCAAGAGGATCAGAAAGGTCCAGGGGATGGTCCAGAAAATTGTAACTTTGTTATTCAATCCCATAGTCCTGATATCTCTTTATAGGCTAGCAGCAAGGCCAACTTGCTCTTTTTCCTCCCTCCTGTCGGCTCTCCAGCGTGAGTCCTTATCTTCTGGTAACTTGGGGAGTAGTCCTGTTTATGGCCTGCACAGGCTTGACTACTTTTCAGCTGTGGAATTATGCCTGTTTAGGCCAGGGAGACAATGAGGGGGAAAGAAAAAGAGCAACTAGGATTTGTGATTTAGTCTTGTTGGGCAAAGGTTTTTGGGGTTTTTCATGTATCCTGTATATGTAATAGGTGTTAAGGCTTCATGTATTCTGTATTTTCCTATATAGTTTTGAATACAATTTCTGTATTTCTCTCCAATTCAATGAGAGCATCCTTATTTTACTTCATTTGGGATTAAAATAATTTCTGTCTGGTCTTTAAATTAAGACAACCAGCAGGTCTCAACTCAGCCACTGTGGTCTCTTGCTTTCCTTGCCCAATTTCTTACACCTTGGGATGGAGATCTCTTATGCTCTATGGAAAACATCTTTAAGATCTTTAAAGTTGTGTTCTGTTCCCTTGTCTCTGAGGACCTCTTCCCATGGGGTCCTATTTACTAACTCCTTGAAGAGCTGGAATTTTGCTTTCCTAAAGTTTAGAATCCTAACTATGCTTCTCATGGGCTTCATACCCTTTAGGACAGTGAACTGCACTAGTGCATGACTGCTGCAGCCCAGGCTGCCTTCGACTTTGACATCCCTGATGACTTTGTTTGCACTTGTGACCAACAGGTCCAATAACTCATCCTCTCATGCAGGGCTGTTAATTTCTTGTCTTAAGAAGTTGTCATCTAGGCACTCTAGGAGCCTCCTGGATTGCCTACAGATAGCCATGCTGCTTGTCCAACAGATGTTGGGGTGGTAAAAATCCCCCAGCAGGATGAGAGCCTGTGATCGTGATGTCTCCTCAAGCTGGAGTAAGAAGGCTTCATCGACAGGCTGTGCTTGATTGTGTGGCCTGTAGAAGACTCCTACCACAAGGCTCCCCTTGTTGTCCTGGTCTCTAATACCAACCCACAAACTTTCAACCTGCTCATGGCTATTCTTTAGTGACAACTCTTCGCACTCTATCCACTTCTTTACATAAAGGGCAATGCCTCCACCCCTTCTTCCTCTCCTGTCCCTTCTGAACAGCTTGTAGCCATTGATGGCCACACTCCAGTCATAGGATTTATCCCACCAAGTTTCTGTAATTGCCACTATGACGCAGCTTTCCTGTAGCAGGGTAGTTTCCAACTCTTCCTGTTTGTTGCCCATGCTGCATGCACCAGTGTAGAGGCACTTCAGCTGGGCTGCCAGCCATGTCACTGTCTTAGAGGGGCACCCCATTATTCTCCCAAGGCGCTTCACAGGAGCTGCCCTCCTGTCTCCTATTACTTCAGAGGTCCTGGCTCACCTCTGTAAAATCTTGCTTGTGCTGCAAGATGTTCACAGCATGCTTCAGGGCAATAGGTTGAAGGCCCTTACTATCACCCCATCCTTCCAACCCTGGTATGTCTTCCTGTCACTTGTGACAGACAATTTTGATATTATTTTCACCATCTCCCACCTCAAGTGAAATGTGAGACTGAAGGCTGTTCTTAGGCTCAACTCTAGTGCACCTGGTTTTAATGCCCTCCCCCTTCGAGCCTAGTTTAAAGCCCTTTCAACGAGCCCTGTCAACTCATGTGCCAGGATCTTTTCCCCCCTCTGAGACAGATGTACTCCATCTGCTGCTAGCAGACCCAGTGCCATTTAAAGTTCCCCAAGATCAAAACCCCCCATATCCTATTGCTGGCACCAATCTCTGAACCACTTATTAATCATGAATGATTTTCTGTTCAATCATGACTCCTTTCCTAGAATGAAGAGCTCATGCCAGCTATTGTAGAAGTAGTTAAATCAAAACCAAATAAAGCTTTATTTTCCCTTGCTGATGAAAGAGCACTTTATATGTTATATGATATTTTCTTCACAGTCTTTTGAAAACTCAGGTAGGCTTTGGAGAACACAAGAGGATGGATTCAAGGACGACTCTTTCTCAAATGTCTGAAAAGTTAAGGGAGGAAAGGAAGCTAGGAAAGAGTTAAGCTGAAGGAAGGGCCAGGAACAAACGGAATGTAGGACACCTGAGATACACTGTTGTAGGAACTTGTAATAAAAGTACTCTTAAGAGGCCTCTTCCTGCATTACAAACATCTATTGGAGATTTGCTATTGATTTAATAAAAGGATTGGATGCAGACAACACCAAGTTGGGTGCGTTTGTTGATCTGCTGGAGGGCAGGAAGGCTATGCAGAGAGATCTGGACAGGCTGGATAGATGGGCAGTGGGAGATTCAACAAAGTTGAGTGCTGCACTTGGATCACAACAACTCCATGCAACATTACAGACCTAGGAAAAAGTGGCTGGAGAGGTTCTGGTGAAGAAGAACCTGGGGGTATTGGTTGACAGATGGCTGAATATCAGCCAGCAGTGTGCTCAGGTGGCCAAAAAGTTCAAAAGCTTCCTGGCCTGTATCTGCAATAGTGTGGCCAGCAGGAGAAGGGAAGCAATTGTGCCCCTGTACTCGGCACTGGTGTTGCCACACCTTGAATACTGTGTTCAGTTTTGAGCTCCTCACTACAAGAAGGACACTGAGGTGCTGGAGCATACCAAATGAAGAGCACACCAAGCTGCTGAAGGGCTTCTAACAAAAGTCTTATGAAGAACCTGAGAGACCTGGGACTGCTCAGTCTTGAGAAGACTGAGAAGGAATCTGATCAATGTCTATAAACATCTGAGGGGTGGGTGTCAAGTGGAAGGGAACAATCTCTTTTTGATGGTGCACAGTAATAAGACGAGGAACAATGAATACAAGCTTGAACTTAGAAGGTTTCACCTCAACATGAGGAGAAACTTCTTTACAGTGAGGGTGACAAAGCACTGGAACAGGCTGCCCAGAGGGGTTGTGGAGTTTCCTTCTCTGGAGACTTTCAAAACCCGCCTGGATGCATTCCTGTGCAGACTACCCTAGGTGATCCTGCTTTTGGCAGGGGGGGTTGGACTTGATGCTCTCTGGAGGTCCCTTCCAACCTCTAACATTCTGTGATTCTGTGATTCTGTGAACTGCTGAGGGAACTGGGTTTGTTTAATCTTCAGAAGAGGAGGCTGAGGGGAAACTTCATCACCCTCTACAACTACCTCAAAAGAGGCTGGAGTGAGATGGGGGTTTGTCTCTCCTCACATGCAAAAAGTGACAGGACAAGAGAAAACAGCCTCAGGTTGTGCCAGGGGAGGTTCAAGTTGGAGATTAGGAAAATTTTCTTCGCAGAAAGGGTTATCAAGCATTGGAATAGGCTGCCCAGGGAGGTGGAGTCACCATACTGGGAGGTATTGGAGTCACCATACCTGGAGGTGTTTAAAGGGTGCATGCATCTCTAGCACTTAGGGGTGTGGCTTAGCAATAGTGGTTTAGCAGTAGTGGTGGGGTTGTGGGCTTAAGGCGAGCAGTCTGATTTGATGATCTCAAAGGTCTTTTCCAACCTCAACAGCTCTATGATTCTGTGATTCTATGACAGTAACTGAAGCTTTTTGAGCTAGTTTTTGGATATAAGATTTATACTAGAATTCAGTAGATATTTACTGTGTTACACTATAATTCAGTCTGGATTTGTAGCTTCATTCTCCACACTATCTTTGTTCACATTTATTGTTTTGCATTGTAATATTTTGGTTTTGCACATATGTTGTTCTCTTCTATGCACTGACATTTCTGTACTTAATGTTGTAAAATAATTTGCTCTACTAAGTCTTTCCATATAGCTTCATTTAGTTTCATTCCTTAATGCATAATCTCTGGATGGAACATTTTCCAAACAGAATTACAGAAACATTTAGGTTGGGAAAGATCCCTGGGATCATCAAGTGCAACTGATAACCCCTAAACCATATCCCCAAGTACCACATCTGAAAACCTTTTAAACACATCCAGGGTTGGTGACTCAACCACCTCCCTGGGCAGTCCATTCCAATGCTTGACCACTCTTTCTGTGCATAACATTTTCCCCAATGCTCAGTCTAAACCTACCCTGTTGCACTTTGGGACCATTCCCTCTTGTTCTATTGCTAATTACCTGTGAGAAGAGACCAGCACCAACCTCTCCATAATGTTCTTTCAGGCAGCTGTAGAGAGCAATGAGGTCTCCTCTCCGCCTCCTCTTCTTCAAACTAAACAGCTGCAGCTCCTTCAGTCACTCTTCATAAAATTTATTCTCCAGACCCTTCACCAGCTTCATTGCCCTCCTCTGACCTCTCTCCAGCAGCTCAATATCTTTCTTATACTGAGGTGGCCAAAACTGAACAGAGTACTCAAGTTGGTTTCTTTTTCTCACGATATTAATATCTCTAAAATCTTTGTCATATTTTGTGAGGTTTTATTTGGGGATTCAAGAAAACCGTATGCATTAGAGAATATTAATCTCTGATGCTTCTGGATTTGTTAATTTGTTCCTCCAAACTTCTGCAGTACTGTGAGAGATTTCTTCCATCTTTATCTTTTATGTTCTTGCATATTTTATTTAATTTCATAAATTCTCTGCTGAAATCAACCAGTACCGAAGGTGCCAACGTCAGGCAGTTTCTTCATGACCCTAACCTTTAGGAGAGCCCTTAGGACACTCAAGTTTTGCATGCTTACATAGATGTTGATGTTCTGCCCAAAATCATGAAGAAGTGAGCTGACCTCGTGTTTCCCCTATCCTTTCAAAACATACAACCTTGTAATGGTTTAGTGCAAGGACTAACCTGCCTGCTCCCAAAACACAAGTGAGGGGAAGAGTAACACACACCACTCAGGGCTGAGATCAAGAGGTAAGAGTTTAATATAACATAAGATATCATAAGCACAATGTGTAATTACCTCAGCTAATAATCTAATTAATCTAATAATACATGGTTACTTTAGCCTATTTGCAGAAGCAGTGCAGTAAAATACACAGGGGGAAAGAAACAGCATAAGGCAGAAAACCAAACCCAGCAGCTACACAATTTCCACTCTTTCCACCACCATGTCTGCAGAAAAGAGCCAACACCCAAAAACCTGGAACCCAGAAGTAGCAACTGGAACAGGAAGCCTCCCATGCTGCAATCTGAACTTCAAGCCCCATGATACTTTGCTCCAGTTAGCACTTTCATTTTTTGAAGCTGCCATGATTGCAGCATGGTGTGAATAAGAGAAGCAGGTTCAATTCAATCCATGGCAAACTTTTGTCAGTGTGTCTATCTTTGCTATCTAGTTGTCAGACTTATTAATAGGGAAAAGTAAGACTGCAAGTTCCTTTGTCACAGAAGAAAGAAAACAATTTTGATTATACTAACATTTAACAAAATCTTTCATTAGGAAACCTTAGCATAGCTCAGATTTTTACTTAAGTATATAATTTTGGAGAATGAAAAGTTTTTGGTTTGCTTTTTTGCTACTATCCACACTGACCTGAAAGAGGTATGTCTCTGAATCATAGAATTATATAATTGTTTTAGTTGGAAAAGACCATTTAAGATCATCACGTCCAAAGATTATCTGAATATTGCTATTTCCATTTTCACAGTGAGTTATTAAATTCTTCAGATTTTCTTCCTGCAGTGAATGTGCTCCAACACTGGAAACTGGACAAACTTTTTCCTCCTTCTTCCAGTTCTTTTAGTGGCCCATATCTGGTGCACAGAAAGAATATAAGAGCTGGAAAACAAAACATGAATGTGTGGAATGAGGAGAGAAAAGAAAGAAAGGGAGGAAGGCATGGGCAATGGTTAGTTTGGAGGGAAATGAGAGGGGTACAATGACAGGATAGAAGGATGGGAGCATTAGCATAAAAGGAGAAGAAAGTAATGAGAATTAGCAAGAAGAACAAGATGAGGGAAACCTCAGAGAGAGAGAGAGAGAGGAAGACAGGAAACTGGGAAAGCCCAAAGGTCAATATAATTTCAGAGAATGAAGGAGGGTTTTGACTGTTTTTTTTTTCTTTTGATACCTGAAATTAAAATTTGCAAGATTCTTGGGTCCATACGTATCCATGGCTGGACACCTAAGTACTCACATGCATCCCTGTGAAGGGAAGAGAGGACACAGAATTAATGTGGCAAAGTGTGCTGGTTTGAGGCCAGCCAGAACTACTCTTGCCCCGAAAGGGACAAAAGAATGACACACGCAAACGGATTGGAGAGTGATGGAAAAGTTTAAATGGAAAAGCAAATTGGTGAAGCTACAGAAAAATTACAAACTACAAAGCATAGTGGAAAAGAACATCCTAAAGCATACAGAACCCCCTCACAGAATTCCCAAAAGCTTCCCAATCCTCCCTTCCTCCCACCTGAGGGTCTACCCAATCCCTCAGGGCTCTTCCTTCCCCCCTCCCCCCTCCCACTGCTAGGCAAGTCTCAGGCTGGCCAGGTCTGAGACTGCCCCCCGCCTCCATTCTCCTCCTGGCATTAGGCCTAGACAGGCCTAAGAGGCCTAGAGAGATACTCCCCCACCGTTACCCGATAAGAGAGGACATCTCCCAGGGGAGCGGAGAGGGAAGAAAGAGGAAGAGAATGACTCTGCAGATGGCCTTATAGGGCGCAGGATTTATGGGTAGAAATATGCCGTTTTCTGTGTCCACCCCTATTGGGCGGGTACCTGGGACACCAGAGGTGTATCTCATGCAGCAGTGGCAGGGGGCACCCAGCCTAAACTGCCACACAAAGCCAGATTTCATGGTATGCCCACAGTGAAGGTTGCCTCTGCAACTTCTGCCCCAGACAGTGGACATGTACCCACCCCAGTCAATGCAAACTGAACAGTTAGTTCTTACAGCAGTCCTTTTTTAGTTCCTTATGCAATGTGCTGCAGTGGATATTATTAATGACACAACATCAAACCCTCCTACACATGTATTAACTTTCTTATGGATATTGCCAAGATATTATGGCTGTCTCTTGTAAAACACTTAGTATTCCACAGCTTTGCAAACAATATTGATTGAATCTTCAACCTCTCTCTAAAATGAGTGGTGTTGGCCTGATTTAATAGAAAAAGGAGGAAGACAGAGGAGAAACTAAATATGCCACATAAATTCAGATGTTTGATTTCAAATGCCTCAGAAACGATTTTTCAGGCTCCATCACAGCATACACTTGACACATTCCAGAGGAGCTTGCAGCAGTAGCCAGCACAATAGCTTATCACTCTATCAGGCCTTTATTGTGCATCTCATGAGGAGCAGGATAATAAGGCAGGGAGTCCCTCAGACAAGGCTGTGTCAGAGATGGTTTACAGGACAGTATCCAGCAGCCTGAAGTGTGAAAATTTTCCTTCTCCTCCCACATTCATTTGCCTCTACTTTTGAAAACTTGTATGGTTGAGGATTTCACTTATTTAGATATTACAGTGGAGGAGGAAAAGTGTAAAAAAAAAATCATGGTACATTAGCATATAATTAAACAGACTACTGTAGTTTGCACTTGCAGTCATTTGAATAGCTCTTTAAATTCAATCCCAGATGTCTAATTTTGTTTTACTTCATGCAACCTCTGCCAGACAGGGAAAGCTAGGCTCCAGCAATGCCATACTCCTCTGGTGACTTCTTATAAGCAGTCTGAACACTAAAAATAAACTAATAAGAATGTAAGACTCAAGTTATTAAAAAACACTCCTGCAAGTTACCTCACCAAAAGTCACAAGCTTTCCTGTCTAAACAGGTAAGTGAAACACATCAGGACACCTGGGAATCAAAAAGTTTCACACTTGATTGCCAGAGGAGCACTCATCTGGTGTTTTTCAAGTAGCACAAAAAATGCACTTCTTATACCACTAGAATTTACAAGTTCTGAAAGAAAGCCAAGAGGTAGTAGGCACTGGAGCTGTTTGAATAATGAACCATCCTACCTGGCAGCCTCCATTTTTCATGGATCAGGCTGCATTCCTCAGAAGTTATCTGAAATTTGATCTTACCACAGAAAGAGCCACCTAGCAAGAGCAGTAGTCTCCAGCATATCAAAGCATTTATTTAACTGTACACTTACAGGGAGCTACATGAGAGAATTTTTTAGTTAACAGTTGTCCTTTCCATAAAGCTACAGGATAGTAAGGCTATTTAGCCATCTAAAAAGTGAATGAACTTGCAATAATTATTTGTAGATATTTGGGGCATGACCTGAGCCTGGCATAAACCAGCTTGGAGTTTGTTTTTCTACATTGCATGTTGAATAAAACACTGAAGTAATCTGACTCGGGGTCATTTAGAAGGGGTAACTGCAGCAACGTTTAAGCATTTATTATCATTGTGGTTGTTATAGAGTTTTTTCAAGTGAAACACATGATCATCATGAATTAAATTTAATAAAATACTATGAACAGAGCATGAATGTTTTTGACCTTATAAGCACCTTTTAAAATGAGGTTTCTAAATTGTTGGTTATTTGATCCATTGGTTCAAACCCAGAATCTAATAGAAATTTGAATGATAAAACTATAGGTAAAACGAACCACAATGATGTTCCAAATTATCAGTTAAATTGTGGAAAAAACAAAAAAGTCTTAGGTCATATGCCTAGCCCAAACACATTTCTGGGTCTATTAGAATATCCCATTTCATTCACTACCCAACTAGTGTCCATGCTCTTCCTCCAGAGTGACAGGAGAGTTTAAATTCACATACTTTAAAATCATATCTTAAATATATTAATACTTTAAAGTCATATCTTAAATATATTAATTTTAATATATGTAATACTTCTTTAATCTAGGGAGCTTGTATTATGAGAAATTATTCAGGATGCTTTTTCAAATGCATGCTTGTGGCACATTTTTCAATATATTGCAATGAATCTCCATGTTGTTTATAACTTCTTCCTGGCAGACTACTTGCCTTCATCAATGTAGACAGTTTTGCAGATTAGATCGATATTTTAATATAGTATTGTATCACCTGCAGTGTATGACTAGGGTATATTACTAACCTTCAAAATACATAATAAATTCAAGCTTTCATCTAGTAAAAAAAAGACCAAACCCAGCCTTGAAATAATACTTCTGTACCAGTGCAGATGATTTAAAGTTAGAAGGTAGTCAGGAGGCATGGGTTACGCCACCCACCATCTGCACTATCTACTACCCATGACAGGCTGTTCTCCAAATAACCTTCTTGTTTCCATTTTAAAGGTGAACTCTAAGGTTGTGTGCTTGCTCGGAGGTAGGATCCCAGTTCTGTTTGTCCTGAAGCAGATCATTATCTCTCACAGACCAGAACCCACCTTCCCTACTCCGGATAAATTTCCTACAACATATCAATTAAGCTGCTTAGGATCTTCTTTCAAAAGGAATCTAAAGCTTTTTCCAAGATTATTTTAAAATGCTAATTCCTTAAAAAAGAATATCCTCAGGTTAGAAGTAGGTGTGTGAGAGGTGTGTGTGTTTGTTTCCCCTTGTGTTAGCACAGCTAACAACACAGCAAAGTACTCCCTTGGTACCTGCGGCCTGAATTAAACTGAAGGCTTACACCAAGATCTCTTCCAAGCATTTTCACTGCTTACTGGTTAAAGGCTTTCATCTTCTTTATTTTTGGTTTTAAACTAAAGGGTGGAGACAGAGAAAACTGAATGGAAGTTTTGGCATCAGACAAAGGTTTTGTTTTAAGGTGATGTATTTTTCAGTCCTTTCTCTGATCTATGATCTTGATCATTCTGGCCAAGGCTCCTCAGTTACACTAGTGAGCACGTAAATAGTACCCAGGAAGTCATGTAAATGGTACCCATGAAGCTACTGTTGAAATAACTACTATATTCAATGACAGAGAAAAACTCTCTGTTCTGGCAGCCTGCACAGGTGTCTTAAGGTCTTGTGCTTGAAGAGAAAACTATGGGAGACAGTCTGTTTGCATCTTGAATTGACCTTGAGAACACATTCACAAAATGTTAAATTTGGGAAGGCAGAATGAGGGTCATGAGGTTATATCTAGTGCATGGTAGCATGGACTGGATTGATACATCTTACCTGTGTGACTCAGTTCAGAGTCCTGAACTGCCCTCACAGTGACTGCTCGCTATGTACATACTGGCTAAACTCTTCCAAGGGTCTCCTTTGGACATTTTCTTTCTACAGCTTAAGCAGGGTCTGAAATGATTCTCCTGTTTTTTCAGGAGAATCTTTCAAATGTAGAAAGCAGTTCTTTTCTGATAACGATGTGAAAATAAATTCTATGGCTTTAGTACACCCCTTTCTCTCCATTCACTTCCTTTGTATTACTCCTGTGTCCTTTGCCTCCTGTTGCAATATTACCCGCAGGTTTTACTCTGTTACTCATGAAGACTGACAGTCCAAATTATTTGTTTGCTGGCCAGATATTATGCAGATCTACTCCAGACATTCACAGAGTATCTGGACTTTATATGTGGCACATGTTGGACTAATAAAAATTGAGTTGCTTTCCTAATGGCTCTACCAATGCTGCCATATTTACTTCAGGCTCAAGCCTGTATGCAAGCCAAAATTCCCCCATTATCTTAGTGCTTTATATATGGGTCCACATCTTAACTTCCATCTGGAGCAAGCTAGCTGCTCACCGGTCAGCCAAGTTCTCAGAAAGACAGGAAGGTAGAGGATGTCAACAAACTGTACAGATACTAGAGGCTTAAGCCATGGTAAGCTCACACCAACACTTTGTTGTACCTAACAAAGACCTTACACACAGCTGCACAAAGAGCAGGGAGAGCAGCAAGAACATAGACAGTGGCCAGAACATGCTGCAGAGATGCCTCATGCTACACACCCACAGCAACAGCATGGCCTAGTCTGCAAAAATGCAAACTTGTCTCTAAAATTATGAATAACTGAAAACTTGGTAAACTTTTTGTTTCTTCCCCCCTGCTAATACCACTTTTGCTTCTATAATGCATGCAGGTGATCTTAATTTGTAATTTAGGAGAGACTTAATTACCGTAGTTGTTAAGAAAAGTTAATTTAAATGCTTAGCAGAGTCAATGATCCAACATGCTCTACGAACAGCTAAGGCTGGGCACAGAAGAATGTAATCTTAATGCACTGGATTTCTTTCCTTCAGGCAAGGGCCAAATGTTCAAAGCTACTTCTTAAATTGCACGTACAACATCTGAGGAGACTTCTGCCTACGTGTAAGAAACCTGATTTGCATGCACAAATGCATCATTTAATTTAAACATATCTACACACTATTTTCACACTAAGGGAGCGTGCAAAATGATAGCCAGGTAACAACTGCAGGCAATTTTATACGCTTCTTTCACATGAATAAAAACACTAAACACTGCCCCATAATTTCTCTGAGCTAGTCCTTCAGAGTAGCCTATGCAATGGGAACTCTAGGTTCTGCATCTACTTCTGCAGCTTGTGATATGCTGGCTTGGTGGAGCCTGTGCTTTCCTCGCAGTAGTGCTCTTATGCTTGGTTAATCACTGGTGTATTTTGAGATTCTTAATGGAAAGCCATTCTAGGAACACTAGGAATATTACTCCTCTTTTGAACTCACTTGCAAATCACTTCCAACATGTTAATTTTCTAAAAATCTTAAACACATTCTTTGCTCTTGGGCTTTTGAGTTTTCCTGCACATTTTTCTACCCTCTTGATTTAAACTAAAGCCAGCTTTTCCATCTGCTCCAGGGCACCACAATTTAAATTCTGTTGTCAAGGCAGGGAATAAGAATAGGGGTGCTCCAGTACTGGAAAACCACACTCAGCAATTTCAACAACCTTGCCAGTGCTCAAGAGGCCCAGAAAAAAGGGTGATTTGAATTCCGTGGACAAGGGGCCACTCTGAATGGAGTGGGCATGCAAAGCAGATCAGGAGAAAAACCTGGTGAGGAAAACACTGGAGACTGAGGAGGCAGAGGGAAACTAGGACTGGAAACTGGAAGAAAGATGGAGACTGCATGAGATTTTAGTAAGCGGGGGACATGGGGGAAAGACATCAGATGCAGGTACTCACTGTAGTGAGAGGTGGTGTGAGAATAGGGAGGTGCATGGGTTTGTGAAGCAGTGCAGAAGGCTCTGCAGAAGGGTGAGGTGAAATAAGTCATTCAGATAGTGATGACAGCTAGTGCCAAGAGAGGAAGAACTGAGGTGGCAATGGGAACTATAGTGTAGGCCTAGCGTTACTAAAGGGTTCACAGCAGAATGGGGTTTCTATGTAGATTTTATCGATGCAGTACCAGAGGCAAAAGTGGTCTGAGATATAAAAAGCCCAGAAGTCCTCATTTGCAGTGCAAATGGTTTGACTTGCCTTTAACATCTCTGCTTTGTCAGAGTTATACAGTAGTATGGGCAACTGAAATGTAAACAGTCTGGATATAACTACCAATGATTAATTAGTCATTTTCTCAGAAGTGCCTCATGAAAGCAGCACCAGCTGCAGTCTTGTTACATCCACAAAGAAATCTCACTTCATTACAAAAGCTGTGTTTTCCACAAGGCTCCCTGAATTCCCCTCAGAAGCTCTGAACATCCTCCCTTTGCCGCACACCACAGATGCAGCAGGCACAGCTGCTCTGAGGAGATTCATGAATCAAGAGAGAATCATCCAAGAAAGTGCATTTGGGGAAAGCAAGTCTGATCCATATCAGCCATTCGGGTTGCCAAAGGTCTTGGTCAGGCTGCATAGCTGTGAAGGTGTTCCTACACCCTAGGGCCACATCAGGCAGTCAAAAGGCAGATGGCAGACCCCACTCCATTGTGTACATTTATCTCTGATCACTGATGGATTGGTCTTTTCAGCTTCCCTACATTCCTCCTCATTCTCATCATATCTTGGTCGCTATTCCCACCACACTTCTTCAAGATAAGGTTACCACAATCAGCATATCTTAATTTATTCCCTTACTATACAAAAAGTATAGATTGATAAATGGATGGTCCTAGGTTAAATCCCATATAGGCTGATAATTCAAATTGTCTTGGGAGTTATCTCAGTGACCAAAACACCTGGGTCCTTCAGCAGACACTAGATCAAACTCTGTATCTAAATAATCCTTCAGGAAAAAAAAATCTTGCTAAAACATCATTACATCTACAGTAGTTTTAGATCCCACCACGCTACCCTGCCTTCAGTTGCTGTTTCATGAAGGAGCAGGCTTCTCTCACAAGTCTTGCATCTTAAATGTGAGCCTTGTTCAGATGCCTCAGATATGAAGGGCATGTCAGATGGCAGTAAGCACCTGTAGTTGGACAAAATAAAGCCACCACCAAAGTCTCTCATTTTTTACCTTGTGAACTTAATTTGAATTTAAATATACATAAATCTTGTGCACTTGCAATTCCACAGTAAGTGCTGGAGGCTAAATCTGGCTCACACATGCAATATTAAGGCACTGTGGCCCGTCTGTATTTGTAGAGAAAATGAAAACATCAGTCAGTGTGGACAGACTTTTTTATCTAAAGGAACAGAGATATTTTATTGGTAAGTGGTAAAAAGTCAAGATTCTCTGAAATGCCTTCAAATTTTCAGTACTTTAAATTGGTCTTTTCATCATATGACATAAATTGGTCTTTTCATCATATGACATTAACTTCAGCTCTTAATGTGCTCTTCTGGTGGTAGATATTTTGCCCTTTTTTGCTTAATGTGATTTATTTATTCAGTCTCCAGAGTCTAATTATAACTTTGCTATTATATAATAGGTTTGAACTCTTTCCCTGTAGACATAACCTGCAGGATCTGGGGGCATAAAATTTAATCATCTTTGATAATTATATGAAGGTACCCCTGAAAATTAAGTTAGAGCAGCTGCAAAACTTGTGAAATAATGAGACTTATCTATATTGTAGTCCTGATGAAATCTTGTGGAGACCTTATAATACACTTTATTGACCTTCTCTGGGGTACTATAATAATACATCCTATGTCAGATCTACATCACTGTAATTGAATTTTACAGAATTTCTGTGATGACTCAAAAATTGAATCTGCTCCCTGGTGCCTTTTCTCTCAATACAATCTAAATCTTTTCTTCATTTCCCCTTTTAATTATGAAGGTGGGGAGACTAAGAGAAGTGTTATCAGTCTTCCTTAGCCCAGAGCCCTTTGCTTATGCTAACATTTTCCCATCAGAGACCAAAATAGTGACTATGTTTTGTGCAGGATGGGCTCAGGAAGTTTTCAACTATTTTACATGTGACAGGCAAGAGACTGGCACCACCACAGCCTTCATTTCAGCGTTCAAGCCCTAGCACTACTCTACAGTATCAAATTGCCTGCCCCTAATTGGACTCCACTGTGCCTGACGTACTTCATTCCAGTGAGGAGACTTTGATGGGCATTCTCCATGTGCAGTAGCCAGCTGAGTGGGGTGGGCTCACTAAAAGGTGGATCTGACTTCCACAGTGAGGGCAACTTTCTCTTGGTATAGATTAGCCCAGATGCACCTCTGTATTAACTTTACACATACCTGCTGCACGTGGAACACATTGAAGATTTTGGGACAGTGTGTAATACACCATCAGTTTTGGCCTCTAACATAAGGCACATCTCAATCTTTGAGATGGCAAATCTCACTTTGAAAAAGGCAGCAGTGATTTTTGAACCTGGTGGTGTTCAAATAGTTGTCGTTGCAGCTCTCTTTCCCTTCATCCCAGGATACTTATTCATATCGTTTTTTAGTGAGTATAGACCAAAAAAAAACCAAGAAGTAATGATCTACTTTTTAGAAAGTCAAGGATGCAATTGAGCAGAGTTACCATAATGAGAAGCACTGTCTTTCTCCAAGCTAATAACGGCTTTCAATAACAGGAGTGAGAGAGTGCACATTAAGTCCACAGCGTTTCCCCTGCTGACACATCAAGTTAGAGAGCTTTCTCTGGACTGTGATGGGAGATCTCATCTTTCTTTTTGTCTCCAGCTATGCTAGATTTCTTCTTACAACTGTATTTAAGACAGAAAGTCTAAGGGTATTTATAAAATGTTTTTTCCTTATAGGAAATATTTGTCTTGATAGAGTACAGAGCAAATTTGTGTTATTCATTACCAGTCTCCTATGCAGTGAAATCTTTTGAAGGCATAACCTCTCCTTCCTTCCCTCTGTGGGAAATCATCCTCAAGAGACAGTGTCAGAGACAGAGACAGTGTCACCAACATGGCATTTCCCAACAGAGCACACGATATTTACTTTCAACCCCCTCCATTAAAATTAATTTAATTTTGTTATTGAATGCAACAGACTGTAATAAAATGTATATTTTTATATATTTTATATTTAATGTTTCCTTGTAACTTATTTACAAAGTAGGTTTACAGGTTCTATTATTTGGTTGTGGTTATTACATTCCACATATAAAGACAGTTCAATAATTTAAGCACAGATCTAAGAATTTCCAATACAGCAATTCAAAGTGGAAATAAAGGTTCTGTGATCTGCGGTTTCCCACAAATGGGATTCTGTGGCAGATTAGCAGGGGACTCACAGCTTGCTCCTTTGTCTGGTATCTTCCCAGATGCTGTGACTATAATTCAAGTGGCTCTTGGCTTGGAGAGGACTGGGAGTGCCCAGTTCACAGTCTGGAACTTTGCCTTGGCTTGGAGAGGGTTAGGGGGCCTGTCTCTCTTGCATGCTCTTTTGCCAGGCTGTAGACTTTCCGTAGCTCTTCTGGGATTCGGTTCTCTTGGAGCTTTTCCCCTTTCTGCCTTGGTCCAGGTGTAGTTGGCCTGCTAGGGCAAGCTCTTCAGCTGCTATTCCAGCAGCATTTGGCGCTTGTTGCTGCCTGGATGAGAACAAGGCAACTTGCCTACCTTCTTGGCTGGTTTAAATACTGTCCAAAGACAATGTAATGCCTGTTGGTAACAGAGAATCCTGATAACTGAACCTACAGGATGGGGCATATCCAAACACGGCCAGGGGCACACACTGTTCACAGGTGTGTTTCAAGATTAATTACATATGCTATATGTTTGCCTGGACCATCTGGACCCCATGAAATGCCCAGGTTTGCACATTCACAGGTGCTTAGCCCATTGTCTGAGTTAGGGCATGTTTTGGGGTTTGACCCTTCAGGACACAGACTCATCTAGAGTAAAGCACAAGAAGCATGGTGGAGAGAAAGGGTGTTGGGCCTTGATGTGCACTGTTGTGTCTAAGTGCTGTTGTGCTGTGCTGTGTCAAATCAATGTCTGATGGCCCTATGAATTCTCATATGCACTCAGAAACTATCTGGCTGCAAGTGAGTCTGCTCCCTTATCTCTTCTCCCTCATGAACAATGATGGAACTTTGTAATAAAACCTGTAAAGCTAGATCTGGTTAAAATAATTTGCAACCATGCTTGGATGAAATTAGAGAATACTTCTCTTTCTGCCTCTCAGAATTTTTGTTTTCATCTGGAACTGTCCTTATGAGGACCTAACCAGGTGGATAGATGATGGCAGAGCAGTGGATGTGATTTATCTTGATTTCAGTAAGGCATTTGACACTGTCTCCCACTGCATCCTTGCAGCTAAGCTGAGGCAGTGTAGTCTGGATGATCAAGTATTGAAGTGGATTGAGAACTCGTTAAAGGGAAGAAGTCAGAGAGTTGTGGTCAGTGGCATGGAGTCTAGTTGGAGGCCTGTATCTACTGGAGTCCCTCAGGGGTCGGTACTGGGACCAGTGCTGTTCAATATATTCATCAACGACCTGGATGAGGGCACAGAGTGCACTGTCAGCAAGTTTGATAATGACACCAAACTGGATGAGTGGCTGACACACCAGAGGGTTGTGCTGCCATTCAGTGGGACTTGGACAGGCTGGAGAGTTGGGCAAGGAGAAATTTAATGAGGTTCAAGAAAGGCAAGTGTAGAGTCTTGCACCTGGGAAAGAGCAACCCCATGTACCAGTATAGGTTGGGGACTGACCTGCTGGAAAGCAGTGAAAGGGAAAAGGAGCTGGGGGTCCTAGTGGATGGAAGGTTAACCATGAGCCAGCAATGTGCTCTTGTGGCCAAGAAGGCCAATGGTGTCCTGGGCTGGATTAGAAGGGATGTGGCCAGTAGGTTGACAGAGGTTCTCCTCCCTCTCTACTCTGCACTGGTGAGGTCCCATCTGGAATATTGTGTCCAGTTCTGGGCCCCTCAGTTCACGAGGGACAGGGAACTGCTTGAAAGAGTCCAGCGCAGAGACACAAAACGATTAAGGGAGTGGAACATCTTCCTTATGAGGAGAGACTGAGGGAGCTGGGGCTCTTTAGCTTGGAGAAGAGGAGACTAAGGGGTGACCTCATTCATGTTTATAAATATGTGAGGGGTGAGTGCCAAGAGGATGGAGTCAGACTCTGCTCGGCAATGCCCAATGACAGGACAAGGAGCAATGGGTGGAAGCTGAGGCACAGGAAGTTCCATGGAAACATGAGGAAGAATTATTTCACTGTGAGGGTGACAGAACACTGGAACAGGCTGCCCAGGGGGGTTGTGGAGTCTCCCTCTCTGGAGATATTCAAGACATGCCTGGATGTGTTCTGGTATAGGTGATCCTGCTCTGGCAGGGGGAATTGGACTGGATGATCTGTCAAGGTCCCTTCTGGCCCTAATATTCTGTGATTCTATCAAGACTAATAAATAATAATAATAATGGTAATGATAGTAATAATAATAATAAATCTATCACTTTCTGTAATTTTTCTGCTTGTCTCAATGACAATGTTGGGGAAAAAGAGTGTTTTTCAATAAAAAATCCTATCTTTGCAGTATTTGGGACATTTCTGATGCTCCTATTCTCTTTTTTTGCTGTTGAAATGCCAAGCATAGATGGAATTGCCACCTTCGTGTTTGAGGGAAAAGATCCTATAAAACACCTGAGAACACAAACTATTTTTGTAGCTGAGTAAAGGCACCATCATGTCTAGGCCAGAGCAAGAAGCAGGAAGCAGCAGGCATGCAATAAAAACATATATTTTTATATATTTCTTAATTAATATTTCCTGGTGGAGGCATCTTCAAACACCACCGTAACTTATTTACGAAATGCATTCACAGGTTCCATTATCTGGTTGTGGGTTTACACTGCACATGTACAGACAGTTAAATGATTTAAGCACAGATCTAACCTTTCCAGTACAGGTGCTGTGATCTGTGGTTTTCCCACAAATGGGATTCCGTAGCAGACTGGCTGAGTACTCATGACTTGCTCCTCTGTCTGGTATCTTCCCAGATGCTGTGGCTATGATCTGAGCAGTCCTTGGCTCAGAGAGGGCTAGGGGGCCTCTCTCTTGTATGCTCCCTTGCTGGGCTGTAGCCTCTTCCGGGATTCGATTCCCTTGGAGCTTTTCCCCTTTCTGCCTTGTCCAGGTACAAGGCCTGGGTGCAGTTGTCAGTCTGCTAGAGCAAATTGATCAGCTGCTACTCGCGCAGCACTTGGCTCTTGTCTCTTTGCGGTAAGCAGGCCCTCAGCTACTACTCGGACAGCATTTGGCGCTTGTTGCTGTCTGGGTGAGGACAAGAAAGTTGCCTGACTTCTTGGCTGGTTTAAATACTGTCCCAAGACAATTAATGCCCTTCGGTAACACAGAACCCTGATAACTGGACCTATGGGATGGGGCATATCCAAACATGACCAGGGGCACGCACAGTTCAGAGCTGTGCTGCAAATTCAGTTACACGTGGTACATGTTTATCTGGACCCCAGGAAGTGTCCAGGCTTGCACACTCACAGGTGCTTACAATGTTAATCACACCTGCTATACATTTACCTTGGCCATCTGGACCCCAGGAACTGTCCAGGTTAGCACACTCACAGGTGCTTAGCCCATTGTCTGGGCTAGGGCATGTCGGGGGGTTTGACCCTTCGGGACAAGGTGGCAAAGAAAATCGGAAAGGGCATGGGAAGTTTGTAGCACATGCAGAAAATACAGGCCATAAATGCACAAGCTCTGTGATCATAATTACAAACAATTTTTAAACAAACTGTGTTTTCACTTCATTCTCATCCTGAACAGTTTGTTATCTGTAAGTATGCTACAGATGTAGCCATTGTAACTATAATGGGATACATTGTGCCAATTTGTATGGCTTCAGTAAACATTCAGTGTATTTGATTAATTCATTACCTGATGGTTTTCCACACTGTGGAAGGCACACTTTTGCATATTCCAAATAGGAACTAAATACCTCATTCCACAAATACTTCAGTAAGTTTTACACTGAAGTTTGTCCATACGTGAACTGGCTTTGCCTCTGGTAATAAAACGACTGATAAAGAACTTCAAATAAATAAATCATTGATGAAGATTGCATAATCAATATTCAAATTAGAAATGAAATTAAATAACTATTTGTAAATTGGTTCATGTTAGTGCTGTACCACAAGTAAAGCAATAATTTTAGCTGTATCATCTGGTTTGATTTTGTTGTCGTTTTAACCAAGACAAATTATGGGAAGTTAATGTATTAGATATCTGTTCAATAGTCTGGCTTTTGGTTGTGGTTGGTTTGGTTTTAATTGGTCTGTCAACACTTTACAGAGGCTAAGAGTTCTGGAAGTATACAATATGAATTTTATGTAGTTGGAGTATGGATTTTTAAAAAATGTATATTTGAAGATGTATTGGGTTTAAAAATTAAAAACAAGAGAATTGTGGTGTAAGGCTTACATTGATACAGATAAACAGGACTGCAATACTGGGTATGTGTCATGCATTGTGTTATGTTAATCAGTGTCAGATTCTGTGTCACTACACTGGATGAACTCTAGTAGCTCTCTGCCTTTACACACCACACACAGAACCTGCAGAAGAGGCAGAGGTGTGGGATGGGAATAAGGGTTGATATTTTTGTTGAACCAGCTGTCCAAAACCTTGACCTAGGTAGTTTTGAAGTTAAGAACTGCTCCAGGGGGGAAACAGTGTGGAAACACACAGTGGATGATGTGCCATCACTCTGACCTTGCCACCTGAGAAGTTGTCCTGTGTGCTAGAGGCAAACCAGCTGCCCCCTCCAGCATGACATGAGCTGTATGTCCCCAGCTGTCACCAAGACAGTTTCATGCACACAAGGTGATACAGGGAGGTGAGTTGTGGCTGGTATTCAGATGCAGCTTCTTCCCTGGCTTCTTGGGACAGTTCCAGTGCCTTTCCACTGTTTATTTTTACCAGAACACATCATAACATTATAGTCCTGTGTTGCTGTGTTTTTCCAGTTTTCCAGATTACAGTTTTGGGAAAACAGTGTGGAGATGGGCTGAAACTGCTGTACCAAATCCAATGCTGTGGGTGATAGGAAGGATGAATCTCATTCTAGTTCTCAAACTCATAATTTGGAAACTCAAAATTCAGGCCATCACATTTATGAACCAAATTATGTAAAGAAAAGAGGTATGCTGGGAGAAGACAACAGTATTGTGCTACACCCTTCAATTACAAGTTGCAAACTAGCTTGGTGGCCCATCTAAATATTTTCTATGGCCCCAAAGAGGGAATATCTGCTATTGAAAAGTTCACTGGTGGCACATATGGACTCCCTGGGATATGCCATGTTTCTGGGCTATGCTGGAATGCAGGATCTGGACCGATACCACAGGCTTGGTACTTGCTTGTGATTCCTTCTCAGTATCTCTTCTGAGAAGAAAATGACTTCACTGCCATTTTTAATGTTGGTTGTTTGTTTTTAATTTATTGTAGTGCAAGAGATGGCTGTGGACATAGGCAAGTCATGTTCTTTGGCAGCATTTGTTTTTGTGATGTTTGACTAAAATATTACCTAATGACCTATTTCTGTAGATCATTGATAGCTTGACTTTAGTAGATTCTGCATAGGATGAAAAAAATCTAGTTAGGCCCTGAACAGACATTTGCTCCAGTATTAATAAATAGCTGTATTACCTAGATTACTGCCTTTCAGTTCCTGTCTGTGTTAAGCCAGTCATAATAATGTTTTTGCCTTTCATAATGATTTTCTCCTGAGCACAGTGTTATTAAAAGGCAGACAAAGTCCATTACAAGTCTCATTACATTTCTTGTAAAGCCAGCATTATATATCAGATATGGAGAGACAGAGAGTGATATAATTTGCTAAGGGTAGCCTCAGAAAGGTTTTGTTGGATCTGCTTCCCTCTCCAGAGAGCTTCTCTGCTTGCTTGGCAGTAGCTATGCAGAGGGTTGCTGCTCAGAAGCCCGTTCCTTTTGCACTTAGTTGGGGTTTCTTTTCCTTGCAATTTCTGCTTTTACAATATTAATTCAAAAGGCATTCATTATGGATAATAAGGTGCAATTAGTTCTCTTCAATGAATCTTCATTCTCTCCCACAAATCCAAGTCTTCTGAAGCCATTAGTTTTCTAAAAAGAGGTCAATGTGCTTATTAATTTGGTCTGTGTGAGCCTATAAATGATAAAATGGGAAAGCAGATGTACAAATTCTATACTGTTGAGATGATATTGTGATTCTTCTCTTCTTGGTGAACTCTGGTATTTTTAGAATAACAAGTATGTATGAAAAGGAGAGTGGCAGGCTTTGGAACAGAAAAGAACAGAAATTTCCAGATTCTCATAAAAGACATACATTTCCTCAAAAAAAAAAATTTGGAAACTTCGCTGGTAATTTTCAATAATTAAGCTTTTTTAATTACCCCATCCAACTATGGAAAGATTTCTTGTTAAATTAAATAGTATCTTTGCATGGGTGTTAATTTAGTCTCCTTTAGTAAGTGAAATGCTATGGGAAAAAGGCAGACCATAATTTGAACAGCAAAAAATGTATTAATGCCACTAATTCTAATTCAGGAGATACTAAAGTCAGAATGGATTACTGAAAGAAATAACTGTACAGCAAAGAAGACTTATAATTTAAATTGTGAAATATTCTTAAAGCTACTAATTCTTTCTCAATTGCTTTTTGTGTAACAAGACGTTTATCATTAGAGTCATTTCAGCCAGTTGTGGTGATAAATGGGTGATAATTTAATGTGTGGATAAAGCAAAGGCTTTTAGTACTGGATATAAGAACAGCACTAAAACCTATATGATCTGTTTGAGGTTGGGGGGGGGGGAAATTGCGTCCTTTTTCTGTCTTAGATGTTATTTCCTTGAACGTATGACAGTTTAAAGTCTCCTGACAAACACAGGTCTCATACAAACTCAGTGAGTCATTTCAGCAGCAGCAACATATTCTGTGTCTGCACTTATAGATGCTGTGTAATTTCATTATGAGACATTTCTTTATATACAAGGAGTAATCTGAGCACTGTCTCCTGCTTAAAAGGAGATAGAATAGTTAATTATTTTCTCTTATTGTATCATATAAGGTGTGACAGGAATTTCTTTTTTTCTTTCTGAAAGCCAGTTTCCAGGCTCCAGTCCATGTGGGTTACCTCAGTCTAGAAGCATGTTCCCTTCCTGAGGCTGTGGTCTCAGTAAGTGACAGACACTAAACACATCTCTGACTGATGTGTGAGCTATTTCTCTTGCTAAGAAAAAAAAGAAAAAGAAAAAGAAAAAGAAAAAGAAAAAGAAAAAGAAAAAGAAAAAGAAAAAGAAAAAGAAAAAGAAAAAGAAAAAGAAAAAGAAAAAGAAAAAGAAAAAGAAAAAAGAAAAAGAAAAAGAAAAAGAAAAAGAAAAAGAAAAAGAAAAAGAAAAAGAAAAAAGAAAAAGAAAAAGAAAAAGAGAAGAAGAAAAAGAAGAAAAGGAAAAAGAAGAACTGCACAAGCTTGTTTCCCTGAAGTTCAGTATATAAAGGAGTCTTCTGAGTCTGAAGGGAGAGGAGCTGTCAAGGCTTGGTTCTTATGAGTGGTGAGAGCTTTTTTGAACTACTTTGAGCTCTCAGATTTGTTCTTCATCAAAAAGTTCCATGTCCCTCCCAGCTACTTCTTGCAGCGAGAGCTGCAAAAACAAAAGGAGAATCACTGGACCCAGAAAAGGTCTGTGGTACGCTGATACCTGCATGAGGAGCTGATGCTATTCTACTACTTCTTTGCATCATCTTTTCAGCTAATATTATTCCCTTCTGGGTGCCCGCTGATCACTGATGAGGCACAGAGAGGAACTCCTTTCTATTGTCAAAATGCATAGTTTGTCATCAGTTGCTTCCTGCAAACTTTTTTTTTTTCTGAAGGAGTGGAAGTGAGAGCACAGACAGGTGCTCTTGATGGTGTAATGCTCTCAGGTGAGTCATTTGCAGGTGCATCTACATCAGTATTTTAACCCAGGCCAGGAAAGTAGTTTTAAAACGGTGGTGCTGGTGGTCCTCACTCACTGCAGTGTGGGTTGTGTCATGGCAAAGCCAGAGGGTCTGTGAATGCTGTTTGCAAAAGGAGATTAAATTAAACATGCCTCCATGTGGTCCTGAGGACCAGACTAAGCAATTATCAGTTGCTCCTTGACAGTTCAGCCCCTGGAGCTGGAAGAGAGGGGCAGAATTCAGCCCCCCATAATCCAAGAGGAAAAGACCAATGACCTATTGTGACACTTAGATGTGCACAAGTCTATGGAACTGGATGGGTTTCACACAAAGGTACTTAGAGAGCTGTCAGAAGCACTCACCAAGCCACTCACCATTATTTGTCAGCAGCCCTGGCTAACCAGGGAGGTCCCAGCTGACTAGGGGCTACTGAATGTGATGCCCATCTACAAGAAGGGCTGAAAGGATGATCCAGGGAACTACAGACCTGTCAGTCTGACCTCAGTGCCAGAAAAGGTTATGGAGCAGGTCATCCTGAGTGCCATCAAGTGGCACACACAAGACAGCCAGGCAGGTCCTGCCTGACTAATCTGAGTTCTTTCTACAATAAGGTGACCCACTTAGTGGATGAGGGAAGGACTGTGGACATTGTCTACCTGAACTTTAGTAAAGCCTTTGACACTGTGTCCCACAGCATTCTCCTCCAAGACCTCATGGCACAAGGCTTGGATAAGTGTACTCTGCACTGGATAAAAAAACCTGGCTGGATGGTCAGGCCCAAAGAGTGGTGGTGAGTGGAGTTAAATCTTTCTGGCACCCAGTCACTAGTGGTGTCCCCCAGGGTTCAGTACTGGGGCCTGTTCTCTTTAATATCTTTATTAATGATCTGGATGAGGGAATTAAGTCCATCCTCTGTAAGTTTTCAGATGTCACCAAGCTGGGTGGGTGTGTTGATCTGCTAGAGGGTAGGGAAGCTTTACAAAGGGATCTGAATGGCTTAGACCAATGGGCCAAGGCTAATTGTATGAAGTTCAGCAAGGCCAAGTGCCAGGTCCTGCACCTGGGTCACAACAAACCCATGGTAAGCTATGGACTTGGGGATGTGCGGTCACAAAGCTGCAACTTGGAGAGGGACCTGAGGCTGCTGTTTGATAGTCAACATGAGTCAGCAGTGTGCCCAAGTGGCACAAGGAGGGCTAAGGAAGCCAATGGCATCCTGGCTTGTATTAGAAACACTGTGGCAAGCAGGAACAGGGAGGTGATCATCCCCCCTGTACTTGGCACTGGTGAGGCCACACCTTGAGCATTGTGTTCAGTTCTGGGACTCTCACTATAGGAAGGAAATTGAAGTGCTGGGAGTGTGTCCAGAGGGGAGGCAGCCAGGATCATGAAAGACCTGGAGAGCATGCCCTACGAGGAGTGTCTGGTAGTAAACCATGTCCCTTATCTCCACATCTCTGCATCTTTTACACACCTCCAGGGATGGTGATTCAACCACCTGCCTGGGGAGCCTATTCCAGTGTTTGATAATGCTTTCAGTTCACTACTTGCTAAGGCAGGTAAGTGTGTCCAGTTCACATATTGAGAGTTAAGGTATTTTGTTATCTGGAGTCAGAAAAATGTTATACTACTGGATGGTGTGGCAGGGAGGGGCAGAGTGTGTCTCTCATTCACAGTACAAGCCATGATCTACCTTGAAGAATCCATCATACATTCTGTGATTGTGAGAACTGGAAATGTTCTCAATTTCCTCTATTTTTTAATCTGCTGAATTAAAGGTATCACAATTGGTCTTTTTCTAAGGTCTCAAGCTTGTGGCAGGATATTTGTGAATGGAAGATGTAGGAAATAGTCCTTTGGCTGAAACCTCTGTTGCAGGTTCAGCGACACAGCAGATCCCCTCCAGCCTTGTGTTCCTCTGCCTGCACCTGTACCAATGTCAGAGAGAAGCAAATGGAAACATCTTGGGAATCAAAGGTAAAAATCAAGAACTAATGTTGATACAGGGTGCTGGGCTTCCAATTCATTCACTACCCTTTTTCACAAGCTTGTTCAAATAGTGGTCTTCAGATACCTTAGTAAGCAGAGGCTGCTGACAGAAACACTACTTTTCTGGCATTGTAAGGAAGCTGGTCTTCAGGTGTAGGCTGTGTGCATCCTCCAAGTGCTCTGGGCATTGACAATCTTAGAGCTTTGCAATTTCCAATATGTTGTGCATATGTCAGGGCACTGTCCTATTCTTTCTATTTGCCTTTTTCTCTAATGGTGAAACACCGTCCTTGTTTCCTTAGTATTTATCTAGGAGATACTCCTTTGCAAACAGTCTTAGAGCTTTGCAATTTCCAATGTGTTGTGGTCTTGTTTTTGTTTCTTTTTTTTCCCCTGAGAATCTGTAAAAAAGTGTCACTCTGACTCAGGGCTACTGGGTTGCTACCAAAGGGAAAACGCCTGTCTTCAACCTCATTGTTTTCACCAGCACCATATGATCTATCTGAAAGAGCCTTTTTTTCCTGGAAATAATACTTCTGGAAGGCAATTTCCCTGACTCAAAATGACATCCAAAGCAAGGAGCATTTGCTGGTTTTATGAAAAGTTGGGTTTTTTTTCCCCACACACTTTTCCAATGTGGAAAAGGGAGTCCTGTCTCTGTCAACTCTAATTACTTAATTTCTTGCTTCCTTCCACAAAAGCCTTATTTCTCCATCAAATCAGAGTTGTATTTTTGCACAACAGGACAAGACACATTGATGACTCTTAAGTGACAATATAATGAACCTGAAACCTTCTAAAATCTTTTGTAGTTACCTAACTATGGAAAAAATACACTAATGCACATACACACGTGCGTGCACACACACATGAAAAGATTTCTTTTTCTATTCCTTCAAAGGACAGAAATTTTAGTGCATTACAGATGTTCCTCAAACCACTATGGAAATGCCAAACAGCTAGGGGATGTCCCCATGAGCCCCTCACAGCACCCAGCCATTGTCTGAGCTTCCCCAGAGGTGCCCAGCTGTCTCAGGAGCCACCCACTACACCCAGCTGTCCCTCTGTACAGCCCTGCTCAAGGTCTGATGGCTCTGGCTCTGATACCACTTGAAGTGGGACCTACTCAGCGTTGTAGGCTCAGTCTGCCCTTGCAAACCAGTCTTGCAGCTTGGGAAACTGAGAAAGGGCCATTTCCAGCCACTTTCTGGTGACTGGCAGTCCAGGGATATTTTTATACCTTCCAGTTCCTCCTACAGCCACTGTAGAGTGCATGGTGGGTCTAGCACTAATGATGCAGGTCTGTTGTGATGTCTTTGCAAACCTCTTATTTCTCACCCAATAGTTGGCATATTACCTGTTCTGCAGGGGGTTACTCTCCACTCTGACTACAAAACAGCTCCTCCCACCTAGAGCAGACCATCCCCTCCATTTACTTGTGTGGTAAACAGGTCTCTTGAATTCAGATCAATGTCAGGGCACTGTCCTATTCTTTCTATTTGCCTTTTCCTCTAATGGTGCAAAACCATCCTTGTTTCCTTAGCATTTCTCTAGGAGATGCTCCTTCGAAAAACCTCCATCTATTTCCCTTGTATTCTGCACAGAGCTGTAGAGAGTATCAACTGTCCAAATTCTACCACTTTATTATTTAGCTGTGTATTGACACAGAAACCACACAAAATAAGACCAGACTAGACCTTGAGAGGTGATCTAATGCATTACTCTGCTTGAGGCAGAATGACCAGCAGATACCTGTCTAACCTGTTCTTAAAGGAAGCTCTTTGCCTCCCTGGGAACTTACTCCTCACCATATGAGGGATGGAACTAACAGAGACATAACCTACCTGTAGATATCCTTATGCTGTGCTGACAAGCACACTCGTATGCCCTTCCTGAAAGCAATCAAAACCTGAAATACGGATGTACATAAGACACCCAAGACATCACAGATGTGTCACCTGCTGGCTTTTGCACTGGGGGTTTCATTGTGTGTTTTCCCAGAATGTGGTGCATCAGAGCTTCTACAGCCTCATTTGTACACTCTTTGCACTGATAAAAGATTGGTTTTGACAAAGTGATATATCTAACCATGTTTGCCTATTTAGTCTGGGCTGTGGAAAAGGATTCCGCCTGAGCTGGGCTGTGCTCTTCTCCTCCCTTGCAGATGCTCCTCTCCTTTTGTGTGCCATTTGAAAAATCTCGGCAAATTTTGTTTTGAAGAGTCAAATAATAAAGCTATTTTAGTCTTTCCCCAGATGGCAGTTCCTTTTTATACAAAGTTTTATAAAAAAAAACCCTCAGTTCTCTTTTTGTATGGGGTGGTGTAGACTAAAACCTCATGATCTTTCTTTCAGCAAGTGACAGACATCTCTTGCAAGCCTGCAAAATCCTTCTATGTATCAGAATGCAGATCATTCTGAAAAAAGATACTGGGGTGAGTATACAATGCTTTTTTCAGAAGGTCTGTTGCATTATCAGCTTTACAATTAGATACATACAAATACATCAGATATTATGAAAACATACAAATAAGCACTGCAATTATGTTTTTGTTTCAACTGCTGGTACACCAACCTCTTCCCATGGCTCTGCAGCACTACTGCTGTGAAGGGGCTGATGTGCACCAAACCTCCTTGTGGATGGTTTCTACAGATTAGCCTGTGGCAGCAGATGCTACCATGTGGCTACAGCTATGGTAGGGTTTTTTTGGAAAGCACACTTGGGGGCTTATTCTGGAGCAGTAGTAGATGAAGGCAGTGGTAGATGAGGACGTGCAAGTAGTCTGAAGGATTTAAGGGTGTGTTTCAGAAGGCACTGGAGAAATAGCTGACAGCAGGCATAAATGTGCATGTGTTTGTGTGCTTGTTGTGGGGGAAGTCTGTCCCAGAGCCAGGCAGCTGCTTCTGCCAGTACCAGGCTGGGTACCAGCTGCTCACAGGGACACACAAGCACATTGAATGTTGGACCACTGTTTTCAGAGTGGGGCATTTATTCAAGCTGCTGAGCACATGTTGTGAAATATCCCTCTTTTTCACGATTGTGGGAACTGGTTGTATAGGTGTCTGTGGCAGCGGCATGCCTCCTGAGTAGTGCTAGACAGTTTGCTTAAGCTGTTGAGCTAGCCAAAATATACTGAACTGCTGCTAGCCTTAGTTCACTTTGATTTTTCTTGGCATCTGATTCCTTTTAATATCTTTTCTCTGTTTCAGTTTTGCCACACAAGATAGTTAAGAAAACCCCCACATATCTATGTTTCTGTGGAGGCAGGAACCAATGCTTCCTTCGGATTTAAAGCTGCCAACTATCTGAAACAGAACCAGGTAACAGAAAGTCTCAAACTGAGCCCCATTTGTCATAGAACAACCTCCCTGGAGATGCTAGACCTTGTTCTTTTTGTGCCAGGAAGGAGTTCAGTTGTTCAGACTTCTTTTCCTAAGATAGGTGGAAGCTCCAATGACAGAGTCCACCAAAAGAGATAGGAACTGACAGCAGAAGTTTGTATTTCAGTCAGTTCTGTTATTCAGCACTTTGTGTCTGAGGCTTCACGTTCAGGTGCTTGCTTTGGGAGAAATGCCTTGCTGGTGTGTCCACTAAACATTTCAAAGATCTATACTGATTTCTGTGTGAGTATAAACAAGGCTGGACTAGCTGCATACTTGAAATGTCTCCTTTTCATCCATGCTTCTAAGGGTTTGTGCCAGTAGCTCCTGACATCTATTTTAGCCACTGTCTGTAACCTCCAGACTCCACAGTGGTGAAGGATGAGGTTACCCCTTTGCATCTTCCCTCATGCGCCTGGAGATCATCTGCTGATCTTAATATACATTTATCTGGGCAGTGCATCTTGAAGAGTCACAGCTTTCAATGGGAAACTGTCCCTCTCCTGTCTGTTAGAGGGCTGAGGGGCCACCTTTCTATTCCAAGCCCTGCGTTTTAGCATAATATTAACATTTGTTAGCATATTGAAGTCAAAGTAAAAGTGGGAAGCAGTAAAGCTTTATCTCTTTTCCCAGCTCATTTTGTCAGAAATATTTACAGTAGTTTGGCCCACGGTATTAATATCACAGGGTTTGGCTCATCCATTTGCATAAACAGGCAGCACAAAATTATTAAACCAGTCTCAGCCCTGCTGTCACAGAGGTCATATTGCATTGCCTTTCCATTATTTTGTTGTGTCACTTCCTAAAAAAGCACGTGATGGTGTTACTCCTGAATAGCAACCTGACATTTGACCAAAATGTATTTTGGTCATATTTATTAAATGCTATTACTTGCACACCTAGTTATAAAAACCTCTATGGTCCACATTAGCCCAGCAGAGGTGAGTTCCCCCGCAATTTTTTCTTTAATTTTTTTTAAACAGTTTATTGTATGATTTTGCTGGGGGAAAGAAGATCTCACTAATTTATTGTCCTCCACCAGCATTTCCTCTGTATGCAGATTTTTTCAACACACAGTAGCTGCACACATGCAAATGTAGTCTGGAAAGGCAGTGTTGGATAGTCTGTAATTTCATTGATTATGTTCAGTTTTAAATTACAGGATGAAAAACCTAATGTGCAATACCCTGGACTATATGATTTATGCTCTGCAAATGAGGTATAAATGCTGCTCTGCGGGGCCACATTGACTTTTTTGCACAAGTATGAGTTATTACAGAAGGGGTAAGACAGTATGAACTGGCCTTCCAGTTATAAGCTATTATAATATGGCTTCTCAGATGGGAATAAAAAGGGAGGAAATTAACACAGGAGAAAGAAACTTCTTTAAAAAAAAAAAAAAACAAAACTAGAAAGCTGAGGATGTAGTGAGAATTTATGCAAATAAAATAGGCTTTGATTATATTCAGGTCCTTTCTGTGTTTTCTTTCTGTAACTGATCTAGCAAATAAGTTCTCTGGTTGTAATGCTCATAAGGAAGACAAATCCCAGAGAACCTTATGAAGAGTGAGTGCCAATTTGTGAAAGGGTACTCATACAGAAAACTCAGTATGAATGATCTCTTCTCTATCCAGAAAATGTGAATGCCTCCATCACACATAAGAAAATCACTTGGAATGCTGGGCAGTGAATAGTTGATTAATTACTGTATTACAGACAATACATTTTTAACATTATTTCTCCAGTAAATATCTGAGATCAACAGAAACAGAATTTTCAAGGTTTTGCTTTTAGTGCCTTTGTGAGTATTATGCACTGTCATATGAAAAACTCCCCTTCAAATGTATCCTGGATTGTTTAATCATTAAAAAAAAATAATTGTATTTCAAAGTGGGAAGTCACTTGAAGCTTAACGGTGATATCTAACCAGGCATTAAACAAATGTAAAGTTAACAGGCACAGGGCACATGAAGAGCAGAGGAAGATTCTTTTTGTCCGTTTTGTTGAATCCTACAAATGTCAGGATCTTGCAATCATGTTTCCTGTAGAAACAAGAAAAGCTAAAGATAGAAAATCTGAAATACTTACTGTAATTTCCCAGTATAGAGATGGATATGCACCCCTTTTATTTACAGAGGACAGGGATGATTTGGAGCTACCACCACAAAGGACCTTCTCCTCTGATGATTCTCCACAAGGCAAAAAGCAGAGGTTGCTCCAGAACTTCACTTCAGGATTATCTTTGGCTCCTTGCCCTCTGTAAAATATGTAGGTAGCATTACACTACAGTTGAGGGTGATTTCCTAGTCAGGGTTTAAGAGCAAATAAGGGGCAAGCTATTGAACCCCAGGGACTTGCAATGCACTTGTCTCTAGAAGGGGAAAACCCTCTTCTTTCATGTTATTGAGATGGTCCAAGGCAGCTGAATTAACAATTTCCACAAGAGAAATTGTACCCTTTCACCACGAGATTCATTTCCTCTGCTATTTTGATGAAGCTTGTTGACTTTTATAACCTCATTTATGAAGGCAGACAGCAACCACAACTTTCAGCTGACCTCAGCAAGAGCTACTAAGTATTTAGGTTTTCTAAAAAAAAAAATCAGGTAATTAGAGCACACTAGAAGTATGAAACCATCTTGCCACCAAATATTGCATGCAAAGGGAAGTGTCAGGCTCGGTTATCATATTAGGCTGAGTTTTCATATCCATTATTTCTGAGTAGATTATTTGCTTCTTTTCTTTAAAGAGACAACCAGCCTGTTAAATTTTGTATGCAACCAGAGAAGCTGAAAATTAGAGAAATGTAAGTAAATCTTTTTCTACCATGACTGCATTTAGAAAAAGTATTTCTTCAGAAAACTTGTCAAACTATAAAGAGGGTTTTTTTCCTTCTTCTTTCCTCTCCCCCTACTTCCACCTGGTGTTTCTGCATGGTATTGTTTTCCTTAGCACATTCAATGTTAAATAATTCATATAACTAAAGTTCTGTCTATGGTACTAGATACTTATGGGCCTCCTCTCAAACCGTTTTACTCCAAATATTTCAGACTGATTTCTTCAGATCACACTGCTAGAGAGCACAAGCTAATCTATGGAAGTATCTAAATAGGGAAAATGATGTTTAACATCAGCATGACAAGGATTGAGGCATAAGCTTCCCTGGGAAGGAAAATGATGGTGTGAACAAGAAATGTTGCAGTATTTCTTGAATCATGTATTTACAAGCTGATGAAAGGCAGGACACCATTTATGCTATTCTCTTTTATCTCACATACTGCATTAAACAACAAGAAGGCACTTCTTTACAGAGTGAATTTTGTCATTTTCACCTTTATAATATTTGCCTGTTGAAAATGCAGTGTTCATGTGCTGGAAATGTTATTAACAGACAGTTACAGAATATGAGTACTATATTTTTTTCTAGAGATGAGTAATTTCTGAATTTTAAAGATAACTATATACAAGCATAAAAAGCATAGGAAGAAGCTAAATACCACATTTTCTAGTACTCTTTGCAGGCACTGGGGAAGCAATTATGCCAAAGGATGGAGGTGAAGAGCTATAGCTGCACTGAGTGGAATTTGGAAAGCTCCTCTGTAGGGCATATTTCTCTATGTGTCTTTGGAAACCTGACTGGCTCCTCCTCTTCCTCAATATGACATTAAAGTTGAGGAACCACAAAACTGTATTTGGTCACATCAAGGCAGCCATTGGAGGGAGAAGACAATATTAAGCCATGCCTACTGTCCTTCCAAGAAATAAGTTCCACACAAATTTTGGTCCCAGACTGGAAGCTGGCTGATACTCATTCTAGAAATCAAATCCTCATAAGATGCCCAAATGCTGCCTATGAATGAAACATCAAAAGATCTCTCCCTGTGTAACGGACCATATTATAATCCTGGCAAGCATGGCCTTATTAGAGCAGAATGTACCTCTTTATTTAGTATTCATGAATACATTATAGTGTCTTCAGAAATGTATTCTGCAGCAAGTAATTTAGCATGGGAAAACAAAAAATGCTTGTGTCTCATTACAGGAGATATCATAAAGATCCTGTAGCAGGGTACTTCCTCAGCCATGCTAAAATACTGCACCATAGATTAAAACAACATAAATATATTACAGTTTGTATAGTGTTTCACTCTTATTGGATGTATGTTGCTAAGAAACAAAATTGAAATGTCTCTTTCGAACCTGAAGCCTCTTGGGAGCGTTGTATTGCATATGTAGCAAAGGTTTTTCAGTTTAGGAAGGATTAAATTGTAGGCTAACAGAAGCAGGGAGGGTTGATTAGTATTGCATGTTTTCCAATCTACTGCCAGCAAACCCAACTATTACAGTAGTAAAAGCTATGTAAGGAGCTTCAGCTTGTCCTGGGATGAAGTGTTGGCAGCTGCTTGTTTGAATATTAATAAAGTCTATTGATTTATTGCCTGCCTGTATTGTTTGTAGCTTGAAACTATGAAGACTTCAGTGTGTATAGAGACTTTATGTTTCTAAGGACATGCCTGTCTGCAGAAATGGTACCCGTTTTGTTCCTAAAGGTGGTACACCTCATTATAGAGAAAATTACAACTTTGTGCTGCTTAAACATTTATTTCAGCAGCATTGTTGGGTGCTGTTTTTCCTCTTTGATTTAAAGAAGTCAATGCTGAATGAACCCACCCATGTTCTCTCTTACATGGTAATTAATCCTCATTCTTCCACACTTTTAAAAATAAAAATCAAAGTTATTCCTGAACCACATGCAAGAAAAGTTAATTCTTCTTTGAAATAAACCCTTCAGAAGCATGATACGGAAATGAAGAATTTTACAATACACAGTATTTCTTCCGTGATTTAGCTGCAGATGGCTTGTTAACTTGATCAGGCATTGATTGACTGCAACATGCAGTGTTCTCAGATGAGGAAAACACTGATTACACAATGGCTCAGGCTGTGCTGGGGAGGGGACACCTAGAGTTTTGCCTTGCGGAAGTGAGAACCGGCCACCCTGGCATCACCACTGTCCCGGGGACAGAAACACGACTGCTGTGCCTAGGTACTGGGTACTGGGTAGACACGTGCAAGACGAGGTAAAAGAGAGCTCCAGGCAAACCAGGTTTGTTGGTTGGCTACTGTAACTTGAGTAACTGGGTAACCCTAACTTAAATTGGAGATATTAACCATCTTCAGCTGAACATGGTCCAACCTTTATGATGGCACACCAAGCAGAGAAATTCAAATGCCAAGTGCTAAGTTTACTGGAAAGTGGACCTTTAAAGCCAACTTCAACACAAGATAAATCAGCTAATTTTAAACTCTTAAAAACCTCAATTAGAAATGGATACATTAACCATAGCAATCTCTTCTTACTCCTTGCAATGGATTTCTCTAAAACAAGTGGACGCGGACAGCATTTCATTAGTGGTAGGACAATGATGAGATAGTTTGTCTTCTCATAGTTGTGACAAGAAGATCATAATGGAGAAATAACTATGATGCCATACCTGGGCCACTGCTAGTGATGTGGCCTTACTGCAGCTATGCTGCTTTGCTGTCTGCTCAGGTGTGATGCAGTCTTATCTCAGTGAAATACCATAAGAGTGTTGGATTGACCTTGTCTGGATGCTAGGTGTCCACCTAAGCCACTCTATTGCTCTTCTGCTCAGACGGACAGGAGAATGAAAATATAAAGGCTCATGGGTTGAGATAAGGATGGGGAGATCACTCACCAATTATTACCATGGGCAAAACAGAATCACAGAATTGTCAGGGTTGGAAGGGACCTCAAACATGGGCAGGGACATCTCACACTAGATCACACTAAAGAGACTCTTCTTAGGGAAAATGAATTTATTTTATTACCAATAAAATCAGAGTAGGATAACAAGAAATAAACCCAAATTTTCCAAATACATTCCACTCACTGCTCCTTTCTTCCTGGGCATGGACACCATGTATTATCAGAGAAAGTGCCATTTTAATTCACAAGTTTATGAAAAAAAAAAAAGGCACAATTTAATGCAGTAATTTTTCCTAATGTACACAGTATTAGTATTTATCTGTAATTTTTGTGCTCAAAATAATTTGCATTATTTTCAGAATTATTTTTTGTCAGGATGTCTTGTGAAGACACACTACTGACTGTATAGGCAAGGTGCAAGGGAGGTCCCAACCAGGGCTGTTGAGGAGGATGATAAGGCAGGGCAGCTGCAGAGCCTGCCTGAGCATCTGCTGGGGGTATTGGTTGACAGCCGCCTGAACATGAGCCAGCAGTGTGCCCAGGTGGCCAAGAAGGCCAATGGCATCCTGGCCTGTATCAGAAATAGTGTGACCAGCAGGATCAGGGAAGTCATTCTGCCCCTGTACTCAGCTCTGGTTAGGCCACACCTTGAGTACTGTGTTCAGTTCTGGGCTCCTCAATTTAAGAAGGGTATTGAGACACTTGAACGTGTCCAGAGAATGGGAACGAGGCTGGGGAGAGGTTTCAAGCACAAGCCCTATGAGGAGAGGCTGAGGGAGCTGGGGTTGTTTTGCCTGGAGAAGAGGAGGCTCAGTGGGGACCTCATTGCTGTCTACAACTACCTGAAGGGAGGTTGTAGACAGGAGGGGGTTGGTCTCTTCTCCCAGGCAACCAGCAGCAGAACAAGAGGACACAGTCTCAAGCTGCGCCAGGGGAAGTTTAGGCTTGAGGTGAGGAGGAAGTTCTTCACAGAAAGAGTGATCTGCCATTGACATGTGCTGCCCAGGGAGGCAGTAGAGTCACTGTCTTTGGAGGTGTTCAAAAAAGGATTGGATGTGGCACTTGAAGCCATGGTTTAGTTAGTCATGAGGTGCTGGGTGATAAGTTGGACTTGATGATCTCTGAGGGCTTTTCGAACCTTGTTGGTTCTATGATTCTATGATTTCACTGCATTGTTAAACACACATCTTTGTGACCAAAATGACCAAAATGCATGTAAGGAGATGGCAGAGGTATACGGATGCCCTTCTTTCTTTCCTGGTTTCTATGCTATGGTTAAACACAAAGTGAGTAAAGATTTTCTTTTCAGTGTTGAAATACTCTCAAGAGAAATTTAAGGAATATATGCCCCTAAACCAGTCTTTTAAACTGGCATTAAAAAAAATTCCAAAGTTCAACTGAATGGGTTTTCTATGACTGTCTTATAAGAGGGATCTCAGATACACTGTCTGGTGTACCCTTGATGCAAGGGTAGGCTGTCACACATATGTTGCCAGGACAGGTATTGTAACCAGTCTCAGTACGGCAGCCGATCAAGTCACCACGGTTTATTTGGCAAGTTTTATCATGTAGGTTTTTTTAATGCTGTGGACATGGGCAAGCCAGGCATTATCTGTTGTGCAGCTCTCACTACACATCTAGCCAATATACTTTGGGTGTGGTGGTCCTGATGTATCTTCCATAAGGATTTTCAGCCACTGATTCTGTACAATCTGTCTTTTGACAGGCAAAAGGGAGGTTACCTTCTCCATATGTAAGAACAGCCTTTCTTGTAGAGCTATTTCTAGGCTTCTGCACTGGAGGGGAATGTTTAGGTAGATAGATAGATCTTGACCAAGGATCTCAGCTCCAGTGAAATGAGCAAACAGAATATCCCATCATCAGACTTGTCCATTTTGCAGAAATATTACCATGGTGTGAAATCAGTTTGGTATTTTTTTACTAGCTATGCCTTCCCTCTGCTTAGTATTAAGATTGTTCGCTTCAGAAGTCCAACAACGCCTCGATTTTCTGAATCTAAAAGTAAATAAAGCAAGTGATGTAACAATAACTCAATGATCATTTAAACATGTAGACAAAGCACAATAGTAAAAATAGACTGCTGTGCATTCTCCTGCAAGTTAATTACATTGACTCATTCTAAAATAATAATGCTTACCATTCTTATACTGCTTCACAGGTTTGGAGAGAATCATATAAATAAGAGCTACTCATTGTTATTTAGCAGGCAAGCGTTCCCTAGCTGTGCAAACTGAATAGTTATTGTGTTGCAGACCCTTACAAGTAAAGCAGGCATACAAGCAAGGATGGAGAACAATTTTAACATAATTGGATCCCATTTGGTAGAAGATTGGAAACAAGCAAGCCATTTTCAAGAGCAGCATGTAGATATATGAAAGCAAAGCTGAAAGTGTAAGGTCTATGTACTATGCCCACAAAACACCTTTGAAACCAACAGCGATAGAGCTACAGACAGTAAAACCTGTCAGTCTCTCCTGTTCTGAACTGAAGAGCAAGAAAGACCATGCAGGGAAAAAGAAAATGAAAAGCAGAACAGGTTTTTAATTGTTGTGGGTTTTTTTGGGGTTTTCTGGTTTGTTTTTTGTGTGTGGGGTTTTTTTTTTGGTTTGTTTGTTTGTTTGTTTTTAAATGGAGACACTAAGCAGTACCTAGTACTGTATTATAATTTTCTGACAGCTACAAATGCAGTCTTGGTATGCTTCAATATCATTCCACTCACTTGCAACAGTGTTTTGCCTTTTTGAGTCTCTTTTTCTCTTCAAAGTTAATGCATCGAGAAGAATTTGTTTCGTCCACCATGAGAGTGAAACAGGAGTTGCTCATAAGCTGTCTCCTCAAACACCCTTACCAAGGGACCTGCAACAAAAATGTGCAGCTCTGTCCCTCTATGTAAAACAGCACCTCTGCTTAAGAACCATGTTAATCACATTACTTAATTAGTTCACAAATAATCTCTTTACACTTACAATCTGAAGCCTGATGTTTTGGCAGCTGGGACAGGGAAATTATAAAATCCACACTTCTTTAAAGTAACCAGTAACCCAAAACCCACTGCATCTTCTCTATCTCTTTCTTTTCCTTTCTGTGTGTTTTATCTCAGGCTTCTGAGAGTTTAATCTTTTTCCTATTTCCAAAGCTAATAATCTGAGTATTTAATTTGTTAATATTTAATGTAATATTTCCCATGGTCTCTTTGGCAAAAAGTATGTGATGACTTTTTTTTCCCTTTATTTCCCTCAGGCCTGGCCTAGCCCTCATTCAGGAACAGGCACAGGGAAGCACATAAATACACACTAAACTTTTAAGCATGGAAATGCTTCATTTGACATCAAAGGCTCTTCAAACACTCAGGAGATGATTTTTATAGTTGGAGCCCAACTCACAAGTCTCCCTCCATTTCATAGAAGTGTGCTTTTATTTGTCTCTAGACCTTTGTATCAGTCTTTCTTTTTTAAAATTCTTGTCTCCCTTTTTTTGTTCTCACCATTTTTTCTTCTCCTTTTCGCTTTTCTATGCCCTTCTCTGGTTCCTCATTTCCTCCAACCTCTTCAGTGTCCCTCAGGAACTTCACCCCTCATGTGCGCTCCTCCTTTGTGATTTGAGAGCTCCCTATCCTCCTGCCCATTGCAGAGATCTGCTGTATCTTTGCCACTGCTTCTCCACGGTGGCAACTAGCTCCTGTCCAAGAGGGTGCTTTACAGATGGATTACAGATGACTCTGTTTTTAAGTGTGTCAGTGATTTCTTCTACTGAGTAATAAATGTTTTGCACATCTGCACATTTTAAAGTTGATCCAATATCAAGTGACCCTTTCATCATTTTTGGATGCTGGTTCTCCAAGAGAGCTTTTCATAGTTTGAGGATATGAAACTGGGCAACTCTGAATGATCTGGTGACAGATTGGTTTGGCTGAAAGTCATGGAGCAACCTGAAGGAAGGACAGATGAAAAGTACCCTTGTAGTTACTGGATTTACACTGTTGTGTAACAGAGCGCTTTTGGCTTTTATGTTTTGACACTGATATTTAAGTTTTCACCTCTGAAGGAAGCAATCTGAGGTGCTAAAACAATTATGCATTTCATTACAGATTTCCCACTATTTCCCTCACCTTGCTGAAGCAATGCCTTTTATCCTTAAAGGTTCTCCATTACTCCTTTTTCTTAAATTAACAATTTTACTCCATAGAAAGCCCAAGTCCTTGATATTGTATTTCACATTTCTGCAGGCAGTAGTATTATTTGTAGTTTAAAACTCTTGAATTTGGTGTTTCTTTCTGCAAAGACGCAGATTAGATTACGTTACTCAGCGACAAATAATGATCTGTGCTCTGCATCAGGAGCTTTTCTTTAGCTTTACACTTACTCCTTCTCTTCTAAACACAGGAGCAGCAAGAGATTCATGGCTTTTTGCACACTGAAATTTAGTAGATTTTCCTACACAGTGTATAGATCACCTTTATCACAACTGGGTTATCTTGCTGTACACATCAGAAGTTAATTGCAGTCATAAAGCAGACAGAAAGATTTTGTGCGTGGGCACAGGTACAGAAGAAAGCTTTGGCTAGGAGATGGACCACAAGTGAAAATTCTCTTTGACAGCATGATGATGCATTTCAGTTGTAGTGCCTGGCTTAAACAGGGCCTTTAATCGTACTCATGGTTAAGTATCGGCCAAAAGGGGATTTTTCAAAACACTCATTTGAAGAATGGAGCTTCTCCTGAGGCTCCTCTAAGGGAAAATTCTACATGGGCAAGCGTTTTAGCATAGTGTTTTTGTTAAATCTCCTGTGGTTAGTATACCAAATGGATGTGAAACTCTGAAATGCTCCTGCTCCTTTCATCTGTGCCTCAACACCAGTTTAAACGGGACGCCAGGCACAGTCCTAACGCTGCAGGACGCAGGAACCGGGTGGAGAGAGGCCGTACAGGGACAGGAAGCGGCTGGAGCGCAGGACACCCGGCAGGGAGAAGAGATGTGACGTTCGCTCTTCTTTCCACCTTCCAGTGCCGATTTCAGTACGATTGTTTGGGAACGCGGCGAAACGCCGGGGAGCACTGGCGATGCACTGGGGTCTTGTGTTTCACCGCGTCCGCCAGGAGGCGCCGCGCCGCCAAGGATGACGGGGCCGGGCGGCGACGAGTCCGAGTCCTACTCCCGGTCCCCGGGCAGCCGCTGCGCCCAGGAGGGGCAGCTTGTGCCCGTGAGCCCCATTCTCGGCCGGCCAGCAACGAGACCACCCCTCCCCTCGAGGCGTCAGGCCCCGGCCGGGTTATAGGGGCTCCCCCACACCCCCGCCTGCGTGTCCTCGGCTTCCCCGAGGGAGGGGGGGGATCCCCTCCTCCTGCCTCCGGCAGCGTGCGGCGGCACGGCCCGTCCGGCAGCCTCCGTAAGGAGGAGGAAGGAGCCGCGGCGGAGGAAAGCGGGCGGCGAGACCTGCTGGGTCGGGTTACAGGGAGCCATGGAAGAACGGCGGGGCCCGCCCGCGGGGCGGCAGCCGTGCCGCGGGCGCCCCCCCGGGGCTCCCCGTCGCTCCCCGCCCCGCGCGGAGGCGCGGCGGGCGGCTCGCCGGGCCGTGCCGGGCCCCGCCGCAGCTACTGAGGCGCGCCGTACCGAGCTGTGCTGGGCAGTGGAGGGGAGGCGCGGGCAGGCAGCTGCCCTGCTGCCGGACCGCTCCGCTCCGCGCCGCTGGCATCAGCGCTGCGCCGCACGGCGCCGGGCAGCGCCTCCCAGGCAGCCCCCGAGGTCGCCGCACCCCGCCGCCGGGGGCAGCCCCGCCGCCGGCTCCCCGCGTATCCCCGCTGCCCTGATGCCCCCCGCCGCTCCTCCGCCGGCCGCCCCCCTCCGCCACCGGCCGTGGCGGCCCTAGGGGCGTCGGGGCCCTGCGCTGCCCCGCGGAGGGGAGGCGGAGGAGGCGGCGGCGGGGCGGGGGCGGAGGCGGAGGCGAGGGGGCGGCGGAGCGGCAGCGGAGCGGCGGCGGAGCGGGAGCCGGCGGCGGCGGCGGCGATGGACGAGTCGTCGCTGCTGGACCTGCTGGAATGCTCCGTGTGCCTGGAGCGGCTGGACACCACGGCCAAGGTGCTGCCGTGCCAGCACACCTTCTGCCGGCGCTGCCTGGAGAGCATCGTCAGCTCCCGCCACGAGCTGCGCTGCCCCGAGTGCCGCATCCTGGTGGGCTGCGGCGTGGACGAGCTGCCCGCCAACATCCTCCTCGTCCGCCTCTTGGACGGCATCCGACAGCGGCCCCGCGCCGCCGGGGGCGCCAGCGGCAGCCCCAGCGCCGCGGCCCCCGCGTACCCCCAGCCCGCCGCCGCCCCCAGCGCCGTCGCCGCTGCCGCTGCCTCGGCTGCTGCCAGCCTGCGGGAGCTGGCGGCCGCCAGCCGCAGCGCTCTGCTGGGAAAGGTGGGTGCCGGACTGGGGGCGGGTGGGGGGCGCCGGCGAGGCCGGGGGAGCGCGGCCGGGCGTGTGCGCGTCTCCGCAGGACGTCGTGCGGTCTGAGTTTGCCGGCGGGACGTCCCGTCTCGCAGGGCAGCAGAGGTTGTCCTCTCGGCGGGTTACGCAGGCGCTGGCCATGCGGCCAACATTTACGGTTGACTCTAGTAATGTAAAGGAAGGAGGCTAGGGCGAGGATGTTCTTAACTACTCCGGGTGGTTCCGGGCAACGGGAGGGGTCGGGACCCCCGGCGAGGCTTCGTACCGGCTGTCCGGCAGCCGCAACACCGAAGGGCCCCGAGGCAACCCCGAGTGCAGCAGAGCTGGACTTGGCTCACAGTGTTACGAACCCCGATGTGCCCTGAACGTGCTTTTCTTCGGCGTGCCGGCCGCTGCCAGATGCCTGTCAGGTGCAGGCAGGATTTGGCTCCGTTGCTGTGCTGCCTGCCAGAATAAGTCGATAAATATACTCGACGGGTCTGGTACCCGGCACTTTCGGTTTACTCCCGAGTTTTCCCCTCTCTTCCCGGGGCACAACAAAGTGCCATTGCTGCCACGCAGAGTCCTCGTGACAGCCAGAGCTGAGTAGGAGTTGAAGCTGAAGTTTCCCCTCCCAAGGGAACGTCATGTCATTTTTATGTATAAGGTGTGATTTATTGAAGGGGAGTACTGCAACATATGCATTTATTTATTTTAACACTGCAGTCGAGTGCCTGATCTTGCTCCCTTTAAAATCGATGGCAAGGGTTTCATTGACTCGGAGGGGACAAGATCAATTTTTCCCAGTGCTCTGTGTATTGTATAATTCAATATGAGAAAATTTACTGTAGGACTTCTTTAGGAGACTTTAGAATGGAGATGCTCTGAAGACTGTCAACTGCATCTTTTTGCTAATGCGATATACATGGTGGATTTATGTAATTGTTTTTGATCTTTCATGAAATCTGCTTGAGCTGTAGTTCAGTGTATAGGCTTGTGTCAGCTTTTGATTTGGAAAGGTCAATTCAGAGATTCCTTGTGAAGTTGTATTTCTGTCCTAAATGTTTCAATTAATTACAATTAATTTGGTGGTGTTTTGTTTGTTTCTTTCTTTGGGTTTTTTTTTCCGTTTGTTTCCTGAATAAAAATAAATAGACCTGTACAGCCTTTTTGAAGCTTTGCCTACAGGAAATGATGGCAAATGTCATACATTGTTCCATAAAATTCAGTTTTGGAGTCTGAAGTGTAGTATACTTGGCAGTATTTCTGGAAGGATAGATCTTTTGTTATCGAGATGTAGACCTCAGTGATCTTCAGGTATTTAATAGTGATTTGTCAAAGTTAAGAAAAAAAGCAATGGGATTCTGCCCTCTTTTTCTTATTTATTTTTCAACTGGACTTAGGGCTGTGGCTTTGTCATATCAGAAAGGTCCTGTCATCTTGAGTTTCAGCATTACAAGAAGGGAAGTTTGCATTCATCAGGTAGTTTAAAATATGATATCCTCCCAGTCTGGTTTGATGTCCAGAGAGCAGTTTCTTACAGGAGATAGGGTCTGAATGGAAGGCTTATTGCACTTGCAGGATTTGTGTTGCAGAGGCAGGCTCTTGCACCCTGATCAAGCTTTTGTGACCGTCCAGCAAGAAGACAATCCCTGGTTTCTGTATCTTTAAATCCCAGTCAACCTATGATATTACAGGGATTGTGCATGTAAGGAAATGCTTGACAGGGAAAGCTACTTGAGAATAATTTTATGTATTTATGCTAATTTTTTAGCGGTTTAATTTTCATTAATTTTTAACATAAATTGGCAGATTTTTAAGTTGTTACTTCCCTAGCCACTATTGCAGATACTGTATAGTAAAAACACACCTCGTTCTGTCATCTTCTGGCTTTGAATAGGACTTCAGTGAGCATCCTCAGTTCAGTTGTCCATTTCTGGGTAGGTTGTTACCCCTCTGAATTTCATAGAAAGCAAAGTTAACATGACCTGAAAATCACTTTCTGGCTTTCTCTATGTTTTGCTGGGTCAGGACCATAGGCCAGCCATGAGCTGCAGCCCATTTTAGCAGCTCACAGGTGTTGGCTCATAGGTGTATCCCATACCAGGAGGAAGTTTTCTAAGGGAAAGGGGGGCTCTTGTTTGGTTTTCTTGCTTTGGTTTCTCCTCACATGCTTTCTGCTCTTTAGGACTACCTTCATGGGAGTTGTAACTAAAGCAATTTTGCTTGGCTGAGTATAACTTTAATACTGGCATTGGTATTAATTAGGTTATTTCATTAACTGTGTTTTCATTTCAGCCTGTGGGTCTTCTTTCCTTTCCCTGATTCCCCTTCTCTGCTGGGTAGGGCTCATGGATGATAGGGGTGTCAAGGGTGACAGAGTAACTGCTATAGTTTAGCACCAGATATGTTCTAAATGTAGACAGGCATTTATAGTTAACAACTGCATTTCTTTTTGTCCCTTGCTGGGCCTAATGAGTGATTCTAGGGCAGTGGGTCTGCTGGAGGAGAGTGGTTCTGTGAAACTGTTTGCTTGGCCTTTTGACTGACTGCAACAATTTTATCCTGGAAATCAATGCAATATGCTTGATCCCTACAAGGTTCATTACAGTGAAAGAAAGTCTGAACTAATCTGCTTTTAAAAAAAGCAGCAGGGGAGAATAATCCTTGGAGCTGCTGATGCAGCTGATTGCTGAGCTATCCTGGAGACAAGAGAACAGGACCTCTCTCTGTACTAAACAATAGATGGTACAAACCAACCTAGAATGAAGCTTTTTCAGACTGATACTGAAGAGCAGAACTGCATCCCTTTTGGTCTTAATGTTGGTCTTTGATAGCTTTGTTCTCTTGGAGAAAGCTGAAGTGATTCCTTAGGATATACACATTTTGGATTTTTTTTTTTAATTTTAGAAATTGTTATAGATTTGCTGCCTGGGACATAAATGCAAATTACACTTTTACTAATTAGTACCTTTCATTTTAGCTAATGTGCTATATAAAATGGGACATACCATTATGGGCTATTTTGGTCAGACAGGAAAATGCTAATTGTGAAAGGTAATGGCAGAGAGCCAAGGTCACTTCTGTCAGACTTCAGACTTGCTCATATCCTCGGACCGATATGTTAGAGTCACACCAGGGATCTGTTTCTCTGAGAGTTTTAATTAACCTTAGAAGACAGAGCAGAGCCAGCATCCATGTCACTATTATGTCTGTGTTTTGCTTCTAGACCTTATACTTCAAGGAGTTCTTCTTTACATAGGTGGTATTTTATGAAATCAGCAAATGCTGCTAAATAAACTTTGGCAAAATTCTGGGAATATTGTATTTCTTTATCTGTTCTTTCTTCCTTCTTTTCCCACAGTCTATTGCTGGCTTGGTCTATCCAGAGTGCTGAATCCCAGTGTGAGAAGGGGCTGGACTAGGGATAAACTGGCACTGGGGCTGCTCCTAAAGTTGTACAAGACCGTTTTTCAGAAACTCTTTCAAAGTACTGTAGGTGTTTTCAGATATGTGGTATACATCTTCTGTATGAGAGATCTGAAAGTGGGTATTTGCGTACTAATATATGCCTGAAATGTTTGGGGTTCTACTGATACACCGAGTAGTATGTGCCTCCCAGTACCTCTATTTCAGCCTGTAAAACCCCATCTGTTTCAGAGATGTTGCATGTTTTGGGTTGTTTATGTTAAAGATGCTATATAAATGTAGAGCATGGTATTAGACATTATAAAAGAGTCACAGCTACTGAAAGAGCACACTGGAAAAATAAGGGAAAGAAAATCCAGCAACTGTTAGAGTGGCCCCCCAAGGGGATAAAGTAGGAGGCTAAGAGTGGTTTATAATGGTAGATGCATTACACACAAGGTTATAATTTATTGGCTCCTCTGTTTCCATTACCACTGTTGAACCGCTTGGGGAATTTGGGTTCTGTCAAAGTAAATGGCTCCCATAGATTGTTGAGGCATTATGGTAAATCTGCTGCCTTCACTGAGTGTGCAGTCAGTGTTGCTTTTGTTTGGTTTTTTTTTTTTTCTTTGTCTCTTTGTTTTGGTGGAGTTGTTTGTTGTTGTTGTTGTTTTGTTAACAATTACTGCAGTTTATCACTTAGAAATTTTTCAGGAATTCTCAAAATCTAATAGCCAGCTAAATGCATGCAAGTCTTTAATGATTTCCTCCCAAACCAGGCGTCTCCCACTCCAGGTGCAGGGCTTATTGCTTGCAATACAAACTGAGAACAGCATTTGCCTGAAAAAAAAAAAAAAAGCAACCTAGAAAAAACCAAAACACATCTCCTGTTTTTTCCAGGAGAGAGAACATGGCTGAAGTGATGGATAGGCATGTGGTGCGTTACCAGACATGTGTATAGGTAATGGTAGAGAGTAAGATGTGTGCTTAAGGAAAATCATGTGTCAGCGTACGTGAATGAAGTGATGGATGGGCTGTGCTCCACTGTGTTGCATTGGTTGCTTCTCTGATGTATCAGTTTTGTGGAGTGATTTCAACATTTTTGGGTGGGAGGCTGCCATTTGCTATCCCAGGGGAAAGATTGCTATTCTTGGCTTCTCAGGAGTTTTGCAAGCAGATGAAGCAATGCTAATTTTCTGCCTAGGCTTTGCAGTTGCTCTGTTTGTAGAAATTCTCCAAAAGAGACACCGAGTCATTCTTTGAGTCCTGCCTTATCCTACACCACCTCTATGTTTTTGAGGTTTAGGGTGGATGAGTGTGGATTAGATGTTTCCACATTTCCTTGTTGGATACATTGTTGACCAATGGGTAAAGATCCCCCCGCTGAGTTCTGCAAGAGGAAGTGGATGGAGTCTGGTGTTTATATGCATTTAGATCTGGTTGTAAGCAACAGTGGGTTGTGTAGAGAGCACGCTTTGTCTTGGTCCGAGGAGACTCTTCAGCTTGGCTTTCTAGTGATCAGATTGGCATAGACGTGAGTGCCATTCTTGTCAACAGTGTACAGCATGCATAAGCCCATGGATTTACCTTACTTTTGTTCTTTCTCTCTGATATATTTGCTTCTGATGCTGCTGTTTGGCTGCCCAGTGCCTGAACTTTGCAAAGCCATCCAAACAGGACTGTTATTCCGTATGTCAAAGTCTCTGATCTTGAGCAATTTTTTTTTTTTTTTTTGGTCTGGCCAGATGACTAAAAAATGTTTAAATACAGGAGATTAACAATCATACTAATGGGTATTGTAAAGAATATAGCCAGGAGTATTTAAAAACTCAGCAATTAAAACTGTCCTCATAGAAGTGAGTGAGCATGGGAGAAGGGATTGCTGAGGGGCTGAGTCAGGAAAATTCATCATTCAGTGAGCTCTTACACTTTTCAGAAAACGTGCCATTTGCAGGTGTCATCTTTATGTCCATTATGTTTTCCAGAAATGCAATATTTCTTATCTGTCTTTGTACTTTTATTTGCAGGCTAGAAAAATGCATAATAAGCCTCATGTGGCTATACGGGCTAGTGTTAACAGTGGACTTTTCCTTCTGGCTGGGGATAGTCAGCAGTGGCTCAGTAACACCTAGAAGATCTGTGGGACTATGGAAAGAACTTAGTGCCACTAGCCCTATAATCCTCCCTATTAATTTGTGGCATTGTGGCATGCTTCCATGGGACTCCTCTTGCTGTTAAATGCGAATGCAAAGTTTAATCCTTGCACGTCATCCCTCTGAATGATTCATGACAAATGCCGGTAACGTTTAGTGCATGACACTGTTTGGTAGCTAGTTACTCAAAGAGATGGATAGACTTGCTCAACTTAGCCCCAAGATCCTGTGCACATTTTAATTCTGGCAGTTTTTGCCCATCTCCTATAAATCTCTGCTGTTTGGGCAGATGGCACAGCTGTGATTTTTAAGGTTGAAGAGAGAGTGTGGTTCTATGCAGAATGTAGCCAACTGACCTTGGGTGACCTGCATGAACTTTCTGAGCTTCAGGTTTCCCAGATGAAAACTTGACTCACCCACCCACCCTCGTGTGTTGTGCGGTCTTTGGAGGGAAGCTGCAAATGCAGAGTTATTACTAGAGAGGGCTGGGATTTGGGGAGACTAAAAAGCACTGATTGTGTACGCTGAAGCTACAACAGTTATTTTCTGCTATTGAATGGGGTTTGGCAGAGATGCTGTACTTTGTTTATGGGGAACATTGGGGCAGGGATGCAGCAATTAGGTCTGTGTATGGACTGTAACTGTACACTGTATTCCTCGTTTCTAATCTTATCAGTTCATATTCAGGCAGACTCCTAGTGCTGGCCAGATGCCCAACAGGTCAGACTGGCTGAAGGCACTGGCTGTTAATGCTGGGTGCCTATACTTGCAGGTCAGGGGGAGGCTATGTGTGCTCTTTCTAGACAAAGCTATGTCCATGTGGTCAATAAGCTGCCACATAAAACTGCAACAATAATTTATTGATGCTGTGGAGGATTTTGTGCTCTGGGAAGATCTTTTCTTACAGTCTGGAATTATTTTTGTTGCCATCTCATAATTTTAGGTTAATAATGCCATTACATTTTTCTACTGTCTAGGTACTTCTTGAGTTTTGCACTGTTGTATTTAGAACATCCCTTCTAATTTCACTGTTCTGTTCAACATTCCACGCTGTCTGCTTAAAGAAGCACTGCTTAAATTTCAGATAAGAGAGACAACTGCATCTTTCATTTAAGTAACCCACCTGCAATATTTGTAATTATGGGATGCTGCTTTCTTTTGAAGTTGTAGATCACCCTTTCTTAGAAGCCTTTCTTGAAGCTTCCTAAGGCCAACTCTAACTAATATTTCACTCTGATTAATGTCTTTAAGCATTGCAACATCATAACTGTTGACCTGTACTGCACTGGATTCATTCAGTTTTTGGGGACTTGGTGACTTCTGCAGAACAGAAGTGTTTGGGATGCATGCAGTTTCAGCTTTCCAGCATTCAAACCGAGCTGAATTTTTGCAAGCGTTTTCAATGTGGTCGTATTAAAATCTGGTATTTTACAACAGGTTTTCCCAAGCTGGGATAAGCTGTCATGGGAAGAACCTAAGCTCAGTTCTAATAGAACGTGAGAGCCTGGACAAAGATAAACTATGGGATTTGAGAAAGCTGCATGACCTTGGCCTTGCCTTAGCACCCACAGCAGCTGTGATTCTGCAGCTGGGGAGGAAGCAATGCGCAAATGTAGTGCCAGCTGAAAGCTAGCCCTTTATCTCTAGTCTTGAACCAAACCAAACTGCTCCCGATTACAGAAGCCTCTTGCATGGAGCTGACTGGTACTTTGACTGGACAGTTACTGGCCTGACCATTGTGCAACAGAGAAAACAAAAACCCAAAAAATCCCCACCAAAACAAAAAACAAACAACAGCCACAAACCCCAAAACCTCAAACAAACAAAAAAAGGAGAGTGTTCATTCTGCAGGTGGGCCTGGGAATAGGTTTTTTCCATTTACCCACCCCAGATCTTCTTTCATTCGAATTCCTCTGGCAGCTTGAGCCATGCTTTTTCCTGATGGTTCAGGGCAGCAAGGGGGTTGCTGGTGTGCTAGTTTTACTTGCTTGGCTCTGTTACCATCCTCCTCAGCAGTAATGTTAAACTCATTACCTCCCCTTTGTGGGAAGTTTTGCTTATGTTGCTAGATCATTGCTGAAAAACCTTTACAATTGTTTTAATAGCTTTAAAAAAAAAACCATGCAGTGTGCCCAGTTTAATCAAATTGTCTTTGCATGTAATTTTTTATTCTGTAAGGAAGAACAGACATTAATTTAATGATGCATGTACATGAGCTGCCTCTCAGTTCAGGGGAAGGACAGAAGGAGGGAATATAACTTTAGTACTAAAAAGACATTTTGTTTTCAAAAGTAGAGAGAAAAATGTAAAACATCTGGAACATAGAGCACTTTCTGCCCAGTCTTTTAAACATAACTTTGATTAGCTCCACAAAACTTGCTGTGCACTGGTCTCTGTTAGCTGTTATCACCTGTGAACTCAGGCCATGGGCAGCCTCTCATCTCATGTCACCAGGAAGGCCTGGTATCTAGCACCAGGCCCACTGCTCTTCACCTGCAGGCTATCTTTTGAGGGGTTCAATAGCAAAAACCATGGTCAGGTTTGTCTTGTAACTGGTCTCTGGTACTTTCAAACCACTGAAAGCAGTTGGCCCCTGCTGAAGTTTGGCTTCTTATCCTAGTGGAGCAGCTGGGATTTTTTGGTGCAACTCATCAGTTGGCATGTGGTTGCCCAAGGGCAGAGGTTTCTGAATGACACACATCTTCATGACTGTTGTAAAGCAGTTCTGTAGCAGGTCCTTACCATGCCCCATTTTTGGAAACTGGAAAGCTTAGCAGCCTGGCTTGTAGCGCTGGGTGCCAGAAGAGGGAAGGCTGTTGCATTCACTAATTAAAAAAAAAAATGGGACTGTTTTCTTTTGCCATGGTGATCGCATAACATAATTTGACTTGAGGATCCTGAGGAATTTTTGTCTGTGCTTCAAGGTGATGGGACAAAGGTGCTCTGCAGTCATGTTTTGAAGAAGCTTAAAAGATTTGTGTTAGTGAGGAATTTGTCCCTCCTGTTTACTGTCAGCTGGAATATGATTTATCAGGCAAGTGAAACTAATGCTGTATATGGTTAAAAGGTGAGTTTCTATGCACATAAATGGTATTTATGGGAAGAGGTTGCTTCCTAGGCGATGCTTAGGCTGTCTTTCTGCTCTTACGGCAACAGGCATGACAGTTTTATTTTTATTTTTATTTTTTTTTTCCAGGCTAGTTAGCATTCTTTTTTTCCCAATTTTTTTTTTTTTTTTGTTAAATCTGATCCAAACCAGTATGGAATTGGGTGTTGCTAAATTTAGAATGATCTGCTTGCATGAGATAATAAATCCCAGTTTTAGTTTAAAGAGAAAATATTTTAACAGAAGGCTGGCAAGATTGTTATCAAAATGCTAATGATAATTTCTCCTACAGTCTCAGTTATTTTCAGAGGGAGGACCAGAATAGACACATCATCTGAATAATATTGATTTTAATATGTATTGCTGTCTCATTAAGATGTTAAAGTCTTTCCCCTTCTGGACAAAGGTTCATTAATTGCTGCAATTGATGTACCATTGAAGTGAGGTTAGGTGCAAGATGGGTAGAGGGAGAGAGGTATAAAATGTTGATTGTGCAGTTGTAGATGGACTTTGGGTAAAGATACTGTGGTTGTAATGAAACAGAGAAGGCTGCTGTGTTTGATGTGCTCCCTCCTGATTGCCCTCTGAAGTGACACCCAAGAAGTCAGCCAAATATAGGCACTATCATATTTACTTTACTAAACAGTCATTTTGTAAGTATTATTGAACATGTTTATTTGTGGATTAATTTCAGGCTAATTCCAATCAAAACGTCCTCTGAGTTACTATAAAAAGCCCTGGGTTTATGAGTTTAAGATCTCATTTAATTTTGAAACTGCTTTTAGCAGGCTCTCTTTTTATTGGCCGCCTTCTTAACGTGTTTTGAAATGCTTTTATTGCATCTCGTATCAGGTTTGTTATATTATCATCCCTATAAGCAAATCAATACACTTTCATTTAAAATTTGTGATTTTTTAATTATTTTAATGCAGTAAAGTTCTGTTTCGATTGACTTCCATTAACACTTATCCGTAAATAAGATGCACACATACATGTATTACACACACATGTATCTGCATATATAGGGAGCCTATTCTGTGGATTCTTGAATCCATGTTCTATTCAGTAAATTGTGCAATATTGTCACCATGTGCCAGGCATGGGGTGTATGTTGTGTCACAGTGCAGTGCTTCTTTGGATGTGTTCCTGTGGTGACTTCCTGTGACAGAGCATGCCCACTTGATGATAGGTGTGCACTTCTGCAGCTTCTTCCTTGGACTTAAGAAATACAGCTTGTTGTATTAGGGAGGAGGGATGTCCAGTGAGGGGAGTAGAAGTTGGCTGAAGGAGAGATGGGGAAATGGGTAATGCCAGCCTGCTATGAGGTGCCTGTCCTATTGAGATTGAAGTAGTTCACCGTGACAGGTTCTTCTAGTCTTCACTGCTAAGCCTTCTTGTGATTTTGTGCTAAAATATCACAAGATAAGAGACAGAAATAGCACAGGCTTTCCAGGCAGAAGCACGAGCTGCCGTACGTCGAGTGGGCAGGATTCATCAGCACCAGGGCTGCTGCTCCTCATGGACTCTGTGCAGATAGGGTGCAGCACTGTGGAAGAGACAGACATGGATGGATTCGTGTTCAGTCCAGAGCATCTTGTGTTTCAGCCAAGAGTTTTCGTGTGAAGAGCCTCACTCTTTTGCATGCTTCCTTTCTAAAATAGATTTTTAAAAAGCCCTTGGAGAATACAGTCATACATTACATGTCATAAAATGCAGTAAAATAATAGTTGACAGCCAGGAGAGAAATTTTTTCTTTTTGCTTATTCTCCTCCGCAGTGTAGGTAATCATGGTGTTAGATCATAGCGGAAAACATCTCATTGTTTATATTTCACAGTCACGCAGCAATGTAAAATACCTTTTCAGTAAGGAAAAATCAGGAAACTTTCTTCTAAAAGTATGGTACTTTTGATCTATATTGCAGAAAGGAAACTACTTTTTTCCTAGCTTGAGTTTTATCTGTTCTTTTGATAAACACAGGACTTCCTTTTATGTGCAGTCAGTTTTGATTTTTATCTGAGTATATATTTCCATGGTGGTCATTGCCGTTAAAAATAATTTATCACATTTTAAAGAAGAGGCTGTGTAGGTTTCAGCATCTGTAATAATATTGTTCAGCTAAGGAGGGGTCATTTTGTGCTTATTAGCAAACAAAAACTTGACATCCAGGGCTGAATGGCCATGTCCCACTCATCCCAGGCCTTGGAAACAGGGAAGCAAATAAGTAAGGGGAAGGTTGGTGTCTTCCTCCCTTTCTTCTGCCAGGAGCACACTGTAAGAGACGCAGATCTGTAGAAAGCCACAGGGCTTTTGCTCTCCAGTTTCTCTGCTTCTAATGTGTGTTTCATATGAATTCTACACTGCCAAAATTCCTGTTACTAAGAATTGGGTTTGCCTATTCTATTTTTTTAAAGTACAAAATACAGCATTGATTTTCTGCTGCCTTCTGCAGTGTGTAGTGCTGAGATGAGCGCTAAGTGAGACCAGGAGGTGTGTTTGGTGCAGAGAGTCACCATGGTCCCTGGGGAACTTGGGAGTTTGTAATGCTCTTTCATGCGTCTCCTCTCCCACATATTTTGCACACCTTTAAAGTTACCAAAAATAGGAACCCCAGACGCAAACTGCTTTGTCAGTAGCAGTAACAGAAGATCCAGGTAACGATCTGTGTCATCATCCCCTTCCTGTGGCACTCCACTGCTGATCAAAGACATCCAGCAGGCAGAAGCGGGCAGGAGCAGCCTGTCCAGGGTTAGGCAGTGGCTCTCCCATCCCCTTTCCCTCTCCATGTGCATCTTTGCTCTTCACTGGGCCAGTAGACCTGCCAGTGTCTGAAGTGGGGATGGCACAGGTGTAGGTAGTCATTGAATCATTAACCTCCCAAATTAACATGTCCTTTCTAACCTGTATTACAGAACCTGACTTTCAGACCAAGCATTCTCAGGTTCTTTCTGTGGGTGTGGAGAAGAACCCAGAAGATGAGCTCCTTCCACACGGATTATAAAATGCTTCGGAAGTCACCAGCAATGCTAGTAGTCAGGGACCCTGAGAGAGGGTGTTCTTGGTGGTAGATAATGACAGCATGATTGTACAGTATGTAGTCATACTGAAAGGCAGCATGAGGCCGTGGAGAAGATGGGAGATCATTTTAGATCTTTTAGATCATTTTAGATGTTAGGTTTCCTGTGGGAGAGGGGCTCATGTAATAGCTTAAAATACGAGGGGAATGTTTAGGAAGAATTTGCATTGTAGGTTGATGTTCAAGTGTAGTCAGTAAGAAGACTAATAAAATTTGAAGAGCATGTTGAACTCTTTGAGTCTGTTCTTCTCTCTCCAAGCTTGGGAACCTTTGCCACACCAGGGACACATCTAGCTGTTGCTGATGAGCATCTTCCTTATTGCTACAGCTGAAATGGAATTGGTGGACTTGTCATGCTATATTTCTCATCAAATTAAAACTCTCTAGACTCGCCCTGCTTTGACCAAACTTCACGCAGGCTACCACCTGCTCAGGAAACAGCAGCAGTGGCAGCTGTATTCTGTCCATGAACATGGGAGGAGGATTCAGGGTGCAGTGTGGTGAGAATAAAAAAGGTAACAGTCCAAGGCAGGAGGAGTGATGCTTTTCAACTCTTTGAAGTTCTTAATTTTTCATGAAATGATACTTAACAATTCCGGGAATTATTCTAGTTATTTCAGCCTCTTTAATGTGTTTTAGGTTTTTGTTATTTTAATTAGGTTTTAAATAAAATAGACATTTAAATTCTCTCAGCAGTGCCACTCATATAGTGCTGGGTAGTTTCTGCACTACAATGCTGCCCTCTCAGAGCAGGCCTTTCCTGAAGGTTTTTGTGTGTTTGGTTGGGGGGGTTTTCATTTGGGGTTTTCTTGTGGGCTTTTTTTGTTTGGTTGGTTGGTTTTGTTTGCTTTTTTTGTTGGTGGTGGTGGTTTGTTTTTTCTTTTAGGGTCTTACATGTAGGAGAAGCCTACTATTTCATTTAATCCTCTCCATAGCAATTGGCAATGAGTGGGTAAAGACCAGAGGGAATCTCAGGCAAGACAATAAAGGTTACTTTATCTTTTAGTTGAATTTTCTCCCCCTGAAGAGTTTCCTTGGATGATGAAGTACATTAAAAGCTGCCTTTATGGTAGTAGTTCACTTTTTGAAGTCAAGTAGCTGCAGACCAGAGAAAGTAATCGTATGGGGAGATCCTGACCATTATAGTGTTTACTATCCTAGCTGTTCAGTAGCTTTGTCTGAATGAACTTCAGATAAACACCGCTTTGTTGTGTGTGTGTGTGTTTTGGTTTGGTATTGGGTGGGGTTTTTTGGGGGTTGTTTTTAGTAGTATTTTTTTTTCAGTAGTTAATGAAGGAAAGTGAGTAATCTGCTACTTGGCAGTGCCAATAGGCATGTGGTTGGAGAGCAAAAATCTCTCTGTAGTAGAAAGGGTGAGTTGATTTATTTTTTTTTATTTCCAACTCCTCTTCTCTTCCTGTGCCCCTAACTCCACAAGATTTCAAAGCTTAGAGTGAAAGAGCCATGGTGCCCAAGCTATTCCTAGGGACATGTGAGAGCCTCAGGGGCCTCTTGAGGACTGTGACTCAGATTTGGTGGGAGGTGTGAGAAATCACTGCCATAGTAAGTAGCAATATAGTAGCACCTCAGCGGAGCTGTTTTTGAGTGTTGCTGGAAGGGAATAGTCTTCCAAGGAAGAAAAATTTGAGGAATGTAATTCAAATAGCTTTGCTTCATTGTCCTGGTGCAAATACTATTTAGGATAGTGGTTTGTGCTGATGGAATTGTTGCATTACTTCACTTTAGGTCTGCCAGGTGTTACTGCTTTCTACTTTCCATACTTTCCAAATAGATTTTGCCTTTTCCCTCTTACTCATATTTAATTTCTTTGCACATACAAGAAGTAAAAGTAAACGTTTTTGCCAATAATGAAGGCCACACATGGAGGCTGTTTCCCTGCCACTGTGCTCCCCATGGCTTTGGGCTGTGGAGGGGTTTTGCTCATTCTGCCATGAGGTGTGTGGGGATGTGTTGTGTTTTCATTCAGGCTTGATGGGAAGTGACAGCTCAGGAAACACCCATGGCCCACTCTATGTGTGTGTGAGGTCCCATGCCACCAGTGCCCCTCGCTGCTCGCAGCCACCTTGGGCAGCAGCAGGTCAGCCAGCCCCATTGAAATAGCTGAAGGAAAGAAGTCAGTGGTTGAAGGAAAGAAGTCAAAGAGTTGTGGTCAATGGGACAGAGTCTATTTGGAGGCCTGTATCTACTGGAGTCCCTCAGGGGTCGGTACTGGGACCAGTGCTGTTCAATATATTCATCAACGACCTGGATGAGGGCACAGAGTGCACTGTCAGCAAGTTTGCTGTCGACACCAAACTGGGTGAGTGGCTGACACACCAGAGGGTTGTGCTGCCATTCAGTGGGACTTGGACAGGCTGGAGAGTTGGGCAGGGAGAAATTTGATGAAGTTCAGCAAGGGCAAGTGTAGAGTCTTGCACCTGGGAAGGAACAAATCCATACACCAGTATAGGCTGGGGACTGACCTGCTAGAGAGCAGTGAAGGGGAAAGGGCCCTGGGGGTCCTGGTGGATGGAAGGGTGACCATGAGCCAGCAATGTGCTCTTGTGGCCAAGAAGGCCAATGCCATTCTGAGGTGGATTAGGAATGTGACCAATGGTCAAGAGAGGTTCTCCTCCCTCTCTACTCTGTACTGGTGAGGCCACATACGGAATATTGTGTCCAGTTCTGGGCCCCTCAGTTCAAGAAAGACAGGGAGCTATTTGAAAGAGTCCAGCAGAGCCACAAGGATGATTAAGGGAGTGGAACATCTTCCTTATGAGTAGAGACTGAGGGAGCTGTGGCTCTTTAGCTTAGATAATAGGAGACTGAGAGGTGACTTCATCAATGTTTATAAATATGTGAAGGGTGAGTGCCAAGAGAATGGAGCCAGGCTCTGCTCGGTGGTGCCCAATGACAGGACAAGGGGCAAGGGGTGGAAGTTGAGGTGTAGGAAGTTTCACGTAAATATGAGGAAAATTGTTTTCACTGTGAGGGTGACACAGCACTGGAACAGACTGCCCAGAGAGGTTGTGGAGTCTCCCTCTCTGGAGATATTCAAAACTCACCTGTGTAATCTGGTGTAGGTGATCCTGCTCTGGCAGGGGGGGTTGGACTAGATGATCTTTCAAGGTCCCTTCCGGCCCCTGATATTCTGTGATTCTGTGATTGCCATTGTTCCTGTGATCCCTTGAAATTGTCCCTCTGTCCCAATGACATCACCACTTGACCCCAGGAACCTTTTCACACGATGTGGCAGACTGCCTGTGGTGCAGAGCTGTTTCTGAGCAACTCTAGACATTCCCTGCCTGTTTTGCACATGAACAGAGTTGGACCAAATTAACGATCAGTTTCAGAATGGAAATCAGTAATGTGTTCCTCAGGGGTCTGTATTGGAACTGCTACGGTTTGGTGTATTAATGACAGTGGGACTGAGTACACCCCCAGGAAGTTTGCAGATGACACCTCAAGCTGAGTGGTGCTGTCAGTACACTTGAAGGGAGGAATGCCATCTGGAGATCCCACAACAGGCTTGAGGATTGGGCCCATGTGAACCTCATGAAGTTCAACTAGGCCAAGTTCAAGGTTCTGCATGTGGGGCAACCACCACTATCAGTACAGACTGACAAATGGACTGAGAGCAGCCCTGTGGAGAAGGACTTGGAAATGAAAAATTGAGCATGTCAACATATCATTGCAGCCCAGAAAACCAGCCATGTCCTGGGCTGTATAAAAAGAGGAGTGGCCACCAGGTCAAGTGAGTTGATTCTCTTGCTCTACTCTGCTTTTCTGAGACCCCTTCTGAAGTGTTGTGTCCAGCTCTGGGGTTTCTTGTACAAGGCACATGTAGACCAGTTAAAGTGAATCCAGAGGAGAGCCACACAAATGATGAGAGTGGTGGAACACCTCTCCTGTGAATGAAGAAAGGCTGAGAGAGTTGGGGTTGTTCAGCCTGGAAAAGACTAGGGAGATGTCATCGTGGCCCTTCTGTGCTTAAAGGTAGAGATATTTTTACCATGGCCTGTAGTGATAGGATGATGAGTAACAGTTTTAAGCTAAAAGAGGTTAGATTTAGGCTAACTGTAAGGAAGATTTTTTTTTTTTTCACAGTGAGAGTGGTGAAACACTGAAACAGGTTGCTCAGAGAAGCAGTAGATGCCCCATCCCTGGAAACATTCAACGTTGGACAGGGGTCTCAGCAAACTGATCTAGTTAAAGATGTGGGGGTTGGATGGGAGGGGCTTGGATCAGATCTTTGAAGGTTCCATCCACCCTAAACCATTCTCAGATTCTGTGACTCTGTGGCCAGAGAATAGGCACAGAAAATAGGACACAGCAGACACTGCTGCAGACAGTGAAAAATAACTATTGTACAAGGCATGTTTACATGTTGTGAGAGGTTACAATAATTCACATTTCTACTGGTGATTCCTTAACCATCTTGATGCAGTGAAGATGCTATAAGAAAAATAGCATTTCTGTGCTGGAGGGTTTCTTGGGGTGTAATGCTTTTAAACTGAACACAGAATTGAATAAATATGGAGTCATTATCTTTATTCCATCGCAGCTTTGCTGGAGGAAGTATTTTGATTTGCAGAAAAGTTGATAGCTGAAAAATTGTTTGACATCCATAGCAAGCATAATCTCATCGTTAATGGATTGATTAAACTCTCCAATAGGGATATTCTGTTTCTGAACAATAATGTTAAATTCTTGACCTTATGCTTCAGTTTCCAGTTCTTGAATAGAGGTATTTTTAGTTAACTGCACAGGATGCTTTATATAAAATAGCAAATACCATTATTCCTTTGTAGAAAAGTTAAAGCATGTCCAAAGTGACCTGCAACTAACATAGTGGAGCCAGGAAGTGATCACAGAGCTCCAGACTCGAGCACTGTGCTGTTGTGGTACTTGATGCCCTTAAGTTCTTTTCATCATCCTTATATTTGGAAGGAGTACGACAGACGTTTCACAACAGATTTTGTTCTGGTTAAAGAGCTTTGAGTTTCACCTCCTTTACTGTGTGATACAGCTCCATTTGGCCTATAACCAAGATAAGTTACTTTAGTTACTGAAATTGTTTTCTTGTCCTGTTTCCTAGTATTAAGTTGCTGTAAAATTAACTAGAAAACTAGTATTGTGTGCCCTGTTTCTTTCTTTTGTCTTCACATTCTGGGTCTTTTTTGGCTTTGTGTGTTTATTTTTTTTCTTCGCTTATTTTCTCTCATATTGCCTCCATGAAGCTTTTTCCCTCAATTTTCATCTCATTTGACATATGAGAGAAGCCAAATAAAATATTTCACATTTCTGTTGCAAGTAAAAAAACAGGTTTTGTGCTGAACAATAATTGTATTACAAGGAATTCTGATGTGCCCTCAGTGTCATTACAATATGTTGAATAAAAGCTAATTTAATGGAAGCAGCAGAGTATTTGCAAGTTCACTGCATGAAAATTGGATTTTTGCCTTTTATTATTTACATTGCACATTATTCATATTTAAGGCCACAGGGATTATCATCCTCCTTAATGGCTTTATTTAATAAAGGCTTTGCATTTCACAGTATAGGATCTAGCACAGACTTCAGTCTGTTATCAGGATTTCAATTAAGTAGCTTTAGCTTCAGTTGCCCTATAAATCCTATAAATACACCTAAATAATTAATTTGCTTTCACTGAATGGTAGTGACTATTTTTAAATACAGCTGCTATGTACTTACATGCTAAAGGTTACAACTATACTTTTAAAAAATGGCATCTCTGTTAAGGTGACTGGCTAGACCATGTCTGGTCTCAGAAGGTAAAAGACCTTCTATAGAGGTAGTTCTGGCTGAGGGCCACTGCAGTTGAGATGCAAGTGCACCCTGAAATTTGGGAGGAGAGGTTAGGGACAGGTAGATGTCATGAATCAACATGTTCCCTAATTGGCATGAACAACTTGGTATCCTTTGATCATGGTATGTATATTGTGAACCAAGGGCTGGACATGATTCCAGTGTGATGAAGTGGTGATAACTATAGGAGACAATGAAATCCTATTCCTTCTACTTTTGGTTCTTCCCTTCACCCATTCAGAATCATACACCCACATTAACTTTGTAGTTGAGATTTTTTTTGGGGGTGATATTTGTATGTTCTTCCTAGGTGTACAAGTTTTGGGTATTGAGAGAGACTGAGATTTGATTTTAAGTGAATCTGATAAACAGAATTGAAAAGTTGTACCTCAAAAATACAGAGGTAGGATCTAACTTTTCTCTATTTCCTCTTGTAAATTTCCTCCCTGCATGACAAAATATTGATGCTTGGAAATAAGGAATCAGCTTCATGCCAAGCTCTGTGGTCAAAATCAGTAACAAATGGGTGCTAGGGCAGTGGGAATTGCACAGTGTGAACTTGAAGCCAGCCTAGACACCCACTAAAAATGCCACTCCTGCCCCAAATGAGAACAAAAGTCAGTACCAGTGGGCTGCAGGCAGCAACACAGGCATGCCAACCTCTTGGCAGTGCAGATGAATGTGCTCAGCAAGTCACCTAAAAGCAGCAGAATGGCATACAACTTGGTAGCCATGGAAAAGTGTTGCTAATCTAAGACTCCTAGTCTTTTCCAAATCATTCCTGCTGGCTTGCATCAGAGGAGGGAAGATTTGAGACTTCCAGGGACCCACAAAGATTAGGATGCTGGTCAAATTCAAAGTGCTTAAACTGCAATACTTAGAGCTTTAATCATGCACTAATAGGTGAAAAATATTTTTATCTGAGTGTATGACTGTATGAACTTGAGTGGAAACATAATATTTATTAAACATGGTTCACTTAGTAATTTTGGCATTTGATATGCAAACATTATGCATTTTTCTCAGGAGCTATGTTAATAGTTTCAAAATTATAATTTTGAAAAGGGTTTTTCTCTGCTAAAGGGAGGGTTATCTGTGCATATGTATGAGGAAAACTTTAGTTAAAATGTCTGTTCTGCATTGTTTCAGGAATTTAAAATGCATTTTCTCCCCAGTGAAACAAAATGACAGCTTATATTTACAGGACTCAAAGGGTTAATGTGTGAAAATGAACACATTCAAGGTTGTATTACTGACAGCTCCATCGTCTTGGCAAGACGAAGCACAGCCTTAATTTACTTCTCTTGCTAAACGGTACTTTGTTCTGTATTGTTAGAAGAAACGATTCCATATCTGGAGAAGACAAAAAACATGGAAATCGTGATACTGCGTCTCCTGACCTTAAGTTTTTTTAACCATTTCTGCCCTGGCCCTCATGGAGGGCTTGAAATAGAAATCACTCTGTTTTCCTGAGGAAGGCCTGAGGACTCGATGCATGATTACCCTTTATGGTGCCTACTGCTGCAGACCAAATAAGGGGGCGTTCTTGTCTTTGTCCAGTACGGGGAACTGATGCTCTTGCATACATCTGCCATGAGAAAATGGGACACGTGTAGTAATTTCACAAAATATTAACCATTTGATACATTTTATTTATCCGTGTTATAGGAGATTATTGCCAGTGCTAAAGAATAGGTGATTAAACTGGAGGAAAAAAAACAAGGCAAGATGAGAGTTGGTGTCAAATTTTGTATTTCCTGTAAGCTCTTGCAAGTTTCCTGGAAAACTTGTTATGATTCAAGAGTTGTATTTTCCTTTGAAGATTGTAGGACAATTTTAATGGAACTGTCTGTAAATCAGTACTTGTCTGGAGTAAACTCCACCCACGGAGTAAGCTGACCTTCAGAGAATCTCAGATGATGGGATACAAATGTAGTTTATCTACTTGAAACCTATGGTTAAGGATGCTGTAATAATTTCCTGGGAGATGTTCACTTGTGTCTGCACTGCCCTTTCCTGTTAAAATCCTACTGGAAAATTCAGGGGGGAATAAATCTCTATGCTGCTGTTTTCTCAGGTTTCCTTTGGTGATGTTTTTGATGGCATTGTCACCTGTCTCAAAGGATTAGGATTTGCTGCCCAGAAGTTTTGTGCTGGAACAGTAGGCCTTAAATATCATATACATCAGCAAAACAGGTCCAAAGGAGCCACGTCATTGGAAACTGCTCATCTGCTAACCACCACCTGGCAAAGCAGCTCCTATAACAAGAAGGAAAGCAAACAAGGAAGAACGTAAATGTTTTGATTCAAGAGTTGTATTTTCCTTTGAAGAGTAATATCAAGAGGTCAGTTGGTTAAGAAATAAATGTTGCTTTTATTTCAATGCACTGCCTCAGAGTGAAACCTTTTGCTTTGTTATTTTATTTCAGTATAAAACATTGCTATTTTAACCTTAAAAATAACCCATGTTACTGACATGAATTGTCTGCTAAGACAAATTCATCTGTAGCCAATATGAATGGTCTGTTGCTCCTTCTGTACAAGGCATGCAAATCGCTCTCTTGGTTGTTTGTGATCAATCTGGTTTTCTAATATTTGCTGGTGGAAAGGCCCTGGCTTATTTCTTTGTCTGAATCATATTTGGATTGTCTTGTTTCCTACTGAAGTGATTAAAGCTGAGCTGGGAATACACAGATTGTAACTTCTACAGATAACTTTGTTAAGCTGCAATTCCTATTATTAAAATTTCTAAAATTATCTTCCGCTATAAGCTTATTTAATGCACTAAAGCCTTCTAAATGAGCTAAGAATAAATGATAGCGTTAACTGTATTCAGTACTTCTTATCAGATGCATTTGTATGAAGAATCAGAAGGAAGATGTGATGGGCCCTGGGGTTTCAGCACAGCAACATTGTGTGCCAAGGGACCAGGACTCCTGGTGCACTGAGGAACGTGCACACTTAGGAGGATGGAAACTACGAAAAGGGTCTTTAATAGGGACCTGAAAGAGGTACTGAAAAGTGCTAGGAAAGCAGCTGATCTGTCTCCCAGACTATGTAGGAGGATGTGGGTCTGAAGAGGAAGTGTGTGTCCATATACATCACTGATAGATTACAGATTCAAAAACTGGTTGAGGTTGGCAGGGACCTCTGGAGGACATCTACTCCAACTCCACAGTTCCAGCAGGGTCACTGATTACCCAGGAACATGAACAGAGATACTGAACAATGTGAGTGTACCAGGGGCTGCACCAGGTCATGGCAATGAAGAAATTGGCATCAGAAGTAAGCAGTCCTTGAAATTGCAGAGCCATTGTTCTTGCATTATTAGGAGCTGTGTCCCTTTTTGTTAATGTTTAAAGGATATTTTTGGTGAGTTTCTTGATTAGGTGTCCTTTTTAATGTTAGTATCTGTACTGTGGGTGTCTGGAAGCAGAGCTGGAAAGCGCAACCCTCGCTCCAGCCACCTATCTCTGAGAGACTTTCTTTTCTTTAGAAATTGTCACCTGTCCCAAAAATTTATGGCTTGTCTTGGCTTTGGGGCTACTGTGAGTTAATCTGAAGTTAATTTATAGCTATTACAGTTGTCTGACAAACAGGTTCAGCCAAATAAGAGACCTCAGCATAGGAGATTAATAGCAGGGAGCCCTTTATTTATCTTGGCAAGGCTTGTCAAAAGCCATCAAAGAAAGCAGTCGCTTTGTCAGTAGTATTGAATGGACGAATATGATAAAGAGGTCAGGAAATGACCTCTTACAGCCTATTTTCCCTTAAAACAGAAGTGAGAAGGTCTTGCCAAACATCTTTAGGACCCAGAGGTGGTTTGTGCATTCAAAGCATATGGGGTTCATAACTATTGTTTCCTTTGTTGTTAGTGAGTTTTCTGAAAATGCAGAAGGAAACAGGTCTTGAAGGAGCCCAGAAGTGGCATGTAGCCCATCTGTTTTGATGAACTGTTTCTCTAAATTAAATCCATTTCTTCCCAAATGGAGTTGAAAATATGTTATGAAAACAGAGTATTTCAGAAGCAATTTTGAAAGCAGTTCCCAGTGCTCTATTACAGGTGCAGGTACTCTGATAATTCCTTGCTCCCAAGTGAGGTACTCACTTAAAGTCCCAATTCAGCAGAGGCTTTAAATGCACACTTGTGTTAATCTCAGTTACATCAGTTTTGCCTGTGGTTAACTATAGCAGCATGTTCTCAATTAAACATGTCTGATGTGTCCTCTGTAGAAATAAAAGACTGACTTGAGGTTAGAGATAATTTTCTGAGTAGCTACTGAACTCTGTTCAGGCTGTACCTATCTGCATCTATTTAGCATGAGGCAGCATGATCAGGGATTGTTTAAGAGCATGGCTGAAGTCTTCCACTTGACTAATTTATAAGAGAGGAGCTAAAGGAATTGGGGGGAAAGCAGGTTTTTAAAAAATAATTCTGGGGTTACTGCTCTTTGTCAGCTGTTACAGGGAGGAAGAGCATTACAAGTTTCAAGGCGTCTTCAAGTAGAGACAGCTTTCTTACTGAAATACTCCTAAGAAATGCCAGCATGAAGTAAAAGTTCTGGTTGGAATGTATAAAGGTTATTAAATATCAGCAAGGTGATTTCCCCTACCAGGTTCTCCATCTAGCAAAATGACTGGATTGTTGTGTTTACAGAAAGAAAATGTCAAAGCTGTTTTTTCACCCATATTCTTTCTTTGCCCTAGTAAACCATCCCACAATAATAATTGCTGTAGGTGTGTCCTAAAGTCCTAAGTGCTCCAGGTGTGGAAAAATTCCTGGCTCCTGATGAACAGCTGGGGAGTGGAGAGAGTGATTTGTAGGGCAACATAAATGTTGCAGTATTCAGAAGCAAGTATACTCTGCCGTTTTAAGTTTGATGAGTCTTGTGAGCCCTGCAGGACTGGTAACTCCCATAAAGGATATGCTTAGCAAATTGTGTGCATTTCAGTCTGAAACAAATGTGAAAATAGAGGAACTGGTTTTAGCACTTTGTTTTTTACTGCCTGTGTAATGTTAGTATTATGTTAGAAATAGGAACACTAAACTTTCAGAGCTGGCAACAGGTGGAGTAGGATGAACAGAAAGTATGTTCTGAATGTGCATTGGAAAGGCAAAATGCAGATGATGGGACTTAAAGGGTCTGCTATTTTAATAACATAGCTCATTTAGGTGTAGCCCAGCAGTAACCCCCATGGGCAGTCATAATTCATTTCTGCATGCTTGAGGCTGTCACTGGCTTGGCTCACATCCTCGTCCCAGCCCCTTACTGTGCTGCTGTCACATGAGGGCATTGAAAGGGAATGACGAGTGATATTATCATGGTGAACCAAACATCTGCAGTGCCATTCTCATCTCACCATCTCTGGGGAGTGCCTTCCACTGAGTTTTCATTTCTCATGTCCTGTGCAAGCAGGGAATAACCTGCTTTTTTTACCATGAGGGTGGTGAAACAGTGGCACAGGTTGCCCAGAGAGGTAGTAGATGCCCCATTCCTGGAAACATTCAGGGTCGGATTGGACAGGGCTCTGAGCAACCTGGTCTAATTGAAGATGCCCCTGCTCACTGCAGGGGGGTTGGACTAGATGATCTTTGAAGGTGTCTTCCCACCCATACCATTCTGTGATTCTAGGAACCTGTCCACAGTTCAAGCCTGTGCCAGACACAAGCTATTCAAACATGCCAGCACTTGCTTGAGTTGCTGCTGCCATGTTCCCTGCTCTTTTGCAGGCTGTTAATGTGTCTCTTCTGAGGCTGGTCAAACTATGCAAGACCCTGCAGTGTTTCTTCCCCTCTGCCTAGTTACGGTGCTCACTGTGGGTGCCCTTATTCACAGACACATTTAGCTGCAGTCATACATGCCTTGTCCTCCTCATTTGCTGTTTCAAGCCAAGTTATGTTTAGGAAGAGGTCCCATACTTAAGCCTTGCTTTAACCAGACTAGAAATTTGCTTGCAGGATGCCCAGTGTATAGTTAATCCTACCTAAGAGTTGCTGCTGTCTAGGCAGGGAATGCCTTGCTTCATATGGTGTGCTGGGTGGTTTCACAGACTGCTTCTTCCTCAGGGATGACACTGTGATGCAGCAGGGCCCTCATCACTTCTGGTATCTTCTGCTAATTCATGCGACCCTCTTCTTACACTTAAAAGTCAGGTAAGGTGGTATGGCATTCTTGGCCCATGTTTCCCAATGCTGTGCATGCAAAGGAGGCCACATGTAAATTGCCTTCAGCCTCCTCTTACAGGAGACAATTGTGCCAAAAAAAAAAAAAAAAGTCATTCTGGAAAGACTCACAAACCACTTGCCTCTGATGCCTGATACTGCCCCCTCCCTGGAGGTGTTCAAGGCCAGGCTGGACAGGGCCTTGAGCAACCTGGTCTAGTGGAAGGTGTCTCTGCCCGTGGGGGAGGAGGAGGTGTTTGGACTAGGTAATCTTTATGGTCCCTTCCAAACCATTCTGTGATTCTATGATACAGCAAAGCCTACAAGTCAGTCACCATTAAAAAAAAATAAATTTAAGATCAAAACCCATTTGATGTGAGCATGGAAACAGAGTATGTCAGCCCTCACTGTCAGCATGTGCCATGCTTCACTCAGCCTAGCACCATTACTCCAGCTGTGAGAATCTGGAAGCTCCAAACTCCACATTTTAAAATTGTCACAAGCTGGCATTTTGTGAGGTGCCTCCTCCCATGACTTTGAAAAGCAGCCAGTTCCCAGCCAGCCTCAGCACGTGACTAGGCAAATTGATGCTTTCTTACCCTTTTGCAGTGCTTGGAGTTGTATTTGAGGTCAAATTGCTCAACCAGACACCATCCCAATTCCTTTTTAGGTAAGTCTTTGCTGGCATGAATAGCTGCAGAAGCTGCCTCGAGAGAAGAGCTATCCCAAATGTGGACTCTGCCTGGCTACATGGGGTGTAAACACTGGGTTGCAGCTCTGAATTAAAACCTGAATAGTGATGGGCTGTGAGGGGCTTTTATTCAGGATATATTCTTTTTTTTTTAATAATAAGAACAATGGGAAATAATTTCCTGTGGTCTGCATCAACAAAGTCTGGAGCTGATGATCGGCCTGTTGGGTCTTTCTAGTTTGTCCTTGATCACAGCAGTGCTCCAGGTGCCTGATAATAGAGAAGTCAACATACAAGATAGTGTTTGACCAGCAAAATGTGGCTTATCCCAAATACCATTCCTCTGCCTGCTCTGTGTGGCTGTAACTGTATATCTATGTATGTATGTATAGCGCAAATATAGTTAAAATTTTGCAAAACGTTTGAGTTGTCTGCTTTATTAAGATGGTCCAACCTGAAGTCTGACTGTTTCATTTGTATGGATACATACAGGAGGAAGGAGGCTGACTTTATTTTCAGGTAACAGGATGGTTCTATGTGTACTGGTACTATGTAGTTTGACAAGGGATAGGGGATTTCTGGTTTTGTAACCATGGCTGTGCTTCATACAGCACAGCTCCGTGAATGAGTTGTGGAGCCAGGGAAGATTTTGATCCTTTGATGTGCTGGTTTGGTGATGTGTGTGCAACATTTATGTTGGTAAGTAAATCTCTCATATGAAAAGCAAGCTTTAAAGGAAAAAACAAAATCTTGCTTTTCATAGCCCCAGACTTGACAGCACTTTGTTTTTCGTTGTTATTTATATGCAGGCACCATTCTTTGTAAGAGATGCTGGTGTCTCTCTCTCACACCTGGCAATGCATTGCTCTGTCAGGAGTCTGTAAGATATGTGCATTTTAAAAAACTGAGTGGTACGTATTGAGCTCTAAGACAAAAGCTTCCCATTTTATATTTTAGATGTGCCCAACCAAGGGCAAAACACTAAAAAGAAGGAAGGAAGAAAAAATTAACACCAGAGCTGAATAATTTTTATACTCTATTGTTTCATAGTAAAATGTAGTACAACCAGTGTGCATAATTTACCTCATCTTGTTGACTGCCTTTGCAGAACTGTATGTGAATCATTTCCTGTTAGTGAGTAAAATCAAGAGGTTTTCAGGGTTGTTTAGTCTGGGCAACTGGGAGTTGGTGTAGCTAATCTGTTCCAGGAGGTTAACCACTGTGAACTCTCTTGTCTGAGCTGTTTCCCCTTTTCTGGTGATTTTCTACCCATACAGTTGCCTTTCAGGTAGCAAGTTATCAGCTGTCTCTCACATAACGTGAAAGAAATCAATATGTGACAATATGAAATCTCCAAAACATGCTATAGCTGGATAGAGTTAAAAAAAAAAGTGCCTCTTCCACAGCAATATTTTTTTTTCTCCCTGAATAAACACATTCATATTTTATATGCATATTTTTTGAAAACATCGTTTTGTATTCACACAAAATCACACTAACAGGTCAGGGTATTTATCTGTAATTCATGTCTTTAACTAGGGGAAAGGTGTTTCCTCCCAGGCAGACATTTTAATGGAAATTTTTATTTACAAATAAGATGCAAAAACCATTAGGACTTTTAGGTGATGCTGACAATGGGGAGTAATTAAGGCAGTCTCCTTCTGACCCATGTGGTGTTATTGCTGTGGCAAACTGGGGGCAGGCAGTGTGGCTTTATGCTGCAGAGCCATCTGGAATGGGCAATTACATGGCTTGCAATTAGGTCCTGGCATCAAGATCCTCAGGTCAGAGGCTTTCTTCAACATAGTGGTTTCTGTGGCACCAAGTCACTAATCAGGAACGGGATGCCTGCAGGCGATTGCTGCTGGCAGTGCTTTCTTCTGCATTTAACCTGGGTGGTTTTGAACAGCAGTCCTTCTTGTACTTTTTTATTAACTACATCTGTGAGCTTTTATTGATTCTTCCCCTGTCCCATTCTTTTTTTTTTTTTTTTTCCTTTTAAAAGCAGATGATGTATTTCTAATTAATTATTTAGTGGGCATAGTATGACATAAAAGGGAATATTTTACAAACTATTCTATTTCTCTCTTGTGTCTGGCTTTTCTCCCTGCTCTCTCGTGATCTCCCCACAGCTGATCTCATGGATGATGAAAGTAACCACTAATGGGCTTCCACTTCTCTGCACTCATAGGTGTGCTACATTTCAGCCCCTGCGTGGAGGATAAATTCTCAAGTTCCTTAATGGAAATTTGGAGAGTATTTTTCACATGTAACAGAAGCATGCTAATGGATGGCAAAACCCAATTCCGTTCTTAAGTTTCAAATTAATTTGTATAAAAGCTCTGGTTTTAATTCAGTTCAGAAAGTGCTCTCTTAATTCAGTAATAGAGGGAGAATGGTGAATATTGCAACTACTGGAAAGCTGATGGCCATTATGTTAATTTTTAGAAAAAAAAAATGCTTTCTTGTTTGTCATACTGTTCACATTAACAGGATGGCTACAAAACGTGGAATTTCATTGTAAATGGTGCTGTATGAACCATTTCTGCATGCCTTTCTGTTTGGCTTAAAACAGTAGTTCAAGACTTGAGGGGTATCTTCAAAAAGCTAGGTACGAAAGTAATATTTTTGTGGCAGGGAGTTTCCATTCATTTCATAGTAGACCCTGAATCTGTAGAGTTAAGTGAAGGTGAAAGCCTCTTAACACATTTTAAAATATGTCTGTTCATCTAATAGTCTAACATGTCTTAGTAGCCTATAGGTCCAAAAGAAGCACTGACTGGATTTTATGTCTAAATACACGTACCTTGACAACAGCAGTTTAAAAATTGTTTTGAAAAGTTAGGAGTTATTGTTTTCACATGTTGCACATAGGTTTTAGGTGTGCCCAGCAGGCAAAAGAAAACTTGGGAAGTTGTATGACAAATGGCTATCTCTCATCGTTGCTTCAGGGTTGTGTCAGTGTGAGCTGAAATTCCCCCCACACCAACAATAACCAGGCTAGCTGAGTCTGGAAGTGAATGAAAGCTGTATTTACAAGCAAAATCTACAATCTATGATGAAATGCAATGAATATGTAGAGATGTACAAAATTCACAACATTTACAAATATATACAATCAGCAGAAGAGCACAACCAAGCTCCCTTTGCTTCCCCCAAAGGGGACCTTTCCCAAGGGGCCCCTCTCCCAGGGGCTTCCCCCCCAGACACCCCTGGCAGAAAGCAGAGTTAGCTAAAGCAGAAGGGTTCTTAACTTAGCTCGCCAAGGTCAGTGTGTTATCTTCAGCCAGAAGAGAAGAAGAAACAGCAGCCAGACAGCCCAGCAAGTTGCCCTGACTGCAGACTGCCCCAACGTTGTTCTGAGTAGTAGTTCTTAAACATTTCTATCTATCCAATGGAAGTGTTTAGAACAATCATTATTTTGGTTTCTTACACCCAATAGTGACTTATTTACACTCTTCAGCTTTCTCTGCTTGAACTTTGCAAAGAAAAATTAAAGAGACAGTTTCAAACCATCACAAGGGCGGGTGATCTCAGTGGGTTGGTAGGATGTGAGGTGGGATTGCACCGTCCATCACACAGGGCTGCTGCCATACCTGTTCCTGGGACCTCAGTCAGCTCTGTTTGCTTTCCCCTCCCTTAAAGTGTGAACTGAAAGGGGAGGCGTTCAGGTTCAAACAGAGATGGGGTTTAACATGGGAAGGAGGTGGGTTGTCCAAGGGGAAGGAAGGAGTGAGAAGAGACCTGGGGTTGCAGGGACCCCAAAGCTACCTGGTACAGCTGTCTTTACTCTTTTCCTTCTCCAGCTTCTGCTTGGGTTGGGGAAAAGAGAAGATCAATAGTCTTGCTTCAGCTTTGAGAGACCTACCTGAATGTTTATTACTTATTTTGCTTAATACAACCTGTTTTCTCTGGAAGATCATGGTACAATAGTACAATTATGTGAAGTGTGTTTCTGGGAAAAGGTTAAAAGTGGTCCATTTTAATAATTAAGAAATGTACCTAATTATGGTTCTCCACAGTGCTGGCTGTGTTTCACCTACTTTACTACATACATATTTTTCATGTAACTGAGACCACAAACTCCTGATCCTGATTTTACCTGCAGAGTCTCCTCTAAGTGGGCTATTCTGTAAAAAAGTTACAATGATCAGCTGTAGTGCAGTACTACAGCTGAGCCATTTTCCAGCTGTGCCAGGTCATTCACTCAGCCTTATCTCAGATTTTCTCTCAGTGAAGTTCATGTTACGTTGCTTTCTCTTCAAGAGGAGATTCTCTGAAGATTCCTTCATATCAGCACCTTTCAATGTAATGCTTTTCTATGGCCTTGCTACTTGTGGATTGGTCTATTGAGAAATGAGGTACAGGGAAAACTGTAATAAAAGGTGGGCATGCAGATCAAAATTAGTTTTCTATGTACTGGTATTTTGTTTTGTTTTGCTTTTCTCTGGGTAAATTTGCCTTTTAGAAATAAGCTTTTAAAACAGAGAAATGGTAGATACAAGGAGGATGATTTTTCCATTTATTTATGCAACCACTGCTTTCCAGAAGCCTGACACAGTGTTTTTATGAAGCAGTGAGGACTTTAGCTCTTCAGCTCTGTTGCTGTGTGCATTGTCTTTAGGCTGCACTCGATTTCCTGGAAATAGTTACAAAGTCAGGTGTGAAGTTATATGTATTGCTCAAAATATGCAGATGGGCATACTACACATTCTCCAGTGGGACTGGCAGACTCAGGTCTGCTTGGGGTGCACAGTGCACTTCAGCAGTTAGAGTTTTGCAGGAAATTGATGACACTGGGTGAAGCTAATGGAATTGCCATTGTATGAAAGCAACACATGCTGCAGGTGTGCCTGTGCTTAAGGAATAAGGTGTTTTACAAGGACGCATCAACAGGATTACACTGGTAAATAGAAAACATGACTTTTCAAGTGCTAATTCTTAGGCTTGTAAAGTGAGATTTTATTCTCCCAGCCATGACATAGTGTTGAGTTTCTACCATCTTAAAAAGAATGCAAGAAGCAGAACTGTGCTGAGTGCTACCACATCCTGTGCTTGGTTTTACAGCTTGGTTTCTAGCCCTCTTCTGTCCTTTGATACATTAGCATTGATCTTAATTTCTGGTAATATCTGGGAACTGGTGGAGCTTGAATTAGAACTTGAAAGATAAACATTGTTATTTTACTGTAAACTCTCACCACTGCAGTCATAAGTTCACCCTGTCTTGTAGATGACAAAGAAGGATATGAGACATGATTAAACTATTAGCACACAGTGATATTTATTTCTACTGAAACTAAAAAAATTAGGCAATTTTCTATTATTTAAATTTACTAAAATAATTGTCACTGTGTCAGGTGACTGTTGGGGCATTACCTTCAACATTTCTTATGGGTTATTGTCTATATTTAGCCTGTACCTGGGGCTAAAATAAAGCAGTTACTTTGTTACCTGATGGCTGCTCCCCAGTGCAGAAGGGGAATTGAGAATAGGAGAGAAGACTCACGGGTTGGAAAGAAAATGGATTTAACGAAAGCCAAACTGATGCCAATGTCAGTACAAAGTGTATGAAGGTATACTTGGCCCAGCAAAGGTACAACAGTCATGCTAAACAGGGAGGCAGTCCTGGAGAGCAGGAGAATAAAGAGGAGCAGGCTGAGGAGAAGCCCTAGCAGGAAGCTTTCCTTGGTGAATTTCTCCCCTTATACTGAATGATGCCATATGGTAAGGGATACACCTGTGAGGCAACTCAAGACTGCTGTCCTGGCTGACTGAGAATTGCTAATGGCCTGCAGCCCATGGCAGGACTGTGTTCTGTCCCAGCAAAAGCAGGACAGCTACATAAACTCACTCACCCTCTTTGTGGGTCTTAGCACCTGATTTTTCCAACTTAGTCATGGGAACAGTGGAGACTTTTGGGCATGCTGCAATTATCTTACTCTACCTACATCCTCATATCTCCTAAGGAAAGCACATAATGTTGCTAACACATAAGTAGTCTAATGTCCTTAAACTAGCTGCAGAGGGAAGCTCAGTGATCAGGATATTACCTGTCTGGGGTCCGAAGCAACAGGTTTCTGTGTATGTCACCACAGACAAGTGTGCTGTTGGCTGCTGGGGTGCAGCGGTGTTTGGGGATGTGATCTGACTGCAGTGACTACTACTACTCTGCTCAGCTCTGTCATTCTCAACTTTCCACAGTAGAAGTGGGCTTGCCACAATGAGAGACACTCAGGGAAGGGGCTTTGGGTCCCTGGGACATGCCTCATGGCTCCTCGTAGTTGGTGTCTGTCACCTCTTGCCCATGGCACTTGATCCATGTATTACAAATCACTACATTATTGTTAAAAAGGTTGGTTTCTGTTTGCTGTCCTGCTGGATCTGGAAGGTCTGCCACATGGTTTTGTTCTGTGGCATGGCCTTAGCAGGTTCAACTAAAAAGTGTATATGAAATGTCATTAGTTTCAACAGTTTTGAACACAGAGGAGGTGCGTTAGAAAAGAGATGTGTGGGACCACTCTTCTTACTAACCAAGGTTAATGAAGCCATGCTTTTAATTCCAGGTCAAAGGTGCAGGACAGATTTTTTTCATGCTGTCAACGATGATTTGCAGCCGCTGTGCTAGCATATGTGAAAGTATCTCTCTGCTGTTGGCAGGTTGTATTTTATTTTGTTGACCATATGGTCTGCTGCTGTGGACCTCGAGCTTTGCAAAGGTTTAATTTAGTGTACACTGATGTACCCTTCATTTCAAAACATATTTTTGAAGCTTGAAGGAGTAAGATATTAGATCTTAATGAAAGGTACAAACCACTTCAGTAATTATATACTGGGAATGGAGTGACTGAGGGATGGCTGTGTTAGCAGAAGGAAGCACAAACAAGGTTATCTTGGTCCTGGAAACCTGTATTGATGACATACAGAGCAGGTTGGCCAGGCTTTTGTACACTGCAGCCAGGGTTAAATTGTAGAATTTTTCTGAAAGATTACTCATTACCTTGTAATGTTAAAAGATGGTGGAAAATCCTTTGAGGGTTAGATGGAATTGTCCTGTGGTCTTCCAGGCTGTAAGAAACACGGAAGAATAAAGTCTAGCAAATGAAATTTGATGCAGTTTTTATGTGTTTAAAGTAGGGGGCATTTTTAGTGCAAGGAGAAGTATCATAGTGTTCATCTTTTCAGAGGTAAAGCTTTTGGCAGGACGTTCATGCGGTGAGGATGATGTTAATGCCAACAACATATTCCTCTGTAAACACATGTACTGTGATTCTTGTTAAATAAGCTTGAGGAATAGTGTGGATACTTTATGCAGAAGTAGATGCATTTTTCCTCATCTGTTTTGTCTTCTCTGGAAGCCACAGTTGGACTCAGTAGCATAATGTGGTTATCAGTATCACTGTGCTGCCAGTACTAGAAATTAGCCTTGTGATGTGCTTTAAATAGGACTTGATTCAAGTTTGAAGGAAGCTGTTTGTGTTTGTTCGTGGTGAGAATATTAAGGATGTTGCATGTTTTTAAACAAAGCAAATAAAGGGAAGAATTAAGTAAACAATTAATAGCTTTGTGTTCAGAATTTGTATTACAAAGACTACTATGATTTTAGAATAAAGCCAAATAGAAAGCAAATGTACACTCAACTTTGTCTTTTCCCACTAGAGCAGGCATTATACAAGAAGGAGTACTTATGAAGTTTATGATACATTCAAGGGTCATCAAAATGCATTTTCAGATAGAATAAAAAAATATGAAATTGCAGGAGCAGAGTCTAAATGCACCTCATCTCCTCGTCTGTCCAACAACTCCTGTAGGTGGGCTCTTAGAAGTAATGAGATTAGTTCTTAAAGACATCTTGGTCTTCTTCAGACTATTGAAAAAGCTTTAGCTTTAGTCTTTATTTCTTGGTATCTCTTGCAATGGGATGTGTTTCCTCTCTTCAATGCCCTTCATATGTGTGCCTGGGGTTTCTCTCCCCAGCATGTGCTGTACCAACATATTCATGCCATTCTGGTAGAGATTTCCACTGACAACCCCCCAGCTAGGTCATGCCAAAGCTGCCTCAACCAGACAGTTTATTTACTGGAAAGACATGGGGAACAGCTTGAGGTCCACAGTTGTGTCTGAGCTGCTGGGTGTGAGCAGCTGTGGAAAGGGGCCTGGTGCCAGCTTGGTCTGCCATCCGTGTTGCCACTCTATGGGAAGGCAACCGGTGGGAACATGGTGGGGTGGTATGGACCAAATGTGGGGCTCCCTGCCCAACTCAGCCACCTCCTCATGTGTCATCTACCTTGAATCAGTACCACAAACCTGGGGTTTAGCAGACAAACCAGCATGGAATCCTCCCCAGAAGGGCCCTTGTCTTTCTTGAGGCAAAGACAGATGGGATTTCTGATTATCCTGAGCACAAGCTAAATTGTGTTTAAACTGTCAGTGCAGAGAAATGTACACCTGCAGCTCAGGTAAGTTGAGATGTTGTCACTGAGCCTAATGAAACAGCACAGAGCTCAGTGCTGCATTAAACAAAACTGTCTTGAGATACTTGCCAAATCCCCTGATGTGGAAACACATGTTGAGAGAAATGTGCCTTGGAGGTTTGCATGCTGTGGAGGCCAGAGATGCAGTAAGTAGCTTTTGAGAAATAAAATTGCCAACTTCATTGCTGTTGCCCTAACTTTCTCACGAGGGTGGTGCTACACCACACCTCAATGTGTGGTGTGAAAAGCAGCAGTGTCAGGGGAAATGAGGGCAATTAAAACTGAAGTCCCATGATGTAAGGCACAACAGAAATAGCATTGTAAACTACTGCTGTCCTGGAAATAACTTTGTAAAGCCATCATTACGACAGTGTATTACATTATGTTGTCAGTGGAAGTTCATGGTACGGGATCGTCTGTAAATATTGTGTTGAGTCCATGCTTACATAACAAGAGGCTTGCAAATGCTTCTTGTATGTACATCTACTTGTACTGCCCAGCATGACGCTTGTAGAGAGCTAAAATCACATTGCCATGGAACTCTCCAAAGTTTCTTATCTTCTACAGTATATTTTGAGGCACCGTGCCACCTTCAATGCCTCTGGTCTCTCAGTAAGTTTATTTTGTTGTGATACACAAAGACCCTGGGAGAGGGTGCCTGTAAAAAGAGCTTCCAAAGGAGGCTGGCTGATGCTGTCCTCTGAGCTGTGGGACTATAAGCACCAGCCTGTGAGAGTCACTGCTGTGCTGGTAACAGTAAAGGGAAATCTTTCAGTGTAAGGAACTTCTTGTACTGGGATTGCACCTCTGTGACAGGTAGTACTGGTCTTTTACATATGCCACTTGTGAGGGGGGAAAAGAAAAGAGTAACCAGCTCATGTCTTCAACCAAAGAGCTATTAAAGAAGTGTCATTATGATAACAAGCCCAACACCACACAGTAAAATGTGTGTCACACTTCCCTTTTGCCTATTACACCTGTTTCTGAACTTCTGCCTGTTCCTGTGTAGACTGTGTCACGCTGCTTGAAAGGTGTCACAGGATTAGCTCACCAGCTTAGAGCTCGTCTTGATTCTTTTGCTATGTTATACATTTGATTTCTATGGGGATCAGTTTTTATTTTTTCTTAGTCTGCTGGCGTTTTAGAGCCAGTTGACAGGAATATTTGTGAGATAAACATTCTTCCTGCAGATAAGGATGAATGTAGGTGTAGTTATTGAAATATCTAATAATGAACATTGTAAAACAGTGGGGAAGGAGTGAAGACAGATGGGCTTGTTTTTCCTCAGGGAATATAAAATAAACTTGATTTGTCTTTAAATCCTCACACTCAGATGAGTAAAATAAAAAAAAAGTGATGTTTACTCATGTAGTAGAAATATCATAAAAACAGTTTGCATTGGCTAAGGAAATTTATTTATGCATGTCTGTGTGTAACTGGGTGTATGGGAAGGTTGATACTTCACCATCCTTTCTCTGATAGTAGCATAATCATAGATGAATCAAAAATCTTTTTTTGTCATTCTGTGTGTTCTGCAAAGGACATTTCTCTCTCAATTTAGATCAGAGATTTTTCAAAGGTGTATACAACACCTAGGCATTTAATTTTCAGTCATATTAATAGAATTTGTCCAATTTCTTCTTTCTTGCTTTTTGACATCTTTCATTTCGCAGTTCTTGTTTCAATTGCACATGCCTACTGAAAAGATGTAGGCAAAATGGGCACACCTGCCAGCTGTACTGCTTCTTGTAGGCTTGGTAGACTATTGCTTTACCTAAACATTGATTACTGCTGTGCTTTTTCTCTTCTTTTTTTTTTTTTTTTTAACTGCTACATTTCTGGATGCCCAGCATGTAGGGTGAGCAGTAGCTCAGGCTGGGCAGCTGGAAATCAAATAACCTTGAGCAAACAGCAACTGGGCACTGGCTGCCAGTCTGATGGGCTCCCATCGCATCACACTCACTTCATCTGCAGGGTGAATTGTTCCTGACATGCCTGGTAAATCTGACAGCACATAGCAGAACTACTGCATGTATGAGGATCAGGTACATAGAATCCCAAATACATGGCTATGGGTTTGAAATTTATGGTAGGACACAGACCAGCAATCACCCAAGTCTTCTTCTCTCTCTCAGGTAGATTTCTCTTGTATATGTGCAAAGATTCATATCTAAAATAGTCATAAAAGACTGCTCTGCAGTCAAATATCAACTGCCCTTTCTTTTTAACATGCTACTTGCAGAGCTACCAAGTTACGAGGTTTTTCTTTTTTCTTCTTTTTTTGACCATTTTAGTTTAAACAATTTCTGTAGTTGTCCACAGTTTCCTTAGCCTCATGTCTGCCAGTAGTCTGCTGCAGTGATCAACATTATGCCTGGCTCGAGGAGAGTGTTCTTTTGGACGTGCAGTGTTGTCAGTTCTGGAGCATGTCCTGGGCAGTGTGCAAGTGCCTGGCCCCAGGGCTACAACAGATGTCTCAATTGCTTTTTAATCTCTAGGGTTGAAACTGGTTCATAATTGTGAGTGCCCTATTTAGATTGATTAGCAAAAAGTAGTAAAAAAGTTGCTTGAGACTCTGTTGCAATGAAGGATCCTTTGGATCCTTATGCTGCTCTGGTTTAAGACTGTCACCTATTTTAAGGTTGTTGAGAACTATTGTATGGCAAAGGCCTTGACTTAATTGCTGTTTGCAAGCGTGGCTTTATTAAATATCAAAATGTGTACTTCCTTTGTGTGACAAAGCACTGTGAGGTGTCCTAGGGATGTGTTGTCATTGTTAACATGCTAATCATATATTAACATATGGGAAAATACAGATAATTTTCAGTGAGAACCAAAGCTTCCCATCCAGTCAGATACTGTGTATTTATGGTGCAGTTTTTCAGGCGTTATTCTACAATAGGCATGTAAAGCACTCAGACCAAATTAGTAAACTGTTTTGCTGCAAATACATCTGTTGTGTCTTCAAAAATAATACAAAGGCAAGCCAAGATGTCAAGAGGAACTATTGTTTTCCCTTAAAGAGATTTAGAAAAAAAGAACAGAATCATAGAATCATTTAGGTTAGATAAGACCCTTAAGATCATTGAGTCCAACTGTTAACTAAAACTATGAAGCCCACTGCTAAACCACATCCCTGAGCACCACATCTACATGTGATTTAAATACCTTGAGAAGTGGTGACTCCACCACTTCCCTGATCAACCTGTTCTAGGGCTTGACAATCCTTTTTCCTAATATCCAGCCTTAACCTCCCATGGCACAATTTAAGGGCATTTCCTCTCTTCCTGTGACTTGTTACTAGGGACAAGAGACCACCCTCATCTCATTACAGCCTTCTTTCAGGTAGTTGTAGAGATCTCCTGTCAGACTCCATTTCTCAAGGATAAACAATCCCAGTTCCCTCTCTCACTCCTTGTAAGACTTGCACTGTAGACCCTTTACCAGCTTCATCGCTCCCTTGCTGCAGACCACCTTTGCTATGTGGTTGGTGTCTGGTGGTATCTGATACACTGAGCACCACTGTGCTGGCTCACAAAGGATTTGTAGGGGAAATTCCTGTTCCTACCTGTTGAAACAAGCTGGGTGTCAGCCTTCCTGTGAGGACAATACAACAGTAACCTGGCTCACTGTTCCTTTTTATGAGGGACTGGAATGTCTCTTCATCTGGGGCTGGACTTCCTGTCATCCCCATGTCCTTCCCAGCATTGTTGCAAAGAGTTCATCCCAGGAAGGCCAGCACTTGCTTGAACTTCCACAAAATGGTAATACCCACCATGGAACCAGCTGCTGGGCACGGGCTGCCCTGCCTTCTCTCCTGCCTGCAGCCTCTGGGATGCTTAGGCAGCTCTTTTGGTGTGGCCACAGTTTGAGAAACCTTTTTTGTTAACTTATCACAGGGTGCTGGTGGATTCCTTTTTCTGCAGGTGAGATAGAAATAATGCAAAAGTAGCCCTGTCATGTAATGTTGTTGTGTTCCTGCTTCAAATTCAGCACAAAATAAAGGGCTTACAGAGGCCTATGGTTGCTTGTGGAAATCTAACAAACAAACAAAGCAGTAAACTGCATTTTCTTACCTTATTGTTTAATATTACAATGTCAAATTTTCTCTGTCCTTAGTCTGAAACCTGATAATGGGCTAAATTTTATTTGAACTGAACGTGTTGTCTCCAGTTTATTTGTCCATTAGAATTTACTGATAAATTGATCTTTCTGTAATGGTTTTAAAGTAAGGAGTACTCTATAAATCACTGGCTTAATAGAAACAAACACAATATTGATGCTAACATTTTACTAGCAAAACAGTGGAACACAATTATCGTGATTTATTAATAAACCAAAATAAACCGGTATATTGTGCATTATCCAAGAAATTGCCTGGTTTATGCTTACTTGGATGTAGTAAATCTGATTTAATAATTGTTTTAGAATGAGGTTTTGTATTTCTGAAATAGCTTTCCCTTTTGATATATATTAATATATACATTAACCAAACTAGCAATTTAAGGATGGACTAGAATAGTGCCCAGGTATAGAAAATTAGCAGGGTGGCTGTCTTGGAGCAGACTGTGCTGGGCAAGTGAGGGACTCCTCTGCCCATCAGCTCAGCAGGTTCTCACTCTGGGTGGGTGGTAAGGCTTGCACAGAGGTAAGGATTGTTCCTAAGCCAGAATGAGCCCAGGGAAATAAAAAAGAGGAGGACTTTTCAGGCCCCATCCCTCTTCCTGATCAAATGTGTTTCAGTGTCCACCTTGTTTAACCACATTTCTTGTGTACATTTGAACCTCACGTGTGTAATAGTTAAGCACTAATAAAGGACCACATTTAGTAAACGGGTTTTATTTTTGTCATGTTAGTGCTTGTTCTTCAGTTACCAGTTCCACTATCCAGTTTTACCAATGCTTGGTTGTTACCACCTTGTTCTCTGACAGCATCAAGAATTTTCTTGTGATTCTTCACATTACTGAAAGGTCTTCCCTCTCTGAGAAACAGGCATGGGTGTGAAAATCCCATCCACCTGCCTATGTATGAGCACATCTGTGATTATTTTAAGATGCTGTTCTCTGAAATGTGCCCTTTATGTTCTTGTTAAAAAAGCTGATAAGAGCTTTTTGAGGAAGCCTGTATAACCAAAGAAAAAAGTGTTTAATAATTTCCACCTTAACAGCAGTTGAATAAAGCTCTTTTCAACCTTTATGGAAGTTACTCAGGATTTTGATTTTGTGAAGTGCCATCCAAAAGTCCATCTATCTTGACTGCATAGTCACCAGTGTTGCACTTTCACCAACCCTGTACATTCATATGCTTCACAGGTGCACTGTGAATTACATGAATGATGAAAAATGGGGTTTATGCCCACACATGCACACAAACATGCACAGAAATCAGAGATTAAAATTTCAGGTCCTATTTCTTCTGCATGAAACTACATAGCATCCCCCATTAACTGAAATTGCTCTTTTCTTCTTCTGACATTGTGCTTCTTGGAACACCTCTTCAGAGCTTGTGTAGCTCTCAGCCTCAAATTTACAGATGTACTCTGTGTGTGGTAGGAGGGAAATAAGTACTTAACACTGTTTACAATTATAACTATCTCTCTAAATAACACAAAAAAGACACTATTCTATATATATATAAGGGGGGGGGGAGGGTGGGAGGGTGGGGGGGGGGTGGGTGGGGGGGGGGGGGGGGGGTGTGGGGGGGGGGGGGGGGGTGGGAGGGGGGGGGGGGTGGTGGGGGGGGGGTGTGGGTGTTGGGGGGTGGTGGGGTGGGGTTTGGAGGGGGGGTGGGGGTGGGGGGGGGGGGGGGGGGGGGGGGTGGGGGGGGGTGGTGGGGTTGGTGGGGGGGGGTGTTTGTGTGGGGGGTGGGGTGGGGTGGGAGTGGTGTGGGTTGGGGGGGGAGGGGGGGGGGGGGTGGGTGGGGTGGGGGTTGGGGTGGGTTTGGGGTGTGGGGGGTGGGGGGGTGGGTTTGGTGGGGTGGGTGGGGGTGGGGGTTGTGGGGGGTTTGGGTTGGGGTGGTTGGGGGGGTGTTGGTGGGGTGTGGGGGGGGGGGGGGTTGGGGGGGGGGGGGTGTGGGGGGGGGGGGTGTTGGGTTTGGGGGGGGGAGGGAGTGGTGAGGGATGGAATAGGGTTGTAGGAAATAGGGTGTATGTTGTTGTATATTATATGTAATATGATGTTTAGTACCTCAGGATGCTGGAGTGCCAGCACTGGTCAGTGTTGCTCTTCTGTTTGAAGGTGTGCTTTTCCGAGGATGTAGTCACTATCAACACAACAAAACTAGATTAGTGGCTAAAGCTGGTGCACCACAGGTGAGTCCCTGTTCTTCTCAGCCTGCTTGAAGGCCATCCAGTTGCAAGACAGTTCCATACTGGGTTGTTGAAAGAGCCTCATTCAGTCATGTTTTGATTTTTTTACATGTCATACACGGAGTTCTTTGTTTTCAAGTATTAGTGAGATGCAGACATTTTGCTGCTGTTTCTAAACAATAATTTAATTGTAATAGTTGCTGACAGGGAGAAGAAATCTAGGCCTTTCATATTTGGGTAGTTGCAGCTCGTAGTGCTCTTAGGCAAAACAAATGGTTTGTTTTCTTCAGGCACTCTGGAAGTGAGTTGGAAGATTTGGATACTGGGGTAGGATGTCTTCTTGTATTTTTACCTCTATTTTCAGAGCAAAGTTCTTTAATTTTTTATTAGTGTAGGACTTCTCATTTCCAAACTCAGCAGCTATTTAACAGTGTTTAGTTACCCTGTGAGACCTACATTTCAGATTTACGGCTGGTTATTTCAGTGGCATTAATACATCAACAGGGCCTAACAAAGCTCTCTGGCAAGGGTGAGACATTATCTTTGTACCTGCTATTCTCACATTGCAAACACTTTATGATGTTTCTTGTAGGTCCCTTGAAAAAAAGCTTTTGAGTAATGTTGAGATGTCTGTTCCTTTCTTTTGTGCTCTGCTCACAAATCACCCACTGTAAGATAAAACTGGAGTCTGAGGAATCATAATTTAATTGTCTATCAAGCTGGCAATCTGCTTCAGCAAGTCCTTATGTCTCTTACAGGAGCCTACTGACCTTCTCTCAATGACACATTAAAAAACAATAGAGCCAGCAAAGATGCTTCTGGAGTTACTGCAACTTTGAGGTCAATTAATTGTCACTTAGCATGATATATCTGAACTCACCATAGTTTTTCAGCCTGCAAGTGGTTTGGGGCAGGCATGTTTGCCTTGTACATGGCTTAAAGGCCTATTTTTCCTTGATGCTGAAGGAAAGACAGAGACTAATATCATGCCATCAGCTTTATAAACAGAGTTCCCCATTGATTTCCAGGATCATTATATGTCTGATGGTGAAATTCCCGTGCGAGAGCCTGGGCATGGAGCTGTTTGGGCAAGTATCAGTCTGGTGTCCTGACCAGCTAGCCAGGTGATAGGCTACCAGCTGTTAATTCAGGATCCCTCTGAAGAATGGGCATTTACCCACTTTTTTTTTCCTTAGTAAGCCTTTAGAAACTATTACAGTGATTATCCAGCTCAGTCTGTCCAAGTTACGTTGCTCTCATGTATTTCACAATACTGGTGAGTGCCAGAAGATCTTTGAAAAGTTATTCTTGTAGACACAGTGTGATGATACACAAGTAAGCTGTTTGTGGGGTTTTGTTTGTTTTTATGTTTGTTGTTCGGTGTTTGTGGGTTTTTTCCTCCACAAGAGAGAGAAAAAAAAAGGGGTTGGCTTCATAGAACAGTAGGTGAACCTTTGCTGGTTCGTAGCTTAGCTCTCTAGTTTGCTCCTGGGTCCTGCCACTAGACAGATACTGGCTGCTATGTATTTACTGTTCTCCTTCCACCCTGCCTCTCTGAGTGACCCAGCTGTCTCTCTATAAAAAAACGAAAGGACAAGCATGGCTTGGGGATAGTCAGCCCCAGAGGCTATTGCTTGAGTCTGACTCCCTCCTGCCTGTACTAGACCTGTGGATTATGTCTGTGAATTTCCCTAAGCCTGCCCTGCGCCTGATATGACACAGAGAGAACAAATAGATATTGCAGTGATTTTGGAGCCTTCTATGCAGAACTTGGATTTGGGAGGGTGAGATGCAGCATCCAGGCAACTGTGTCTCCCAGGGGTTTATACATCTGACTACCTACTATGTAGAAGAGGCCCCCAAGAAGTTTTAGTTTTGCTTCTCTCTTTAATTTCTGGGTGATGCTGGGTCCTTGATGTCTGAGTAAAAGCTCTGGCACAGTTTCAGTGACAGCACTGAGCTTTTCTTCAGAGGGAATATTTAATTATATCAGCTTTTTAATGTCTGTATTTTTAATACTTCTAGTATCTTAGTATTGCAGAGTATCTATATCAAAGATAAAAGCCTAAGTTTTATGGGCTATAGGAAAATGCAGAAGGACTTAGTAGCCATCTGCCTGCTGGAAGGAAATCAGTTATTTTTAACATTGTTTTAGAGTAGATGTTGACTGTGTAACACAGAGGAGGGTTGCAATAGTGATTCATTAAAGTATGATTTACCATAAACACAGGGGAGGAATTTAGAGCTTGTTATCCACAACTTGGTGGTGGTGGGTACTGCAATCTGTGGCAGCCCAGGGAAGCTGCTGAGCATGAGCAGCAGCCTATTGGCCATTTCTTGGGGTTTCCTCTTCTTCTTGCTGCCTCTGTAGAGGTCAGCAGCTGAGACAGATCTCCCTGTCACATAAATATTTCCAGGCTTTACTTCAAAATGACTGCTAACAGTTTATGGGCTTCAGAGGTGGGTTAGACTGGGAAGAGCCAGAAAATGAGAGTACTTATCTTCTCCTTCACTAGCTAATGAGTGGCTTATGGTGGACCACTGCCAGATGCATCTATTTTCTTCTGCCCCTAGAGGTGGTGGGGCTGCTCAGTTACACTTCTCAAGAAGGAAGGGAAAAAACAGAATCAAAGAAACAGCCACTGGTCCCTTATCAAGGGCAGAGAAAGCTGCTACATCAGGAATGCCACCCATCAGGCAGGAGGTCATGCATGTATGCCAGAGCCAAAACCAGACAACAATCTTTGGCTACAAGACTTCTTCAGGTCACATATGGAACTAGCAGTGATTGGAAGTGCTGTCAATGTTGATGCATGATCTTTTGAGACATTTGGCAACAGCTAAATGAAATTCTTGAAGAGTGTACCAAAATGAAAGATGAGAAAACTTTTGTTTAAAAAAAGAAAAAGTGGTGAAATGGAGACCTTGGAGTTACCTGAAATATTTTGCAATGTAACACATACCAAATATTTATCAGATTATTTGCTGTTTCTACAACAGGTGGAAGTTGGGAATCCTTGTAATGATTCTGAAACTGCTTATTTGACAAACACTTAATCCAAAATTTCACTTGATCCATATTGTTAGCACTGTAGTCTGTTTGCACTTCTGATAAAATCATCTCATGCACTTATCCTGGCACCTGCATGCTGCCATTTCACAGTGTGGCAGCTGAGTTTAAGAGGGCAGCATAAATGCAGATAATTCAAGTCAAGTCTGCATCAAAGAGAGAACTGCACAAAATTAAATCCAGGATAAAACTGTGCAAAAATTTATTGTCCTACTGGCTTGTTATTTTCCAGAAATGCAGTTTTAGAGAATCTGAATCTGCCTGCTGAATCATGTTGGCTAAATATAAACCAAAAGTAATAATTTTTCTTTGTTTGAAATGTTTCCATTTGGCATGTTCAAAACAAAACCAAGTTAACTTCTTGCTTTGAAAATGTCATTCCAAGCTTCCACTTGATTCAATAGGTTAAGAGACAAAATGTTTTAAACCAAAGCAAAGCTTTTCATCAAACCTCAAAATAAGTTGCTGTAACTGGAAGACACTCATTCTTGGTCCTTGGTTGTATTAGCCTCCTGAAGGGCAAGTGGCTTTTCACTGTGATTATTGTCACTATGGGACATTGGATGGCAGCATATTCCTGGTGAGTTGGTGTTAATGTTGCCAACAACTGCTCCTTATCAGGGTGGACATGTGGGACAGATATCCCCTGCAGGTCCTAGGAGGGTATCAAATAAAATCTAAACCACTGACTAGACCAAAGCCCGTGTTTTCAGCTAGCACATTTAAGCAAAGAGAGCTTCAAATTTCTCCAGGACACTTAAGTGCTGAGAGTGCCCAGAAAACCAGGGCAGATCTCTGTAAGTGGAAATGTGACCCAGGTGCTCAAGAGGAGACAGTTTGAAGAGGTTCTACCAGGAAAGATGCCCTCAGGAGAAGCTCTGACTTAGAAGTACTCTCCCTAAAGCTAGGTGTGGTAGCTGGGAGGTGTATCTGGCAGTGTCATCCATCTTTTTTTTTTACTTTTTCCCCCTCTATTGTATTGTAGCCCTGCTGCTACTGCATCATTCAAAGTGAGAAACAAACAAGCCTGCCAATGGTCACCCATCCAAACCCTGTCCTTCAGCAGTGTTGCCTTTCCTGGGCAGTGGGTTCTGTCTCTGGATGTGATCTTGTCCATGAATCATGTTTTTAGAAGCCCACCATCTTTCACTAATATAATTATTTTTGCACTTGCTTTTCCATGTTTTTCCACAGTGGATTTCAGCCAGGCCACGGCACAGCAAAGAGCTGAAAAATGTGGCTGTTCTCACTTGAAAATTTCCATTTTTGAGTAATAGGGCTTGCTGATCATTTTAAATGAATCATTTAAAATTCAGATGTGAGCGGACATGATATGGGCAAGCTTTTATGCCACACTACAGTGAAATTTTTGTGGTGTTTGCCCAAACATGATCATAATTCAAGGAAACAGATGGGAACTGTATCAAGTGCAGGAGTCTCTCCAGCTGGAGAAACTTCTGCCAGCCACTGACTGGTCTCCCTTTGCTCTCAAGCAAGGCAAGTACAGGTCCTGCTGTAACTGCCCCTGGAGAGCTTAGCATTGATAGTAAGAGAATTTTCCAGGGAGCTTAACAATTTTTTCCCCCAGTCTCTGTGTTAGGAATAATGGGAATACCATGGTAACAGCTTTGCCTTTCAAGAAGGAAGGAATATTTTGATGGTGAATGCTGTACAGGATGGAAACAGAACTGATCCAAATGCTGTGATTTTGAAATTAACTTGGTAAATTATAGATAAATCTTCTCAGAAATTGTAGAATTTATTACATAGTTATCTTTCCTCAGCATATCGTGCCCTTTTATAGATTTTTATAAAAGGAATAAAAGAATACAGGGCTTATGGGAAAAATAAAACAGGAAAAAGAATAATAAGCATAGCATAACATTTGCCATCTACAAAAGGACAAAATTTAAGGATTCTGAAAAAGACACCGGAGGTTGATACAAAGAAATTTAGAACCACCCAACCTTGATGCAATCCTTACTTATTGTAGGTGGCTTACAGTTTGAGAAAATAGATGGCAAAATCTCCTCACAGATAATCAAAGCTTATTTGATAAAAAAGCCAGACAAATCCTGGACTTTGAAGATTTTTAATTATGTTGGTACCAATTGAAAAAATAACTGAAAAAAAAAAAAGAAAGGAAGTTTATTTTCTATAGAAATAATGCAGGATTGTTTTCTGATGTAATTTGAATAAAAATCCTGCAGAGGCTAGTGGAAAGTATTCAAGAAAGTAATATAGCTGCTGTGGTTATTAATGTTTCCTCACTGTTCAGGCACAAACGTCTCAGTCTCATTCAGGGCTAATGAGCTATTTTACCAGTCTTAATTCTTCCCTCACAGTTGTGGATGTAGGATTACCCACTTTACAGTTGGAAGGACCAAAGAGTGGAGATGCATTGACACTGGATTACGTGGTGACAATTCTGTGAGTATGTGAAGTGAGGCTCACAAAGTTGCTTTGTATTTTAATGTGAACACCAAGTGGTTGGTTCTCATTGTAATGTATAAAACCAGAAGAGATAAAGATGTTTTCATCCTCAAAATTTTTGTGCGTAAGAAAGTGTCATTAGCAGAATAGTTTTGTTGGGATTCTTTTATTATTTTCACACCTAGGGAACTGAGGCACAGACAGGCATTTGTAAAACCTGAAAGCATACCTGCTGTGCTAACCAATGCATCCTCTGTGGACAAAATTATTTTGCAGTTGCTTTGTAAGGGTTGGTATTGTTAAAGTTCAGTGTTGGTGACAAAGGGGTATTGGAGGAGGTCAAATAAGAAAGGTGCTTCAGTCTTGAGTTGTTGCAGGACTCCTGATAAGCAGAAAGGAACAATGCTTACTGAGAAGTATGGGAAAAGGATGCTAGGATTTACTAGCTGGATAATGTACTTTGAAATACTAAATATCTGTATCAAAAGCAAACCAAACAAAGGGTTCTTTTAACACCTAGACCCACTCACCTAATATAAAGGAAAGCCAAGGAACTGACCTTAGCCATGAGCCCAAGTGCTATGGATTCATTTCTGCACATGTTGCTTATGGTGAGAGCCATCCAGTACAAACTAGGTGCATCCATTCGGCATAGTACTTAATCCTGACTCCCCACTGGGACACATAAGGCGGTCCAGTATTCCTGAGGTATAATAGGGGATTTTTATTGTTTTTTCTTTTCTATTCAGAGTTTTTAACTGTCTGTTGATTTTATTTTGTGGAGCTGAAGATGCATATTACATAACCTGGGGCAAGGCATGAGGTCATAATATACAAACTGCACATGGAAAACCCATTGGGATTATGTTATAAAGCTGTGTGTGGTGGAGGCAGCCATACCTATTTTCTTCTCCACACCTCAGAGGAGTACTTCCTACAGTGACTTATCCCCAGGATGAGGTGCTGGCTTAGGAAGAGCTGGCTGGGGTGAAGCAAGCCAGAGCCAGACAGAGCAAAAATAAAGCATGGCAAATGATCAAGGGTCTCACGACTGACCTCTCTCTAGGTGAAGGTAATTAACTGAACATACACAATAAGGAAATAACAGATGTCTTCATCAGTTAATTTGCTTTTGTATTCACAGAAGAGGGAAATAAATGCTTCTTATCAGTGGAGCTTGGGATCACTTAGTGCTTGGCTGAAAGCATTTGATACAAACTAAGAGTGACCATGCTCCCACCCCAGTGCCGTGTTAGTCCCTGCCTTGAGTCTCAGAGCAGAGTCCAAGCTAGTTTTGTAGGGGTTGCTGCCCTCACCACAGGGCTTATTACAGCTCCCAGCTTGAGACCTGTGATAAGATGTGGGCACATGCACCTTGGACAGGCAAGAAGTGGGTGCAGGGGGGCATGCTGGGGGTGCAAGTAGGAGGCATGGGTCAGCCCATACTTCCAACACATGCCCCCACTACCTGCTTACTACTTCGCTTGCATTTGCATGTGCTTTGGGAAAGGGAAAAGCTAGAAAGCTGTTATGTGCCTGACAGGAATTAATCCTATGAGCTGCTTCCAGAAGGCACAGAAAGCATGAAGCTGTAGAAGAACTGGGGCCAGCACAGCTGTCTTGCCTCTGTCTTCCTGCTTTGCAGAGCACCCATCTTCAAGTACAAAGAGGTTGCAAGATGCCAGAAATCAAATTTCTAATGGAATGCCTGCTATTTGTGCATTTCTGCAAAGGTCTCAAATTTATGCTTGCTCTGATTTTCCTGGGTGCTATATAGTGGGAAGGTACAGTGTCCAATGATGCTGTGTTATTCTCTTCACATAAGGTGCTGTGAGCTTTATGGTAGAGCCAACAGGAAAGCAAAGGTCAGAAGAAAAGCAAAACTACTACCTTAAGAATTAAAAAAAATATTTATAGGGAATAATAAAAGATGATAAACGTTCTTAAAGCAGATTTCTAGTGGGCAGATGGTAAGAGACAGTTTATGTCACTCAGAGTGATAGTGGTTAATTGAACACAAAAGATAAGGAAATAACAGATGCATTCATAAGTTAATTTGCTTTTCTATTCAAAGACAAGAAAAATGATAGTGATTTTTAAGTAGGAGTTGTATCCCTGGTACCATAGAAAGGACTTATTCCAAAGACAACAAGAATAGAAAGAGATATTGAAGAAATATAAGACATATCTAAGTGGAAAGTAGTATCCAGCTATTTCTGCTGAAGTTTTGCATTTTTGTTGTTGTATCACAGAGACTCAGGTCTCTGTTGATGCAAGTGGATGAAACGTGTTTGTTAATTATGTTTGAATAAAATAACAAACTGTGATCTCAAAGCCATCTGTAAACAGAAAACCAGGTGGCTGCGAAGCAGAATGAAGATTGCAAATAGAGGATCATAAAAATTTGGAGTGTGAGAACCACTTTTATGTCTGGTCTGTTAATGAAAATATGCAGTAAATGCTTTCTATATTTGTAGGCTTTACTTTGAGCACAGTATTGCTGAGGATCCCACTTTTGCTCTTTGGCCTTTCTTCTTATTGAGAAAAGTAATTTTGTTTGCAGGCTGTGCCATGAGTGAATTCTCCCTGAAGTGAGCTCACTTTACTATAGCCAGATATGTTATTACCCTGATGTGATCTCTCCTGCTTCACCGAAGGTGTCACTTGAACCCCCTTTGTTTAACACTCCTGTCATTCCCTCTGTGGTGTGGAGGCAGTTAGTGTCACATACAAATAAGTGTGGCAGTGGATCAGACCTTCACACAATCAGTTGTAAGGCTCAGAAAAAAGGATGCTTTGTACATTTTTGTTTCTTCCTCTGACCTAGATTTTAGGATCTACCTCCCCTCCCCCTCCGATTTTGATTTCTTTTACTTATTCCTGGAAATGTGCTGTGATGATCTGCATTATGGAGGAATGCTTGTCCTTCCAAATCTTAAGTCAAAATTAATTTCCTGTGTTGATTGTGTTTTCTCAGTTTCCACACTTCTCTCTGCTTAAAGGCACCAAAATAATCTAATTAAGATGAGGCTTTGCACTCCATAACTCTTCATAATATAGAATATTTTTTCTATAATGAGTGGGTGAATCACATAAAATAGGAAGGGGTTCAAAAGATGTTTTCCAGAAACATTTGTGTAATTTTTTTATATGGATGTTAAATACAGATTCACATAAAAACAAACCAAAAACCTTGTCTTCAGGTTTTCATAATGTGAAGAAGTAATTTCCATATGCTTGCAGAACATGCATGCAATTGATATGTGTTTAAAGCATGAACATATGAAGTAGATGATGCATTCATTTAGTGAAGTATGTTGCTGCAAACCTTTCCTCAGGGTTATTATTTTAACTGGTAAACAGGAAAAGCTAGGTAAAAATTGGGTTGCAAGTTATTTAGTGTAGAATAAGGCAGAATTTGATGTAATTTACTTGGTTCTCTAAACCCAAAAATGTTCTTCTACAGCATTTCAAAATGTGCTTTGTAAAATATACATGACTTCATGAATGCTGAGAGGCTATGATATCCAGACATAATTTGCAAGGATCTTGCTCTGTGTGTTGCAGGCATCTGCAAAGATTATACTACTGCAACCCCTCCCAGAAATGAGGAGCATTTAATTCTGTATATATATTTATGGTTGATTTTAAATAAACTGTGCTGGAAAGCAGCTTTTAGAGCCAGCTCTGGAGTTTTTTATGGAGGAGCTGTAGCTCTGTTAGTAACTTTAGGTTGTTTGTAATAGAACATTCCCTATACTCTTAACCACAGTAGGAGATGGTACCATAGGATCATGTACATAGCTTTAGCTCTGTGCTAAAATCAATGAGAAAACTGGAGCTAATTAGATCACTGTGTGAAAGGGTTACAGGAAAACTGTGAAGGTTTGTGTTGGAGTTAAAACTTGCAACTTTGAAGGGATATAATTTTAACCTCATTTTGGAAAGTGTAAGCTTTCCAACATTTATCATAGTTTCTTAGAGTTATATAAGGTGGTTTTCCCTTCTGAAATGAATGAATTAATTGATCAACCCAAATTTCAGTTTAATTAAGCTTTCGCCTGTGACTTGTTCTTTGATGTGTGTAAATATATTCTGTATAACACCAGCTTTTTTTTCATGCTGATTTTGAAGTCCTTTAAAAGTGAGATGAGGATGCTTCTAATAGAAGCATTGGCTGTGTATCTCCAAAGTATGATGCCCTCTAATTATTTGTTTCTTCCCTTTAGAGAACTATCAAAGTGACACTGAAATTTCAGAATATAGGCTTTATAAAAAATGTTGGAAAGCTGTTTGCAAGATTTGTTAAGCAATCAGAGCCCTTCAGGATGATTTTTTAATTGGCCGTTACAGTATATGAAGCACACAAGGAAGTTAAATTGTCATTATTAAAAACTAGCAAGTAAAAACGAGGCAGACGCATCTACAGAGAGTGTTGCATTGCTGCAATCTCAGAATCCAAAATGCCTGTCACATCTGCAGCTCATTGTGACCTGAAATGGGAGAGTGCCTGGTACATCTGCGAGAACAATGTCTAGTGACTTCTGGGGCAAGTGGACATCGCTGGTGCAGGGTACCAGTAAGTCTTTATCCTCAATGTCATGTTCCACATGGCCCCCTGACAGCTGGCATGAGAGGTCATCATTGCCTTTGCAGCACTTTGTCTTCATTTGTGTTGAAGGCAGAGAGAAGCCTCATTCATTCAGAGGAGAGCGTTTTCACAGGCGGCTGGTTGTGTCACCCCACATGCTGCCTGTGGGACAGGGGTCTTGGTTTTGGTGCTTGTCACCACCAGTTACATGGTTGGCTGTAGCAGGCAGGTGTGTGCACGAGGCCACGTAGCACCTAGCATCGAGGGGGGCGTCTCACACATGGTGGAGGTGAGACCTTCCATCAGTCACCGTGTGGGCTTGGGGTGACTTGAGTACTGAAGTTCACAGAAACAGGAAAAGATACTTCTTTCTCATGAAAATTTATAGCGCCTCTCCTCTGGTTTGCAACTCTGGAACATATAAAAATTTGGAAAAAATTGTTGTAGTATTCACAAAGAGTGGATTTTCCCCAGCTTGTTTGTTTGGCAGTAAAAGCATCGTTGTAACAAGTGCTTCCAACAAAACAGAAGCAAACTGCTCTGTTGTTATAAGCCAAGCACCTGGCACAAGCACCAAAGTCCAAGTAGCCATAAGCACCTGAAAGCAAGGGGGAGGCAGCATCTGGCAGCTCTCCTCAGGGAAGGCTTGTGCTAGCCTTAGTCAGTCACCTCTGCAAGCCAAGGTGGTGCTTGCAAGACATATAGCACTGCTGTGAAAGCTTCCACTTACCTGGGTCATAAAACCCCAGACCTCTCTTCCCTTTAACATGCTGTATGTGAATGGGCTGTCTACAGAACTGTCCTGGTTTTGCTGGGACAAAACCACAGACCAGCCAGGACAGCTGATTGAGTTGGTTCACAGGTATACACCATACAGCATCACTCTCAGTATAAAGAGGAAACTTTTCTGAGGAGGGAGGAGCCTCTTGATAGGGCTTCCTCTCTTCACCCTGCTCCTTATCCCTCTCCTGCTCTTGGCTGCTTTCCTGGACATTGTGACTGCTCCACTTTTGCTGGGCTTATATTGACATTGGTATTAATTAGGTTATGTCATTAAATTTGTTTTCATTTCAGTGTGTGGGACCTCTCTCTTTTTCCTGATTCCCCTTCTCTGCTGGGGAGGTCGTTGAGTGATAACGTGACTGCTATATTTTATCCCCAGATATGGGCTAAACATAGAGAAGGATGTAGGCATTTGCTTCAGCCTGTTGCTTGCCAGAGTAATTTAGGACTTGGTAGTACGGGTAGAGTCAAACTGAGCTCACTGCTCTTCATTGATGCACACTGTAACAGGAAAACAATGTCTAAATGGAATAAAAACCTAATAACTTGGCTTGAAGTAGTTTGCCTGGGAATGTGGAGGGAGGCAGTGATGGAGGAGGGGAGGCTGACTTGTTTTGCAGGGATGCTGCTGGTCAGAAAGCAGGTGGCCGTGTTTATAGCAGTTCACTTCTAGCCAAGCACAATGCATGCAATTACCGAAGTAAGAGATGTCAGTGAATGAATGCATTTGCAAACTATTTGTGTTTAATCTGTGCTGATCTGTGAAGTCTCCAGTGGTTTTCTTTGTCCCTTGGGAAAGAGGATTTGGGGGGGGAGGGGGGGGGTGGGGGAGAGAGAAGAGAGAATGTGTCTGGTTGCCATAGTGACAGAGCAGGGCTGAGGAGAGACAAGACTTATCATATTTTCATTTCTGATGCCCCATATAAAATGATGCATGTAATTACACATGTAGTGATTTGCTGTGCGTCAGAGCAGCTTCTTTTCAGGGTGGTATGTGTCATGCCACATTATGCTGAGCCCCCTTTAAGGCAGGGACACAAATGTATTGACATTTTGGTGGGAATACTGTTGGAGAAATTGCAGCAGCAGGAAGGAAAGAGGGTGTGACAGCAGCCCTGCTCTCCTTTAAGAAACAGAATAAGATTCAATTAACAAGTTGCCAGTGGAAACCTGGCTATAATTATAGCTCTATTATGCTGGCTTTGTTGTTTTCCCATAGAAAATACAGTTTTTAATTAACTCGTGGATTTGGCATCGACACCTACGCGCTCCCTTGTGAGGAATGAAGTTGGTGTTTCCCTGCTCGGGGCTGGCACTTTATAATGACTAAAGGTGACAATAGTGCCTGCAAACCTGCCCTTGAACAGGATGCTGTGTGGGCATGGCTTTTCCTAAGCTTGGGGGGGGAAGCAGGTGTAGCTCTTCCCCATGCGTTGTGTTTTGCAGAAAAGGAAGCAAAGCTACTAGGCATGCTTTCCTTGGTGGAAATGTTACCCTTACCTAAGGGTACCTGGACTGACAGGTCAGCTGCAGGCTCGGAGGGAAGGCTGGGAGAGACAAGTCTGTGTTTCTAGGGAAGGAGTGGGGTGGAAGTGACTTTCAAAGTGCCCAGAGGCAATGTCCTCCTTGCAGTCCATAGGACAGTCGGTACATCCATTGGGAGCTGGGAGGGAGTACAAACACTGGCCAATGTCCTGAACAGGATGGAAAAGGGCTGACTCTGCCTTGTCCGGAGCAGGTAGAAAGGAAGTCTCTGTCAACTATCCATCTGTTAAATCTGTTTGGGTTTTTATTCTTCCACCTCTTTGCCTGCCATGTTTCTCAAAGGCAATCCTGGATTACTTCAGGGAAGTAAGACTATTTCAGATATGGCAAACGTACTGCTTCTGAAATGCAAATGTGTTATAGATGTATACACTAGGCACTGCTGTTGCTTTTCTTCTGGCATTATTGCCTTGAGAGTAGTTCAGATTGAGTGTAAAGCAAAACCAGGAGGAGTTTTCCTACAGAAACACATTTCACCAAGTAGCTTGTTTCTAATGGTGACCTGTGTGTGGTGCTCAGGGAATGAGTCTAAAATGGTGGACATTTTTAAAGCAATCTTTACCAGTGTTGTATGCTGTTGGTTTCCAGAGCTGGGTGTTATCCATTACTGACCAAACTATGCATTTTTCTCTGAGAAACTTTTCATCTCTTTTTGAACCCACGTACTTTTTTGGCCACTGCCACATTCTACTGCATTCAGATTAACAATTATTGTGCAGTAAGAAACTGTTGAATGCTCATTAGATAATCAACTTCTCCTTATATACAGCTCCTTAGTCCTCTGTGCTGCCTAGGCTGAGTCTGTTCTGTGTCTTCTTGGATGAAAGGCTCTCCAAGCCCCAGCTTGTCCGCCTTCTCAGCCTTTTTCTTGTTTTACTGTGTCCTCTAGTTACCTGGTAGCTCAGTAAACTTTGAATCACTACACAGAAATTAATAGAACCATGGAAAGACTTTGGCTTGTGTGACCGTTAGATTGCATTTTATATCAAGTCAGAGAAAGCAGGTTTATGGATGTATATGGAGCTTGAAAGTGAGCTAAGAGTTAACAAGGATGATAAATGGTACTCTAAAAATACCTTCTGAAACATTTGCTCAATTATCTTCATGTGGTCAGTACACTACAAAGATGTGATAGTCATAGTAAGCCAGTGGGTATAAAAAGCTGATGTGTAACTTACGATGCATTGAATGTCTCTCCACCTGGAAGGCATTGCTAGCTTCATTTAAGATGTTCTTACCATGTCTTTGAGTTGTTGGCATGGTTGTATTATGTCTCTGTAAAAGACATTACACCACTAGTAAACAATAATGCAGTAGCTGAGCTGTGACCACAGAGCCATCCAGGAGGAGATCCCTATGCATCCTTCCAAACTCCCAAACAGTTTGGGTGGGTTTTCCTGTTTGTAATGATAATCAGAAAATAAAATGCAAAAATCCATGCCATGGCTGTTCCAGGCAGGCAGAAGTACCATTGCATGGGGTTCCCTGAAAAGCTCACAAGCCCTGAGCCTTGAAGGAGCAGTACAGATGGTCTGAGGATGGGTTTACCAGCCTCCTGTTCCTGGAGTTAGTGGGTAATCAGGAATAAAATATGGTAGGATTAGATATTATAAATGTATTTTCCTGTCTTCAGAATACATCTGGAAGAAGTCTTTGCAAGACTTTGCAAAGGTAAACCCCCTCTGCACTGGACCACTGCATGTGATTCTCACAGAGCTTTGAGATTTGCTATTTATAGCCTGGATGTACTCTTGGTGGCTCATGAATTGGCCAGGGAAGGAACATGCTGTGGAGTATTTTTACTGGAACTCCATGTGTGATCACAGAACAACACTGGGAGTGTGAAGTGACAGGTGCTACTTCTGATTTCATGCTAATGGTTGGGGCTGCCCTGAGGACTGTCCCACTTAAATAGGAAAGTGGTCCTGGAAAAAAAGTGTTGGATTTATTTTTTTTCATCTTAATATCTGAAAATGAAGAGGAAAACTCACGCTTTGCAAACAGCCTGTGGACCATATTTTGGTGAACCACCTGGTGTGCTGTATTTAAGATACTTTAGCCGTGCTAATTTCTTCTCTCACAGAAGGCAGAGGTGCTGGCAGAGCCCTGAGGTGATGTAAAAGTAGCAGGGTTCAGGTGCCTGGCCTCACCAGCTCCCCAGGCTTTTCTGAGCCTGGCACGGCTCACAAAAGTGATGGCAGCATGCTGCTGAAACTCTGCTTTCTTAGGGCATGCCACAGGCCTGATCCCATTTTGATGGGAATTAATTGTGATGAATGTAATGATTGTGTGGCCAGGAAAAAGGAGTCTTTTTTATTATTAATATTGTTATGTGCAACATGTATAGAAATTAACAAACAAAACCATTAAAAAGTAAATTAAAACCAAAAAGAAGTTCTGGTTCTGTTCATTTTGTTGGGGTTAATGCAGTGAAACACCAAAGTACAGAGCTTTTTTGGAAACTGGTTTCCACTTGATGGAAAAACTTCAGTTATTTTAAGTCAAGGAAATCCTGTGTTTCCTTAGCAGCTGCTGCAGTAAAGATGACTGGTCATTTTGCATATATATTGATATTGCTGGAGGTTCCTTTTCATTTTATTACGGAATGGCCCTCAACCAGCTGAAGATCTGTTATTTGTCAAGTGGTTAGATATTTGACATAATGTTTCCTGAAATCCTGCACGAGAAGGTGTTTGCAGAAATGGTGACTGGAAGTGGCAGCATATAGGCTGTAAGAGAGTTGACTGGGATTATGGCAACTTTTGATATTGGGGACATCTTGGTATAAGGCAAAGGCAATCTGAAAGTAGATCACATGCCCTGACTGAAAGAAGGTGCTGAGTGGGGTGATCACAAGTACACCAGTAACTGTAGGACACTGTACAAAGAAGAATACTAATTTTTGTCAGAATAAAGTGAAATGGGACCTAGAAAACCTAGAGGCATTTAATCTAAGGGAAATAATTTGAAGGAAAAGAAACTGAAGGAAGGTGGGAGGAAAGAGTGAGAGCTTGAAGAATTAGATAACCTTGAGATGTAACCTTATGATTTTGCATTTAAAAGTTGCAAAATCCTCCATCTTCCCTGGGTCCCTGGAGGTGAGTATACATGGCACCAAACTTATCCTTGTCACATGGGAAGGGGAAGATGTATGATACAAGACACACAACTTGCATCCAGAACCAGTGAAGAAACTGGTAGTCTGTTCTGGCTGTAAGGTGGGTTTTTTCTCTGCTTGCTCTTTAAATTCTGCTAGTATTATAGGGAAAAAAAGGAGGAGTAGACCTTGTATTTTGAGCAGTATGTCTTTCAAACCAGAATGGCATGAACAGAGTTTATGTACAATTTTGCCGTTTAAAAAAAAAGATTTAATTCTGAGCTTCCAGTTGGGATTTCTTGTAAAAGTTGCTCAGTGCTCCACTCGTAGTTAGCACATTGCAGAGTTAGGACCGAGGCCTGTGTTTTGCACTGTCCTTACAAACTTTGGACTCTAGTTAACTGAATTTCAGGGAACATGCCTTTTGCTAGTTGTTATATTTACCCTGGGCCCAGTGATATCTCTTGGGCTGGCAATGATTTTCAAAATTCAACAGCATTACTATTTATGTAGCAAGACACATAAGTTTCTACTGTCCTAACTGATCCTCTTCTGAAGGCTTTAGAGACTGAGCAGGTGGCCTGCCACCTTGGTAATTCCACTGGAGGAACAAAAGAGGATCACAGGATCACAGAATGTTAAGGGTTGGAAGACACCTCCAAAGATCATCCAGTCCAACCCCCCTGCCAGAGCAGGACCATGGAATCTAGCACAGGTCGCACAGGAACACATCCAGATGGGTCTTGAAAGTCTGCAGAGAAGACAACTCCACAACCTGTCTGGGGAGCCTTTTCCAGTGCTCTGTGACCCTCACAGTGAAAAACTTTTTGTTGTGGTGGTGGGTTTTTTTGTTTGGTTGTGTGTTTTTTGGGTTTTGTAGTTGTTGTTTTTCCCAGTGCATTCCAGTCCTTTAGGAGAAAGCTGAGAAATATGTCTGCCTAGGCACACATACATGTATACAAATAATTGCCATATTTAATACCTGCATATGTCCACCTAATTCCGCTCTTGCTGTTCAGCGCTTTTAAGGGAAGGGCTTATGATCTCATTTTGTCTTCCAACATTTCTCTCTTGGTTAAAACAGCATTTTTCAAACCATACTAAAGTAAAAATGTCAGATGTTCTGTTGCTCCTGCATGGTACTGTCATATGATCAACATGAAATGTTCTCATATAACTCTAGGTTTAAGTAAATAAATTCCTGGAAGTGCTGCATTGTAACAGTGTGGTGTTATAAAAATTCTTCAGGACTGTGCAAACTAGACTGGGGACATGATGTTAGACTCAGGACAAAGCTGTTTGCACAGTATATTATCAGAAAAATATTGTTATCAAATAGCTAGCCCATGATTTAGAGATATGGTACTTCTCTATGTGAAGAGGTACTTCATATGCATTTATCTCAAAAACCTGGCTCAGTGTCAAAAAAACTTCCTGCTTTTTTTTGTAATAGAAGCTCAAACAGGTATAGAATAAGTCTGTGACAATCCCTCTGAGGTTTTCGCATAGGAAAGGTTTTCCTACCCAAAGGTTAACAGTTAAATTGGGGTGACTTTGGAGGTTCTTGTAATCCCGTACTTTGCTGGAGCAATGCTAGTAGTCAGGAGCCCTGCAGCCTCTGATGTGGTCCTAGTCCTGAACAGCAACTAGGTGTGTTGCAGCAAGCAAGTTTTAAATATTTCATGTAAGCAATCAGCTGGTGAAAAACATTCTTCTGTTTTCCATATCCCAAAATGAAAGAGAGGTTGGGTTTCTGTCCTCGTTTTTGTTTTTCTTTCCACAGCTGTGGATCTGTGTTTTGTCCACAGGCCAAGTCTGTGTGGTTCTTGGCAGGCTGCTTGGACATTTTTCTACTGAGCTTTTATCAGAGCATCTTAGTCTGGGTTATACATGAAATAATGCAGAAAGGCTTGATAAAGAAGAACCTGTACTACAGCTTTATGGTCTTTAATTAACGCTATTTGTGTGTGCGTCTTAAGTGATAGGAGAGCTGCAGATGCAGCATGTCTCACTTTGATGCTGTATTGCTTTTTTACTCTGTGGTGACATTAATAAATTGATCCAAGCATGCATTTTAGATTTCATTACCTCCTGAAACGCCTTTACTTTTTTGGCTTGCCCCAATTCATTTATGAGGCATCATCATGCCTAAATTAGAAAGACTAAGCTGTATGTCACTGCTGAGAATTATTGGATTATTCAATTACTGTGAACGGTGCTCAAGGAATATAAAATATTCAAGAAATATTCAAGGAAGAATCCCTAGATAACCTAGCTACATAACGGCTACATGTTCAGAGTTGGACATAGTCCAAATGTAAGGTTGGGGGGATGAGGGGAAGGGGCAGCCGCAGGGCTGTGAGTGTACAGTGTGGTGTCTGGTGTCACTTGGAGTGATTAACACTCCCCTGGCCCCTCTGCTAAACTGTCATCATGATTTAACAGAGAATGGGAAAGCGGTTCATGAGGCTTTCCAGACTGAGATCCTCCCAGCTTACAGAGAGTGCTGCTGGGAGCAAGATGTTGTTCCTGGCCAGCCAGGCTTGGAGGCCAGGAAAAGTCTCTTAAGACTGTGCTGCCGTCTTTGTCACCTGCCAGCTCTGGAAAGTGGAAAACAAATGACAAATGGCAGAGTCTGATACCTTCAGTTCTGCTTCTCTCTAGACAATGAGCTTTTTATTTTTTCTTTCAGCTGAATGACTTCATGCAGGAGCTAGTCATGTTTTCCGTGCTGAACGAAGCTCCAGGTTACCTGAAACTGAATAGTTAATTTTATTTATATTGTCTGAACTGGCATCAAGCATGAGATTGATAGCTGTTGTGTATATGTGAAGGTTGGAGTCACTGGTTTGAACCGAATGTGACCTTACTAGGATTATACTCTGGCTTGCTCTTCAAACTTTGGTCATCTTTCTCCCAGGAAGCCTGTGGGGTTTCTTTTTAGCCATAGGCACTTCATGGTAATAAACATTCCTATTTGGTGAAGAATTTTACCTAGCAGAGAATACTCTGAATAGTGAAAATTCACCTTCTGTTGTCTGCTAGAGCGTACAGAAGAGGGTAAGTCAATCTACAGCAACATAACTATTACAGCAAACTAAAGCACAAATTCATTAATTTTAACGATAATGTTGTTGTTTTACTCCCAGCTTAAGTGAATATAAATGTAACTTATTGAAGAGTCTCTGGCAAAAACCAGCTGTGCAGGTTTTTCTAATCGCATCTGTCCTTTACTAGCTGTGCATTTTAAGAAGTGGCAGCTGACCTACAGCTGACTCCCAGCAGCATTGCCTCTTGCAGCAGTAGCAAGGAGCAGCCAGTAGCTTGGCTCTTTTGTTTTGGGATGGTGTTAGGACATCAGACCTTTTTCTTTTAACACTAGCATGGCTTTCCATGCTTATTGTCAGTGGGTGGCTTAGTAGGATGGTTAGGATTTGGCACTTTGAGCAGAGAAATTGTTGGTGAGATGAGCTAATTCTTTAGCAGGCTAGTTATCCCCTCACTGACATTCACACTGCTGTTGTTAATGGGGCAATGGTACTTGTTTCTATAGAGGCTGACAGGAGATCTCACTGCTCTCTACAGGTACCTGAAAGGAGGTTGTAGAGAGGTGGGGGTCAGTCTCTTCTCCCTAGAGTCAGGTGATAGAAGCAGAGGAAATGGCCTCAGGTTGTGCCAGGGGAGTTTTAGATTGGATAAGTGGGAAAATTTCTGCACTGAAAGAGTGGTCAGGCATTGGAATACCACCCAGGGAAGTGGTAGAGTTACCATCCCTGGAGGTGTTCAAGAAATGTATAGATGTGACACTTTGGGAAATTGTTTAACGGTCATAGTGGTGTTAGGTCAGTGGTTGGAATCAATGATCCTTGAGGTCTTTTCCAACTGAAACAATTCTATGATAGAAGAGGACCAGGCAGCAACGTTCTATATGATGTAATTCATTATCTTAAGGCTTTTCTTACACCTCAGACCTTTTTCCTCAAATGAAGTTGACAAGTATTTCTGCTCTCCAAATTTGATTTATGACTCAGTGGTGGGGGTTTTGTTCATTGAGGGGTGCAGAAGTTTCTTGTTACAGTCACTGATTTTCCAAGAAATCTTAGTAATTTGCAGGCAACTAAATGCATTTAGATGCACAGAAAGAAAATACCAATTTAACCTTGCTGCTTTATTTATGATGGAGCTATGTTTTTATTTAAAAAAAATAAAATATACCCAGGGAACAGATCTTTAGGGAAATCTCTGTAAACAGTTGCATGTTGAATTTACAGATACAGATATGTTATCCTTGGGCCTGCTTGAAATGGGCCAGTGGAATCTCTATCTGAATATCTCCAAAGATAATCATACCAGTGAAGTTAAAGTTGTATGGAAAACTGCCATGAGCACTGAATCTCAAGGCATGCTAGCAGCTGCAAGACAAAGCAGAAGACACTATTGTTTTGAGAGGTACTGTCTAAATGATGTTTATTGACTGAATAACATAAGTCAAAGTTGTTGTCAGCATCCTCTGAAGGATCTTGAAGTGAAACTACTCATATTTATTGTTATAATTATTATTAAACTTGACCCAGACAGGCAGAGATCGTTAAACACATCTTTAATGTTGTGCCCACCCCAGGTACTTCAAAGACAAGGTCAGAGGCCAGCCAGATAACTGATTATTTCATCTCCTTCTCTACTACACCGTGTGGTGTATTAGAGCAGCACTAATGTTTGTGCTAAGATTAGTAGCAATCCATTTTTAATCTTAACTTGCAGTTGGACACGTCTGGCCTATAAAGGGTAGGTGATGAAAAGTGATGTTAGATTTAGTGGCTTTCCTCTGCAAGAGTGGAGATCGTCAGTTTTCTAGCATTTCAAAACTGTTTCTTCTCTACTGGGAGTGATGACTGAAGGCAGCAACTGAAGTCTGCAGAAATGCAAACTGACTTGCAAACACTTGTCAGCAACCAGGCAATTCCCAGCCTTGGAAGCAAGCACAGGGCAAGGATGTGGGGCTCTCTGCTTGTGAGTTCAAGTCTATCACAGGATCATTAAATTGTGATGTCAAATTTGACTTTTAAAATGTGACTTAATGAATCTGAATGTCCATGGAAAAACTTGAGAGACAGTGAGACAGTTCTTTCTACTTTATTTCATAACCACTACTTTTTATTATTTTTTTTAAATTACACAATAGCATGTTTGAAGCCAATGAAATCTTTTGATGAACACTTTCATTTGTCTTCTGCGAGCTCCTTTGTCTTTTTATGAGCTCCTGGGTCCTGCATCTGAGATTCAAGCAAAAGTGCAGAAGGTGATTTTTGACATGATTAACAGAAGTCTCGTTACATCTAAGAATTACATTAGATACAAATTTTCCTGGTAATTTCGCAGAACATTGCTATATAATCTTGCCTTTTTTTTTTCCTCCCCAAAAAATCTCAGCATGGAATGCGTAATAAAGTTTCATCCTATCACTATTTAATGGCATCACTTGCGAGCATTGGGACATTTCTTGGTGTGATAGTGGGACTGAACAGTCTGTCAATAATATATCATCTCTCTAGCTCATTCTTGCAGTAATCTTGACGTTGTAATGCTTGGATTTTGAGGGAACTTCAAGCTTCACAGCCCAGGCCTCTCAGTACCGAGATGGGTTTGTGCAGGTAGATTTTCCACATGTATTCACAAGAGCGCACGAGCGTCGTCAAGGATTGTCCACAGGGAGCCTGTTTAATTGTCAGTGCCTCACACAGTGTCATCTACTAAAACAGTTTTCTGTCAAATACCTATTTTGTTTTTAAAGCCTAAATATTGAGTCATATTCTTAGCATGGCTCTTGCATGATACGAGTTCTTATGTGAAGATGTTGGCTGCAGGTAATCCTCTTTCTGAGTAAGAAATTCCAGAGCACGCGGTGCAGGAAAGGTCAAACTCATTTGCAGGGAGTTGTGTTTAACTGTGCGATGCAGAAGTGAGCTTCATTGCTTGCAATTAATCCTCAAGGTTCCTGAATGTCAGTTTACAGAGGCATCCATGAAGGTAGTCCATGGAAGAGAATTAATATTTGTTATTCCTGACTTTGAAAAGACACTGGGTAGCAGTGTTTAGAAGTTCTTTTTACTGCAAGAGCCTGTGAGGAAATTCCCTAATTAGATCATCAGTACTGTTGTCTCTGCCTTAAACTGGTGTTTTGCAGTAATTGCTGCCTCTTTTACAACAGAAGGGCATGGGGTGATATGGTGTAAGATGCATCCTAATATTTTGACACATTAACAGGTTTTCTGTTTCAGAGAAAAAGTTCTTTGGGGAAAGGTTAATGCAGTTATTGGGCAAGTTAATGCTCTGTCTTTCCCTGAGGGCATTTTCTTGATATGGGCAGGTGGGGTTTCCCCTGTAGTATTTATATCTCAAAACTACTAAGCTGATCAAAGAGACTGAATGAAATAAAAAAAAAATATAAAAATATGCATTTTATTAACATCACAAACTTGCCTTAGAAAATATAGACCAGATTCTCTGCACTTGCATCGTAAATGTGGAACAGCTAACTGTAGCTGAAAGCAAAAGATACTCTCAATTCTCTGGATTTCACCTCGGGTTTGGATTAGTTTGTGGCTCCCTATCTGCATGGGGGTCTGTGCATTCTTTATCTGTATTTTCTTGTAGAATGGTCTGAAAGAAGGTTAAAGAAGAGTAATTATATTTTTTTTGCTTTTTAGATCTGATATCAAAATGAAGATAATCTTATTTTGTGTTTTGATGTTGATGTGAAGTGCTGTTGCCTTTTTTTTTAAGTGTAAATACAGCAGCTTAAAAATACTCAGGAAAAATGTTTTTTATGCAATTTTAGAATCTCCAAACTGACTGTTTAGGATCTCATACAAAATCTGACTCTCCAGAGTCTAGCTCTTTAATTTCTTTTTTTCTGCTTTCTCCTGTAGGAGAAACAAATGCACAAAAGGCTTCTTTGCATATAAGGGAATTATAAAATGTTTCTGGATTAATGTAGATGCTCACTGGTTTGCAGCCAGTTCTTAAAGATTTAAATTTTTCTGAATTTTAATCACAAATTTCTCTCATTAGAATGACTCTTAAGTTGCTGGAGAAAAGGAGCTACTGAGTTTTGGGAAAACAATTCTGTTAGTGAAAAGGGTTTTTGAATATTAAATAGCCTGTTGAGATAATGCTGCTGGGTTGTATTGTATTGGTTTATGAACTAGGGTCAAACTTCATGGCTGTGAATTATAAACTTAATTGCTTGGATTTTAGTGTGATTCCTCTGGCAGGTGTTCAGTGATCCAGTGAAAAAATTTAATCTTTTTTCTACTTCACTGATTTGACCATCATAAGCAATATTATTAATTACAGACTCTAAAGCAGCAGCTCTATGACTTTTGCAACCTTGTACTCACACTGGCTAAAGTGCTGCATTTGCCATCTTCATAGTACTAATTAGTATGTTTATAACGAGCCTCCACTCCAATACTGTAATCCTCATCAGTCTACACAGCTGGCAGCAGCTGGCATATCTTCATGGCAAACACAAAGGCAGGAAGCTGTATTCTCCGCTATATGGAAACTGGTTATGAAAGTACACCTCTCTCTAATTCTATCCCAAATGTATTGCTGCTTTATCACTACCCTTCCTTTATGGGTAATGCAAACATCATGGGTTACAAATATTGGAGAGTTTATATGCAAAGGAGCAAGAAATATTAGTTTTGAGCAATCAAAGAAAGACAGATGTAAAATTTAGGATGTTTTCCTAACAGCTAGCAAATGGTCTCCAGTTATTTTGAGAAGGAGCATAAATGGAAGGATTAATTTTTCAAGGCTTGCTTATTTTGGAGTCAGACATCAGCCATAGGTGGCAGAGGTTGCAGAGTTATAATTGCTGCAGGGAAGTCACGCTTGTCAGCTCACAGGAGTGTCTTGTTTGCCAAAGTGTCAATATACTTTGACACCTAAATGCCGACAAACCAAAATGTCATGTCGCACAAGGGAGATGGTTGGAAAAGGTGCGTGGTGGAAAAGGAAAGCAGAGAGGAGGAAAAAAGCTTGATGTGCAGTGTGTTGGAGTACTTTCATCCAGTGGTAACATTTCTGTTTTGATGGTCCTCATTATGAGATGTGCTGTCCTGCAATGAATTCAGCATCACCCAAGTGAGGTGGAGCAGGCGTAGGCTAAGCATTTGGGATGAAGAAACACAGCTGAATTTCTGGGTTCCCTCATGTGCCACTGGCTCTTCCCTGTGCTGTGGTGATGTGCTTCTGTGCCTTCTGCGCCTTCTGTGCTTTCTGTGCCAGTGGGCATTACACTCACAGGGATGGCTGGTGTAGTCCCATACCCCACCAGCCTCCCTCCTCCCCTCATGCTCCCTCTCAGAAGTTTGCTTTCACTGGGTTGGAGCAGTGATGTAAAAAATAAACTCCCCACCTAAGGATTTAGAAGCATACAACCTGAAGCTTGTTCTGCCTCAGAGGCTTGAATATCTTTGTGCTTATTCTGCCAGACTGCTGCTAGGCAGGGGTCCTTCATGTGTGTTGCCCTTGCTGCTTTTTTGCCACTTTTCTTTCTCCCTTCTGTGACTGCTGGGGCTTGCTTAGCTGCATGAGGGAGTGAAACCAAAGGGAAGTGATTATTATTTCATCTTGGGTTCATTTTTAGCTGATTTAATTCCCCGATCCAGCTCATTGAACAGCGTCCAATATTCATGCTGGCAGGAGCAGACGGGAGAGGAAAGAGCAACTGCAGGTGGCAAGGTGGGCCAGAGCATCCTCTTCAGCAGCAGCACTAGTTTACAGTGCCTTTATGCACCTCTGTTCCAGCACATTAGATAAAAGTACCTCAGGAAGTGGGTTTGCCATTAAGATGTTGCACTAGGAATTGGAGCTGCTGAGGCACAGATATTGCAGCCACCCACAGAAGGCTGGCACCATCCTAGCCCACCTTGCCAATCCTTGCCAGAAATCACCTCTCTCTTCCAAACTTTTTCTGAGCAAACCCATGATGTTTGCTTGGGAGAAACTTTTCTGAATAAAGTCTTGTTGCTTTTCAAAATTTTACAAATTACTAATGAAAAGGAAATCTGATTTCTCCTAATAGTAGCTTCTGTATATACTGAATTTATTCTGTATTTATACTGAATTATTTGTAGTTTTATGTTGTTATACTGCATGAATGGCAATTTTATAAGAAATTCTACTTCTTTTTTATTTTTTTTTTCTTTTTCTTACATTTTGTGAAATAATTCACAGTATCATAGAATCATAGAATGGTTTGGTTTGGAAGAGGGCCATAAAGATGACCTAGTTCCAAGTCCCCTGCTGTGGGCAGAGACACCTTCCACTAGTAGGTCCCATCCAACCTGACTGTGTACGCTTCCAGGGAGGGTACATCCACAACTTCTCTAGGCTGTCAAGAACTTGAGCTTTATTGTTCTAGGAGGACTTTTTATGTATTTTTAAAATGAGCTTGCTGTCAGACTCCATACATCTGCCTTTTTATTTGAAGGAAGTATTGACACCTTAATGTCTAAACTCAGGTATAGGAAGACATTCATACAAATTTTATACCAAGCTTATGTTAGCATGTATTCGGTATGTAGCAGTAACATCATTTTTCTTGGTAAATAAACAAATGGCATCACTTGCATAGAATTTGAGGGAGTTTTTTTAATGAACAATTATACTGTTGATTTCTTGGGATTTGCTTTTTCTTATTCCTCTAAAAGTTGCAGGGTTTTTTGTTTCTCTACCAGGGATGCATGTACCTAAAGCATGTGCTTGGACACAGTGTCCTGAGATACTGAGTCTCCTCCAAAGCACTCATCATTTTGTCTGGGTTTCAACCCCAACTATGGTGAATGAGTTCTTTGGGGCATGTGGGGGACAGCAGAGGGCCCACTGAGATCCCACTGCCACTTGAACTGGGGATAGATTTTCAAAGCAGCTGGTGGAACAGGGAGCAGGGATGAGCTTGTGGAGCAACTTGGTGGATGGGGCTGGAGGGGGAGGGGGACCCCAGTGGGAAGGCACCTGCCAACTACCTCCCGTTGCTTTGAATAGAAGGTATCTCTTTACAAGTCCTGCTACCATCTGTGTACATGGTATCTCCTCATGGATCTGTGTGCATACACATTTTAAAGCTATATTACCTTCACGGTGACTTTCTAACTTATTTCCTCAGGCAGCAGCACATTAATGTGAAGTGCATGCATGGAAAGAGAGACGGCTCCAGATCTGCTTTGATGCCTGGCAGTCAAACTAAGCCAGCACACTCATTAACACAGGACTGTGTTTGTTCAGACTCAGTGTAACTGAACGCTCGTGTGGTGACCATGATGTTAGTGGTTACAAAGAGGTTGCTGGCTCTCTAGTGATTGCCGGTGCAGCATTTTTGGATTTGTGCAATGTCCCATGCAAGTGAGGCTGGTCCCTCCTACCAGGGTGGTTGGTATCAGAGGCAGGAGATAGTCTTACTCTCCCTGAGGTGATTCTCTTTCCTTTGCACCCACATTTACCCTGACAATTTTTTTCACAAGGTCTGGAGGCCCTTCACCATGGTCTGTTTCAGGTATATCCTGCGTTTTTTCATAGATGAGTTTGAAGCTGACCTCTTGCTGTGAATTCACTTGTTAAATGCACTTTAAAATAGCATCATCACAAAGTGTTCATGAAGTTTCATGTGGGTGCTTGCTCTGGGAGGAGCCTTGTTTGAAGCAAAACCCTACAAAGGGTCTTGCAAAAGTCTGAAGAATGAAAATACTTAGCGAATGCTTTCCTCATTTTAAAAAAATACATTTTTGGCTTGTCGTAACTCTGTGACTTGGCCTGAAAACTCAGAATGTATTTGGCTCTGTTGGCCTTGGCTGCAGTGCCTGTCTTCTGCTGGTCTTGGAGAGTTAATGAATTAAGTTCAGTTACTTATTAAAGGAGCTGTACGCACTAATATTGCAGAAAGCCTTGAAGCCATGGTGCTGGCCTCAACATGCAGGGGAGTAAGGGGAGCTGGAGCTGGGATTGCAGGGGCAGGTGTTGGGCACAGGGAGGTCACACCAAGGCAGTAAGGACTATTTCCCAGCATCCATTGTTGTTTCCCCACCACCACCTCCATTTTCATAATTGTTCCTCTGGTTACTGCTCTGCTCTGCAGCTTTACCTTGCACCTGGAAAAGGGAGTTGTGCACCCAGAAGCATGTATGCCTTTTTTCCTCCCCAGAAACACTAGTAAAACACTGTGCACCTCTCTCTGAATCTTGCCTGTCCCAGATCTTTGGACAGTCATGGTTACAGTGGAAGTACTGTTACTCAAAATAATGATAAGCATTTAATCCACCTGAAAGACTTACATTGCACCTGATGAGATTTCCCAGCAAAGCTTTTTTACCCAGGAAAAGATAGTCGTATGTTAAATATGGCTTTTTAGTGTTGAATTCTGCTTTGTAGTCTGAACTTACACTTGCCATTGGATACATCTGTATCTTTTCCCATTTGGTTAAATCATTCCTTATGACTGGAAACCACTTTTCTCTGTAACAACTTCAGCGTTGCTAATGTGTCACCTCTGAGCTCTCTTGGGTAAATATTTCAGTATTGTTTCATTTCCTCGATCTCAGATAAATTTTGTAGCACTTTCTTGAATCCAAACTGCTCCAGTCTGTCAGTATTTTCCTCTGATGGACAGACAGCTGCTAGAAAAGGGCATGATGCTCCTCCAACTGCTTCACCTCTGCTATAAATCCTTGTCCATTTTTCCTTAGTCTTTGCTGCTACGCCTGAGATTTTTTTTTCGGATGGCTGCATGAGTTCAATGTAATTCAGAAGCATTCTGCTTTATCGGGTGACTCAAGATTACTTAATTGACACATCCACAGTTGTGTTTATCCCCCTCTCTCCAATTTTCACCCCTCTCCAACCGCTACCAAAAACTGATTGGTGTTTTCTTTCAGATCATTGAAGATATGGAACAGTTTTGTGTTAGAAACAAGATCCCTGTAGGCCCCATTAAAAAGGCTGCCATTGAATGACAAATCCCATTTATGATTAGAGCAGTTTCATTCATGTGCGTGAACTCGCCGTCAGCTGCTTCTTAATCGATTTAGCATCAGTTGCATCGATTTTTGTGTAAGTGCTTTTTAAAAGTCAAGATTCCTAGCTGTGTGCATCTGGGTGCTGGAGAGACATCTATCCTGGGACTGTAGATGACTTTTGCTCATCAAACTTAAGGTTCTATCAGAAAACAGCAGCAAGGTTGCTTAACCAGACCTGCTTCTTGTAAAACCTTACTGATTAGGGTTAACTATGCTACCATCTTTTCATTAAGACTATAACTTGGACTGCTGTGTTTCAGATTTGAGGGAAATCTATTTCATTTGTCTTATGTACTACTTAGGATCCTGAATCTGGAGTGCAATTAGTAAGATATAGGAAATATTACTTCTTGGTTTCCCACAAGCTTTAATTCATAAACTCAGGAGTGTGTGGAATGATGAGATGTGATTTACTGACCAAGCCATTCCCAGGTGTCTGCCTTTTCTTTATTTCTCAGTACATGTCCTAAAAAAATAAATAAAATTGCATGACATATTATGGGTTTTTAAAGATTGTTTATGTGTGCTTTCTGATTTCCCCTTAATTGTCTCTTGTATCTTCTCTCTACTGGAGAGCCTGACAGACTGTTTTAGCATTACTGATTGCAGTAACACATCAACCAAAATTCATCCATGAAACACAACTACAGTGCTGATTTTAAGTCTTTAACAAAAGTCATTCCCATCGGGAACATCTAAGACTCTCGTATGGTTTGGTTTAGAATGTGAAAATTGAAACACTCCATTCTGAGAACCCAGAAGTAAAATTAATTTTGATGTATAATGTACCCAACAGTTGTTTCTGAACACACTTTGTTTTTAATTTCTTTTTTCTTTTTTTTTCTTTTTTTTTTTGTTTAACATTATAATTTGGAAACAATTGAGGATGCCATTCCATTCCTTACACATTTCATTTTTGTTGCCTTCTTTATGCTGTATTAAACCTTGAATGAAAACAGAATTTGTGGCAATGATAAGCAACTCTGTGTTTGATACTGCTCTAGACTATTTAGCTTTATTTTATTGACTGAGGCATTTATTTCCATTTCTTTGTCTAGTTACATGGTTACTAATGACATCCTCTGTTTAGTGAACTAATAAAGTGGCACTTCTCATCCACTGATCTGGAAGCATTGCCATCCTGATCCTAACAAAGGCAAAAATTAGCCACAGATAGGATAAGTATGGAACTCAGCAGCAGAAGAAAGTGGTTCATCACATTTAGTTTTACCCTACTATCCAAGTCTGTGACCTATCTAGAGCACTAAGTCTTTGATCCATTGGAGGAGAGCCAAAGAAGCAAAGCAGTCCCCAGTTAGCAGGTCCAAGATTTCCAAAGGCTTCAATCTCATCAAAGTCGTTGTGCTTGGTCCACTGATCTCACTGTAGTCTTGTGTACCAAGAAGCTGCACAGTCCAGCTGTTAGTTTCTTCAGGCCTGAGAGGTCTCCTTCCTTATGTCTGATGATTTGGGATTTTTGTGTCAAGCAGCCCACAGGTATTGCTATCAGTATCTGCTGAATATTAGAGGATGCGTGAGAAGAGCATTGGGGGTGATGCTGCAAATGGACCTCTTCTGTGTCATTGCATCACTTTCATGTTGGGTAACTTATCTACTTTTGTGTGGGTTTTTTCATAGTGGATATTTAGTCAAAATTTCAATCTTTTTATTAAGTCCACTGCCATGTATTTTAACCTGATGGAGTAACTGCCTGGATCAAAATGAACTGAGGTGATTGCTACAGGCTGAAATGGTGTTTTAGCCATTGAGTGATTTTTTTTTTTTTTGGTGACTTGACAGTAAAACGTGGTAAAAAGAACAATTTTCTATCTGAAGTGTTTCAAACTTGTATTCACGAAGTTTGAAGAACAGAGGATTTGACAAAGGTGTGGATGCATTACGATCACAGAGTCATAGAATCAGTCAAGGTTGGAAGGGACCACAAGGATCATCTAGTTCCAACCCCCCTGCCATGGGCAGGGACACCTCATACTAGGTGAGGCTGGCCAGAGCCTCGTCCAGCTTGGCCTTAAACACCTCCAGGGGTGGGGCCTCAACCACCTCCCTGGGCAACCCATTCCAGGGTCTCACCACTCTCGTGGTGAAGAACTTCTTCCTCTCATCCAGTCTGAATCTACCCACTTCCAGCTCAGAGGGACAGTTAGTGATGTTTAGCAGAGAAGACTCCTGACAGCTCAAATTCAGGTGAGAGCAAAGAACCTGAGTAATGAAGCAATTAAATAGTTGCAGATTTTTGTTGAACTTAGGGTGACAAAGTGCTTCACTAGCCTGGGACATGAATGCTCTGATTTACTCCTCTGGGAGCAGTGAAATGAAACTGAGACCAATGGCAATGTGGTGCCTTGGCATAGGATAAAGTCTGATCACATCAACAGAAAATCCTGAGAAGATCTCCTTTTAAAAACATTAAGAAGACATTAAAAAAATTAATTATTTCCCTTAAAATAATGTAACCCATTCCAGGCAGAATTTCAAAGGATTTCATCTTGGACTCTGCTGACAGACATGTGCCCAAAGAAAGGATGACTGACAGTGTTATCTGCATTGCTATCTGTCATAGTGGACACCCTGAAGTAAAAATTGTTTTTGTGTTAAGGATGGTTGTTCCCATTTACTTTAGTGTTTTTCTTAGTGATTTCAGTGGTTTGCATGTTCTCTGCAAATTCAAGATTGGCATTAACAATGTTGCTGTAAGAAGCTGATGCTACTCATTTACGCAAGAATGATTCATTTCTCCCCCTCCCCATCACCAGAAGCAGAGGAGTATAAGGTGCCGGGTACCACCTGGAAGAGTTTTAAATGCAGACTTTCATATAGTTCTAAAAGGCAGGAGATTTCAAATGGATAGCTTTCTATCTTTAGATATCAATAAATGGATAGCTCTGCATTTTTTTAATTATTTTTTTCCTAGCACCTGGCATAGAAAAGAAATTGAGGGCATGGAAGGTCAATAATTAGCAAAGAATGCCTTGACCTTTAATTCTAGACTTAAGTGAAAAAATATGAGAAATACTTCCTAAATCACCAAAACCACCCGTGGATACGTGGTGGCTGTGTTATTAAGCTCATTCATGAAAACTGAGGAAAAGCAGAGGGATGGCTGTTTACTTTAAACATCTTGGGGAAAGAGAGGATTTCCATGACAACACAGAGTTCAATGCTAGCACTGTATGATAACAACAACAACAAAAAAGTATTTCTTAAGATATCTTGCTGAGTCTCCTGACTGAGCTCTTCTGTCACCTAAACAGTTTAGTTTAGGATGCTGAGCAGGGGAGGAGATGTTTCAAACGGTGGAAAATGTGCTACGCCATGAGTGCTATACCTTTTCCATTTACTGCTAGTACAGGAGGATCAAGAATTTTTGATAGTGACTTACTGTTTGTGGGCATTTCTGTTCCAAAATTTACCTCTTTGCAGAATGCATTATGTGCTTGCTTTAGAGATGTCATGACATGTGTCCCACGACAAAGTTCTCAGATTTAGTCCCCCCACAAAACAACCACTGTTTTGAAAACTAATTCCCAGCTATGGGATATTAAAGCCATGTATGTTTAGAAACAACGCTGAAATAGGCAAGAAAGTGAGAATCCACACAGTGCAAAGGAGTGCATGTTCTCCATCCTGTGTTGTTCCAGCCATCAGCTCTATGGGAGGAGTTCTTTCATAGGAATAGTGTCAATAGCCAGACCTATGTAGTATAATTTCATTTTTTCTCTGGCAAAAATAATGTGAAGTTGTGAAGTTTGGGGAACTTACATATTTTGGAGCACAGGTAATAGAAAGCCAAGATATGGCTATTGTCAATAAAGGTGAGAGTGTTTTCCCGCTAAGGTTCTTCCACACTACTGTTGTTGGCTCCCGGAGGGAAGGATTTAGGGGGACAGATCTATGTTAGACCATGATGAGCATCTCTCACTGGTAACAAAAGAGGTAGTGGGAATTGAATATTACAACCTTGGAAGAGACTGATATGGTTATGGGCAGACTTGCTCAGTGTGCGGGGTACTGTGTTCTTCCCAGCTATCTGAGGCCCTAAAGAAACCTTTTCCCTACCGGTGCTCTCCTAATATTACCACTGTTTTGCCTTCCCACCAGTGCCAGCAAGATGGAGACTGTTAATCTAGGTCAAATACACGATCACTGCTCATTTGTAGCGTGTTTAACAATCATCAAACCATTTCTGTGTTTGGACAACCAAATAGTAAAAATGTTGTCAGTGGCCAACTATTTGTTGTCTGCCGGTTTCTTTAGTCCACTTTTTCCTCAGGGAAAGATTTCCTGGAGGGTGCAGGGTGATTTTTCACTTTTGCAGACAGTTGTGGAGGCATGCAGCCCCTCTCCTCCCTTTCTGCCTGTCAGGTGGCTGCTGTATCTGACCTTGTCCTCTGCTCTCCTCCTTTTTTTATTTTTTTTCGTTCTCTTTCCTATCTGCTACTTTATTTCACTAGTCTGGTGTAACTAGCCAAGACCAGCAACGTGACTGTAATACAAAGGTAAATTAAAAGCAGTGCTTTCAGCATTCTGCTAGTGAAGTTTGCCAGGTCTCACTAAGACAGATAAAGCCATATTAACTCTTTGACATTTGCCAAATATTGCTTTGCAAGAGAGAAAGGTGTCCAAGGGGAAGCAGAAATTTCTTTCTTAAGGATTCTTTTTCCTTTTATGCTTTAACATAAATTTCAAAAACAACTTAAGGTTATCTACAATTCTTTATTCTGAAAGAAACATAATGTCCTTAAACACCATTTGAACTGTGATGTGACACATGGATATGCAGATATTTGGTTTCTCCTTTGAAAACAGTGACATCACAGCAAATGTACTGAGGATTTTTCAACTTGTGTCTTTTACAGATTCTAATTATTTTACATGACATTCATTTGTAAATGTATTAAACTGTGTGCATTGCTTATTTTGTAGGGAAAAAAAGAGAGAGAAATAAGAGCATGATATAAAACCTCAAACTGCAGTTAATAGTGTATTTATTCATTCTTTAGTTCTCTGACCAAGACCAAGCAGTTTGGGACAAAAAGGTGGTTTAAATCAGCCCAAAAGAAAGAAAAAGCCTCATGCATCTTGTTCCAGTGTTGTGGTGGTGTTTTTTCTTTTTTCTTCTTTTCTGTCACATTTCATCTTTAAGCTCTGCAATAAAAGCAAATGAGATAAAAGCTTAGGTTAGAAAACCAAAGAGGAAGGGTGAACCCACTGCCTTTTTACTCAGTTCAGATAATTATACCACTAACTCGAGATGTGAGAGGCTCAATTCCCTTTACTGCCTGGGGGAATTTGAACCCCTTTCCAGGAACTGTTCCTATAAATGTGAATGGAGTGGCTGGTCCCAGAATACCCTTCTTGCTTTGCCAGTGGTGTTCCCACTTTGCACAGCTTAGTTAAATATTCATTAAATGTGGAAAAAAAGCAAGTCCTCTACAGTGGAGCCAGATGTAGAACAGTGCCCAGGGTGCTTGTGGTCCTTGGCTCATCGGCCTGCTGCTAAGCAGCCACCACTGTTGTACGGAGGCTCAGCGTAATCCAGACCCTAAGATGTCCCACTCTGGGGCCTGGAAGTAATGTACATCCTTGTGTCCACAGACTTCTGATTCCTCTGAGATAGTTTGGGATCTGTAATACGCAACCACATTATTAATGTGTAAAGATTCTGTAGGAGCAGTGGCTTACTGACAAGAGGGCCAGGTACGCCCTGGCTACAAGCAGCAATCTCAGTAGATAGAAGGTAATGAAACTGGCTTGTCCAAGCTAATGCTGCCTGGCTGTGGAGTCTTCAGCCAGGGGGACTGGTAGGTCCCAATCAAGTCAGCACTCAGTCACAGTTGACAGACACAGCATATGCAAAGAAGGCACATTTCCTTCTCTGCCTCCCACAGGATTTCAGGAATCTATACCTTTGCTTTCTTAATTTTTATTAGATGTGCTTGGACATCAAAGCATTATGGAAACAGTGCTGTGAAAACCTGAGGGATTGTGTCATTTTCCTTTAAGGCACCTTGACAATTCATTTCCTGGTAAATTGCTGCATGTGTCCCAACTCTAATTAACTGGTTAGTATTGCAACAGTGATCAAGGGCTTTGAAACACTCTGAGTAGGAGACATCTCCCCCAGCTTTATCAGCACATTATAACATCCCAGTCTAACTTTGTCTTTTCACTAGTCTTAACCACTTGTGTGCTTTTCCTGTAAAAACTTAACTCGTGCAGTCTGTGCAGTCCTTTTTACTTGGCTGAAAAAGCCTTGTGAAAGAGATAGCATCCTCTTACCTTCTAAGTCCTTTACGGGAGTGAGACCTGTAAATCATTACTGCTGGCTTTGTCTGAACAGATGGTCAACTCTTGCTCTTGGGACTGCAACTGTATGGAGACCTTTTTTCACTATGCCACTTCCCTTGACACATTTTAGTCACAGGATCATAGAATCACTTAGGTTAGAGAAGGCCTTTAAGATTGTTGAGTCCCACTGTTAACCTAGAACTGCCAGATCAGCCTTCCTTCTTTCCCTGGTTCTGTAGCTCACAGGAACCTGATGTTATGCTAGTACAAATATTCTGTAATGCCTCCTTTTAGGTGCACTTAAGACAGCAAGTTATTTCTCATCTTTGTTTTTGTGATCCCCCTGTTTAAAAAAAAACAGTAAGAAAAAATGTTGCTAATCTCATTTACAGATAAAGTGAAAATGCATACAAAGTTCATAGGCATTTTAACTTATCTATAAATAAGGCAAAATAAGATGTAAATATGAGGATGCTTCTGTTTCTTATAGTACTGCAATTTTTTATTTATAGATCCAGGTGGTTTGTCTTCTCAATTGTCATCACTATCCTAGTGATGTTAGAAAAATAACTATTATAAAGTATTTTTAGGGGGGGGGGGGGAAACAAATAGTATTTTAAAAATTTCTGTTCCTTTGAAACTCATAGAAACAGATCTGGCACAAAAGCAAAATCTCAGTTTACTGCAATCCAAGCTGTACACAATTATGGCTTTAAAACAAAAATTAACAAAATCAAGTCAGATGAGTGAACACTAGATGCACAAGCTCAAAATAAGTAATTATCAATTATGTTCAGTGGGTAGAAGCATTTTAGTATAACAGTCAGTGTGTTCTTGGTCAGCTTTGAAGGAAAATCTATTAAAACCAGATTCAGGATTTTCAAAACATTTGAGCTGATATATTCAAATCATTGGAGCTACCTATATATTTGACCCTGAATATCTGATAAGGTATACAGCCCAGTTTTTCACAAGTGTGTATGTTCGACGTGTGTAGTGCAAATCACATTTTGTACTGAAATTTGTTTACAGTTGAAGTGGATTTGTATAAATAAACTGTATTCACACACTAATTTCAAAGAGGTAATACCTAATCCTGTGCTGCTCAATTTGCACAGCCTTCTTACACAACAGAAGACCTTTATGCTCTGGTTCTGGGTTGGCAGCGAAGAGTGGCACTGAGATCAACCTGCATGTGCTGTACCTGAAGGAATTTTGCTCACTAAGAAATGAGATAAGGCCTATCACCTTCCTTTATGTGCTAGGACACTCTTTAAAAACACCCCAAAAGTTAATGTTTTAACAGCTGTGTGGTTGTTCCCCCATGTCATTTGCCGTTTGGAATTTGTCAGACCCATTTCAGAGGAGAAGTCTGACCGTGTATTTTGGTAAGAAGCCTTTATCTTGCTGGGAGATAGAGAGTACCACTGCTCAGCTCGCAGCAGGTGGGGAAGAGACATTTTCCGGCCTATCTAATCACAAAGACACTACATCAGGGTGTTATTGCAGTAATGTGTGTACTGATGCCAGATCCCATGTTTGATGTAAGCATTGGCATCCATGGAGAAGGTCATGGAGGACGAATATGGAGAAAAGGAAGCTGAGGGGAGACCTTGTAGCTCTTTACTACTACCTGAAAGGAGATTGTAGCAAGGTCTCTTCTCTCAAGTAAGAAGTGAAGAGAAGAAGCTGCCTCAGGTTGTGCCAGGGGAGGTTTAATTTGGAATTCAGGAACAATTTCTTGCCCAAAAGGGCTGTCAAATACTGGAATGGGCTGCCCAGAGAAGTCATGGAGTCACTGTCCCTGGAGGTATTTAAAAGATGTATAGATGTAATGCTGAGGGATTGAGGGCTTGGTTTAGTGTTGACTTGGTAGTGCTGGGTTAACAATTGGACTTGATCTGAAATGTCTCTTCCAACCAAAATGATTCTGTGATTCTATGACTGAAAAAACCCTCTATAATAAATTTACGTACAACCATGTTGGTAGAACTTTCCTACAAGCCACATGTGGATGATTCAGCTGAGGTCCCAGGAGATAGCCACTTTATGGAAAGGGGCCTCTGTAGATGTGTAACCTCTTGGTGTGCTGCCAACAATTTAGCACTGGTCAGCTGAAAACAGCATCTGTGAGGGACATGTGTTCCACTGGCAGCTTCTCTTGCTCTCACTTTTCCAGTCAGGTGTCCAACCTTCGTATTTCCACAAATCATAGAATCATAGAACTATAAGGGTTGGAAGGGACTTCAAGGATCATCTGGTTCCAACCCCCCTGCCATGGACAGGGACACCTCACACTAGATCAGGTTGCCCAGAGCCACATCCGTCCTTCCCTTAAAAACCTCCAGGGATGGGGCTTCTACCACCTCCATGGGCAACCTGTTCCAGTGTCTCACCACTCTCATGGTGAAAAACTTCCTAACATCCAATCTGAATCTACCCATTTCTACTTTTGTTCCATTCCCCCTAGTCCTATCATTACCTGACACCCTAAAAAGTCTCTCACCAGCTTTCATGTAGTCCCCCTTCAGATACTGGAAGGCCACAATAAGGTCTCCTTGGAGCCTTCTCTTCTCCAGACTGAACAGCCCCAACTCTCTCAATCTGTCCCCACAGATCATCCCTCTGATGAACAGCCCTCTGATCATCCTCGTGGTCCTTCTCTGGAATTACAAAGGAAACCCATGCATAGTTATTTGCCCCTAGGAACCTCATTATTTATTTATATGCATTCTATTTTTGCCCCTCTAAAATCCAAACTTGTTTTGTATAACTAAAAAAATGCATCTATACATATTTTATTTAAAACAGAGTCCTGAATGTAGGCTTCAGTATACCCACCCTCCAGCTCCCACCCAAACCTTTAGGAAAAGCTTGGGAGAGCTGTATAGTCCACAGCTGACTCAACCTTCCTCTCTTCACAGAAAGCCAAGCTGGAGAGTAAGATCTATAGCCTGTAACTGAAAATACCATGTTGTACCTGTTAGTCATCTCTAGTGCTCAGGGTGATCGCTTCAGTTGCACAGTCAGGGATGGGTGAAGTCAAGGAAGGAACATCTGCACACTGTGGAGACAAGTAGAAGGCAGAGCTGGTACTCTTACCAGTTGCTATTCACATGCTATCTCCATGTGGAGATTGCCATGATAACTCACTCTGGAGGTTAAAAAGCTGGGGATAGTTGTCAGGAGTTACGTGAAGATGAGTGGTGACTGCATATTTTCATGAGGAGTCCAGATATCTGTGAAGACTCCTGCTTATCAGCAGATGAAATTGGATATAAACTTACTGCTGGGGCCAACCAGGGATGAACTCCTGCTCCTCATCTCTCCCTACTGGCTCTTCTAACTTGTGCTAAAGGCAGTCTGAAGACATATAATGAAGATTTGATGAATTGGAAGATTTGACGAATCCGAAGATTTGATGAATCCTAAATAGATTGCCAATACAGTAACTGTGCTCAGTAACCAGCAGTATGTTTCCATTAGAAGGGATTTTCTCTGCTGAAAGTGTGATGCTTTGACAATACATCACCTAATCAGTTTCTCATTTTTAAAAGTAAAGGATGCAGGCTATGTTCTTAAGTCCATTCTGCTTTGTACAAATACTGCCATTTGTCAACAATAATAAAATAATATAAAATAAAATAAAAATAAGGGGTATGAAATGAAAATTCTAATTAGCATCTTTCACTTCCTCATCTCTAGCTGTGTAAATTTCAGAGGAGCTAAGGAGTGGAGAGCAGGGCTTGATGTGCCCTGCTCCTGGAGCACCTTATCTCCATTGTGCCTGAATTCATTCCACCGAGCCCAAACAAGGTTTTGCTCTTTAGTACAGCTTAGGCTTCTGTCCAATCAGTCCAGATTGGCAAATTTCAGTCCAGATGGTTATGATTGATGTGGTACCCTCTTTTAATCTTGACTAAAGAAGTTGTGACAAAGGCCTGTAAATTAAGTGGGCTACCAGTAGCAATAACTGCATGAATTTCACATTTTTGCCTAGTCCATCTGCCAAGCTGAAAAGAAGGATGGCAGGCAAACCATTTCGGTATAAATTACAATGCCTGGATTGCTCAAATCCATTTAGTTAACGGGCTGGACATTTCTCTGCTATTGCTACTATTTAAAAAAAATAAGAATTCTCTTTGCCAAAGTGCGTGTTGAGTAGCAAATCCTTCCTTTTCAGTCTTGCCATCCATTTGGAACCTTTGTCCCACATTTACATGGAAATTTTACTCCCCTTGGATACAAAGCTTTCCCTCTCAGATTGCAGGCAGCATTAATTGCCAGTAATGGGGACAGAAATATATTCCATGGCATTAAATCATCAAAACTGAATGGAATGAATAGCCTGTCCTGTCATTATAAGCAGTTTGGCACCATGTGTTTTATCTGTCAGTGAGATGACTATTTAAATTGTTTTGGGGTAACTGGCATAATAGCTTTAAGTATAATTGCTTGTCTGAATGCACACTATTAAAACTGTTTTTCTGCGAGGACTTTGTGCTTGAAACCCGCTTTGGTGGACGCTTTCTTTGCCAGGCGGGAGAGGATAGTGCAGTGTGCTTCACGTGATGCTGTAGCGCAACTCCACTTGCTGAATGTGACCTTTTTTCAGCAACAGCTGCCTTTCGTAATAATAGTTTGTGCTTTCCGTTAACACTGCTGTGCCAGTCTTCCCTGCTTCCTCATGAGGAGCTGACTTTCAGCTCTCCAAATTTGGTGAAGTCCCCATGGCTTTGAGTTGTGCTGCAGGAAACCAGGTCTTTCCCTCCTTGCTGCCTCCTCTCTAGCACAAACCTCTGCACCTACTATTCTTATCCCCAAAGAGGTTTTGGCTCTTGGTTCCCAGCAGCACTGCTGTTGACTTCCACTTTTCTTCTTCTTATGCCATTTTATTTAATTTCTTTCATAAAGGTGTAAGTGCTGATGGAATGCAAGAACTCACAGCAGTAGTTTTCACCTGCCCTGGTGTCTCCTTCAGACATGGTCTCTGTGTGGACCATACTCCACGGAGGCATTTTAAATCTGGGTTTCATCAGATGGCTTCAACCTGCCTCTGCATGATGGGGGTGGGAGTAGGGGGGTAGGGGAGGCAGCAAAAAAATAAAATAAAAGAATAGATTCTGGTATTTATGCATAGTTAAAAACATTAGGTCAAATGGGCATTAATAATAAGCTAGAACTACTTTAACTGCACAGTGATCATTAGGGGAATGAAAGCAGGGAAGCAATTTGCATTCCTTATTCAGTAGTAGTATTGTAGCTGAACAGTTCAAATGCCAAATGGATTTCACTTTGGAGGTCTATTTTCACACTCTATAAAAAACTGAAGTCACACTAATAAAGCATAAAGAAGTTAGATGTGCTGTAAATATAATAAGTTTTCTGCAAGTCTTCAAAAAGTCATGTATGTCCCAGTGGCCATACTGAAGCTTATTTGCTATAGACAAGCTTTTCATGCACAGAGTGCTTAAAGTTTCAAATTGCCTCCTATCAAATGCTTTAAGAAAGTAACAAATTAAAATATCTGGATCCAAACCCCCCTGTATTTTAACAGCCCTTTAGCCGAACTGCTGGTTTTGAATGGTTGAATCTCCTAATTTGGCAAAACGTTAAGACTATCTAATGGAGACTATTTTTAGTTTCAAAGAGAAAAACCTTGAGTCTTTGTCTCTTCCATTCCTCAGTCTTGCATAAACCCCATGGAGAGATAGGTATTAAATAGTCTTAAGATATTATCCATTAATATATAGCTTTTTTAAATTGAATGGGAGATCAATAAGAAACTTCATTTTAAGGACATTTTTTGATCACGTGAATCTGATTGAGCTAGCTGGTTTCTTAATGGACATTAATTCAGGTTTTAAAAGACTGACAAAAGTAACTTGCTAAAGTAGTTGGTTATTTTTACCACACAGGTACTGGCTGCAATTATTTTTTATTACTATGGGAATTGCAGGTAACACTAACAACAACAAAAGATTAAAAATGTTTGTTAAAAAAACAAGATTGTTTTGAAAATAAATTTAGGAGATGGCAGGCTACATATTTTCTTTAGAGCAGTTCTTAAACTATTTGTTTCTCAAAATGTCATTTGTGTATGATGTTTTTGTTGAACACATGATTATGTACAGAACCTTTTTGAATTAAAGCTGATGAAAATTCTAGAGCATTTAATTATATGGTTTGATACTGCATGCTGCCTTTCATATGTGATTTCTAACAGTAAGGTAGGCGTCAATATTTTTGAAACCCTATCTTTGGAAAAGCAAACATGGATATGAAGGGTTAGGTTTTGGGAAGGACTTATCATAAGCCAAGATGTGCTCTTGGACTGTGACTCTCTGTGCTTGCAGGAGAGCTATCTCCATTTATATAAGTACTTTCAGATGTGCAGGTTTTCAGGTCTGCCCATGTGCACATGCTCAGCCAGGCGAGCCAGTGCTTGGGGCAGTAACATGAGGATGCTCAACTCTGTGGACCAGTGGCAACATCTGTATAAGCTAAAGCCTCCATTTTAGACAGCACTTGCCACCCTCAACCCAAACCCGAGGAGCCCTTTAGATGCAGACTGGGCACACCCACATAGCCCTCAGCTTCAAATCTCCTTCGAGCCTCATATGGTCTTTGGTGCTCCTGTGATACAACTATTATTTTTTGTGCAACTTTTTAGTTCCTGGTTTCTGAAAGCACCAGAGTGGTATCTGGGTGATGTGAAATAAAAGACCTTTGTTCAGGGCCTTGGGACTGTGGGAGGAGAGCACATGTAGTATTTGAGGACACATATGATGGTGTGCTTATGTAGCATTAAAGGGGTAATGCTGTAAGGACACAGACAAATCTGTGGCAGTCTTCACTATACCAGCCTTAGGAGATGCAGCAACGTCTCCCAGGACCATACCCAGAGACTGTCTTGAGAAGGTCAAAACAGAGCAGGCAGAGGGCAAACAGCCAAAGGTGGTGAGCCTTCAGAAGCCAGCACTTGGCCTCATTCCCTGGCTTGCTTTTATTTAAAAGCAAACCCAAGCAGTGCTGAATCACAACAAAGAAAATGTGCATAAGATCTGCACACTGCAAAGAGTAGCAGGACAGTGCAAGAAAAAGAAAGTGTTTGACGTTTATATATTCAAGAAATTGAAAGATTGGAGTAAATGTGTAACAGGTTAAATGCATTTATGTTTCTTTTATCCAACTCTGGTCAAAATTGCTGAGCTAACTAGGCTAGTTCTTTAACTTTTTCTCTGGTCAAAATGATCTCTAAATGAAGGAAGCATGTGGTTGACAGTTGGGCATCACTTTACAGTCTTGTGTTGCAAGCTGAATGTGTGCACTGCATGAAAAAGGCTTTCTTTCAAAGCCATTTTTGTAAAAACATTGTGATTTTAGGCAAAACATTTATGTGGAAGGCATCTGCCTTCAAAAGAAAATACAGGTAGACATACCAAAAAATTGAAGCCTGACCCTCCGAAGCCACCCCATGGTGCTGCAGAGCGTCAGTAGTTTGGGTGCAACACATCCCCAACTCCTTGGTGAGCTGTATTTTCAGCAAGGCTGTTTTCTGAAAGGTGTGACAGCTCTTTGCCATGATGTGCAGCATTATAGTGCTTTTATCGATAGGCTAAGTTTCAGTATCATGTGATAGCAATGGCATGGGTTGTGTTTTGGAGCTCTGAATCCACACTGTTTAGGTAGCTTACAAGTTTTAAAGATTTTAATCATCTAATATGTATGCTCTAATAGCACAACTCTCTAACAGGAGCTGGCTACAGTCTACCCTGGGACTTATTGCCAGCATAACTTTGTTGAGCTGAGCCATGATAAGTTATGATTTGTGGCTGGCAGGGCTATGCTGCCAAACCTGATGTTGGAGGAAGCTTGCTTGGCATGAGGGCATCTTGACCCTGGTGCCAACCATGTCTTGGGGTGAAGTTCATTAGTTTGGTTGAGCAACACCTTCTGTACCTAGCTTTCCACCCACTGTTGTGTAGAGCATGATCTGCAGTATTTAATTTATCAATTCAAATCATGGGCTGTGGTTGCCTCCATCATACTCCTTTCCAAGGCAGCTGTACTAGACATCACTGACTAGTGCAAGACCCAAAGATACCTGAGATGGAGGCAAGAACCTTAGAAATAACAACTTGGTTACTTCAATTTGTAGTCTGATCATGCCTTTTTCGCTCAGCGGTATCTCTGACAGGTCCCATACACTGTGTACAGCTGGCCATGTTGGTCCTGTGCCAAATGAGAATTTCTTGGTGTGAAAAGAATCCTCAGTTGTCTGTTCTGAATCCTTTCTGGGCCTCCAGAATAGTACAAATCATGTTTAACTGGGCTGTAGAGCTAGCACTGAATACCCTGAAGCAAACCCATAAATCAGGAAGTGAAATCTGGGTGTGATTGCCCACAAAATGGAGGCTGTTATATTCCCCAGATTACTCCTTTATTGAGCCATATTGCAATGATGATTATTTCTGGATGGGGGGTGCTAACATACATTTTTTTCCTTGGGCACCTAATGGTCATGCTTCTCTATCTAATTCCCTCAGTGAAAGAGCAGAAGCAGATAAGATTCTCTTCTCCTGCATCACTGTAAATAAAGGCAAACTTCATTTGCTGGAGCAGAATTAATCCACTATGTGCTTACACCAGTTTAACCCTGGTCACTGTCAGGCCTCCTAGTTGTAATAAAGGCTGCTATGTAATAATTTATGGAAAAGTAGGACAGAGGAACATAGATTCTTAGTAGTAGTGATTTTTGTTTGATGGACAAAACCTCAGACTTTGTTCCTATCTTTCTAAAACATTCCCAGCACCGATGCTGGGGGACAAAAAGGGAAACTGGTTTGCAGGCCCAGTTTTTCAATGACAGAAGTCCTCAGGTGCTTCAACACTGGATTTTGCTCTTCCATCATATTCTCGTAACATTTCAGAGTAAAGGTGCTTATTTGTTAAACAGTTAAAGCTGTGCTGCCAACTATAGGGTTTGTGGCTTGGCAAGTCCTGTCCTGGCTGGCGGCTGCCCTAATGAAACTAATTGGAGTTTCATCTGCAATGTGGAGAGTCCTGCGATTGGAGAGGTTTTGCCTTTGAATATTAACTTAAAAGTGACAAACTACAGTAGGCTGGATTTAGATGGCTTTTAGGCTTGATTAAGTGCTTTTTGTTTGACTGTATTATGTGATCACTCCTGTCTTATCCTTACTACATGATCCAGTATATGCCACCCTGGCACTGGAAGAAGTCCATCTTTACAAACGAAGGGTGTGCCATCCGGCAGCCTTGTCAGCGTGGCCCCTCTCTTGCAGGCTACACCATACGGGATTCTGTGGCACACCTGCTGATGGGCTGTAAGTCAAAACAACAGCAAGCCCAGACATCTCAGAATTTAAATATTTTGGATACAAAATCAAAGGGCATCTACTGGTTGCTTGATGTTTGAAAGGCAAATGTCAGCCTAGCTGCACCGCAGCCCTCCTACTTTATAAGCACTTCACAAAGTGCTTCATGCTCTGTGGGAGCACCTGGACTCACGCTATCCGAGTGCTCTCTGGGATGTTCTGTAATCCGCATGACCAGCTCACCAAAATGGCTTCAATGTTGCATATCCTGTCATTGCTACTCTACAGATGAGCACGGGGGAAGCAGAATGTTTTCCTCCCAGCTCCCCTACGTTGCATCAGACTTTTTTCAGGATTCTCTTGCAGCCAGACTGGCATGTTCTGCTCTTGAATAAAATAGTGAGAGAAATACCGAGAGGCCCAGCTGTCTGCCCTGCCCACATCCCGAACAGCCAGTGGAGCCTTTGATTTTCCCCAGTTTGAAGTCCTGTAACTGAAATAGTGTTGTAAGTCGCTGCAAGATCTTACTGCAGATTGAGAGGGAGCTTCACAGAAATGAAGCTAAGCAAGCAGTCATGGAGAAAGGCAACGATTTCTGGGCCTACTCGTTGAAAGATGGAATAAACATGCCGCAGTCTGATAAAAGTCTGACTTTTCACCCTCTATTTAGGGTCTTCACTCCTTACTCTGTCTCTACAGAGCTCCTTCAGTTGGCTTCCCAGACTGTGCACTGCTAGATATCAAAACTAGTTGGGGATGTGTGGTGTGAATTCCTGAAGGTCTCCATCAGCACTGGTTTGTGTGACAGGATATAACATGCTGGCCCACAATGACCATTGCCAGCTGATACATTCAGGTGGGTCCTGAGGCCTACCTCATGCAATAGCGTGGTTGAAGGAGGCAACGTACTTGGTTGGTCTGGGAACATGGTTAAGGGGATCAAAAGACTGTATGGTTATTGTGTTCAGGGGGTCTGTGTTGATTTGGACTCTCTCACTCACTCCCCATGATCAGTATGCTGTTCCTCTTCAGGTGTCTTTTGATACATCCTGCTGCAGCCCTCCCACATCTTCTGATGCTGTGTTTATATTCTCCTGGACTGGACCATGAGCCTTGGTCTCCCAGGCTCCTATGTGGGTCCTGTCTCCATGTCACAATGCTGGACTTGGGCTGACACAACCAATACAATTTTTCATAGAAAATGGGATGGTTTGGACTGAACCGGTTTGGACTGAACCATTTTGGAAAATTGCCTGCAAGAGATTACATTTAGGGCTTTAGTTGCTTGGGTTGAACTGGGCAGAGCAAGCAGCTACACCTGGATGTTTCTGTTCTGAACTGACACCCTACCTACTGAACTAGTGAGGAAAACACTGAACTTCGTGGTTTTGCTTTAGAGCAGGATCAAGCAAAAGGTAGATGCTGCTTGTTTTCGTAAAGAGAGAGTTTTTGTAACAGCACTTCTCTGATCTTACTGCAGGCAACAGCAGAAATATTTGTTTCAGAGTTGGCTCCAGCACTCAGACCCTTTTACACAATTCTGTGTAAACCAAATTTGTCTAAACATAATCCCTCCTTTGTTGTCCTGAGTTCATCTACGCATGCATCTTCAGTGGTGTGATTTATTTTCTATGACAGCAAAAATGTTACCTGTGTAAATGTAACTTGGACAGAGAAATGTTTGAAATGTGTTGATAAAACAGGGAATAGTTGAGACACCTGCATCATTTTTTCCCTTATGTCTTGTGTGTGCACTGCACATTACAGGTTGTGAAAATGAACAAAATAAGAAAGTATCCAAAGGGTGACAATGTACATGAGCTGCAACATTTCTCACAGAAAGCCTGTGACATGGATTTCCTTTCTGCATTCTTTTCTTTCAGTACATTTTCTGTGCTGAGTGGATAATGTTTCCAGCTGGTGACAGGAGGACATTTTTTCTTCACAAATGAATATGCATTTAGTTTCAGGCCACCTTATGTTTTTACAAGATACAGTTTTTCTTTTTAGAAGTCTATTTGAGAGTGAAATTGAATAAGGGTGTTTTAATAGTACGTGAAGTATGTGGGTGGCTTTGCTTGCTGTGTTTTAGGAGATGCTGCACCTTCAATTTAGCAGACAATGCTGCGCTTCAGTAGACCATTATATTACTTCACTATTCTTAACATAGCAGTCATATCGAAATTGTATTGCTACATTATACAAGTATGGTTAATTAAACCCAGATATCAGCTCAAGCTCATACAATAGCTGTATGTCAGTAAAGAAGCAGCAGTGATTTTGGAAATAAATATATATTCTAGAGAAAAAGAAAGAGGGGGAATTGGGGCAGTTAGAAACAGAGCACCAATGGCAGAAGAGCGATTGGATGGTGACTGACAGTACTGCAGCCTGACCTGTGCTCTGCCCCTGCAGATGTGCTGAGTAAATGGGAGATATATTAATTTTTTGTTTCATTATTACAGGAAAATGCATATCTTACCACATGGAACTAGGAAGGGATAGTACATGTGAAGCATAACTGACAGTTTTTAGATAGATGTTCAACAAAGGTTTACTTAATGTCTCTGAAGTGCTAGGCATAATAAGGTTGTGGGTTTAACATGTCTCAGGTAAAAAATAGGTATATTCTCTGCATTATCCTTCCTTCCTGCTCCATCTGGCTTTTAATGCACTGTTGAAAACAGTGAAGTACAAGTAGTTGTGCTTAAAAGAAAAGTCGATATTCATCCTGCAAATGTGTGGGCCTACAAAAATTGTGTCTTTGATTGTATTCCAGGGAAGCAAGAGAAACCACAGCAATAGTTCCTCTTGCTGTTGAGCAGGACATTCTTGAACTCATGAAGGGCAAAGCAATACCAGAATTCTCTGTGGACATTTGCAGAAAGTCAGGGTCCTAATATGTCACTTCATGTGGAGTTGTCTGCTGTCAATAACTGCACTGTTAACATCTGAACTTTTTTTTTTTTTGTTTCTCATTTAAGCCTAGTACCTGAGCTTCAGGGAATAGTTGGTGCTTTTAGGTGGCAGTTAAAACCCCCTTCTTTTCTTTGTACTCTTTTTTTTGGTGTCTGTTGACCATAAACCTACAAGGGAGAGTTCACTTTGTCACTTGTCTGTCCTTTAATACCCTGTTCATAGCATGACTTGTTTCTATTGAAAACCAATCCAAAGAAATCCCAAAGGCACATATGATTCTGAGGAAAGAAGAAAGAAAGAAAAAAAAAAAAAGCAAAGCATTAGTATACTGAACTGCCTGATGAAAGGACTAGCACTGGCTGAATTATAAAACCAAGTGAGTGTAGCTGTCATACCTACAGTTAGCATTAAAGTGCATTTATTCGTGGCAGGTACCGCCAAATTAAACCTGGCTGTAGGGTGGTGAGCTTTCATTTGCTGCAAAAGGCTTGTCATTGTTACATAAATACGACATTAATCCTTGAACTTATGTCTTTGGAGTATTAGTTTAGTGTAAGTTGAGCTAAAACACTGAAGACATGAGTTTAAGAATGAACATGTAGCACAAACTGTGTGGTTTGCTCTAGAGTGAGTGCTTGACATTGGCTGGGATCAACTGTGGATCTACAAGTAGGAGGTGGCTGTGAAAATGGGAGCTCTCACATCTAGCATGGCCTTTGCTGCAGGCTGTGCTGCTCCGTATTCTCTGTGGAGCTGCTGGGTCCCCTTACCCCAGCAGTCTGTGTTTCAGTGTCTCTTGGTAGGTTATGTTGTATGGGTATGACAAAAAAACCCAAAACAAAACAAAAAAAACCCCAACCAAACAAAAAGGACAAAGAAACAAACCCAAAACAAAAACACACAGAAGAAAGTTCTTTTCAGGGAAGGAGACCAATCTGGGTTGTGGTTGCCTCAACGACGGACTCATAAGACAGGCAATTTTTGATGTGTGCAAGAAATGGGCAGTTAAAGAGCAGCTTCATCTGAATGTCCAAAATCTATGCAAGACATGGCTAAGCATACTGGGGAGACTCTTACGGGATAATTTAACCTGTTGCCAGAAGTACTGCTGCCTTCAGTTGACTGGTGTTTGTTTATTCTTTAATTAACTTCCAGATGAGGAGTCTTTAGCATAATTTTTCTCAACAGCTTTTTTCTTGTGGCTAAAATGTGACTATGGGACAACCTTTTTTTTTTCCTCTTGTTCATGAAGTGCTCCCTTCCAAATCGTTGGTGACATCAATGTTCAAATTAATTTTTTTTAATAATCAAAACTATTTTTATTAGGCAGAGTTTCAGAAATTCATTATCAGCTTTGCTTATGAAAAAAGCTTCTAGATTAATCAAGAAATTTCACACACATGTGGCACTCATCAATACTTAAAACAAGATTCTTCCACAATAACTTCATCAACTTTTATTAAACATGTACCAGATACTGGGTTGTTCAGTAAGTGTTTGTATTTTCCTAATCAGTACAATTTAAACTGAAGTACTGTGATAAATCCTTTCTGGTTTTCTTAATTCCACCAGGAGTATGATAACCTCAGATGTAAATATCCTGAATTCTGGGTTAAGTGACTTACAGATAGAGCCTATAGTAACATGTCTCACATGCAGATCTCAACTTATCTGACAGTGACATTGTTGAAGTTCAGAACTGAATTTAATTTTCATTGATAGGGGCACTTCCTAAGAATTATTTTTTCCCCCCATTGTTTATATTGGAGTAACACTTGTTGTACTCTTTAGCTTCACTTTTGTTTTGGTTTGGTTTGGTTTGGTTTGGTTTTCTTTTCCAGGATCAAAAAAAAATCAAGAATATAGTTGATTGGAGTACATTTCTGTATACACCTGTCCAGTGTGCTTTCTGACTAGGCTGTACTGATTGGTGAACTACTTGAAATAAAGCAGTCAGCAGTTCTGCCTTGCTCTCTACCTGAAGTTGTTTTTATTCCTTCTGTGAAAATGGCTATGTCAGCGGAGAGTACAAAAGGAATCAAATTATACTTCATCTTATTACAAAACCACCTGGAAGTCAGTGGAAACATCCCACTCCTCTTTGCCTTCCAGGTCTTTGATCCACTTGAAAAGCCTCATCTGCTGTCAGGAGGGCTTACCTCCATGCTAACTCAGCACTACAAGAAAGCATATTTTATCTGAAGGTTAGTCTTGAAGATGCCCAACTGAATTTCTCCCTCATGTTTCATCTTCTTCCCAATGCTTGATTTGAGTCTTTTAGGCACAGCCCTGATATTGCCAACCCCAAGTATTGAGAGTCCAGGAAGTAGCCTCGTTTTCCCTTCCTTCTCCCTAGGAAAACCTGCAGGATTAATCACAAGAGCCAGCAAGCAACTAGTGTTTAAGGGAAAAGCTAAGACTTTAATATTTTTTCCATCACTGAATCTCAAAAGGCTCTTCTGTTGAGAGGATTGGTACCACTGCTATCTCTAGCAGGCCATGTTGCCTGTGGGACTTAGGGACTTGGGCGCATTAACAGCCCATCCCTGGCAGCCTATTAACTTCACTGGCAGAGCAGCTGCGCTTACCACGTGACCCAGTTCCTTCACTTTCTGCTTAGCCTTGCTGGGATGCCTGCCTCCTAGGGCAAGCAGGAGTGGGGAGAATGCAACTGAGTGAGAGAAGGTTTATGGACTTACTGGCCTTCAGGATCTGAGTTGCTATGAAGACTTTTTTTGCTCAAGTTCACAGAGGCACATGCATGCACACATGCACATTAAGGCAGCTGTGCTGTGACCGCACAACCCTCTTTCAGGGCTCTTGCTCTTGTCTCTTTAATATTTTATAGCTATTTGTCAGTTGGCAGAGAGGAGCAGAGCTTCTCGTTATGTAACTCCTATTAGAAGTTAAGGTTTGATACAGCGTAGGTCTCGTTTCTCATTATGAGAAATAAAACGTGTTTCTCGTTTCCTCGCACCCAAGCGCTAGCCTTTGATGTCTGTACTCGGCCCTCGCTGCAGCTAAAATCTCCTGTGGCCTGTACTTCGTAGCTGTGTAAAATAACTGTGTAATTCACCCTGCCAGTTAAGGAGATGCCAAATGATGTCGAGTTGAGTTTGGAAGTACTTTTATGCTGTTTGACCAAACAGCTGTGCTCTGGCAACTTATTATTGCCTTTTCAGGATCTCCAAACCCAGTTGCAATGAGATTACTCTGTTCCCATTTCTTCTCTTGCCTTCTTCATAAATTTATATATAATTATATATCCCTGCTTGCTCACTCTTACTGCAATGCAACAGAGGGATTAAATGGAGTTCATCTTCTCTTTTTGCCTTGGTGCGTTAGTGCATTTCAAAATAAAATAAGATTGTGATAAATTGCACCCTGAAGACACCAGACACTTAGAAAGTTTTAAGTTTTAGGAAAAAAATTAAAATATCCAAAGTGGCAGGCAAACAGAAACTAATTTGGAAGCTTATAAGTCCCTCCACTTCTGCAAGGCTGAGATTCCCTCACAGAGCCATCCTTATTCTTCGTCTATGTTCTTAGAGGAAATCTGACAACTACTATGTTTTCTGTGCTATATTCAGTACTTCAAGCTTTACAGGGTGGGAGAGATGCCTTCTGTGACCTTCAGTCTTGGGTGTCCTTCTTTCTTTATCTTTAGAAATATTCCCCCAGCTACATACTTTATTTCAGCTTATTTCATGTGGTGTTGAAGTCAGTCCTGTGATTTCATATATTTTTAAGTTGGTAGATTGAACCACAGGTGATAAAGGCTCTACTTTATCCTGTAAACCAAACAGACTCTATTAATCCCCTGGGCTTATCGTGAGGCTCCAGACTTTTTTCTTTCTGCCTCCTAAAAGTGAGCTTTGTGCTTCAGAGAAGTAGCTAATCAATAGTGGAAAATGTCTGTTTGTCCTCTTGCTGGGTACAGCCTGCACACACTGGGGAAGAAGGAGCTTCTGAGAACAAGAGAGTAACTTGGTTTCCCTCCCTGCACAGTGCTTAGTGGTTTCAGTGATGTGGCTGCCTGTCCTGAGTGATCTAAACCAAGATCATCCATTCATTTCCTATAGGCCACTGAGCACCATAATGTATGCTAATGGCTTTTAGTCATTACTGATGTGGACTGAAGTTGAACCCTTTATGGGCTTTGTGTCTGGGGATAATGGATAAGCATGGCAACCAGTTTCCAGCTTACCCAATTTAGAGGTTTTTGCTATATCAGCATATGCTTGCTTCTTACAAACCTGCTTGGGTGAGATTCTGTATACCAAAACTCATTTTCATTTACATCTTTGTGAAGAGCCATGGAAATATACCATTTTGAATAACTATTATCAATATTGCAAAGGATGCACATTATAGAAGTTTATTTCCTTGTTTGGACTTGGGGAAGGATGTAATTTTGCAAAACAGAAAGGTAGTATTATTTTAAGGTGCAACTGTATTAGGTATCAGATGTTCTTAATTTTTGGTTTTAATAGGCATGAACTAACCAAAACTCAGATTTATTTGTTCATAAGAAAAACACTTTTTCTGTTTTCAAGCGCCACTGTAAAACATTTTAAAGGGTCTGATTTTCTAGAGATTTCTTATTATTTAACCTTTGAATACCTGCATTGAAAGCTTTATTTTTTAAGCATATTCAGGTATATGTCAAAACTGGTTTTAAAAAGCCTCAGTTTTAAGCTGTCTTTTCAGAGAGCAGGAGTTAATTTATCCCTCCCCCTGTTCTTTGCAAATCAAAACTACGTGAGATAATTATTGTCTAGTCTCTACAGCTAAGAATTTTTCATCACAGAAGGTTCAATTTTTTTTTCAGGAATATCACAATTCCATGCTTCCTGCATATAGAATAGGTGATTTTATATGTCTTACACATAGGTCTTTGTGAAAGCAGGGTCATACAAAGGTGTGTTATGGTAAGGGCTTTGATGCCACCAGGAATAAAAGCCATGCAACTTGCCATAGGATGCAGCTGAAGCTGTGTATTTAGCAACATTAGAAGAGTGATTGGAAGTTCGGGAGAGCTTGCAAGATCAATCCAAACTTTTTTTATCTGCCAAACCAGAAGATCTACAGTTCCTGATGAACTGTAAGTATTCTGAGGCCTCAAGGAATATAATACCAAACTAGCTATTGCAAGAACAGAAATTGGTTGGGTTTTTTTCAAATGGTAGTAATATATCTTATGTATTTTACTGAATATACCAGTCCTGGGCATAAAAAAGGCCCCCAAACATGAGACTCCTATGCAGTGTCTGATACTTTGGATAGAACCTGCTTTGTCTGTTACTTCAGTGCTTCAGGAAAATCTAAGCTGAAGGGTGGAAGTGGCCTGTGGATGAATGTACTGTGCTGCACTCATGAGAACAGGTGAGTCACCAAACCAGGCACAGCAGCTCCTCTCTCTAAAGGTTTTAGGATTAAAAAATTTTAAGACAGAAGAAAGGATGTTTTAAGGATGGTATTGACTGCACAAACTGACAAGTGTATGCAACTGCTGAATACAAGTTCAAGTCAAGTGGGCAATAACACAAAAATCACGGTGACTGCAGTAGCATTGTTTGCATGGTTTTGTGATATTTGGACATAGCAACCTGGAAGGAAATCCTATCTGGGATCTCTTCCACTTCTGAACTAGCAAAATGGAATGTAAACCTTCATAGGATATAACAGGCAGTGGGTTGTGTAAAAAAAAATGTGAATATGTCAGAAGCCTGAAATTCTGTAAGAAATAAGAAAAACACAGATGTGGCAATAGCTCTTAATGAAAAACAAGTGAGTACTAATACATGAAGACTGTGAAGAGGTTACTGTGGTTAGGTCTTTGTAGCTAATGTTTGAAGAAGTAAGAAAGGAAAAGTTTGTAGCACGGTATTACTGGTTTGTTGCTTTGTTTTTTTTTTTTTTAAGAGGAACTCAAATTTCTGTCTATTCCGTTCAGTTTTAACTGAAAGTCTAATAAAAGATGCTATCTCTCCATACAAACCTTGTCTTTTCATGGAAAGATTTACATGCCTCTGTGACATGAAATCCATTAAGCAGATCTAATTAGACATCCATGCCAGAATGTCGCCTGAATTAATGAAATACATTCCAGTCAAAAGGAAATCTCAGAGGAGCACCTGAACGGGAACAATGCCTGATAACTTATCTTTGGTTTCCTCCTTTCCCTCTGATAATGAAAACGTTCAGGCAGCTAGAATTAATAGCATTGTGAATGGCAAATAACGAGTCCCAGAACGCTGGAAGTAAAAAGCAAGTTGGACTTGTGGCCTATGACAGAGTAACCGAAAGAGTCAAACTGAGCACCTCAGCCAAAATGACTGGAGCCTAATGCTGCCTGGTACATAAACACCACCCATCCTTCTGGTTTGGATGTAACTCTCTTTTTATTTATTTTTTCCCCAGTTTCTTATTATGCAAGATTATAACATGTCAAGCATAACTAATGTGGCAATTTAATCAGGAGTTGCATTACATCTCCTTTAAGACTGAGTTTTTCCTCCATCTTTGAGACATATACAAATAGATGGGGAGGTAGATAGCTTTTTATAGACTTCATCCTCCTATGCCATATAGAAAATGAACCTCGAAGCAGATAATAGCACCAGACACTGCTTCTCTTGAAATCACAAAAGGAGAGATAAAAAGGAGAAAAGCACATGGCACTACAGAGAGGAAAATAGACTCAAAGTCCCTCCAGAAACAGCATGATGAGGAAAGGGAGATGCATGAAACAGCCTCCTCTCCCTTTCATGCACACATGAGCTCCTCCACATTAGGGTCGCTGTGTCTGGAGATGGTCGCAACCCTCATGCCTGCCACCTCATCCTGAGCCCAAACCTTTTTCTCCCTCTCTTCACTAGGTGCCCCTGTGAAGCACCTTGCTTACATTTCCTTGTCTACTCCACTGCAGTGGGCTGCTCTGGAGCTGGGTGTGGATGTGTGAGTTCTGGGGAACCTGAAGGAGTCAGTGCCACAGAGAGTGACAGTCTTTGTAGAGACATGGATGGTCTACAAGGTTGTTCTCCAGGTCATGAGTGCCCACAGCTTTGTCTCCCTGCTCAGTTGGTCAGGCTCCTGGCTATGCCAGTGGCATGCTGTGTAGGATTGTGGATTCTTATCTGATGTGTCCTATTTTGAGTTTTAACTTTTCTGCCTGTGGTGAGAGCAGAGTTCCTGCCAGATTCTGTAAAAACACAAAACACAATTTCTCTTGCTTTGATTATTTTTTAGTTCCTGTGAAAAAAAAAAGCTGTCTCTGCTCTAGTATTGGCAAATAAGCTGCATATTTTAACGGCATCATTCCTTTGTAATATTTATCCTAGATAAGTTGCTAGTTATTCCAGCCCTGGTCTTTCCTTCCTCATTCCTGTTGAAACATACCCCCCTAAAGTGGCTTTACACAGCACAGAGAAAAGAAGCAGTGTCAGGCCTTCTAGTTCTTCCATTACTTTTGACTGACAGCTTAAATTAAAATCCTGTACTTTGCTGACTTTCATTAAAAAGGAGGAATAATTAGTGTCTGGGTGGAAGAGAGGAGTAAAAAATATCAACCTCTGAACATGAACTTCCCAATGCTTTGAGCAAGACATTGTGACATGCGTGGTGTAAATAGCATCACTCCTTGAAATCTGTAGCTGATGCAGCAGAGGTTACAGCACAGACAAAAACTATGCCCTAGCATGCCAGCTGCCCTGTCATTCCCAGTTTGCACTGCCGCTGGCAACCAGGAGTAAGATTCCTTTAGGATAAGCAAAATAACTAAGCCTGGGGAATGTTAATCTTTAGGGACTCGTGCCATTTAATTTTATTATGGGAGGGATGAGAGAGGGGTGAAGAAGACCATACTCTGCAGTTTTCCACATAACTCTCTGCATGTGTATGTGCACATGTACGTCTGTGTGTGTTCCTGCTCTGTGCAGTTCTCCACCGCATATGGTGCTGGCTTTCCCTGACCCTCAGAAGCCTTCAGAAGCAGCTAGATAGAAGATCACACAGCAGGAACTGTCCCTAACCAAGGTCTTTCCTTTGAGAAAAATTCTTTTCTGCCTAAAATATTCAAAAGGAACAAAACTGCTTCACACTATGAAAAATAATCCATAAAATAAAATGCCTAGCATGCACTATTTGTTGCACTGTGAAAGGCTACATACCCATTTCTGTTGTTAAACCAGGATATTAATTTGGGATTGGCACTCAATGAATCAAGGAAATTTATAAATAATTGCCTCAGAGATAAGTCACAGAAAATCTTACATCTGCTTCTTTGTTTGTGCTTCTGGAGTGCAGTCATTTTCAGAAAGACTGAAACTAGCTTTATGTGGAGATATTTCCTCTCCCTTTACATGATTTTGTGCCAGGCAGTTGCTGGGTTGCTTCAGAGCAGCGCATGCAGGAATTAGGACTCACATACCCTCCTATTGTCTAAGGGATGCCCAGCCCCTATGATTCACAGTCAGAGCTTTTCCTGAGTTACTCTGAACTGTGGGTCTGGTTTTAAAGGGGAGCTCAGTCTCAACATTAGAGAATGCTTTCAATTTCTCCCCTAGGGACAGGTAGCAGATATCCTCCCAGCCCAGGTCTGGAGGATAGTAAATGCACCTACTGCAAATTTTCATTGTCAAATAAATATATTCTTCAGATCTAACTGGGAGATGTGCAGGCTAACAGGCATGGGCTGGCTTCACATCTCACTGAAGAAACGGGAGTGAAGCTGAAGCAAAACCCTGTCTGGAGGGTGGAGAATGGGCTGTAAATGCACCAAATTCTTTGTTCTCCCCCTGAGTGTGTTTTGACCTCTTGGTAGAAAGTCTCTTGTGAATCCCAAGCAGCAGCCTGAGAGCCAGGAGGGACCTGCTGATAAGAAGCTTTTCTAAACCTGCCCTTTGGAGAGGTGGGAAGGACACCAGTAAAATCACCAGAATAACAGAGCCACCAGAAACTGCTAATGTTTCTTTAGCCCAGTCTACTTCCAGATGTTTCCTTCCTTTCTGTTTTTATTTTTTTTCTTAGTTCTCAGTGTTTCTAGAGGTTATCCTTTCTTTGTAAGCCATCAGTTCACTGTGAGACACTAAACGAATGGCAGATATGATGCCAAAAGGCTAGCAGATTTAAGGCAAGACACAGGAAAGAACTCATTTGTTCAGACATTCAGAGAAAATATTTATAAATTTCTTCATCCAGATTTTCTGGATGCATTGAGGCTTGTATGGATACCTAAGAATAGTCAGGAGAACAGGAGAGGAAGGAGCAATCTTCTTTAAAATTGTACAAGGTCTGCCTTAGAAGTTAAGTAAAGTAGGATGCATTATGTCCAGGAAAAAGGACCTGGATTATGAGGACTATGGGGGGAAAAAATAAAAAAGAAGGGCCTTTCCTGACAGGCTAAGTTTACCCTAAAGCGAATGAAACATCACTTTCAGGAAATGGAAAGCTGAATACTTTGCAAATAGTTGTCATCATAGCTCTCTTAGGAAACGCTAGATACTAGGCCTAATCAAAAGATATTTGCTCTGCTGAAAAGGTGTGAGGAGAAAGAGAAATGTTTAACTGAAAACTGGAAATCAACATTCTTTTTTTTTCCATAAGAAGCTGATATTTTAATGAGGTTAAATCTAATTGTGTGAACTGTATTCTATCAAAATAATTTGAAATAAGGTGTTTAAGCTTTTGATTTGATTGGTGCAATTAAACTTAATTAACAAAGTTAGGCCTGATTTGCACAGATGGAAGTGAGAGAATAACCACTCACATTCTGTCTTAAAGATACCTATTGATATTGATCAATATACAACTGGGAGTAAACTTCAAGCACTGTCACACAAAACCAACAAAAAAAGCAAACCTAATCAACTTTTGTGCAAGAGATGTTTATGTGCATTCTCAATTGGGAATAAGAACATGTGGGACTGAGAAAAGCTTGGTGAGTTTATACTAAGCCCAGGACACAGCTTATGTACTATTTGTGAACAGACTGAGAATCAGATGTCATAGAAAATGGAACTGTGTCTCACTCATCTTTAGCTCCCGTACACACCTATGGTGTTCAGCTATTGCTCACTGGTTTGAGCTGTGATCTGCTAGTGAGGTGCACCTTGCTCAGAGGTCTCAGGGAGAGAGAAGGACCCACTGGCAGGGTGTGGGCTGACCTTGGAGCCCCATCACTGGCACACCTCAGCTCCTCTTGGCTCATGTAATTGGGCAAATACTCATTACATGGTCCCATGTATTGGATACATAAAGACACATCACAAAAAATCTTGATGTCATGAATGAAGCTGAGAGACCTGTCCATTGGGTTAAGGAATGGATTTACCTAGTTCATTATGTCTGTCTATTAATATTCGTATTTTATCAGGGGAGCAGTTTATTTTGCTTTTACTTGAACCCAAAAAAAAAAAACCAAAACCCTAAACACCACCACAAAGCCACCACTCTCCCTGGTGGTACTGCGCCAAAATAAAGTGCTTCAAAATCAAATTAAATTTGTCTTAAAACCACTTTGGAATAAATATGGTTAAATCAATATAAGTATCGATGAAGCATTATTCTTTTAAAGTTGATAGAATTTGAGCCCCTTTCTCATTAATTCCTGTTTGTCTTTCCATAGCCTTTCTAGTTAGCAAAGGGACACTCACTTCCAGGTGCAAAACAGCAGATCCTACTTCTGCTTCTAACAGGCACAGGGAGGCTTCTTGTGCAACTTGTGCTGAGGTACTTTAAATTCATCCTGCTGAATGCAAGCTTAGGATGAAGACTTAATGTGATTTTGAGTATTGCTGGAATGCATTTTTGGCATGGATTACAGTAGCTATTTTAGCAGTGCAGAGGGACATAAAATGATAGTTTAGGGCAGAAAAATAACGAGGTTATAATACGCTGCTGAAACTGCTGAAGAAATAGAGGTGGGCAGAGTATGGCTGTTTAGACTGAAATCTGTCCAGGCAATCAAAAGTTGAGTGGCATCTCTTTGAGCAGACAGTGGCTGGCATGTGGTTTTGTTTTCCAGGCAGAGCTGCATGGCGACCTCAGGAGCAGGCTGTGTTGGGGGTGTACTGCTGACTCAGACAGAGAGGTGCCAGTTCTGGGATCACCAGCAATGCTTTGGGCAGCACCTTTGGTTTCATTTCAACTTTCCCTGATCAAAGACCGCACCACCTCAATATGCTTATGTTCTCAGATGTGATACAGTCACGGTCCAATGTAGTATGGCTTCAGGCAATGAAAGCTGTAACTGCTTTGCCTGTGAAGTGGAAAGTATGTATAATGCACATGGTATCGGTGACTAGTGTTTTATTCATTAAAGGCATCCTAGTTTTGTACCATTATGCCCTCAGCAGACCAGGCAGAACATATGCTTTGAATTGCAATCCAGAGGTTTAGTATGCGTTTCAGAAGGTCTGATGTCATCTTCAGCTGCACAGGACATTAAAATATTTTACAATTGAATGTGAATAGCCATGTGTATGAAAATAATTCATATCCTAGTTTAGGGGCACTCATACTTTACTCAGACTCTAATTAAGGGTAGAATACAGTATGCATCAAGTGTCAGAGGTCATGAACTGGCAGTGATTTTGCTTGTCAGGCTGCCGATCCTGGAAAAACTCCATGGTGCTACCCATTCCCTTCACGATTAGTTCTGCTGTCAATGGCACTACCTGAGTGGGCAGTGGTAAGCACATCTTTACAAAATCAGTTTCACATGTATTAAAAAACCTCATCTCCCTGGGTCTCACTTTCCTAGCCTTTCTGCAAGCCTGAGCTTGCAGTGTAAGCAGATAAAATAGAGAAAGAAGACTGGAAACAAAACAGGATACAAATGAAATGGCCTTGCTTCCCCCAAATCCTGTTTTCTCTCTTTTTCTGCTGCTAGCATTTCTATTTTGCATGTGACGACTGTAAAGGTAAACAAAATGAACTATGCTTTACCTTTTGGTGCAACTTTCTTCATGATTTCCTTTTGTGTTCCAACTATACCTGATTGCCTGAAACACAGTCTGTTGTTTTTTTATACAGCCCTTTTTATTTTTTCCCCAAGCCTTGCTCCCCAGTATTTGTATAGCATGTTGCTAGGCATGCATGCAGTTGTATTTTATATGACTCTTGAATAGTTGAGTATTAAAGAATGTTTACTCTCTAGTTAAGTGCTGTAAATATTATCATGATCAAATAGTAATGCCTGATTCAGATCAGTCTTTTATGTTCCACCCATGAAGCTGCTCCCACGAGTAGTCCAGCTCATTTTATTGGGATGAGTCCTGGTAGCAGAACCAAACACTGTTGTGTGAGTGCAATTTTCTGATTCAGAGGTTTCAAATCTCCTTGTCACACAAATTTCCTTGTCACACTCTCGTTGAGTCCTGATAAGTACTGATCGTGTGTGAGCTCAGGACATGTTAGCTCTGTGCATACAGGGAGGAGATGTCTGTGGGCTGCTTTTCCAAGTGATGTTGTTTTCAGTTTGGGGAGAAAAGGGCTTGAAGAGGGAACTTTGTATGTTCTCATGATTCCTTTTTTTGTGTTGACCAAAGGTGTTCTTTGCAGACCACCAATGCAACCAATCTTAAATGTTGTTCCCAACACCTGGGTGTTTGAAGAAAACCTTTCCCAAATAGAACAGAAAGGTAAAAAAAAACAGTAATAGTTGTATCTATTTACTTTTAGGATGTCTTTAAGGTAAAGTGCCTGAGGTAGTAGGACAGTTTGTGGGAGGTCTCTATCATTGGTTTTAATTAATGTTACTATGCTGAGCACTGTGTTCCACTAAACTGAAAAAAAAAAGCCACAACAAAACAATCCTTAAAAAAAATGCATTTCCAAACAGGAATTAGCACAAATTTTAAATTACATTTATGAAAATCTATGTCAAATTTAAATGTTATAACTTAAGCATCTAACGGAAGTCTGGCGATAGCTTCATAGATGAGGGACTGGCCTGCTTCTGTACTTGTATTTTGGAATACTCTTGTTTACAACTTCCCTTTTCTTCCCTGCCAGTGCTCTTCTGGCAGCTTACTGATGCTAGTGGCTTTTTCCCTCCCCACCCACTTATTCTAGTCCTCATTCCATCTCTCACTGGCTGAACAATGTCTCTTGGACATCATCTTTACAGCCCCTCCTTAGAGGACAAAGTATAATTTTTCCTTTTATGATCCTAAAAAAAAGTATAGAGTGATTTATGCAATGAACTTCTGCCAAACAATTGCTTTCACAGCACCATCAATGAGGGCCCCTGCTTTCAGCTTTTAACATATGACCTCAGCACATCAAAATGACCTTTTCAGATGTTGGAAAACTCAACAAGATATGAAAAGAAGTCAAAGTGAAAGCCCAGGAGTGTGTCATAACAACACTTAACAAGTGGCCTTATTGCAGACCTCCTCAGGAAAAGCACATTAAGACTGGAACACCACATGTCTTCAACATTCTGTATTCTTAGCTTACCTCAATACCAAGGTGTTATTAACATACCAAATCACTGGTTGTGTCTGAACAGGATCCAAGAGCTGCCTGTTAGAAAAAGAGCAACTAAAATAATTCCTTGGGAGGAAGCTGACCAGTCTATTTTGGGGAACAAATTCAAAGCAGGTGAGCATTAACAGAGTGTTTTCTCTGGCATTTGCTAGCTGATGGCCTTTGTGAGGCACCAGCCCACCTAATGCATGTTGTACAGCCTCCTCCATGCAGCCAGGGGGAAAGGAATAAGCACTTTCCAGAACGAATATTGAGTTCAGGCTCTTTTCAATAGAAACTCAGTTCATCTGTCACTCTTCATTGCCTAAATATGGAGAAAAGGATGGCACTGCTTCAAATTTGGGGCCTGCAATAGGCTTATGAAGCCAGGAGGGATAACTCCAAGTCCGTATATATAACTGTACCCAGACCCCTCATGGCTTTTCCTGTTTTGATTGCTGAAGTTATATGAATCCAGACATATATTAAAATGACTTATCTATGTTTATCTGTATAAATCTTCAGGTAATAAATAAACTACTGAAGTGTCATTTATTCTCCAGCAATTCTAAATGAACTAGTTATAGCCTCCCAGGGTGATACAGTTTATAAAATGAGAATCATTAAATACTACCTAAAATGGGATGTGGTAGTGGTTGTGCTAAGGAGAGCTCACCCAGGCAAAGCAGGAGCTAAAAGATGCTTTCTGGACAAAGAGGCAGGAAAACCTGTCCAGTGTTTTGCCAAAGCAGTTGTATTTGTGCCTTTCTCCTATTCTTTGCTCAGTTGTCTCTATGGGACAAGCCTCCCTGTTCTCCATGCAAACAGCAAGGTGAGGTTCTTGTGAGCTTTTTGAAAACATCTGTATATTTGTGCAGCAAGGGATCGATGGCTTTTTGGTCAGACCCAGAATTTGGAGTTACTTTAGACTGATTTTTTTTTTTTTTACAAGAGGGTCAATTTACAGTGTATGAATACAAGCTGATCTTCGTAGCAAAGGAGAACATACATGATTATAGAATCATAGAATGGTCTGAGCTGGAAGGGGTCATATAGTTCAACCACTTGATCTTGGATCCTGCCACTGTGCATCATTTGAGAGAAACACACTTGGACATCTAGATGCTGTTGAGATCCAAAAGGGAGGAATGTGTGAAAATGAAAAAGGAAAAATTAGAAATTAATGTGATCAGGTGTTGGGAGCAAACCAGAAGATCTGCTAGAAATATTAACCCTTTTTCAGATACCCACTGAAAAAAGCTATGGGACAAGCTTTCCCTTGTAGAGCAGAAGGGAGATCCATTGGAAAGATGCTTGAAGGGTTACAGCTTATGAAGTGAGAATCAGTCTCTTGCTACAAGGTTTGTCAGTCATCCTAAAATTCAACTATCATTGGCAATGCTATGTTTAGGCAAATGAATAGAGAATTCAGTAAGAAATCTGTCAGCTGTCTCCCTAGCATAAAAACATGAAATGAAACTGTGAGGCTGGCAAGTTTCCACCAGTGGTTATCAACAATAGAGGAAATTATTTAGGCACATGTAGAATTATGCAAATTGTAGAAGACTTCAAGCAAGGATGTGGAGAAAAGCCAGAATGATTTTCTTAGATATCATTTAAAGTGAATGAATGGAATAACATAGAGGGTATGAGACCTAGGGTTTGGATAGTTGGCTATGTTTCTGGGTTGAAACTAGAAGTTTAGATTTTATCTCAAATTATGTATCATTTTCCTCTCAGATCACAGAGTCTTGTACATACAAAGTGGGAGGAATAGGAGTTAGTTTTCCCTCTTGGAAACTAGATAACCCATCAAGGGAGATATAAAACTAAACCCAAAAGACAGAGCAGTAAAGAGTTTAAACTTAGATTTTTTTTTTCCCCAAAACAAATTGAGTCAATGTGGTATAGAATGTCAGATTAAGTGATAATCTTAGTGCTTGGAAACTATGCTAATAGTTCAGACAAGCCATAGGAATGCAACATTATCTCTGAATAAAAGATGCAATTATGGTATAAATGCCATTTCTAAAAACTAATAGGTTGGTTTCTATTCCACTGAAGTATTAAGATCATTGATTTTTATCTTGTTTATGAAAGACAGAGAGAGCTGACTGTGTGGGAAGTGAGTGAGGAGAGTACACAGTCTGCTTAAAGCCAATGCTGCAAATTGTATGGATAACTCGAAACTCTGGGATCTTGAAAGCATGTGGATGAGTATTAATCAGAAGAGACTTGATAAAGAGGGTGGTGTTCCTCAGATTGCTCACCATGTCCAACTAAAAAGCAAAATGTGTTAGGTGCTGTTTACATTTCTGTCATGCATGGAAGGAAGAATGGCAGTAATGTAGGCTGCCTCATGAAGACCATGCTAAAGTTATTAAAGTTTGAATAAAAGATGAATGAACATGTCTTTCCTCAGGAAGTAACTGCATTCTAAAATCCTCTTATGATAGATAAAGGTGTTCTGCCCCAAAGGCTGATGAGGAACCTATGATCACAGCCTTATTTTACTTAATGCAGGCATACAGGTGTGTGGCAAAACAGAACAAGTAATATGTATGCTTCTTTCTTCAGAAGAGTCAATACACAAAACTAAGAAAAACTAGTACTAAAATTAACTGTGAGAAAATCTTTTGCTATAAAAATGCAAAGAAGAGTTTTAAAATGAGATTTTATTGGGTGAGTAGGTATAGATTATCTTATGGAGTGTGACACTATCAGCTAAAAGCCCATCCTGTTTCAGGGTTATGAGGAAGGCAGTAATTAGAAATGAAGAAGCAATATTATAGCAAAATGGGGAAAAAATAATTAGGAGATGGTAATCAATATAAGTTAGAAGTTACGAAGTGTAGAAAATTGATGAGGGAAACTAAGGACATCAGGGAAAAATCAATGGTTAGCAGAGCTGGGGACAGTGAAGATTATTTAAGTATGTTAGAAAGAAATGATATCCTAGCAACCGTATAAGGTATTACTTGATGGAGATGGCAAAATTGTTAATGATGCAGAAAAGCAAAATCATCAATAAACATTTCTGTTCTGTTCTTTTTTTTTTTTTTTCTCAGGAAAAAAAGAAAGATTACGTATATTAATCAGGTGATGATGATAAAGTACTTTCCAGCTCAGTGATGACAAAAGAACATTATGAGCCTACTAGGTTAGGGCAGATTTAGAGAGGAATGTGACATGCTAAAGTGGCCCATTCATTAGGAGGCATCCCTGAAGCCTCCTAATCCAAGGAAGTTATGTAAATGAAAGCAGCGAGCAGATGACTCGTCCTTGTATGTGGTTAGAGTTCTGGGATACTACACTATTTTAGAGGATGTAGGAGGTCATAGTTACTAGATTACGAGACATTCAGAAAAGGATCAATTTACAGACTCCATCAGTTCCTATACTTAGCATGCTTGTATCTTCTTGGTGGTCCTTTTGCACTGCAAGAGCAATGAGAAGTGGGCATGCAATGAGTGAGGAACAGACTTGAGAAGCACAGCTGTTGATGACCTTACCTTGAGTCATACAGGTGGAGCTGGAAATGGACTTTATTCTTGGTGTGGGAGAGATATGCATGACCACATTGTTATAGTTAAGGGACCAGATTATACTAAGAAGTTATGTGAAGAGTAAGATGGCATTTTCAGAAGCACTCAGAAGCAGCTTTTTTCCTTCCTTTGCTCCCATTTGTTTTTTGTAGGAGCAGCCATTTCAACAGTGAATATATTTCATGATCCTTTGAGGAAACCTGCTCAGTACCAATGCTCTTGTGTTGAAAACACTTAGGGAGGTGAAACACTGGCAGCAGATGAAAACTACTGGCCATAATCCCTTTTCAGTGGCAGATCCCTTCAACTTTCTGCTAATCATCTGTACTTTATCACAGAGTTATAGATATAACAGCACAGAAGGAAAATACTGCTCCTGGTTGTAAAGATAGTACAATGAGTATTTGCTGTGTTTTGTATTAAATAATGTCAGGACAAAAATAAAAACCTGTTAATGGCTGAGGTGATTTAACAGCTAGGAATATTTATAGCTTTAAGCCCTCCTGGGGATCCTGTATTAGAAGATTTATTTTTGTGCGATGAAAATTGATCATTAACTGGATCTCTTCGTGGTCTGCAGCAAATCAAGCATTGGCACCCCAGCTTACTCTCTCTGATAGCGCTTTGGAGTCACCAAGATCTTGCGGCTTTCTCTTTCTGAACCTGTGTTTTCCCAGCAGGGATGTATTTCAAAATGATGTTGCATGTTGCAGATCTGCCTCTTAGGCCTTGCACTGTTGCTAACCCTACCCTTCTGAATTCAGGTTAATTCTTGAACTCTTGAGTCAAGGCACCATCATGGTAAAATTTGTTTTAAAGTCTTTCAATTTGATTTTTCTAAATCGCATTCTGGTTTGGATGAATTGAGTACAATTACCTCAGGTTCTAAAGCTCTGCCATTCAGCGACAGCTTCTAGAAATTAATTTATGTGAGTCTTTATTCATAATTAGTGTTTGCTACCTTTAAAGTAAAGTGGTTACTTCAGGTAGTTCTCATTAACCTATAAGCCCACATTAGAAATACATGGAGCTTGAACTGTTGGATTTTTTTTCCCTTCACTTGGCTTCCTTTTTTGTTACGTTGTGTTCTTCTTTTTGTAGGCATTTCTCATCTAAACGCATGTTCTGCCAATACACAGAAGGATTTTCTGAGCAAGATTGAACTGTATTGCCATTTACATGTGCACTGCCAAGTTATCAAAAGAATTGCCAACTTTTACATCTTCACAATTGAGTGTATCTTATCAGTGAATGAGTAACGTTTGAATTATACAAATGTGTGGGCCGGAAGAGTATTTCACATATTGACATGTCATTTCAGTAATTCCCCCTCTATATTTTTAAAGCATTTTTTTCCCTCCGAAGTGGGTCGTGTCTTGATGAGTCTCAAGGTCGTGGAAATTGATAGTTTCATGTGGAGGTCTCTTATTTGTGCTTCACACAGTGACAGTAATGAGGGCAGTTGTGAAATGCCTGTGTAGCAGCTGTACATATCCCTTAGGAGACATGGACAGGCTCGTGCCATTCCTTTGCTATCTACACCAGTTCAAATGTGTGGCAGAGAAAATGGACATAGGGCTAGTTAATATTTGCAGTCTGAAATACAACAAGCATTACCTGGTGATAGGCAAGTCACTACTTGTGCTCCTGCTAATTTCATGCCCATGCAATTACAGTTAGACACGAATTATAAATCTTTTGGGGTGTTTTTTCTTTCTTTCATATTATATTGTGAACTCCACTAAAAGGTGATTTTATGGCTGGAATACGAACACATGGAAAATTAACTGAGCTTGAGAAAGGCACTAGAGCTCTGCCAGTGCATTAATTATCTGGCAAGTATATTTTAAAACTGGTAAATCACCCATATCATCAGCAGAGACAGAGGAGGGATTCAGACTAAATTAGGGACTATCATTTTAGGTCTAATTCTTACTTAGATGCATGAATAAGGAGAATAGCTTCTGTAATAATCATTGGAATTCTGCTACCTGCCAATTAGTCTTAATAGAGATCATTTTGATTTCTGCAGCTCATCCTGTTTGATACACTACCTATAACATGGGAAAGTGTAGAACGTAGAGTATTTTAATTTTCTCAGCAAATTGCACATCTGTTTACTAGAACAAATCCCTGCGTTTTATTGTACTTCCTTATCAAGGGTTAGGGCCGGGCTGGCCACTAAATGAGTGACTAGATACTCTATATTAATCCCAAAACCCAATACCAAACCCAACCCCTTTGACAGCAATTAGTCACCATCACCACTGGTACTGGGGCAGAAGTCCCAGACTTGACTCAGCTTCAGATGGGAATCAGACTCAGGAGCTAGATTCTGGAATTAGAGTCAGGAATTCATGGGTTGGGGTTGAAGGCAGAACAGCGTCCTCCTCAGACACTAGCTATGAAGAACAGAATGAAGAAGAAGCGAGCTCGATCCTCATAATCATACTGAATATGATGTATATGGAATGGAATACCTCATCGGTCAATTTAGAGCCACCTGAACCATTCGCGCCTCTCTAGAGGTGTAGCCTTTTACTCTGGCTCCCCCAGTTAGCTGTACACAAGATTAAGCAGTGACCTTGGTCTGCATACCAATCCTTGGTACTAACTAGAAACGTTATCTCCACTAGAAGCAGACACTGTCTGTGAAAACATGCTGTTCATTTCAGACAAGTGCAGTTGCTTAGAAGAGGCTGTGCTGAAAATCACCGAACAGAATTAGTTCTGTCCTAAGGCAGACTGGGACATTTCTAAAAGGAAATTTGAACTTCATAAAACACTTTTAGAATATGTCATGTTTACATGGCACAGGTTACATGTTTACTAGTAGAAAATAGTACTTAGATGAGGTCTTTCGCTATGCCTGCATTTCTGTTAATTTTCTGTTTTCATTTTACAGAGAAGTCACTGTAGAGGCTGGGTGACAGCACCATTTTCTTGCAGAGCACCAGATCCAGTTCAATAGTGTGTAGAATTCTGAGTATGCTCTGTGCTGAAGTAACAACACACAAGAAGAATTAGCAGTTGGACACAAATAATCCACAATGACAGTATTGAAAATAAGAGAAAACCGGTAAAATGTATTTTAGTGCGTGGTAATGGGTTTTTTATTTGAGTTTTCCACAAACTAAAATTCTTCTCTAAGTGATACATTTGGAAGATTTTTATTTACAGAAAAACAGATTTGTTACTTATCTTTGGCTCTAGAGTAACTATTTCATTTATTTGTTTGTTTGTTTGTTTACTGCTAAATGGGAGTGTGCCCAGATGCATTGTCTGTGAAAAAGTGCTAGGTAATATATGTGATTTTTTTAACTAACATTTTGCATGTGAGCTAGGTGATAACTCTTCTGTCTTGCTGCAAGGATTAAATCACGGGAACCTGTAAAGAGAAACCAACAGGGAAATAAGACAAACACATCAATAATCATCACTTATTAATAAAAATATCCTTGGGGCAACAATGGAGAAAATGCCAATATCTGCAAATATAGCACCTCTTTACCTGGTTCTGGATGGCCTGGCATTACAAAGGACTGAATGATATGCTTGTCCTCATCAGACACTAAGTGGGGTTGTCAAAGCATGGGCACAGGGATGCCCAAGAGAGCTGCCAGGTGGGTGCAAGATATTTTGCTCTGTTTTGCTGCATGCAGGCTGGGCAGCAGACAGGCAGGCTCATCCATGCAGGCAGCAGCAGTGGCTGGCACCCTTCAGAGAACATGTGCCTGAAGGCAGGCACAAGTGTTGTCTCTTACTTCCCCATGAACATGGCAGTGGTGAGGAAGTGTTCAGAGATTTCTTCCTCAAGTTTTGAGAGGGGAGGAAAGACAACTGTATTGGGAATGTAGAGGGTGGAGCTAGAGACAAGAGGTGCAAGGGAACAGCATTTCCGTGATGATGCTCACTTGATGTTGAAATGGAAGCTGCTTTGCTGTGAGGACTTGGGGACGGTGCACAAGGCTGCCAGAGTACACTGCAGACACAGCCAGTGCTTCCCAGCTAAGGGCTATTAGAGGCTCGAGTCTCTGCCTGCTGCGAGTGTCAGATTCACATTAAAAGTCTGAGATACAGTGGACAAACCCTCCCTATAGTCACTTGCTAGTGGTAGAATCTTCAGAGGTCTGTTCTCCTTGTCTGTGACACCTGTCCCAGAATAAGATTAATTACCTTGTTGAATTGCCTCTTTCTCTCCATTGCCTAGAGAGGCAGCCTTTATGTTGCCATAAAAGCCAGATGTCTAATTTTCAGGGGTGGATGAGATGTGTCTGGTCTTCGAAGTCTGAATGATGCTGAAGGGTCACCTTGTGTGATGATGCCACAGCTGTTACAACTGTGAAGTAGGGTGATTTTAGGGGCTCGTTGAATCTCATTGTCACTCTTGAAATAACACCTAAAGGCTGAGTTCCTAGACCTTAGAGTAGTGCTTTCAAAGGAAGCTGTTAAAAGTGGGAAGAAACATAATTAACCATCTTCTGGGTATTTCTATTGCTAATACACTGAGTTTTTACTTATTGAAAGGTATTTAAAGTGCTGAATAGACGTTCTGTGTATTAAAATAATTTCATAGAATATCAGATGCTGAGTATGAAACACACCCACTGAGCAGAGGATGGAGAATGTCAGGCATTTCTGATTCCCAATGGCTGAGGAATAAAGAAGGGATGCTTTCGTGCCAGACTGAGAGTGATTTAGATGAAATTTTCAGTGAATTGAGGGCTAATAACCACTACACCCCACAATCACCAAAATGCTTTGAGTTGAGTGAAACATTTTGTTTGACATGAAGTGAAAAGTTTTATTTTGGTTTCAAGCCAATTCAAATATTCTAAGAAATAAGGGAAATTTGTATACGGAAGTAGCTTCAAATGAGAAAATCAAAACCTTTCATTTTGAAAATGCTAAAATGAAGCCTTTCAATTTTTCACTGATTTCTTTTGTCTGAAGCTAACAATTCAGCAAATTTGATACAAATTCATGAAATATTTATGTGATGATGAATCTTCATTTTATTCCAACAAAGAGTTTACAGTTTAAAACTATGCCCAGCTTAAGCATTGTATCACGTTATCCTGCCAGCCCTTTAACAGCACCATATTCTTCTAGATATTCTCAAACCTGAATGGAGTCTGTGGCAGACACTAATAAAAATGACAGATGTGTATCTTTCTTCATAAAAACATAGAGATGCTATTGCAGTGTAAAGAAAAATATCTTAAGTTCTTGTAACAAAAGACTCTTTTTTTTTTTTACAAAAAAAAAATGGGCTGTATAAATGATTTAAATTATGAGACAAATGACAGAAAATGTAATCCATTCACTGATAACTGAGTATTTTTAAAATCTGCTTCTAAGAGCATTTCTTTACAGCATTTTTTGCAGTGTTTCACTGTGGATGTCCTTGCATTTGGTTCTGCTTTCCTGGAGTTCTTCCACAATTCCAATAAAGCTGCTGGGTTAACCCAGAGCACATAAATTACAAATATATATGCATGACTTGCTGTCAATTTGCATGATTATTGCAGCAAAGATAGGCCTGGCATAAGGCAAGACAACAAGCTATTGATAAGGCCAGTTGAGGCAGGCTTGGGATGCTTTGGTCTTTCTGGACAGTGTGTTGATTGATGCTATAAATAATCAGAGCAGGGTTTTATGTTGGAACCTTTGTGTGGGAGCTAAATAGGATGACCTAACCTTTGAAATGATCCTTGAGCTCTAGTTCAGAGGGATGCCACTCTGTTCCATGTCACAGCGAATGTGAAAGGGGCTCTAAGGGATAGCAACAGTGACCCAGGACACCCTTGCTGCTTTTGCTTTTTCATTGGAAATCCTTCTTTTGCTTCTTTTTGCTGATAGGCTTCAACTCTTTTTGTGAAGCATTCTCAGGAAATTATATAGAGAACTGATACACATCCAAAATGTATAAACAGCATTAATATAATACATGCTGGTTTTGTTTGTACATGTGTACTCACATGCAGAAAGAGAATTATTTGTTCATAACACAGATTATTTGTTCACAGCATAGGTGAAGTATTTAATTATATGGAAACTTTAAGTTTATGGTTGGAGGGCAGATTTAACACTTAATGCAATTGAAGAAGCAGAATCTACAGAAAGTTCAAGACAGCATTAATGTAATTGGAGTGCCTTTTCACTTTGCTCAGATGATTACACGAGAAGGGGATATGTGCCAAATCCAACATGTTCTTCATGAGCATAATCTTCCTTGCTTCTGGGGACTGTATGAATGGGTTCCTTTGTACATGTTTGCCAGATCATTTCTGTGTAGTGAGGAGTAAACCTTAGTGTGAATCATGTGCTTCTGTGGTTTCTGTTAAATTGTACTGCAGCCATGACTTTGGGGTTTTTTGGTGTTTTTTTCGGTGGTTTTTGTTTTGTTTTGTTTTGTTTTTTTTAAACTCAGGCTGGCTTAATACTCTGGGAATTCTGGCTTCACAATTTTTAAAATGAGCACAATATAGGAAACAGCTGTGAGTCTCAATGCATATTGTTCTTGGACTTTATAACAGGTGGCATCAAAATGCAGTCAGATTTCACTCATCCCATAATTGGAATGAGATAAAAGAAGGACACAGAAGTAACTCCTCACTGCTGGAGGATAGGCTCTGCATTAGAGGGAAGGATTGCAGGGCTTGGAAGGTAGATCCATGGAGCAAAGCCTCTGGACCTGGCATGCTTCTACATTCTTCCGTGGACTGTTGAGACCTCTTGAATGTGAATGGGAACAACAGTCTTTCCCATCTCACACCTTGTTATTGAGTGCAAATTGAGTCTTATGTGAGGGTAGCTAACATAAACTGTTAATAGCTGTATTAAACAGTCTTTGGGATCCATATCGTGGCTGTACAAGACAAGCATACAAATGATGTCCTTCTAATTGGAATTAAAGCACATGCAGCTGGGAGTCTTCAAGGTTTCAATCTGCCAGCTTGCTTTCTTTTTCTCTTTTTCCCCCATAAATGTAAAGCTAACATCAGCTGGGGTAGCAGGTCATAGGTTTTCATTTTAATGGAGAAGGAGAGTGATAAAGACATGTTTTATTCACAGCCAGAGAATGTTTTTGTGTGGTATGAATAGGGACCAGGGCTCATTTAGCCTTTCTCTGCAGCTTCTCAGAGCTCTGCTTTACAGAAGAACATGTTAGAATTTATGAAAGTTTCATTAGTAGATTTGTCAGGCAACATCTGTTGCAAAGAAGACAAACCCGTTTAAATTCAGGGGATTAAAAGGAATGTCTCTTTACTCTTTGGTGTCACCTTTGTATCTGCTGCCTGCCTGAGGCAAAGAACCTGGGTCTTGCTTCTGCTGAAATTAGGTGAATATTTCCTACTGATGCTCAGGAAACAGGGCTGAGGTCTCCTGCATAGGGATATATTACCCAGTGCAAGTTCCCTGTGCAGAGCCTTTTATCATGGTAGTTCAGACCCCTACTTTTTAGCCTTTCTTGCCTTTTTTTTTTTTTTTTTCACACTACTGGAGAAATGCTACCTGCTGTAATACTGTAAAAACTGCATCGACCTGAGGTCCCAGCCCTGTGTCAGGTATCCCCTGCTTTGGCTTTGGGAGTACCTTACTACTAACTGATCTCGGAGAATCAGGTGCAGCCTGTCAAGAAGGCTTGGAGTGGCACTCATAGGGGCCTGGACAGGAAAAGGACCCAAGATTTAGGCTCAAACTTTGGCTTTCAAAACCAAAGGCAAAGTGTGCCCAACTGTTAGTGGAGTCATTAAGATGCCACAGATAGCTGGGGAAACTCCAGTGGCTGATGAAATAGCTTCTGAAGGGTAACATGTTAAAGGAAAAACTCATCAATTTTTACCTTGCTTATAAAATAGTGTATGTGGGACAAAATCTCACTTCTCAGCATCTGACATTTTGCTACGTCTTTAATTCTTTTGGGAGAAAAGAGTTTGCAGGAGGGGTTGTGGTGAGATCTTCCTCTAAGTGAGGACTTTGGCAGAGTGCTGTGGCAGCTTGAGCTCCTGAAGAAATTTAGGAGGCCACACTGAACATGGGTAATATGAATACAGTTCCCAGTAATTCAGCTCCTGCTGTGCCCTCTCTAAAAGTGATGCTGTGTGAGAGACAAAACAGGAAGACAGGCCACACCCAAAGACTGAGGAACAGGCCAGAAGCACATGGTTTTCCCAGTTTCCTGCGTATCTAGTTCCAGAACTTTGAAAATATACTTAGACCTTTCTTCTTTGTGAAATGTGTGGTATAAGATCCACAAAGTATTCAGGGACCTCCCACTAGAGACCTTTCTGTGGCCATGTAGTATTAGGTCTGTATTAGATTGCTACACCATATGGAAGATGGCATTTGACCTTAAATGTGTGCTGCGTTTAGCCTCTGTTGAGGCTTCACAGAGTGTGCTTCCCCTGCAGTGTGATGCTGTCCACAGCAGCCACGCCCTGCAGCCTGAGCACACTGGCGAGGCTGGATCTGAGGATGCCTGCACGCCAGCAAATCATGTTTACTGCCCCATAACACTAACACTGGGTTTGTATACTCAATCCATCAGTTAAATTTGCATGTGCAGATCAGGAATACTCTAGGAATGTAAGATACAAGCAAGGGCAAGCCTGGTTTAAAAACATATAGATCTGTAGGCTAGATCTGTAGATCTCTGGACAAGCAACAATAAATGTCAGGCTTAAGATCACATTAGTTGAAACAAGTTAGACAACACATTTGATGATGGGAACACTTTTCCTGTTCTGATGTGGCTAGAGGACACAGTTTCATGTAGTGAGTAATGCCTTGCATTAATTTGCTTGTGCTACTCGCTCTTAGAATATGAGTAAGCACCTGATAACTGGGTTATCACATCTCTTGAGATGCTGGTCTCCACAGCTGGCCTCCATAGCAGGCCTCCCTGCCATAATAATCAGGTTGAAAACCAGTTCAACAAAACAAAACCAACAGGAGAAAAAAGATTGTGGTTTGGGTCCAACTGCATCCTAAAGGGAGTCTGTCAGGAAGACAGGAACCATCTTTGGCAGCAGCACAGATGTAGATGGACTTTTGGCAGGCATGAAACTTCCCGCATGCAGACTCTGCTCAGTCAGCACCAGCTTTCAGGTCCTGGTTCTCTGCCTAGGCCAGGAAGCCACCCCTAGGAGGGAACTGGTGTGACAAGAGATGACTGCATCCTTGGCAGCTGCCATTTTTATGGTGTATTTTGAGATGGCTGTGTACAAGGCAGGTCATTTGGGTGATTGGTGCAGCTTGGTGGTACTGCACTACCTGAAGGGATAACAAAGGGTGGTGTGAGGGGAGGGCTGTCATTAGAGCTTCTGCATCCCGTGTTCCCCCAAAGGCAAAATGCTCTGCAATGGCACCTATCCCTTCTTCTGTCTCGCTTTGTAATAAACAGTAGAGGCATTAGAGAAGTTAAATTGTCTAAGTCAAGAAATTACTACTTTTTTCCAATCAATTAAGCAAAGCATGGATTAAATGATCTGCTTAGGGGATTGCATTTCCTTTCTTTTAGCCTTTCCTTTTTAAATGAGTTGATATATCTCTGCCACAAGGAAAAAAAACCCAACAAACCAACAAAAAATTGTTTAGCAATATAATGGGAAAAAATACTGGGAAGCTGGAAGGCAATAAGCACATGTAAGAACTCTTAGCATTTTTAGCTGCCTCTGTGCTGTACTGATGAGAAATTTAACAAAATGCATTTGGAGATTTTCAGTTTTACCAAGTTGCATATCATCCTTAAAGCACTATCCAGACACAGAGGCACCATTTTCTCTAGTCTGATTTACACAGGCAGTATTTTATATCAATGTCATCATGTGGTATGCAAAAAATCTTCCTCCCCGAAGAGTAGTGAGGTATTTTCTTGCTATCATCTTGTTTATACCATTTCTTACTTGCTTTTTGTGCTTAGTAATATACTTCATATATTTTTATTTCTCTTCTTTTCCTCTTCCCAACTGTTTGATTTGTGTGTTGGTAGAAAATTATTCTTATTTTCAGGTTCTCTGAATATAAATCAGACATTTACACAGTTTATATGTGGGGAAACTACTGTGGCTTCAGGAGACTAAGATGGTGTTAAAAAGCAAGTACTGGAAATAGTAATGCTTTTTGTGTCTCCTCATGAATATAATATTCAGACCTTGAAAACTATACTAGTACATGCACAGAGCCAGGATCAGCTGTTTCCAGACTGATGTCTGCTGGAGCAAAATGATTTGGATGAGGGGATTGGGTGCTCCCACAGTAAATTTGTAGATGACACCAAATTGGGCGAGGGTGTTGATCTGCTCAGAGTTAGGAAGGTTTTGCAGGGGGATCTGGACAGGCTGGATGAACAGGATGAGGTCAGGTGTATGAGGCTTAACAAGGCCAAGTGCCAGGTCCTGCACTTGGGTCACAACAACTCCATTCAAAGGCTTGGGGGAGAGTGGCTGGAAAGTTGCCTGGCAGAAAAGAACTGGGAGGTGTCTGACAGCCTGCTGAATGTGAGCCAGCGGTGTGCTCAGGTGGCCAAAATGCCAAGACCATCCTAGCCTGTATCAGGATTATTGTGACCAGCTGGTGTATGGAAGTGATCTAGAGAAAAGTCTTAGGATGATGATCTGAAGGAATTGGGGTTGTCTAATCTGAAGAATGGGAGGCTGAGAGATCTCATTGTTCTCTAGATACCTGAAAGGAGGTTGTAGTGAGGCTGGTCTCTTCTCCAAAGTAACTAGTGATACAACAAGTGGAAGTGGCCTCGAGTTGCACCACAGGAGGTTTAGGATTGGATATTAGGAAAAAATTTCTTTACTGAAAGAGTGGTCAGGCATTGGAATAGGTTGTACAGGGAGGTGGTGGAGTCACTGTCCTTGGAGGAGTTCAAAACACAGGTAGACATGGCACTTCAGGACTTGGTTTAATGGCGGTGGTGGTGGTGAGTTGACAGTTGAAGTCAATGATCTTAGGCATTGCAGCCAAGGTGTTGCAGGGATTTAGCATGGAACTCAGAGAAGCCCAAGCCATTCTTTAACCAGGAAGGCTGGACAAGGACATGGTGGTGCTGCATGCTGTGCTGCTGGTGGTAAGGCTCCTTGGCAGGAGTCCCAAGATACAGTGAGTATTTTTATGTGCAGCACGTTTGGGAACTCAACAGGGCACTGACAGTCAAAATTTTTGTTATATTTAAATATAAATTAAACTGAGCTGCCACTGAATGCATAGATTGCAAGATGGATGATGCTGTGGTGATTGCTTCACTTTTTACATGAGGCAGGCCCAGTAAACCTCCTTATAAAACACTCATAATTATTTTTTTTTATTTGTTAAAAATAATTTACAGTATCTTCATAGCTCAGGGCAGTTGTGTGCCCATCTGTTCTGCCTGCCACAAATTGTTAGTTCTGGATTTGGCACTGTGGAAGATAACTGACGTATGACAAAGAGGAAGCTGCTGAACCTATGATGATTGACAGAGCATTTTCTCAGTGGGAAAGCGCAGTGAATTCAGACATAAAGAGGGATAATCCACAAGATATTTATCTCTAGGGATCTGAATTATATTAGGAAGTGTACAAACAAAGGTCTGGTTTCTCTCTAGACGCCATGGGGTCTACACATTCTTATGCTATCCTTTAAGATAGATTGTTGCTAAAGGAATGAATAAGAGTAAAAATCCTTGTTGGTAACTTCCCTGGGAATCCACTAAAATACTGTTTCAAGCCTTCACTTGAGTTCCTGGAAGCATAATGTGTCACATTAACCTTATGTGTTGTTGTGAAAACATGGAATTTAATCATGGCTTGTCCAATATAATTATTTTTTGGCTCTTGTAACTGTACCAATGAACCTTTATGTCCTAGAAGTTGGGACATAACTTACTTGGGAATATAGGATTTTTTTTTTAATTTATTTATTTTGGTTTTATTTTCTTTTTATTCCGAACCTTAGCTAGAGAAAAAAATACATAAGTTGAGGAGAGAAACCTTTGGCATGAAGAAGTATATGTTCCAAAGCTATACAGAAGTTTAATGGCTTAGAGTTTTAGTGGGATTCTGGAAGTTGTAATGCCTGTACATAGAAAAACAGATGGCGTCACTGCACAAATGGGTGGTACTTGTGCAGGCAAAGCCTGGGATACAGCATTTTCACCTCCAAACTGTATTTTTGAATACATCGTTGAACTTGTGTTTGACTCTACCAAGGACATAAAGAGAACTATTCTGGCTGGCAAACAGCAGTGTTATTATTTGTGTCAATGTTGTTGTGGCTCATGGAATGCTCACTGGGTTGCTGTTAAATTGCACTGCAGCAGAATAACTTCTGTAAGGCTGCAGGTGATTTTCTGAACCACTGCAAAAAGTGGAAATGTGTAGACTAAAAATACTGTGCCCATTTAATGCCACCGAGAGATCCACAGGGTGAGTGCACTCTGAGTCAACGTAGATGGCACACTGCTCTCCTCTTGTCTTTGTAGACTAAGGAGCTTTCAAACACTCACTGTCTGTCCTCCCATCCCTGCCCAGTGTTAATTTCTGATGGAGTGTTTCATTGCCATCACCACGAGTAAACTGGGAGTTTAGCACTACCAGTCCTGGTTAAAATTGAATCAAAAATAGCTTATGAGGGATTGGGAAAGTGGAGACAATCAGCCTCTGTCCTATCTGATAAACAAAAGGGATACAGCTGGGAGGGTAAGTAGAAACTGATGATGCCCAGGCTTGTCCTGGTCTTACTCCTCTTTGTGGTCAAATGGTTCTGGTCACCCTTTAAGGTCATCTGCTTCTGGTCACCCTTTGGGAGTTTTTGAACAGGACTCTGGGATTTCATTTGGTGGTTTAGTTGACTGGCAGGCTTTATTTGCCTTTCCTGGACTTGATCCATTGGCGTGGAACTGTATCACTGAGACTGCCGCAGCCCTGCAAGTGGGCCTTGTGCCAAAAACCTCACTTGTGGGTCGCAGTTACATGACACAGCTGAGCTATTGCACTCGTCTGGAAAACTCACCCAAAGGAAAGCCTAAGTCAGTTTTCCACTGACTTAGGAACTTGAATACTAATACAGTACTAAGAAGGGTACAGAGGGTACAAGGGTTAAAGAAGGGGTAGAGCAGAGGAAGAGGAAGGGGACTGTGCCTAGCCACAACAGTGAGACATTATGTCACCTCATTTATACCCAAACAGTCAGGAAAGTGGGTGCCAGCCTGTTCCTTGAAGGTTTGTAGTTCTGACATCTGCTTATGCAACAGCTGTTGCTGCAGTGTCTGTTTACCCCAGGGAGTTTTGCACTTAAGCAGCTCTGTAGTGATTTGCTTTTGGCATTGGACAGTTCATGAATTTATTGGTCTTTAATCAGTGAGCCATAAAAGCTGAATGTCCTTGCTGATTATTTTCACTCGATCAGCAAACCTAAGTATCACTCACTGCAGCCGTATTGATACACATGGATGGACTTGTCCTTCGACTGCCACCTTTCAGATGACCTCAGAGCATGATTTATTATGCATCCTTTTCCCTGCCTTTGTCAGGACCAAGCATCAGGTACTTCCTAGGTAAGTTAGAGAAACTTGCACCCTAAAGAATGTACCTCTGAGAGCACTAATATAGTGTTAGTGAAATGGTGGTGATGAGGTGGAATTCACTGCATTGCAGTGAGGTGGGGAGACCTGAAGCATGTGGATGTAGCCAAGTGCAAGGGCTGTTGCTAACCCTAAACTATGCGAACAGGAATGGGAACATTTGTCTCAAGAACTTTACAGAAAAGACTGTAGCTTCTTTCTTTCTGGGAAGGAGATTTGATCCTTCATTTGTTCATCTTGGACCGTACGTATAGGAGAAAGCGAACTCCTTCCTGAAGCTGTTTATGTGTGCTGTGGATACACAGTTGTTACAGATATGGTGGTGGTAGGATTTTAAAATGCTTTATTTGACATGTGCATTACTCTGTTCCTTCATGAATTCCTAATTGATAGAAATAAAAACTGGAGAAAGCTTTTGTCTGTTTAGTTGGGAAATACTTGAGCAGGTTTGGAGTTGTGATGAAAGATACTGCTTTATGAAAGACAGAGGTTTTTTTGCTCTTTGTAAGAGCACTCCAGAGCTGACATTAGCTTAATTTATGCAGGAGTCCTACAACATTAAGATGTTTTTTCTCTGTAGGCACTGCAATTTGGAAAAAAGGTATTTATAACGTCCTAATTACTGAAAGACTGCTATTCAGGCAATCAAAGTGAAAGTGGGAGGAGGTCTGGGTTTAAGTCTTTTCTTGGATTCAAAGTGTTTCCTTGAGGATGGAAAATGTTCAAGCAGGGTATGTAGGATGGAGGGTGAGAAACGTGGTGCATTGGCACATAAGAGAAGACAAGGCACTTATGGAATTAGAAGACTAGCATTTTCTGGAAGCCTTTCTGCATCTCGGACATCACCCTGCCATCCTGGGTGGCTTGCTTGCTTGGTAAGGTTTCCTCAAGAGCTTCTTCAGCTTTTGGTGGCAGTTCCTGCCAGGTGGAGCAAACAGCCCACTCAAAGGCAGGCTTTTGCAACCTGACAGCAGGTGGCATTTGTGACAGTCCTGATTTCAGGGAGATTTGTATTTTGTTAAAGGCAATTTGAGGATGGAAGTATCTTTATTCAGAAATAAAGCAATGGCCTGAATTTGTTCCTGTGTTTAATCAGAACAAAAACTCTATTTCTAAAATGGAATGTCTTTCCAGCAGTGGAGGAAATACCACCATGTTGCAATATTCACTTACTCATGACATTCTAGCTCAGCTTTGTATACTGAAAAAACTTGAAGTGTTTAACATAGTCTTAAATAAACATTTACCCTTTTGGTGCTCTATCCAAGTAGAGCCCAAGGCAATACTTGAGACATACCCATTCATAACTGAGAGAGGAATGTGGGACCTTCCCTCAGAGTCATTCCATCAGCTGTGATTTGTAGTTCTGGAAATAAAAGAGGGCATTTTTTTCAGCTTTTTTTTCCCCCCCCCCATATTCCGTTCCCCCCCCCCCAAAAAAAAAAACAAAAAAAAAAAAAAAAAAAAAAAACCAAAAAAACAACTTTTTCCCATTTTGGCTGTTCTTTTTGTGTGGGTTTGTTTTTTTGTTTGGTTGGTTTTGTTGGTGGTTTGGGGTTTTTTTTGGTTGTTTGGGTTTGGTTTGGTTTATTTTAGTTGTGTGTGAGGGGGGGTTGTTTTGGTTTTGGTTTTTTTGGTGTGTTTTGCTGTTTGGGGTTTTTTTTTGGTTGGCTGGTTTGCATTTTTTGTGTGTGTGGTATTTTGAGGGGACAGAGGAGCATTGTTGTTTGTTTGTTGGAGTTTTTTGGTTTTGTCTTGTTTTTTCAGTTTTCAGGTTTTTTTAAAATTTAGTAGCATGAAAACCATGCTAAAGCCTCAGCTAGTCATGGGCTTGTGCATGAGATTCTCTGTCACAGCCCAAAGTACAGCTTGGTCCCACCGATTCCAAATTCCTGAAGCATGAGGAGTTCAGCTTGAGCTACGTGCATGTATGTGCACAAGTCACAGTTTGCCAAGAGGAAGGGAAATTTCCCTCAACACCACATAGCTGAGCTTCTCAGCCTAAACCTGTGTAATTTATAAATTAGAAATGTTGGAAAGCTGGAGAAGTACAGAGTGCTAGGCGTACACCACGCTCAAGGGAAAACAACATAGCTTTCTCGTGAGCTTTTGCTGCACTTTTAGAGAACAAAGCTGGGGAAGGAACTGGACTTGTTTATGGTTGCAGGGAGTAATAGAGTTATCGAGGAACATTCTACTAACTTCATAAGAAATATTGCTGTGGATACTTGGGTTCCCTCGTAGCATTTGTGGATGCTTTCAGACTTTAATACAGTTGTGATTCATTTCTGGAAAGAGATCCCACATGTTCCTCACTATTGTGCTAATTTCTTTATCTAATATTTCAAGCCAGCCCCCCTGTTTATTTTAGGGATAAGGTTTATCTTAAAATACTTACCTGAATGCATACTTGTGCAGAGAGTACTTCACTTATTTTTATTCTGAAAGGATCAGATCTCTATTCTTTGCAGTTTTTTTGAAGGTCTTTATTCTGCTAAGAAGTCTGAGAACACAAAGGAATGGAGTCAACTTCACTAACAGACATAAATATGAGCATGAGTCTGTGAACCTTAGAACAGAGGAAGGTTAGAGAAAATGAGCTGCTGGAGCACAGACTTCCCTTGGGTAAAAAACTGTGTTTTAAACATAAAACAATGTTCTAGCATCTTTAAAGTGAGCAACTAAAATCCAGTTCACTTCACATAGCTCATACAATACAAAAATAAACTGCCTGTGCATCAGTATTAGAAGCAGAACAAAGAAAGCTTTATTTAAAAAAAAATCATTAAAAAGACCTTTAAAAGTGTTATAGAACATAGATAAACCCCCAAAACTTAAACACTGAGAAATTAAATTATTCTTTAATGTTTGTTTTGACTATCAGATGGTATTTAGAATCCTTCAGAACAGATAAAATACATTTTTACATTGAAAACGGTGATGCCTTGTACTTATTTTTACTGAAAGTGAACTAGTGAGTTCAATTTTATGCTTTCTAAGTCAACTATTTCCACTTCTACTCATAGTATTTACTTCTCAGTTTATGCATTCCTAGTAAACATAAGTAGTCCCATCTTCTTTTCCATGTGGGATTAATTTTTCCCAGACCATATCATGGGGAGAGGTGCTCTCTCAGCTAATAAGCACACAGCTCCATGAGCAGCCAGACTAATGATACCTCCTTTCCAATGGACGCCTGGCTCTTGGTTGATTGACTTTTAACTGAATTATGCTGCAGCTTCAATGTGCATTCATTCCTTAGTAGGCACCAGAAAATCCACTGCTCTGCCAAAGTTTTGCTTCCAGGAGGATGCTCTGTTGTTAGTAACACACAATTCAACTGAAGCTTTTCTTCCATCCAAGAACTCAAAAAAGCTGTTACTCTCTTTTCCTTCCACCTTCCACCTTCCCTCACCGGTGTGAATTAATCACCATCTCTTCCATACAACCATCATCTTAACTTTGGACTCTCTGCACTGCTGCCTCAGGTTTAGCTGAAAGTGCCTAGCAGGCTGAAAGTCCCTAGGGCAGCTGGGGAGGCAGGCATGTTGTAGCATCACAAAATCCTTCAAAAATCAGGCTTAAAACTGAAGAAAACAATTCAGAAGTACTGGGAACAATTCATGTTTGGATTTTTCTTCCTGAGAGTGGATGCATCATGGAACTCAAGCACTGTTTGCCAATCAGGCAGAGAAGCCCATGACAGAAGGAGGAGGAGGAAGTCTAGTCCTTGTCCTGCTGAATTCAAGGCAGATGCTCACCCCAGCAGCTCTTGAGCACCAGCATGGTTGTTCTAAGCCATTAGTCCTGAAGGTGCATTGTTATGAAGTGCTAAATATACTCACTAGAGCAGAAAAAGAATCTTTGTCCTGCCTGTGGTAGATCTGGGAAGGGAGCAATGTGGATTCTTGCTCCAGTGAGTGTGCTTTAATAGAAAGTGAAACTGTTCCAACAAATAAATAAATAGCATCCACCTTCCATGTGCTTACAGCTATCCATAGACAGAAGAGATGTGAACTTGGGTCATCTGCTTCTCAAATGCATGTTCTGTTGGACTCGATGATCTTTGATGTCTCTTCCAACCTTCTTGATTCAATGATTCTATGATTCTATGATTCTATGGTTCTATGATTCTATGATTCTATGATTCTGCTTTAAAGACATTTAATTCTCTGGGTCTTTTCATTCTGTAGGTGATGCCTGAATCCCCTTTTGAACGTGGTCTTTTACTTTAAAATGCCCCAAGTTGAATTAAGCCATGTATTTGACCCTAAAATGCTACATGTACTTCCTGGAAATTCTCCAGGGCCTCACTTCTAAAGAAGGTACTTTTTATGCACATATGCGTAAGCAAGCCAAAAGGTATTAGCTCCTTGATTGTGGTGGGTTTTCTTCCTTTTAAAATCCTTTTGGATCAAGTTCTTTCACAGGTGTTTTATACCCTTTCAGGACACATTTTCTCCTGCTGTTTTGAAAAGAAAATTTTAAGTGCTAGCATTAATAGCATTCTGGTTTTATAATGATATATGCTTAATACACTGCTGAACCTGTCCAGGATTTCAAAGGTGTTTTGCACAGGATGGTAAAGTAAGAGAAATAGCCATTTCCTTCAGGGACAATAAAAAACAAATCAAAACAAAAGCACATAATTACTAGGCATGTACATTATCAATTACAGTCCTACCTTTTTGTGTCAGTTCCTATCAATACAGTTGGTTTTCAACTAGCTTACTTAAATGACTGCTGAATTCAGAAAGGGTTTTTTAAGAATGTGCATTACTCTGGCAAAACTGCTCCTAACCTATAAACTGGAATACCTTTGAGATCAGCAAGCTGCTTTGGATTTACAGTCAGGTAACTGAGATAAAAGTCTGGCCCAAATATTCACTCCCCCGGGGCTTTTCAAACCAGGTAGTAACCACACACTGATCTACTTTAGGAAGTGGAAGTCCACTGAACATAGTTAAGGTTTTGAACTCAGAGGTGTATGAGCACTGTACATCTTCTTTGAGGACTTCTTTGCCTATTTTTGGTCCACTGCCATTTTCACATGCTCAGGTATTAGTGAATGAGACTGCCAGGACAATTGTTTAAAGCTCAGTTTATCGACCAAAAGTTGTAGGACAAAAATAACACTTTATAAATGCCATAAATTCAGAATTTTTTTAGACTGTCATGATGAAACTGCTGTTAAGACGGCTGCTAGCTCTTTCAATTATATATTTTAAAGAAAGGATTTTAAATGGCCACTACCTCATAATTTCTCCCTCTAGTGTATAATTTAAATAATATAAAGGAATTAAATTCCTCTGAGGTTACAGACAGACAAGGACTTGAAATATTGCCTGGAGATAGGTTGGACTTTTCTATTAATGGGTCTCATTTTTATGCAGGGAATTGCCACAGTCAAGCAGACAGCCTTTCACTTTAATATTCCTTCTTGTTCTTCAGGTTTTGAGTGACAATATCCTAAAAGAGCAATGCATGTCAGATGATTAAAAAGAACAAGTATTCCAGATGACACCTTGAATTACCTTCCGAGCACCACTGTTGATTGCTTGAGCCCTCTCTTGGGCTGCAGAAATGATTCAATAATCTCTAATTGAAACAAATAAGCATGAAAGAAAAATACGCTTTTCTAGTAATCTGCACTCAGAGCTATATACAAAATGTGGTTTCCCCTGGGTGTTTTTGTACCTATGTGATCAGCTAATGGTGACTTAGTAGAGGCATTTCCTCCCACTTACAAATCAGCAGGCACAGGCAGAACAAGACACTGGCAGCAGAGAGGGCACATTAAGACACATTCATGTAACGTGCTTCAATATCTAGATCACGTTTTGAACAGCCATTGCAAAGTAGTTCTGTATGGTCTGTGCATAATGTATAACAAAGAATGGTTACTAATGGGATTCGTAAGGCAGTAACTAAATTTCTTCTTTGTGAAAGCAGTTAAGAACACCTTTCGGTAAAACATTTCCCCTAAAAATGTGGAAGAAATCTGAAGAGACAAGGAAGAGAAGAACTGTACAAGACAGCACTATGTTACTTTCATCCACCGAGTGCTTGTTTTTTTCTCAGTTCCACCCACCGTGTCTATATTTGAGTGGGATCACTCCTGGAGTGAAGTATTATGGTGAACGACACCCAACAGGTGAAAACAGGAATTCAGAGGTCCCAGTGTGAAACTTTGTCAGGTCTGTGATGTTCATACTCCATCCTGTTTTCCTACCACAGAAGGCATCAGGAAGCTAATCTGTTGTGTTTGTGGAGGCATATTGGCCTGTTTTGACCACTGAGAAAATCTGTCCTTGAAAGCAAAATTTACAGACGATGAGAACATAATTTTTCAGCAGGTGCAAGCCCTGTGCTCCAATCAATACCAGTTTCTGAAATCCATTGTGGGCTCCTACATCCCAGTCTCTGCAGAACAATATGTTCAGATTATTAGGTCTCCAAATGCTAAATGTTATGTGAAAGAGTGATAAACTTGATTTGGGGATAACTCAAAGTCAACCTTGATATTGCTGCTTATTTTTCTACATGGTACGTGTGTACGGTACCCTTAGTTGGGATTTCCCGAGTGATGGTTGGCAGTCCAGGGAGATGTAGTTAGTGTAGCTCTGTCATATTAGTCCTGACCCAGCCATCATGTTCAAGTGGCACAGCATGCCCTGGTAGGGATGTTTTGCCTGCAGGAGGACAGCTGCGTATAGATGGTGCCATATTCAGGCTTTATAGGCTTTTACCCTGACTTTGATGGAAAAATGCTTTAATGTGCAGAGGTAACAGTAATTTTATCTGGGCACTTAAATTAAAAAGGCACATGTTCACCCTGAAGCCTTTTGCAAATATTTGAAGCACCGTGGATATAATTTGAAAATTCCCCCATCAAAAGTGACAGTGAAGATAATTGAAGTGCAGGAGTGACCTTTGTAATAACTCAAGAAACTAGACAAATAGAAAGCTAGAACTCCTGTCATGCCAGCTACTTGCCACTCTCTCCACAAATAAGCTATTCATAAAATGCTACAGAGAGGGTAAATTGTGTGGCACATATTTCATTTCCTCTGTCTTCAGTATATCTTACCAGATGTGCTGTAGCTTCAGATAGATGCATTTTTTTCAGATTAAGCACTTCCTAAAAGTAATGGTCCTTGATGGCAAAACTGGAGAATGATTTGCTGCTTGATTAGAGACCAAGTCCATGAAAATAACCCTTTTGATTGATGCACTGTTTTACAGGGAGTGATCCTTCCCTGCCAGGTCTTCGCATGATTTGATTTGGCAAATAGCACTGACTGTGGATGGACTATGACAGTCCAACGAATGGCAAATCTAGTAGAATAAATCATAGTCCAAATGTATGAGTTCAGCAAAAACACCTAGCCAACTAATTCTGGGATTTTCTATCTTTCTTACTGTTTCTTTAATCATTTGGCTTGAAAACTCCTTTACTTTGTAATGAGTTATAAGCGGGAAATGTATTTGTTATTGGGTTATGTAAATCCTTGCTTTCAGTCTTGGGAAATTTCTGGTACCTTACAGGCCTCCTGAATATTGTCATTCATTGGTGGCATTCAGATTAAGCAGGGCGTTTGACCCTTGAGAATACAAAATATGGGCAATTTAAGAAGATCCTTTTATTAAACTCTTGAGTCACTCTGAACTTAAGATGTGTGCACTTCAAAGGGTCAGGCTGGGTGTACATCTAGCAGTCCAGCAACCTGTGGAATATTCTTAAAGCTGCCAAAGGCAGTTGGAAATATTGTGATATCAAGCTTTCTTTCATTCAATTTCCATAATTTTCCTTTTTTTCACCTTGCAGGAAGCTAAAACAATGTGTGAACTGGAGAAAAGGGGAAGGAAATTTTTCTTCCAATATTTCTGAAATTCAGCATGAGTTCAGATCTACCTTGAAACTAGAAAAGGCTGAAGGAGTCTTTATTTTTCCTAACCTTTCTGAAGTGTCCTTATTTTGGCCTTTCCAGTTTCTGACTCTTAACAAATTCTAGTGAATTTGCTGAAAGCCAAGACTGCAGGACTTGCAAACATCAGTCCAAATCAAGGTTCTTGGCATTTTCAGGCATCTTTCAGCAGAGCCAGGACTTGCAGTGCACAGTTGTTAGATACTCATTGAAATAGATAAGTCTCTGTGAAAAAATAACACACAAAACCAAAACCCCACACAAAACAAAACAAAACAAAACAAAAAAACCCACAATGAACAAACAAAAACCCCCACACTGCTTCATTTGGTAAATGCTGAGATGGAACATTTTCCCATCGGGGATTTCATATTTTGTGGCCTGGTGCAATCTGACATAAATCTCTTCCATGTTTCCCATACACCCAATGCACTTTCTTCCCTCTCCACTCCAACCAAATAGCTTTGCTCAGCTCCATTAAACAATTCTGTATAAATTGCCATATTCACTCAATTCTCTTTTGTCTCAGCTGGGCTTTTTCATAGGGCCATATTTTTGGAAGGATGCAGGGCTTCTCAAAAGTACAGGTCACCTGGATTGAGTGATTCCTTGGCCACATTCTGTGATTCTTTGATTCTGTGGTTGTCTGGTGAGCAGGACTGTGAATTAATTTTCATGCTGTCGGCACACTGTATGTTTGATAACCTAACCTGTGACAATTCCAGAAGCCTAATAAATGGTGCTTCAGTTTTATTTACTGATATTTCACTCAAATATGAATGGAATCTGACCATGGAAATATTAAATTAGCTCTATCATGCCCTTCTCTGTCAGAAGGAGGTGAATTATGAACAATAAATAAGTGCTGAATGAAAGACTCTCAGAGCACTTTGCACTGTATCTCGGTTATTAGAAATGAAGCAATTCCACTTCATCTGTCCTGTCCAGGTTCTCCAGGTTCCTGAGACCCTATTAAGGGAAAATTGGTCTTCAGTGTGTTGAAATGAATGACGCACAAAACAGAAGGTTTTTAAAAGCAGTTGCCGAGTTGTTAAAGCTCAAGTGTCCTCTTTTAGTACCTTGAGCCACAAGAGGCAGATAAATGTGCATTATCTAAAAGATGTAGATAAAACCAAGTTGTAATATGGGCAAAACTGGAAGGCATAGGATCTAAATAAAGTGGCACAGCTTTTTTTCAGGAAGAAACTGGACAGGAGGAGGAAGGGCTGATAAAATGCACTACTTTGAATGAACCAGAGTTAGTAAGAAGATGCAATGCTCTCAAGCAGTTGAAAGACAAGCAAGGAAGAGGACTGTGAATTAGTTTGTTCAGGAACTTTTAACACAGAGGCTACTGTGCAGGAGAGAATGGAGAGGGATATGAGGTCTGAACTGAGCGGACTTCATTGCATCACTTCTCCTGATGCCTAGACAGTAGGAACTTCAGGAATTGCTGTCCTCCCCACCCTACAATAGCTCTGCCTCCCACTGCAGGAAAAATCAACTTGGCTTGGTCCTTCCCCTGAGGTGACCAAATCTCCATGGATCTCCAAACAGGTTGAGATTCTTCATCTCCATTTGTCAAAGGCAATCAGATGAGCACTTTTTTGATCTGCTCTTGTTCTGCCGCTGTTCCTGCCCATCCCTATACCATATGGCACCAGAGTAATTATATCTTTTCACAGCGTAGCATAAACAGTGAGGAGAGAGTGCTGAATTGCTGCACATGTTACATGGGATGGCAGAGTGGCAGAATGAGTTCTGACAGAGAAAAAGCTGGGCTTGCTGCAGGGCAGCTCAGGGAGCTAAGGAGGGTCTCTCTCATTGATGGGGCACAGCTGCTCCTTGAACTGGAAACTCACATGCATCTCTTTCACACTTCAACTATGTCCAGTACAAGTTAAAGAATATGACTTAAAGACTTTAAAGTGTGTGAGTTTTGCAACTGACAAGTACCTGGCATACAGCAGATCCATGCTGCTGCTTTTCAAGCTGACTGCTGCAGGTACAGCAGCATGAATTTCAGGGAATGAAGAGTTGTGGCAGCTTCCTTCAGCTGCACAATGAGTGTAGGAGGTTGCAGTCAGACTGAGGAGAGGTGGAACTTTGTTCTGTCAGGTTTCCAGGGGCAGAGGTAAATACCATCCATCTGCTTTGTCTAGTGCATTTGTCTACGTAGGTATTATTGTTTGGACCAAGATGGTATGTTTGAAGTGTTTCATCCAAGCATCCTATGTAACTGTGCTTTGGCTCTGCCTTGGAGGAGAAAAATTTTATTTATTGTAGAGAAGCACACCTAACTGGTAACACATCCAAACTGGTAACGGACATTTAGTTAATGGCCACAGACTGGAGCCTTGTCAGTGGTAAAGCTCACAAAGCACCTACAGCACAGTCCTCAGGTCCTCACTATCCTCTTTTACAGCTCCACACCACACGCTGATGTAGGCAGAACCTTTCTCTTCCAAAGTATCCTGGTGGACTTTGGGAGCCTGTGGTGGAGTTTTTTCTGAGTTTTGCTTTCTTCAGGATGAAAGCTTCTTGGAATGTCAGGGGATGATAAACCTAGGAATTAAGAAGTAGATCTACATTTTAAAAAACCCTTTGGTTTTTTAATTGATTTTTTTTTTAATCCTGCTCATATATGTATATGGCATCTTGGACTACAAAGTAGAAGTGATGGGTACAGAGCCTTTGCCTGTTGCTTTTCAAAAGCCTGAGTTGCTTAATTCTTCTTAAAATAAAAATAGAATTGGTAAATTTTACACTAGCTGACAGATAATTTTTTTTTTCTGTTTGAGTCAAGTCAAGAACATAAATGTTAATTGCATTCATGTATATTTCCCTGCTATGACATTAATTGAGGGTGGAATAAGAAGGACTTCTCCAGCATAAAGAGAATTTTCAGCCCATGATTAACATAAATCAGGAATTCATATCTGGGCGGTTCCCATGTGAACCAATTAAAACATTGCAGAGACCTGGCTTGCTCAGCCTTTCAGAAGTTGGAGGGAAGGTCTCCTGATTACCAAGTGGAAAAGCAAAATACCCAATGTGGTTGTATAGGTTAAGGCACAGGTTTTAGGAGAGGACTAAGCAAGAAAGATTAGCTTTTTTGGCCAGCTGATGAGCTAATTCTTGTCATCCTTACACTGAGATACACCTCACTTACTCAGTAAAGCTGCCTCCAAGTGCATTGTCCTACTTCCATGAATTGAGGACAGCCAAGTCAACCCTGCTGTGATTATTAGGTTGCCAGCTCTTTGCAGGGGGTGCCCAGTACTCTGAAGGTCTATTTATTGTTTTAATTTTGCCTACCTTTCTCTAACTTCCGTGATATTGTTCAAAACTTATACTGGAAATTCATTCCATACAAAACACTGGCTTTCTAGCCTCATTCAGTAGGAAAATTAAGCAGATGTGCTCTCAAGTGATGGAAATAAATTAGTGCAAAGGTCATCAACTTAAGGATATTTTTGTGAGGTAAAATGTCAGATCAGTTGAAAATCTGTAGTAAATGTTTCCTGAAAGTAGAGAGATCTATTGCAGTGTGAATGAAAACAACATTTAGAAACCTTGAGTCAAATTTCAAAATTAGGATAAATGTGTTTGCTGTGTCCCAAAATTAATGCTGTGTGGAAGTAAGAAATAACTTTGAAACTGAAACAGAGCCAAGGCTAGCTTTGGAGTAGTTTTATTACACAGCTAGCTATATACCTCGCAGTTACTGGGAAAAAAAAAATTATATGAGGCATGCTTACCCTCTTTTACATTATAGGCTAGATGATCACCAGGAGGAACCCAGGAAATATTTGTGAAGCTGAATGATGTGGAGATAATTACTCAAGTAAAAAGGTTTGGATTGCTTTCAAAATATTAATGTAATCTTTCTCAAAACCACAGCAACAACCAAAAAAATCAGGAATGAGGAAAATTTGGATCCTTCGTACCAACAGACAGCCAAAACCCTCAAAGCATGTTGGCTACCCTGAGAGCATATTTATTCAGCTTTCAGCAGACAATTAGCAGGAATGAGACTTAATAGGGCAAAGATTCTCCAGTAGGATCTTCCAGGAGAGGTTGGAATTTAATGTTAAATTAGAATAAAAGGAAGTATGCTTGATTTAGCATTTTATGTGGTTTTGAACCATTCTAAAGTTCCTGTTTCTAGATATCTTGAAATATTTTGGATTTTGAATCGTAAAACATTTGCTATTCTTTTAATACGGCTCATAACAAGTCAGATGGATAAAGAAAAGAAATTGGTTTCATATGAGTGTGATGCTATTATGTATAGTTGTATTCAGTAGATTAAGTTTTGGAATGGACGCAATAATTCCATGCCCTTTCTGTTTTAAGCTTTTAATGCTATCTTCAGGACAAAAAAAAAAAAATCTTGGGAAAACGGCTCTTCCTTACTATCATCTTCAACTGGTATAAACAGTGTTTCCAGGAAGGGAAGGAGGACTTTGCTTTTCATCCTTGTCTGAAGAGTGCTCCTTTTTTCCAGTTATTATTTGTAATTTTTTTTCTGCCTTAATATATCTGTGAGTTTACCTCACTGCTGCTAGTGAGGATGCTCTGCCTGTGACAGCATCAAGATGGGGGAAGCACCTGCTGCATTCAGAGCAAGAGCTGGCTTGTTGTCCTCCTTGGTCTCATCCTGCCCTTTTCAGTTCATTTGCAGCAATGGCAAAGGACATAAGGGATGTGACCCACCAAATCTCCACAGAGAAGTAGCAGTTAATAGTACTTACTGATGACTGCTTTATTTATAAATACCTTCAGTATATCAGATTAAATGTTAAAATTAATTTTAGAAGAAGAAAGAGACTGGACAAACTGGAAGTTTAAGGAGTTGCTGGTGAGGGTATTGTTTGATCTTAACTGTTTTTCAGACCATCCTATGTAATTTGGGGTTTATAAAGTGGTTCTTTCAGTTTCATGATGATATTCTCCATTCTGTCTGCATACCAACTTCTTAATTTGTGCCTGCTCCTACCTCATAGCTCTTCCTTTTTTTCAGTGGTGCTGGTCTTATATTTAGGAAGAAATGGTCAATTGCACTACAGCTAGCCCAGCATTGTTGCTGGCATTGTTAAAAAGCACTATGGATAATGCAGCTAGGATAGGTCTGTCACAAGATTCATGGCCCCTGGGATGTATTTCGTTCACATGAGTCGTGCTTACACAGCAGATCATTTGAGCTGGTTGTACCTTCACAGCATCGCCTGAAAAAATATTTTCAACCCCTGAAACCAGCCTTAAACAATAGCCTGATCGTATGACACGTGCAGGGCTCTCCACTCCAGGATCTGCAGCGTTTCTTGGGTTTCCTCCTTGCATACATATTTAGTATGACAGCAGACAGCAGAGCCTGTAATGTAATAGGTACATGGCCCTGTTCCACGTACAGACAGATTTTTTGAATTTGGACATTTTTCCATTTCACCTTCTTGGTGGTAAAATGACCACAGATGAATGGTAAAACAGGGCACGGTACTTGGAAGCAGAAGCCAGATAACATTTCTTCACTCAGTAGGAGAACTCCTTTTACTTTCAAGGAAACTCAGAGCCAAGCTTGATAATTTTAGGCTGTTTTTATAACATGAGGAGGCTGGTGGTGCTTGCCTGAAGAGTACCACTGATAGGAGGTGTTGATCTGTTAACCGCAATCCTTGCCCTCAGTGTACCCTCTGTGAAGTGCTGAAGCTGAGTGCTAGTATCAAGTACTCCTTCCATCCAGCAGAAATTAATATCTCTTTTTGCTTGTAGCTGCTGTAGTTTGTGTTCCTTAAAGAAAAAGAAGAGAAAAGTTAGATCAAAGGGTATGTCTAAAATGTAAATTCATGTTACTTCAAAAACAGATTACAGAAATGCCTCAGTTATGATTATCTTTTGTCTTGCAATGTGCTTTATTTTCTATTTATTCTAAACCTCTCATCCCACATAAGGCTTCTCTTCCTCCACCTTCTTTTGCCATTTAGTTTAATAAATCATCGGAGCCAACCTGCCATGTAAATTGAAATATGCAGGAGTGTTATATATGGTGAGAAGTGACAGGATGTAGAACACGAGAAGGAAATTCCTTAACTAAATACTTGCCTCTCTAATTCTGTCCAGTTTTGGTGTGTTTTGAAAAGTCAGATTATGCTTTTTCTTTCACTAAAGAGAACCTTTTGGACAGGAAATGAAAATTGTTTACTTCATAAGATGAGGATTATCAACAGTTATAAATAGTAAACAGCAATATTTATCTCCCAGGTGATTGTAATTTCTTGATTAGAGCATCGGATGAGTAGCTGGGGTTTTTTAACACTTTCTGTTAAGTGAATAAATTTTTACAATGAATGCGTGTTCTGCAAGATAATTTGTTTTTTCAGCAAATTATGCCTTCTTTTTAGATAGGAAAATCACCTAATGTGTTTCCACCACTGAATTTTTACCTAGACAAGCTTTATGTACTCACATCTCTGAAGGTGTTAAAACCTTCCTGATTTGTAAAATATAGTTTTATTTTAAAAAATACATTTGTGTCACCAGACCTAATTAAAGGAGTAATTCACCACTGGCTTCTCCTTGTCCTTGGTGAGGATAAATGGCCAAAAGATGTGCCTGTGTTGAGGCCTCCAATGGATTTTCTCCTTCACCAGAGGAGGACCTGGAGTCTTCACTGGCCTCCAGGAGTCAGGTCATTTAGAAAACTTGAAAAATCTGGAGACTTCTGATGAATTTATGAGACTTGGAGCTATCAGGGGGGAGCATTCATGTGAGTCTGCATGATCAGTCTCCTCATCTATTAATCTTTTCTGTAAGTTAGGCAAATCTGTTTCTAAGTGGATAAGGAGGCATGGAGGCTTGGCATAGGGTGAAATCACATCATCTCAGCAAGCTATTGCCCTTCCTTGAGGTTTCAGCTGATGCACTAACCCCAGGGTTGGGTGGGCTAGGAGCAGGTGAGAAGGGCCAGGGTAGCTCCACCAGCCCACGTTAGCTCTTTAGCACCAGATCCTGGCCACATTCAGCCCTGTGGGCATGCCTTAAGGAGCTGAGAGCAGCAAATTGTCTGAAGCAGTCACTTCAGTGACCAGCGACTAGCCGGTTGAAAAAAGACAAAAGTTCATCCTTCGGACAACAATTTAAAGATTTGATAGGGAGCTCAAAAAGTTGTCCTATGTGCATGTTTCAATGGCACACCAAGAGTTCATAAATGAAAGACAGTGGTAAGGATTTGTGGACAAATTTTTCAAATATTATTAAAAAATTAAATTTCTAATTATTGTATGCATGGAACTCTGAAAAGAAAATTGATTTTTATTAAAATTTTGAATTCGAAAGAGGAAGATAACTGCCAATAATTTTTTTTAAGTTTGATATATAAATGAAGTGCTGTGGTGGGTTGAAATCTCCTCCCCACATTAACAACACCAGACTAGCTCAGCTTGGAATCAAACAAGTCTGTATTTTACAAGTAAAACCTACAATCTACAATGGAATGCAACGAATATGTACAAATATACACTATTCACAATATTTACACGTATGTACAATTAACAGGAACAGCAAAAAAAACCCTGCCCCACCCCTGAAAGGAGACCAGGAGACTGGTTCCCTGCCTCTTCCCCACCTCTCCCCCCACTTTTTGTCCAAAAGAAAGAGAGAAGCAGAGATATTGTTATAACTTAGCCAAGGTTGGTGTGCAGGTGTGTTATCGCTGAAGCAAAGCCAGAAGAGAAAAGCAGAAACACCCATGCTAGAATGCTGCAAAGAGAACACTGAACTTTTGTTTTGAGAACTGAATCTTAAGGGTTTCTATCTCTCCAGTGGAAGTGTTTAGAATAATCATTATTTTTCTTTCTTACATCCAATTGTGATTTATTTACAGTCTTTTACTTTTCTGCTCAAACTCTGTGAAAAGAAGTTAAAGGCATAGCCTTAAAACCACAAGTGCTAATGAATAATTCCACAAATGGTGCTTCATATAGTAAAGCATGGAGACAGAATTTCACTGCTGCTGGTACAAAAATAAATCTGAGTGAGTAAATCTGCTTCATGTTGTCAATTTTTATCATTCTTGGATGTGGAAATGTAATCTTATGTAATATTTAAAGAACGGAAAAAACTCTGCACAAGGAAAGCCAGTGCCTCACTGGCAGTGAAAGATGTTACTGGCACAGACCAGGAGGAGACTGTCTTTGCAGGCTTGGTGCTTTCCCAGTTGTAGGAGCATCCTTGGCAGTACTGACCTCTTAGTTCAGGGCACAGTTTCCCAGGGCATGCCATGGCCCACATCCTGCTGCTGGAGAACCTTACTGGCACCTGAGTGCAAGAAAATTGTACCTATTCCATTTTCCAACCCTACGGAAGAGCTGGTGTTTGCAATATGTTTGTGTCCCTCTGGCTTGGCTCTTGTGGAAGCAGGAGCTGCCAGGCCTCAGAGATAGCAGGTAATGGGCAGTGCTGCCAACATCTGCTGCAGAGGAGCCAGCACTGGAGGACTGCACCTTTCTAACATGCAGAGGGGCCAGCAGGTATCTCCTATTAATGCCAATTAGAGCTACACGGTGTTTGTTGAGTGAATGGTTTATTGCCATTGGTTAGATTGTTAGCCTAATGAGATTAGACAAGATCTAATGAAAGAAGACAAGTACGCAACAAGTTTGTAGTAGTTTAACTGCTCTGCTCTGGGATGCTCTAGTAGCCTGTTCACCAGCACATCATCCCATTCCCACAGGTGCCTCACTGGAAAGCTGTCATATTGTCAGCAGTGGTATTTTCCCCTGTACTGACCTGGCAATGGCATGTCAGTCTGATTTAACTGGCTGTCCTACATATACATGATCAAATGATGACATCCTTTTAATAAACAGTGAACTGTGCAGCTTGTGATTGATTCCTGATGACTTGTTCAGTATTAAACTCACTCAACTTAGCTTTCTCCAGGGACTAAGAAAGGTTAGCCACAAACTGACAACTTCCCATCAGGCAAATAATGATGGTGAAAATTCAGTGACAGCCTGCACAGCTAATGATGGCAGAAATGCTAGCTGGGTGGGAGAGGCAAAAGCCTGAGGCTGAGACAAGGGATCAGTCTGGTAGTCCAACAAACAGCAAAGATCTCCTGCATAACCAAGTGCTGGTGGCCACATTGTGGAGTACAAGAATAAAGATACTGCTCATCACCATTTCCAATGCACTTTTCAGATCATCTTCAAGGCTTGGTTTCTTTGGACATTTTAAAAAGGAGAGTACAGCTGTAACTATAGGGGTCGGGAATAATTTGGTAGCTATCAGAAATCTGCAGCAAGTTACCCTGAGATACTGCTTTTTGGTGAGCACATCTGAAGTTTGATGTCAAAGGCCCTTCTGGCATATGACTAGACATCGATAGAGTTCATAATAAATTAAAACAACCTGAGACAAGGTATTGCAGGAAGGTAGAGTCTTTTTGACCCTGCCAAGAGGTCAGTGCAGCTTTATTATGCAGAGTTTCTCATTTCTCAAACCACAGAGTATCCAGCTGTCTCACATCCTCCCCTCCACGAATGTCATGCACGTCATGTATGCAGAATTTATGGCAACATTTGCCATCTCATTGTGTGCCTCCATCCTTTAACAGGGTGATAGGCAATTGTTATTTGCTGCCTCATTTTAACCAGTCATTCCCATTAGCACTAATAGCACTGGGGTGAAGGGAGCTTTCATTTTGCATAAACCTTGTGCTGACCTTTCTCAGTGAATTTTGCCATCAAGGAAAGACTCTTTGCAGAAGATGTCACACTATCATAAGGATGCGTGTTGAGGGTTGGGGGATGGGATGTGAATCATCTTGGAAGTTGTGCTGTAGAATATCTTTTACTCTTCTTCCTTTTAATACCCTTTTAATCTTCTTTAATGGTATTTTTTCTAGAATACTTTTTGCAGAGCAGAAGACTGGAACTCTTCAAAGCCACTGTGCCAAGCATCTCCTCTACCTCCTATTTCAAAATAAATCATTCTCCTAGTGGTAATGAGTAATACAGAAAAATGCAGGCAGCAAAGATTTTGCCAGGGAGAGAGAGATGTGCAGTGCTGTGCTTTGGCTGCCATGCAACAGAAGTATTATATTATCTGACCCTTTGCTCAAGCCTTCAGTCTCGACGTTGTACAAATACTCTGCTTTTTTACATTTATAAGCAGAAACGATTCCAGAGAATTCCCTTTTCCAGTTACAAAACTCACCAGACCCCAACTGTGTGATTATTCACCCTGTTAGGGCAAGTTCTCTTTCTGCAACTGGCAGCAGGCTTCTGCCAGCTGCTTTAGAAGAGTCCAGCTGCATTCCTCAGGAGCATGCACCCGTTGCCACCATGGCAGACGGGGTCCCATGATGCATACAGCCAGCAAGGCTACAGAGGGCTGTTGTTTCTTCTTGCAGAAAAACAGGTTTGAGAGGCTGGCCCATGCAAACCTCATGAAGTTAACAAGGCCAAGTGCAAAGTCTTGCACATAGGTCAGGGCAATCCCAAACACAGATAAAGGCTAAGCAGTGAATAGATCAACAGCAGCCCTAAAGAGAAGGACTGTGGGAGTGTTAGTGGATGGAAAACTAAATACGAGCCAGCAATGTGTGCTTGCAGCCCAGAAATCCAATTGTATCCTGGACTGCATCAAGAGAAGCACGTCCAAGAGGTCAAGGGAGGTAATTCTGCCCATCTACTCTGCTCTGGTGAGACCCTATCTGGAGTACTGTATTCAGCTCAGGGTTCCCAAGCATAAGACAGGCATGGACCTACTTGAATAGGTCCAGAGAGCCACAGAGATGATCAGGGGGTTGGAGTGCCTTCCATGTGAGGACAGGCTGAGAAAGTTGGGAGTTGTTCAGCCTGGAGAAGGCTCAAGCTGCCTACCAGTACTTAAAGGAGACCTACAGGAAAGATTGAGAGGGACTCTTTAGCAGGAAGTCTAGTTAGTAGGATGAAGGGTCATGGTTTTAAACTGAATGAAAGTAGATTTCTGTTAGATATTAGGGAGAAATTCTTTACTGTGAGGGTGGTGAGACACTGGAACAGGTTACCCAGAGAAGTTATGGATGCTCCAATCCTGGAAGTGTTCAAGGGCAGATGAGATGGAGCTTTGATCATCCTGATCTAGTGGAAGGCATCCCTGCCCATGACAGTGTGGGTTGAAACTAGATGATCTTTAATGTCCCTTCTAATCCAAACCATCCTATAAAAATCAGAATCACGGGGCAGCAGCAGGGCTGTGGCTATTCTTCAGCATCTCTGAAGGCATTAGAAGGAAGATGATCCATGTGCCATGGGGGCATGGCTGGTTCACATCTCTCAGAGGGCACAGAGGGAGCCTGGATCCATTAAAATGGCACTACTGATACAGTGAGGCAACCTGCGTGCCCTCCCACGGCACTGCTGCACCAGATAGATCCTACCCAAAGTGGTCTGTTGATCCCTGATGGTTTGTTTTTCCTGAAAATTCTTTTCCTGGTTTTGGAGGAAAGATTAGGAGATTCCTTTTTCTGTTGGGTTATGTAAGTTGTTCTTGACATTTGGAGAAAGCATAAATGAATTTTTACCTTTGAATTCTGTAGTCTATATGAAATAGTTGTTTCAACACAGTGATTTTTACCTCACTGTCTGAATAAAATGTTTCTGAAGATTTCTGTCTCCCAGGAATTACTTGAAAATGTCAGCTTCCATTTGGATAGAATGCATTGAATTAATATTCATAACTAATTTCTATAACATCACATAGGTTGAGGCACTCTGTGTAATTAAGCTATACTGACCTCTTGGCAGGGTCAGAAAGACTCTACCTTCCCACAATACCTTGTCTCTATTTTAATGCGGTTCCCTGGAGGTACTTTCAGCACACTGGGCACCTATCAGTACCCGAGTCTCTTCATAAAGATCCAAAAGAAATATTTGGATAGAAAGCATTGAGTTACTATTCATAACTAATTTCTATAACGTCACCTAAGTTGAGGGACCCCACGCCTGTCCCACCAGTATGCCTGGACGCTGGCCTGAGGGGCAGATAAGATCATTTATCTCCCCTAGTGACATAACCATTCTTTACTTCCATTGTGCACAAGTGTGTCTGCCAGGTGCACACAGAGAGCCCATTGACTGGGTCCCTGTCTTGGCACCGCCATGAATTCACAAAGGTTGGTGTAAACCTGGGCTGAACTGCAGCCAGCAGCTAGAAGGGAAGCACCCATATCTCATTACCAACGTCCTGAGCTGCTTAATCCCTTTGGCTGAAAGCTGACCTGAAACAGATGCCATTTCAGTGGTTTCCAAGAGCCAGAGATGTCCAGACACGCTATGTTCAACGTTTAGGGCCGGTTCCTCAGTTGGTGTGAATTGCCTCAGTTCTACTGACACCATCAGCCTTGCACTGACTCATGCCATAAACAGGATCATGCCATAATTTTTTAATTTGCCACGGCTCATGTTCTGCATGACACAGAGGCAGATTTGTGAGTCAAGAGGCTTTTTGTTAACTTATTACTGAGTATCTCATTTATCTGGTGTGTCAAAAGTACAATGGCTCTTGACACTCATTTCCTCTAGGCTGCCCTTTAACCAGCAGCTTAGGCTTGATTTACATCTCTCTCAGGGGATAATGAGGCCTGTCTGCCTGGGGAGGTTTGAGCTTCAATACTTTTGGAGACACTCGCCACTCTGCTGTTGGTCAGGCATCTGTTGACTGCTGGACACTGTGGTGAGTGATGTGCTTTTCTTGGGGACACTTGTCTAAGACTCTGGCATGGCTGTAGGATGCTTTCTGTAGTGCCTTACTGCCAATGCCCAGGAGAAAGCACTGGCCTGGATGACCTCTCAGCTGACTCATCTCAGATGCACACTGATATTTCACCTTTTTCTTGTTAGGCTTTTTAGCAGAAGCTAAATGCACCTTAATGATCTAAGATATGAAGATACCGTCTTTCAGAGAGAGTCTGGTGGGAGGAAAGACAGCTACCTGCATGAGTAAAGTAGTGTTTATATTAATGGTCTTCCAATTAGCAAAAAGCAATCAACCTTCTACTTGATTTTAACAACTCTTTATTTGGGATTCAGAGCTTACATTCTCCCTGCAGGAGACCTGGAAAATGTGGCTTGCTTTGGCACTTCAACAGCATTTTCTGGCACATTTAGAATTTATGGTTGGTTTGATGAAGTTGAAGCTGGCACAGCTTTTCAGCGGGTGGAGCATTTGAGCAGACAGGTTTACACAACTCTGAAGAACTGCATCAGACTGGGGGAGAACCTGATTTAAAGATAACCTGAGGAAGGTGGAGTGTTATGAGAGAAGAGAAAAAATACATATAAAATGAATTCAAGTGCTGGATTTGATGCCTTCCTCGCTTTGCTGCTCATTCACACTCTTGGAGTTTCTGGCATCCCCTAAATAGAAGGCAGGCACTCTAAATCAAAGCAAATGTTTTCTCTGTCATTTCTGCCACAACTCAATGTTTCTGTAGATGGACTTGCAAACTGGGTAGGTTGTAACTGTTTTTCTCAACCCACAGTGCTGTACTCAAAATTACTGCTCCTATGGTGGCTTCACGTGCTTCAGAGGCATGGCACTGCTGAAAAGGTGAGGGCAGCACAGAGTGAAGTGGGGCTCTGTGCCCTGCTTGTCTGCTGTGATCTTGCTGCAGAAGATGGACTATCACTGTCCACATCCACCTTCCTTTGACAGCTCAGATGTTGTCGCTATCCACACCTTCACTGAAAACTGGCACAGTGCCATAACATTGCTTTCAATGTAAATGGAAACTCTTGGCTGCATGTCCTAGCTCATGGTGAACGTAAGCTGAGTGGCATTTGTTTATGAGTAACATCACACTCTGTAAGGGCTTTGCTTCATTGAAGTTTTATTCATACACTTTCTTGTCATGACAGGGAGAGTTTTCTGATTTTCTGTGATTCACAGCAAGTGAACTTTTTGTTAATAAAATTCCCAAATGATCAGACACAAATGCCTCATTCCTGCCACTATCCTCAAGAGGCTTGTGTGCCAAAAAAAGACCCTTGGAATTGGCTGACATGTCATTTCCTGATTTGCAGCCATTCCAGATTTACTCAGCTACCAGCCACCCCCACAATGAGTGTCATTCCTGTTGGAAAGGGATCAGGCTTACTCCTTTTTTTCTCTTCTCTGCTGTAGGTTTAAGTCTACCAGGTGATGAACCTTAATTCCTGCAGAAGCTATCAATGAATTTTGACTTTTGTCATGCAGTTGGGCACTGATGTGACACCTGGATCTCCTGCATGCTGAAATTGTTAACCCCTTTTGAGCCTTAGTCTACAGCAGGTGGCTATTGCCCATGAATAAGCTTTATTTGTACTCCAGTATATCAAGAAAGGGACCCAGAATGCAATCTTTCAATTACCTAAATGATGTAGATCAAAGTCCAAGAGACTAATGAAGAACACCTTTGTTCTTTAAGTATCTAAATCTCCTTATGCACCATAGCGTTTGTCCCCAAAATTTCCAAGGTCCGTAGGTGCAGGAGCATGCAGAAAAGTCTGCTGGCCTGTGCTCTGTGTCCATAGCACCCATACATGTGCTACTGTAATACAGAGACATGGCAAAGCCTACCATTCTGTTCCCAAATCCTGGCATGGGCAAGTTCCTTAGATGTGTTCAGAGCTCACAGATCTATTATACAAATGCCCAGGCTGCTAGACTCGTTAAAAATAGCATAGCAATTACATAGCTGTAGGTGGTATCATCTTTGAAATACCCAATCTGCTCTCCCGGTGGTTGTGCCACCAGTCTAGAGGACAGCTGTAAAAGCCTGCACATGCAGCTGGAGCACAGTCAGCTGGACGAAGGTCAAAAGAAGATGACTTGGAAGCAGCCTTAGGGTATGTGACTATTTTTGCTGCATTAGTTGAAGAAGTAATCTGCCTGTTTTAAGAAAAATCGAGCCAATGTTTAGCCAATGCGACATAGGAGCAGTACTGGTACCTGCAATGGCCAGCGTACTATTTTGTGGAGTTTTGTTATCATGCAAAAGTTTCAGTTGTCATTGTGTTTAAATGAAAGTTTGTAAACATTGTGTTTGCAGTGAAAAGCCTGAAGATGCAAACCCTGCCAATAGACAAACTAAATTAACTATTATGTAACTATGTTTTAAATCCCAGTGGTTTTTTGGCTTGCTTGCGTTGTGTTTTATTATTGCTTGGATGCAGCAAGTGCTGAGAAAGGGATGAATAGTTTATTAAAGTGGCCTTGAATTATGTGCTGAACTTGATAGTAGGGACATAGGTTTTGTTTCTTCATGGATCTGCAGATCCAGGTCCTACCTGCACTGCTGTGCACTGGCCTGTGTTGGTACAGACACCAAAACAGACACACTGAAAAACCTGCACAGTTCTGCTCTCCAGCAGAATTACACAAAGGAGGAGTTTGGTGTAGCGATGTGAGAGAGGCTGCCTTGTGTCAGTCATTCGAGCAATTGGCCCCTGGTCTCATCCTTAGCACATACTTAACACATCTTGCCAAATTATGTGGTTGCTTAGTAATGTGAACAAATATCCCCTGGAGATTCAATAACCAAACTCATTATCACTTGTCACGTAGGCCAGGAACTGAATCCAGATCTCCAGGAGTGAATGACTGGTGTGTTAACCTAGTCTCCTACTGCTAAAATAGCAGAATGAATATGTGCAAAGTCAGCTCCACACAGTGGGTGAAAATATGCCCTGAGTAAAAACACAGAGAAGCTCTATTAAAAATTATTCTTATTACATAGATTCCATTATCTGACATAAGTAGAGGGAAATTTAGCATTTCTTAATATTTTTAAGAGAGACATAAATGAAGACTGATTTTGTTGTTGTTGTTACTTATTTTTGATCTTGCAAAATAAATAATATAGCTTCTTGGTTAAGTGTTGCAGAGCAAGAGGCTGCTGGGTGTGTCATCCCGTATACTTCAGGAGGCCACAAAATCTAAAATTATGACCTCGTTCCAATATCACTTGTGGATGCTATTAAGTAGGTCTACAGCACTTCCCACAGTTGTTTGTGGACCTTGCTCTAGTCAGGCTAGTTTGCCACAACATAGACACACTATTGGGGCTCATACAACAGTACTGAGGTCTGAGCTCATACCCAGGTCAGAAACACACTGTGCTGCAAGGGCCACCAGCGCTTCTGGACTGCCTAGATGGTACTGCATTGTGCACATCCTAAATCTGTGATTTCAAATTTTTGCAAAGTACTCTACTTTGTCTCACTCTCTTCAGCAGGTTCCTTCTGGTTCATCAGGAAAATTCAGAGAGTCAGCCAGTTTGCTTAACAATGATTTTGGCAGTGAATCCAGTATTTGCAGATCTGCATACTGAATGCATATGCTGTTGGCTGTAAAGATACCACATTTTTCACTCATAAGCAATCCCAGCTGCATATATAGTTTTTGGACTTTTTTTTTTTTAATTATTTTATTCTGGAGTAAATTTCAGACCAGCTGCTTGGTGTACAAATGCAAGTTGGTTTAATTCATGTAGATAATGTATGCATATCAGACATTGAGGGTGTGTGTGGACTTGTAATGATGGGAGTTCAGAGGAGATGCAGAAATTGATAATTTCCCTGAACAAGGGCAATACTGGTAAACATGGAACAGAGCAGCTTAAGCTGCTGTTGCCCTTTCATGTATCTGCTCTTGATCTCCCTTAAGCAGCATTTCCTATCACTTCCTCTGGACATCATTAACACAGATAAATTGTTTTCTAGAGTTTAGCCTAGAGGACTTTCCACTGTCATCAGCACTTTTCAACTTTTACTGAAATTACCTTCTGTGAAAGCAAGTTTGCTAAGTTTCTTGCAATTTTTGTGTGAAGTAGCCAACAACTGTTACAATGGAGACCAAATTGAGAGGACGACATCTGCTCAGTGCAATGTTTTGCAACTGGGTTTGATTTTTTTCCCCCTTTTTGTTCTATGGAGAAACTTGTATTTTTCAACTATTGAACACATGATTTCTCATTTCCTACCTGTGTGAGAAGACATTGATCTAGTAGCTACAGCACCTCACTCACTGAACTTAGTTCACTTATCTGTCTGGGGATTTTTACAGTTACTAGGTTCTTGCAGGGGTAATGGCATGTTTAGTGCTCTAGAAGTATGAATCATTAGATATTTACTACACTGATATACTCAAAGAGATTTTTAGCTACCGTCATACTGCATGATGTTTGCATTGCCTTCGATTCATTCTGCAAGACTTTTCCAGATTGTATGAAAAAACTTCTACTGAGGGGATGGCATTTTAGCAAGGATTTGGGCATTAGCCACATCCAAAGCCAAGACACAGGTCAGGGTTTCCTGGAGCTCCAAGTCATACCTAGTGTCTGCTTGGTGTGCTTTTGTCATGTGCTCTGTCTTTATATCTGTGGTCAGAAAGAAGATTTCTCCTCCACTTGGACTGCAAAGTATTTTGGTGATGTGTTTTTCAACTTTTCTTGGTAGCTATCATCTTGTATGAATGAGCAAGCCCTCTTACCAAGCTTTGCTGAGCTCCCCTCCTTCATCAGGAGCAGGAAATTTGCAGTGGTTCTGCTTTTTCCTGCTGTCTTCATTACTGTGTGAAAATTATGGTTTCTGGTCATTCGTGCTTAGTGTTAAGTTCATTAAAGGATTTCGGGAGGTTCTGTGTTGCCACTGGTGAATTGGAGCATGTTGAGAAAATGTCTGAGAACCTGAGAAATATATCTATTGAAATATTTCTTGTTGATTGCAGGTGACTAGACTCAGTAGTCATGTGAGAATCCAGTGGTCTCAAAGGGGTCCACTGTCCATCCTTTCCTGACTTGTCTCCTCTTTGCCCAGATTATGGATTTGCTTACACTTCATTTGTTCCAGCCTGTACTGCTAGGCAATTACACTGAAGTTTTTGTGCAATTATGCATAATTTCTAGTCACAAATGTATTCTTTCAGGTTCCCATAGAAGTGTTCAAACCTGGCTGTGGACAATTCCTTAGCTGAGGCTCCGGCTGGCAGGGGAATGAGGTGGTGAAAAGAAAGCACTGGCATCGGACAGAAAATAAATCATCTTACACTGAAATTCAACACAGTAATTCCCATCTGCTCAAGTGAAAGATCCAGTGCCCTCAGACTTGGATCCATCTCTTACTGCCATACTGAAGCTGCGGTTTTAGGGTAGGGCTGAGCCTATAGAGCCCAGCTGGGGGCTGCTGCTGAAAAGAAGGTTGTGGTTCCCATCTGAGCCCTCCCTCCCATTGGGTGTGCAGTCCTGTTGCTTTCCTTGTGCAGTACCTTTGCTCACAGTGTGAGGAGTCAGCTCAGGAAGCTAAACCCACAGACACATTAACCAACAAAGACTGCCTGAAGATGGGCTCACTCATATCATAAAACCACGCACTTGGCCAGCTCTTCCTCAAGAGCTGAGAGCTCTTTCTGTCTCTGAGAGAGTCAAGGGGGTCACAGCTTTCTCCAGCAGCTGCACAAAGGAGGATGTCTGTCCTAGTTTTGAGCCATGAGCTGCCCAGGGCAAAAGGACAGAAAAGATATTTTGCCCCTTCCCAAGGAGTAAATGAAAATGCTCCACACTGGATTGGAAGTTTAAATGGAAATTCTATTTATAAATATATACAAAAGGCATTCAGGTAAAAGGAATACACCTGGCCCTAGCAGGACAAAACCTACCAGAGCCATCCAGAAAACCTCCACCACCCTCAGCCTCAGCAGGCCCAAGAGCAGCCAAACTGCCCTCACCAGCTAGACCCAAGCCTACCACAGGCTTCAACTGGCCCAGCTGCACAGCTGGAAACTTGCTGCCAGCCAAGGCCAGGAGAAAGCCTCTCCCCCACAAACCATAAAAATAAGACACACACACGGCCCAAGATGGAGAGAGAAGAGAGACATTTGCCTGGGCGCTCCCTTGAATAGAAAAATACAGGAAAACAGAATAGAATAACAGATTACAATATCCTGGGATGAACTGCCCCTCCCCCAGGACTCTCTAGCCTCTGGAGGACTTTTCTTTGTGGTTATACCAATTAACTCTTGATTTCCCTTAACCTAAAACAAGGTCTCAGAGAGAGATCTCTTGACCACACAGCACTTGATGCTATTTCACAAAATGTACTTGTAAACCTGTAGTCTTCAGAGAGGTGGTAGGATTACATGACACAGGTAACTATAATGGAATGGTATGATGGAATAATTAGGCATGATGAGCAGGGAAATGAAGATTAATTGGTTTTAGATGTCTTGGAAATATAGGACATAGTCCTTTTTCCAAGAAACTCCCTACTTTACGACTGCTTTGCAGCGTCCACTGTCCTGAAAGAGTCATCTCAGTTTATCAACCCAGCAATAAGAGTTAGGGCAAGCTGAGATCCTGAAGTGTTAGACTACTGAAGGAGAGGGGAGGTGAAGCCAACATACTGAATTAGCTGCTAGGGAGATGTTGAGGATTGCAGTATGCCTTACTTCTGCCCCTCTCAGGGGCCAAAGTCTCCTCTTCCTTTTGAGAGACATGTTTGAATACTTTCCTTAGGTTAAATGTCTAAAATCTGTCTTTGTAAAAAAAATTTAAAGTAATTTAAAAAAAAATTTAAAACCACAGAATCACAGAGTCAAGAAGGTTGGAAAAGACCTTAAGGATCATCAAAGTCCAACTTGTGACCCAAGACCTCATGATTACTAAACCATGTCACCAAGTGCCACATCCAATCCCCTCTTGAACACCTCCAGGGATGGTGACTCCACCACCTCCCTGGGCAGCACATTCCAATGGCCAACCACTCTCTCTGTGAAGAACTTTCTCCTCACCTTGAGCCTAAACTTCCCCTGGTGCAGCTTGAGACTGTGTCTCTTCAGTTTTATAACATGGCCAGAGGAGAAACCAGTGCTTCTATTTTATACAATATCCCAGTGATTATAGCATTAGCCCAGGGTAGAGACACAGGAGTTCAGTTCTGTTCTGAAGGGATTTGAAACTATACAGAACATAAATAAGTAATAGAAATGTATACACCAGTGCTACTTTGCTTTCTTGTCAAGTCTTTTTCTCTTGCTAATTTGCAGTGTATCTGATCGTAAGCCAATTATTTATCAGCAGTGAAAACAGAGTAAAACCAGTTTATTTCACCAAGGTAGACAGTTACCTTCTTAAACCTGAAAAAGAAATGCCCAGGCATACCATTACTATTCATTTGAATTATTTATAGCCTGTAGCCTTTTCAAAGGTATTCAAAAAGCAAATATATCCCATATGTAAAATACTACTAGACGCACACCATGCAATATAGGATTGCTGTCATAGTGTTTCCCTTGGTGTCACTTGCCACGGAACTTGACTGTGCTGCCACAACAATGACAATCAGCAATAATGTCATTATGGTCAGTGGGGCAGCTCTTGATTTATTTACATTCATGTAAGCAAAGTCAGAAGCAGGCCTTGGAAAACATTAAGGTCATTGCCTCTAGTGAGGTGTAGCTGCAGTTTTCAAAATGACTGCATGTCTTTGCAAGATAGGGTTTATGAGCTCACTTTATATTAATAGTAAATATATGTGAAATATTTTCCCCTTTGAGGTTTACAGCCCCATATTTTCTTACAGAAAAGGGATATTAGCTTTGTTGTTGATGTTAGATGCAGGTGCTGATGATGCATGTGTCTAACTGGGGCAAGATTTCAGTGCTGGTTGCTTGGTCTGGCCATTTGATTCCTGAGACTTCTGAATGTACAACTGAGCAACGTCTCAAAAATTGCAACTGAAATCAGGCAGTTTTGTCTATGAATCCAGTATTTACCACCATGACACACAGAGGCCAGAAAGCTAGGCGACAGTGAGTAGGGAAGGGTAGGGGCCATGTTGAGTCTCTCCTACCCATGCTTTTTCCTCCTCTCTGACTATCAGCCCCCCCTGGATGAAGCCGTCTCCAGCTGTGCCTGGACCACAAGGGCAAGGGAAGGAGTGCAAGTGGCACTGAGCACACCAAGCGATTCCTATGTATCCTGTCTGAGCCTTGCCAACACATTGGTGAGAACCTTGGTGAGAGCTAAGGCCATATCCTACAGTGCAGCATGTGCAGGGCTGTGACTTCTAAAGATTCTGGAGCTCAGCATATCTGCAGCTTTGATGACGCTCTGTGGAAACACCTCCGCAGATGATAGAGGAATATGTCAAATATATCAATAATATGTCAGGATATGATTGGGAGCATAACAAGTTCTTTGATGCTCTTCACCTTGGAGAAGAGTCAATCCTTAAAATAAGTGATCTGACTGTAGAATCAGAGACCTTGCCCTCAGACAGCAGGACTGCTGCTTCATCACTCACATCCTTGAAGATAATGTTTTCTTTCTAGCTGCTTAGGGTTTTTTTATTCTTGTACTTGGTCAGCACCGGTGCTTAACACTGGGTACTACATACTCTAGGTTTGCCACTAATTCACTTAGGTCATTAATGTCAATGTCTATGCCAGAGGGTTAGTTATATCTCAAGCCTTTTTCCTCCTTTCCTAAAGATATTTTTCAGCCAGATCAATGACTGGTGATTATCCAGTCTAAATCAGGACCCTATTATGTGAGGTAGAGGAGATTCTTTTGACTTCTGATGAAACGTAAGCAATAATAATAGCCATAGAAACAAGGGAAATGTAGCACAAGCATCCTGTGTGTGTCCCTTTAATTAGAAACCATGCAGAGTTGGAAATCCGAGGTGCTTCCTAAAGTGTAGCCTTCATTTTAATCATTCCTCAGAGTGCAGAAGGAAGCATCAATTATATTCAGAATGAGAGAAACTCCTGGGAGTGGGTGCAGGAAATTAATTTTTTTAGGACGATGATGATGCTGATGATGATGCTGCACAGGGACAGCATTTTGAAAGCATTAACCTGAAAAGAAAACAAGGAGCCCTGTAATATGTCAGCAAGCAGCCAAAGCATTGAAACATCCTTGAGGCATAACTTTGACCTATATTCTGTAGATAATCAACTTTCTTCTCCCCAAAGGGGATTCAGAAGAATGACATAAAAGCATGATTTGCATTATGAAGCCTTGTATCTTCCTTCATATTTTCCTTGCCTGCTCCAACTATTGTTGCTTTCAACATAAACTCGTACAGAGGTTTGTTCCAGCCAGGGGAGAAGCTGAAATGCTCCTAATGGGAACCCAGAGCACTGACTAGGGGGACCTTTCCCACTGCAGAGGAGACAAGGACTCAAGGTGTCAGAGTGTGAGATGCACTGTGACCTCTTTTATACAGCAAGGCCACGGGAGGGACAGGGCAACCCTCTCTTTTGACTGCCCAGCACTCATCAAAGCTGGAGCTGATGAAAGCCCTTCTGGCAGTCAGCTGGCTAACATGCAGGAAGGTGCCAGTCTGTGCTGTCAGCAGGACTGAAGCTTGAAAGTGATTCCTAATCATCTTTGTGAAGAGAGCACGTGTCACTAAATTGTAGCTAATGAGTCATTTCAGGGTGAGGGACCTAGATGGGAGGACAAAGAGGAGACAGGGCATGGGGAGGCAGGGAGCCTTCAGTCCTGCTAAGGAGGAGGCAAGGATCCTGGAAAATAAGATCCTCTTCTGGGGAAAATAACAACCACAGGGACACTTGATAAACAGAGCTGAAATGCTGTGATTTAAAAAGCATGGATTTTCATTTTTAATGGATACCAGATATTTTAATATTACTAAGTGCAGCAAACAGGAGGGAAATAATCTCTCCAAATTCCTGGCAAAGAGATCAGCATGTTCATTTCTTCAGACAACATGAGCATGGAGACCCCTGATGGGCTCTCACTTGAGAAGGTCCCCGACAGTGGAGGGACGAGGAGCCTGCTCATCCAGCACAGATGTGGATGAGCTAACTCCTCTTACAGTGACATTTTGAGCCAAAAATATTTCAACATTAGCCTTTCCTAATGCAGTTTCATCTCCCTGTCTATAAAGCCTGTCCTGTTACAAAAGAAACCTTGGCAATTTTCGTCTAACTATGAGAAAAGAGCCGTAGCCATTTTTGTGTAACAGGATTTGTGTAGGCTGTTGGTAAGGGCATGCTGCTGATAAATAAGTTTCAGTTGTAAATATTCTCTAGTGACATAAGAATTTATCCACCTATTGAGGTTTACAACTGAGCTACCAAGGAAACATTCTTTAGCTCCAGTGTGCATGCAGCCCACAGTGCATTTATCAAATGCCCTGTCAGTTCAGGGAAGGCACAGTTCAGGTAATATAGTATTTATGAAACTGTTAATACCACCTCAGAAAGTACTCATGAAGTATCTTTTGTTTGTTTGTTTGTTTGTTTTAAACTGCCTTTTGAAAACTTTGGGAAGGAAAGCAGAGGATATATGTTCAGTTTTATAGTGCAGGTCTCTGCTCTGTGGTCACAGGCAGTGAGGAAGACAACCCATTCATCCATCTCAGTTTACAAGCCATCCGGCCACCATCACTGTTAAACAGGCTCTTTGGGTGGGCAATTTTTCATCCCATTCCTATATTGAAGGGCCTTCATGGTCATTTAGCTACTACTGCCTCTCCTGTACTCCCTGGAGCCCCTGGTAGCAGCCATGCTCTCTCCCTTGTAAAACCATCCCTATTTCACCCTTCAAATCTTGCAATACTCTGACACCCTCCAAGACTCTTCAACTCCTCAGCAAACACAGATTTCCCCGCATGGATCCCAGCATGGTCCCTGAACAATCCTATGTCACCTCAGAAACATGAAATTAAAAATTCCTAATTTTAAAAATTTTTCTGAGTTGTTTTGAGTAGTGGAGCCTGTGAGCTGAGGCTGCCAAGGTATCTTGTGTTGTATCAGTTGCTGATTGTATCGATTCTCGGTAATTGAAATGATAGGAGAAGTTTTTGTGCCACTTTTAAGTTTACATTTGTGTAAATGGATAGAGGAAGATAGGAGTAAGAATTTCCTGGTGTGCATTTATTTATGTTTAAAAAATCAGAAAGAAGTCTCCTCTCCACCGGTAGCAATCTCGGCAAGATTCACCGGAGTGGGGCTCCCTCTGTTGAGCTCTGGGAGCTTCGCCAGACAGTAAATACAGCTGCCTGCTTCATTTTTGGGGCAGCTTCATCTCTGGGCCATTTCCTTACTCCTCACCCCTCCCAGCATCCCACCTGAGAGAGAAAAATTATGCAATGGAAAAAACTTGGCAAAGCAGGATGTAGGAGAAGGACCTCCAAGCTGTGACCTGTCTGGTGTCTGCCAAAAGGAAACATAGCTCTGATGAGTTGTAGCAGGACCAGGCCATGAAGCTCTTTCTGGGGAGAAGATGGGAGAGTATTTCTGCTACGTAAACACTTGAGTCGTGAGGCAAGATGCCAAAAAGAATGATGTGGAAAGGCTGAAAAGCAAACTAAAGGTATCAGGATGGGCAGCAAAGTTACAAAGGCACCACTGGAAAATTGTAAGCTGTCCCATGCTTTGTCAGCTTCCACCAGGAAAGATCAAATGGAGCAGTTACAGCAAGGATTCATGTTATGGGCTTTTATGCAATACTTTTAGTATTTCCCCCACGATGCTCTTTTATCTTGCCATGACCCACAGCGTAAAGAATTGTGTAAAATTCCAAGGCTGTAAATGCTGCTGTTGTAGAGGTGCCTGAAGAACATAAGGTTCTCAAAATTGCACAGTGTGCTGACTTTCAACTCAACTATTTTATCAAAAAATGAGCAAACACTAGGTTCTGGCAGGTAATTGGGAAAACCAGATCATGGTCATGACCAAAGGAATGTCATCCGCGAAGTAATCAGAGAGAGTTTTCATGTTTAAACGCTTTAAGACACACGTTCAATGGAGAACATAAGGCAACCTTAACTATATAACTGCCATAGTGCCTCAAGTGTAAGGTTTTGATTTGCGTTTTTCCATAGCCTCAAGGGAGCTCCTGTTTTTTAGTTTTTAATACTGTGTCTCTGTTCATGACACTGGTAAGCTAACTGTAGCCAACTTTTCTGTCTTTCTTTCTTGAACTGCTCAAGTAGCACATTGCAGTGAGATTGCCTGTTTAAGTTACAGCAGCAGATTTTTTGTTTGCTTTTCTGTTGTTTGTTTTCTTCTGTGTTAACCTGCTGCCAGCTCCTGAAACCCAGGCTGTGTTTGGTGGACCTTGCCTTCACAAGGCAGTCAGTGGAGGCAAATTTTGTCTGGTGGTTTCTCATGACACCACATCACATACTTGGGTTAGAAGCCCTCTCAGCTATTGACTGGGAATTTTGTAGATTGTGTTCTGCTCTGAAATGCTTGTGTGCAGCACCTGACTGATTCACAAATAGCCTTGCACAGGATTACACAGAAAGAAAAAACAAACTGTTTTTTGCCCAGGGAAATGGTGGAGTCACCGTTCCTGGAGGTGTTCAAGAAACCTGTGGGCATGGCACTTTGAGACATGGTTTAGTGGGCATGCTGGCGTTGGGTTGGCAATTATACTATAGTCTTTTCCAACCTTGATAATTCTATCATTCTATGATTTTCTGCCTGAAAGGTGAAGGATAGACAGATTCTCATAGCATACCTAGGCTTTTTAAAGGCTACAGACAGCTCATGAGATTACTATTTTCCTTGGTACAGGCTGCCAGCCATTCAGTTTTGTTTCAGAGATTACTTTTAAGATAAAGCTCTATATTGTTTAGGAATTTTCTATACATCCACTCTGCTTCATCAAGATGAACTGGATTAAAGTGGTTTAACTGAAACCAGAATTTGACCTACAATGCCAGCGGTGCGTTGACACTACGACTTACTAAATAGCAGAGTCTGGAAGCTTTTGGGGTTTGCAGAACACGAGGGACTTTGTGCTGACATGGTTAAACAGCTGGCTGATGTTACCCACTGATTCTCTGGACAGTGAATTCACTGCTAGAAATCAAACTTGACCCTGAAAATTTCATATTGTTTAATAGGAGCACATGTAGTTTGAGAATGTTTTGCTTTAAACAAGGTGTTACTAGGAAAAAGAGATCTTTGAATATGTAAATATTGATAGAAAGTGAGTGATGGGCTGAAGCAGCATGAGATGTACAGAAGGTGTGAAGCTATTTTAGCTGTGATTATGAGATCAGATGAGCTCAGCATGGGACAATCTTGCATTCAAGCTTTTAAACTTTCTAAGAGAAACAGTGTTGGACAGCAAAACTCAGCTCTTATTTTGGTAAAGCAGAGGATCCCAAACATACCCGTGTGACAAACCCCCGAGTGGAAAGCTTGCTGTTTCTTTTTCCATTTTGTGGCAGGCATCCATTGCATATGCCAAGGGAAAGTTTGAAACATTCTTTAACCTTGATGTGTACAAAGATTGACTCTATAAGGTAAAATGCAAGTTGGGCTTATTTGCCATATAAACTACATAATAATCCTAGGAGGCATTGTTCTCTTCAAAGAGCAGTTTGTGCTCCGCTCACCCATTGCCAAAGAAGAAGAACAGCATCCTTCGCTATTCTAAGGTGAAGAACATTGTTGTTCCCTCTTCTCTGGGGAGCAATGCCAATGAGCTAGAATGATACTGTGCCTTTTCACCGTGTTTTCTCTCCATCTGCTGAGCATTTCCTGTGATATCTTCGTGCTGATTGCTAAAGTCACTTCTGGAAATGGCAGATAGGCTCCTGAGCTGTTTGGGCACTTCCTTTTCATGTTCCCACCTCTTGGGAACAGATAGAGGTGTTGCCAAGACCTCCTAGCACCTAAAAACAGTTTCGGAGAAGTATGTCACCTCCTACTCCATGTAGGAGCTGTGCATGGCTCAAGTGTTTATTGTCTGCACATGTCCTCAGATGTCACAAGGACTGCAGCCATCTGCAGCACCATCAGCCAGGATCTGGGCTTAACCATTATGCCCAAGACCTTAGTTAAACAGACTGATATGGCTTTAGTTAAGTGGTTTTATTTTTATTAATTACTGATTATGTTGCATTATAAACAAGCATGGCCCTTTCCAGGGTATACAAAGGATTACATTCAGTTTTCATTCTTCGTGGTGCTGGTTTTATTGTCTGTTTAACTACTTTTATCCTCAAAGTTAATTTCAAAAAGGTTGTACCTGGAACCAGATTTCCTCAGACTTTTACTGATGGCTCACACAGAGCAGACTGATAGTATGTTGCTGATTTTTGTCTTTGCTACTTTGTGCAAAATTAGATTCTCTTTGATTCATTTCCCTATTATTATCTTTCTGTGAAAGCAAATGCTACAGTGTCATCACTGTGATCCTGTTAGGCCAAGTGACCTGGGTGCAAGAGTGTTTCTGCATGGCTGTACCTAACGAACCATCTTATGTGGGAGACAAACCACTTTTTAAGAGGTTTTGCTGTGAGATAAAAAAACTATTTGTGATCTGTCATCCTGAAAGTTCCCCATGAGGATAGAAGCCACTGAAAACAGCAGGTCACAGATCTTACAGTGATACACATTTGTTATAACTGTGCTGGCTAAAGTTTATCCCAGCCTCTTGTTTCTTCAGCTCATTGCATGTACAAGTGCTCTCTTGCTTCCTAGGGCTGACTAAGAGGAGATGTGTTTTAAGCCCTGCTATCCATTTGAGTGAAATGTGTTGCTCTGGAAAGATGTTAAACCGAGAGCCCTTCATGCCATGGCCTTTATCAAGTCTGGCAGACATGGCTGTCATGGTGACCACAACTGAGTTGCTTGTTGTGCTTACCACTCACTACTCTGAACACCAGACTGGCTTCCACTTTTCAGTCCCAAAGGAATTCAGCAGGCATTTCACACTCATGATTTAAGTTCTCTCAGCTGACTTGAATGAGCGCTTTCAGTGCCAAGATCCAGGTGCTAGTGATGGGGAGCAGCCTGTCTTCTCCTCGGCAGTCCTGCGGACGGATGCTCGCACCACACAACCTCTGTCCACTCCAGCACAGCTGCTGCAATTTCTGTAAAGCTGTTATGGATGGCAGGAAACCATATGCTGAAGTGTCTCCCAGCCTGCTTATGAGGAGCTTCCTGCTAACTGGAAGACATAAACACAGTCCCAAGTGTCAGCACCCAATCTTTGCTTGCATAGACTGGGAAATGCAGAGTTACGTGTGATGCTTCAGAGTAATGAAGCAAAAAATTAACAATATGTGTTTTAAGTGTTATTTATGCTTTATAGTAATAATTTGTGTTTAATTCAAGTTTACCACTGAGATGTGCATGCTTTTCATTATTTTTTCTTTTCTATGTCTTTTCTTCTTTATTGACTTCTAATTTGCTTTGGATGTTTACACTTCATAGAACTTCGTGAAGGAGATAAATATGTATGCATTCATTCAGAGGAGCAGACTCTTCAGAATGTATTTAGAGAATGAGGGGTATGAAGATATTGGAGAAATTTGAAGAAATGCCACAAGAAACATGCTAGAGTGTTTTGCAAAAACTAGTTAATTACAGTAAAAAAAAAAAAAATTACTGTCTCTAGTAGTGCTCTTATCAGGCTGTTCCAGCAGCGTGTTCTGAGGCTATTTGGCTGTGTTCATTTCTGATTCACCTCTAGCTGTGGCTATGAACAAGATCCATGAAACAGGAGGAAGGAGTGCTTAACTCCACCTTTTGCATTTCCCCAATTTTTTCATCCCTTCAATCCCCTGAAACAGGGGTCAGGTGAGGTGAGGGTGTTACCCCACAGGACAGGCAGTATCGCACCTGCCTCTCATGAGGTATCTTTATGTGCAGGGGAAGTCCTTGCAGCAAAGAGGCAGAGATTTCCCTTCTTTGGAAGTCTGAGACACGTAAGGCAAAGGCTTGGGCAAGGGAAATTACCCTTCAGCATTAACATGGCACAAAACCAATCTTCTGCTCTGCTGTTGCAGAGAGGAGTTGTAGCTGGAGCCTCAAGAGGTTTCTGAACACAAACCTGGCTTGAGAGATGAGTTGTATCACAGCATTTCTGTCTGGGCTTAGTAGCTGGAGCCTTGCCCCTGTATATATATTTTTTTTATTTCTTATATAATGTAACGCATTGATGCCAAGGAGTGGTCTTGGACTTTCCTTTTGGGTGTTTGTGAGCCAGCAAGTCTGAACAGCATCTCTCGTAATTTTTCCTGTGGAGCTTTGATGCTGTCTTCAGTGTTCGCCCTCCCTCGTTGAGCACTAGGCACAGGAACTGAAGACATAGTCACCTTAGACATCCAGATTCTCCTCTCTCGAGAAAGACTGATTGCATGGGGAAGCTTTTATTTTCCCTTCCCAAATGGTGTGAAGTAGGAAAAAAATGTTTTGTAGGGCCTGCAATGCACTTTGGGCAAGTATCAGACCTTTTCTGAGTAGTGATCTCCTTCATCAAGTATTGCATGCAGAGGCTGGCAGGCTTCGGCCCATGTTGGAGCTTCTGTAGTTTTTGAGCATATTGGGGGAATGTCTCTTTTCTGCAACTTCTGAAGACTTAAGACCTACTCTACCTGTGCAGCCTAAACTCTCCAAAACTTTCTACTGGGAGAATGTAGTGGAAACAAGTGTCTGGGGTTTGAGTGGACAGAAGCTGTTTTACCCCTTCCCAAAGGAGCAAATAAAAATGCTGCACACAGGATTGGAAAGAATTGGGAATTTAAATGGAAGTACTGTTCGCAACTATATACAACAGTACAAAAAACATACAAAATGCACAAATTCATAGTCAGCCTCCACCCAGTCCTTTGACCTGGGCTTACAACAACCTCATGAGGCCAAAAATCTTCCAAGACCTGTCCCACAACCTGGCTTCAATGCCAAACCACAATGCTCAACTCCCTTCCCTGCCCCCATACCACCCTACCCAGGCCTGAACAATGCAGTAAAAATTAGCCAGGCCACTGAAGGCCAAAAGCCTCACCTGCCCCAAGAAAATACCAGAGAGATAACAGCTCAGTGTGCTGGGAGAAGAGAGAGAGGAAAAGGGAAGAATAGCTTGTGATGCCTGTTTGTACAGGGCGGATGCAGGAATGATGGGATGGAATAGCAAAAGATTACACTTTCTGGTGTCCACCTCCTTGGACTATCTGGTCCTTGGAGGAGGACTTTCAGCTCCACGAACCCACAAAAACAAGCATGTTTGGATTTCTTTCTCTCCTTTTGCTCCTTTTGCTGTTCAGGATAGATAATGAAAAATTCTCCAGTGTTGCCACTTAATTGCTTCATGGCTGTTTGTCAGTTTGCCAGCAGGTTTATGCTTAACTGCTGTCGTTTGGCATTGCTAGAACACAAATGCAGAATGATTGAATTGCCAACATATCGCTGAGTCTTCTGCAAGGAGGGCTTTCAGCATATTAATGCTTCAGGCTTTTACGTCAGTAGTGATTGCTGAAATAGAGAGGAAATCTTTGGCAGTATTCAGCATTGTGCCAACACACATTTACTGGCAGGAAAAAGAAAACTGGCTATTGCCATTGACTGTGACTTCATCCCTTCCTTCCTTCCTTTCTTTCTTACATTCTTTATTTCAATACACACCCACACAGAATTCTGAAATTTAATATACATCATAGCTGAATTCCAGTTAACCTAACAATAAATCAACAGGGCAAATCAATTTCTTGGTACAGTCAGATGCAGAGGCCGTTTTATTTTCCAGCTGCCTGCATTATGCCTGACTAGATTTCATGGCAGCTGGGAAAGGGGGGTGGGGAGGTGATGGCAGGCATCCCTCAGAGCAGGAGCACATGTCAAGAGGTGACCTGGAGGATGACAGTGCATTGGTGGTCTCTGTTGTGCTCCTTGCAAGGCAGCCAGGTTACCCCTGCATCAGTCCTTGGATGCAGGGGTGGCCATTGTGGAGTCAGGCACCATGGAGGAGAGGAGCAGCATGATGCTGCTGGGGCTAGGCTGGGAAAGGGAGTTTCCTTTACATGATGTAGTGTTGAAGACCCCAAAATGGGGCCCCAGCGCTGAGATGAGGCTTTGGCTCAGAAGCAGGGGATGAAGTGAATGGTGAAAGGGTAGTCTGGTGGCTCCCTGATGTCACCAGTAATTGCTGCAGTGGTGCCCATGTGCGGGAGCACCAGAGAAGGGGTAAAGAGGCTTTGCTCTGCTGAAGCAGGGAACCAGAAGGAGGTGTAAACACTCCTGCAGTTGCTGAAGGAACATCTTTATGTGTTTATCACTGCCCTTCACCAAAACTGATGCCTGATCCTTTAGATTACACTTTGCAGGTTTTTTTAGACTAGAAGATTTTGTAAGAAGGGCTACCTGTGTGTGCTGAAGATGATGATGTCTGACTGACTGAAATGCTGTTTCATGGAGGAAAGAGCTGAGTGGAAAAAAGATAGAGGCAGAGGTTTTGAACAGAAAATGGAAAAGACCTGGTCTATGGCAAGGCTTGGAGGGATTTGCATGTGAGTTGGAGATCAATCCTAGCCAGTTTTCTTCCTGTTGAATTGGGGGAGTCAAGTGAAGAAAAGGGAGGTGATTGAGCCAAAATCACACTGCACAAAGATTTGGCAAAGAGGGGAATAAGCATGGGATCATAGAGAGGTTTCTAAGAATCCTGTAATTGCTGGTGAGGAGTGACGTTACAACTAGCAAACAGCAGCAGTGATTGTTTTTCTTCTATTTCTGAAACATGCTTAAGGCTCCCTCCTTTCATGTGTAGTTAAGAGGTGCTTACTGAGTCTGATTTGCTTCTCACTTATGGATTAAACAAAAGTAAGAATGAGAATAGGTATCTTCCTAAAATCTGCTTCTTATGGACCAGGATTCATTAATTTAATCCAACCACTGAAAATCCACTGAAACATGGATTTTTTTTTTTTTTTTTACCAGAAAATATCAGAAAGGAAGCTTCAAGAGTTTATTTTGGGTTTTGTTTGTTTGTTTGCTTGCTTCTTTTTGTAATAGCGGTATTGAATTTCTCTCTTTAGTTGACTGGAGCACGTATTTAGAGCTTTAAAGTGAGAAAACTAGCTTTATTTGACTCTGTTACTTCTTTACCTCTGCTTGGGCCATAGGAAATGCAAGTTTTACCCGTGATGCTTAAATCAAAAGGGAATTTCTGGCCCAGAAAGGCTGGGAAATGTCTCAATCACAACTGTTTTTCAATAGGAGGGTGTCTTTTCCACTAAACATCATGTCCATTTTTAAAAATGCCTCTACAGATTTTATTAGTTTAAAAGCTGTGGCTCAGAGTTAGAAAAACTGTAACAGAATTAGAAAACTGTAGCTGATAACTGAAATATTTTATTTTGGATTCCCACTGGCAGTTGTAGTTTAAGTGCCTTATGTGCAGACCTTCTGCACAGATGGTCTCCAGCTGACATGGTCCATAACTAAGTCCCTGAGAGAGAATAAGAGCACAAGCACCTAAACTGCAGATTCCCTGGGGTGTCATGCTAGGTAGGGTCTCCAAATAAAACAATGACAGATTTCAACTGAAAATTTTTGTCTGCAGTTAGTTTGTTTGTTTTACTTAAAAGTCTGCATGTTCATCAGGTGAAGGTATAAACAGGTACCTGAGTTGTCTTCTAGCCAGCTCAATTAATTAGCAATAAAAGCCCAGCATGTGTTGCATCAGAATTTCATTGATGATGTGTGAGACTGAATAAAATCCTGTTTCTTTTTTCTGTTGCTGTGGGGGCTGTTGACTTTTTACATAGTAAAATGAGGACTGGGATGAGAAAATGGTTCAAAAGCAAAGAAAAGTGATCTGACCTTGAATTGCTACAAAGATCTTGGGAATAGTAAGGTCCTGTCTAGGGTAACTGATACAGAGCATGCTTGCCTGGCATGTGCCTACATCAGCAGTGGTTCAGTGCGCACCTGGCAGAAGTCTTACTCAGTGTTTGATAAATTGTCTTCTCCCAGCATGCGTTAAGGTGATGAATCTTTTATTTCTAAATTACTACAAGGCTCTGTAGTCTTTCAGCTTTTTTTTTTTCTGTTTTCGTTTTGTTTTCCTAGTTTCAAATAGGTAATACAATCTGTGCCTTACCTAATGAGTTTGAAGGTATTGGGTCCTTAATCATTAAAATGCTGGGGACTGGGGCAAGGCTTTCATGTCAAGGAAAATAACCATCCTGGCAGAGAGAAAAATATCAATAGGATGCTGACACTGATTTGGCAAAGACTATTTGCTCAATGCTTTGTTAGGTGGCTGTTGATTTTCTTTTCCGTTTTTATGCTTTTTTCTTTGCTACATTTGAAAGTGCTTGCAAAAAAAACAGACTTCATTCAGATACAGCAAAATCCAAAAAAATACGGTGAAAAAATGAGGAACCCTGGTAATGAGAAAACTAAGAGCTGGTGACACATCTGGATGAAATTAAATCTCCATCCAGACAACATGAATAGCGCTCTGTAGATTTGTGCCTGTTTGCTTGCCTCCTTCTCTGTGTGGTGTAGGCAAGAAGATCTGTTGTACATGATTTCCAAGACGTGCACAGCTACTAAAGCCCCTCCTTGTCACATACACAAGTCTATGGGGTTGAATGGCATACACCAAAGGCTGCTGAGAACACTGGCAGAAGTACTCACCAAGCCACTTTCCATCGTTTGCCAGCAGTTCTGGCTAACTGGGGAGGTCCCAGCTGACTGGAAATTGGCCAACATGATGCCTCTCTACAAGAAAGGCCAGAGGAGGACCTGGGGATCTGACCTTGGTGCTAGGGAATGTCGTGGAGCAAGCTGTCAGAAGTTGTGTTACACAGCACGTGCAGGGCAATCAGGTGATCAGACCCAGTCAGCGTGAATTTGTGAAGGACTCACGACGAACCTGATCTCCTGCTATGACCAGATGACCTGCTTAGTGGTTCTATGAGCAGGTGACCTGCTTAGGTAGATCAGGGAAAGGCTGTGGATATTGTTTATCTGGACTTCAGTAAAGCCTTTGACACTGTCTGCTACATCATCCTTCTGGAGAAACTGGCTGTGCATGGCTTGGATGGGTGGACACTTCACTGAGTAAAAAATTGGCTGGATGGCCAGACCCAAAGAGTGGTGGTGAATGGAGTTAAATCCAGTGGGCAGCCAGTCACAAGTGGTGTTTCCCAGGGCTCAGTTTTGGGGCCAGTCTTGTTTAATATCTTTACCAATGATCCAGGTAAAAGAATTAAGTACACCCTCAGTAAGTTGGCAGACAACACCAAATTGGGTGGGGGTATTGATATGCTTGAAGGCAGGAAAGCTCTGCAGAGGCGTCTGGACAGTCCGGATTGATAGTCAGTTGTGTGGGTTTTAACAAGGCCAAGTGCTGGATCCTGTATTTGGGTCACAGCAACCCCATGCAACATTACAAGCTTGGAGCAGAGTGACTGAAAAGCTATCTGGCAGAAAAGGACCTAGGAGTGCTAGTTGACAGCCATCTAAACATGAGCCAGCAGTCTGCTCAAGTGGTCAAGAAGGCCAAGAGCATCCTGGCCTGTATCAGGAATAATGTGGCCATCAGGAGTAGGGAAGTGATGGTGCCCCTGTACTTCTTTTTCATATGAGAAGGCCTATTCAAGAATCAAGAATCAAGAAGGTTGGAAGAGACCTCAAGGATCATCGAGTCCAACCTGTCACCCTACACCTCATGCCTATCTAAACCGTGGCACCAAGTGCCACATCCAATCCCCTCTTGAACACCTCCAGGGATGGTGACTCCACCACCTCCCTGGGCAGCACATTCCAATGGCCAACCACTCTCTCTGTGAAGAACTTTCTCCTCACCTCCAGCCTAAACCTCCCCTGGCACAGCTTGAGACTGTGTCCTCTTGTTCTGGTGCTGGCTGCCTGGGAGAAGAGACCAACCCCCTCCTGGCTACAACCTCCCTTCAGGTAGTTGTAGACAGCAATGAGGTCTCCCCTGAGCCTTCTCTTCTCCAGGCACTGGTGAGGCCACACCTTGAATACTGTGTTCAGTTTTGGGCCACCCACTGCAAAAAGGATGTTGAGGTGCTGGAACATGTCCAGAGAAGGGCAGTGAAGCTGGTGAAAGGTCTGGAGAACAAGTCTTATCAGGATGAACTGAGGGAACTGGGATAGTTTAGTCTGGAGAAGAAGAGGCTGAGAGGAGACTTCATTGCTCTCTACAACTACCTGAAAGGAGGCTGTAGCAAAGTGAGTGTTAGTCTCTTCTCTTTAGTATCTCATGATAGAATGATAGGAATTGGCCTCATATTGCACCAGGGGAGGCTTAGATTGGATATTAGGAAAAATTTCTGTACTGAAAGAGTGGTCAGGCTTTGGAATAGGCTGACCAGAAAGATGGTGCAGTCACCATCCCTAGAGGTGTTCAAAAAAAAGTGCAGACATGGCACTTGGGGGCATGCTTTAATGGCCATGATAGTGTTAGGTCAGTGGTTGGACTCGATGATCTTGGAGGTCTTTTCCAACTGAAAAAGTTCTATGATACTAATAAAGTTAATAAATTAACATCTGTGTATGAAGGTACACTTAAAAAAATTACTTTTTGAACAGTGTGGTTTCTACCTGCCATAGTGACCATATGTCACCCAGAAGCAGCCAGAGGCTGCACTGGCAGGCAGTGCAGATGGTGGAATGCTTCTTCTCCTTCTCCTGCCAAAAGATGTAGGCGTAAGAGAATAAAACCTGCCATATCAGAGCAGGTCCATTTAATGGACCCGTCAGGATTGAAAAATGCTTCTGCTTGTCGCTTTAATAAATACTGTAAAAAAATCATCTAGTTTTCTGGCTGTGGTGAGGAAATGGAGTGTTTCTGTTGGGCTGCTCCACCTTCTCCCTGTGGAAAGCATCCAAGAGCTAGTCTTACACACAGGAATGTCATACAGAAGTAGAGGCATAAATAACACCTGAGGAAATACCAGGATGTTTTATTAAACATACCTTTTCATTGTTCCTGCAGGACACTCCATTGACAAACGGTCTACAGAGCAGAGAGCAGACTGCTTGTAGACATATGTATGCACAGAAAACCATGTCATTTTTATAAATGCATCTTAGAAATAAAAACTCTTATAAAAGGTTTTGTTTACAGGACCCTTTTCACATCCCCTGTGGTATGTGCTGCTATATATTTGTTCCAAGGCTTGCAAGCCATTTTGTTTACAGGACCCTTTTCACATCCCCTGTGGTATGTGCTGCTATATATTTGTTCCAAGGCTTGCAAGCCAACTCTTAGCTCAGACTAAATAAAATTTGAATGCTTTAGGACGATATAGGGATATACCTTTTCTCCTCCAGTACATGGGTTAAAGGGCTGTTACAGGCCAAAGTAGAAGGCAGCTGTGTCCAACACAGTTACACCCTGCTGTGTGGGATCCAGCACAAAGAGGAACAGGTATCCAGGGGTGGCAAAGGCAAGGGCTCCATAAACCAATATTTCCTCCAAAAAATTGGCTGTGCAGTCACAGCCTGAATGAGACAATCTTGGTGGCTAAAGTGAACTCTGGGAAGAATTCTTCAAAATCAGATAGTTTCCATCCAATAGGTTTCTCTATCACACAAAACTATTAACTTTTGAGGCTTTTTTTCTCCTGTGCTGTGATTTTTTTTCAAGTTTTTTTTCTTGTAATGAGAATGAAAGCCTCAGAGCTGTTTTTAGTTCTAAAAGAAAGATTTGAGGCATTCTGCTTACTCTGCCTTTCCACAGGAACATTAATTCATAAGGAACAAAGAATATTCTGTTTACAGTAGCCCTCAGTGAACAGCATGAGACTTGAGCATTTTGAAAGAAGTAAGAGTAATAGATCACAGAATCGAAAATAAACTAAAAGCTTATTCATAGATTCGTAGGATGTTTTGGGTTGGAAAGGACCTTAAAGTTCATCTAGTTCCAACCCCCCTGTCATAAGCAACAATACCTTCCACTAGACCAGATTGCTCAAGGCCTCATACAACCTGGCCTTGAACACCTCCAGGGCAGGGGCATCCATGATCCCCTTGGGCAACATGTTCCAGTGTCTTACCAACCTCACTGTAAAGTATTTATTCTTAAGATCTAGTCTAAATCTGCCCTCAAGCTTCAAATTCAGAAGTGTTTGGAGTTGCTCAGAAAAGGCAATGAAAAAATTTAAACATGCCAACTTTTAGAACCATAAGAATCTTCAAGCTTATTTTATTTTATCTTCTTCAGACTCAGAAACCAAAGCAACCAAACTGTCTAATATTTTACCTTTAGTCATAGAATTTTACTTGCTTGAGCAATAGTGCTGCTTACATGAGATATTTTGCTAATTAACAGATGATGCTTGATGGTGTAAGAGGTACCACAGGTTCTAGCTGAGCTTCAAGAGAACTACAGCATCTCCTCCAGTGTGACAGACTTATCTGCTCAGTCTTATCACCACATGCATATTAGTTTTCCTGTAAAGTCCAGGGTATGGCATTATGTAGCATTGGGGTAATGTGGTCATGGATGATAATGTGCTCTTAGGTGAAAGTGACTTTAAAAAGGAAGTTGGTTCTGGCTTGAGTTTGCTTGAAGATGTTGCATATTTTGTTTCCCCAGAGTGTTTCTCAGCTTCCTTATGGCAAAGCCCTCTACACATACGAAGGAAAAGAGCCTGGTGACCTCAAGTTTAACAAGGGGGACATCATCATACTGCGGCGGAAAGTGGACGAGAACTGGTACCACGGGGAGCTCAATGGGAACCATGGCTTCTTCCCCGCCAGTTACATCCAGTGTATCAAGCCCCTTCCACAAGCTCCACCTCAGGGCAAAGCACTTTACGACTTTGAAATAAAGGATAAAGACCAAGACAAGGATTGCCTGACCTTCACCAAGGTAAGGGAATAATTGTTTCGGTTGAAAAAAAAAAAGGATTTAGAAAGCTACCTCTGCAGGAACTGATGGGGCACGTGGCATACTGGCAGCCCAGTCTGGAACAGTGATGCTGGGACTGGTGGGACATCTGCCTGGCCTCCTTCTCAGCTCTGCCCATGGAACCCCTGCACTCCTTTTGTTTCCTTCAACTGGTTTCTTGTATGAGAAAATAAAAGTCCTTGAGGTCAGTTAGCCTAGTGGAGACAGACTGAGGGGGCTGAATTTTCTTTAGTAAGTGGGACATCCCATCATGTAATGTACTGAAGGACATTGACTTGTCTCAACTTGTAAATCCACCTCCCTCTGGAGACAGAGCTTGCTTGGTGATTCTGCACACCAGCTGTGGTGCAGGACTGGGTGAGAGTAAAGCCTCCCCTCAGGGCAAGCCCCATGTTAGCATGGTTCAGAAGTTTCAGAGATTCATAGAATGATTTGGGTTGGAAGGGACCTTAAAGATCATCTAGTTCCAACCCCACTGCCGTGGACAGGGACACCTTCCACTAGACCAGGTTGCTCAAGGCTTCATCCAACATGGCCTTGAACACCTCCAGGGCAGGGTAATCCATGAGCTCCCTGGGCAACCCATTTCAGTGTCTCACCAACCTCACTGCAAAGTATTTGTTCTTAAGATCTAGTCTAAATCTTCCCTCCTCAAGTTTCACTTGCTCCTATTTTCTCAGAAGGAGAAGCCATTGAGATAGCTCATGCCATGTACAGCAAGGCTGCTGTAAAGCCAGGGAAACTCAACAAGTAGGACTGTCTACATACTTTCTAAGAACATTTTTCTGTCTAGAAAGCATACATCATTGGAATGTTCTACAGGAATCACTCAGTTTCAGAGAAAGTCTAATGGAAATGTGTGTTTTAATGCTCCCTACTGAGCTTGACATTCCAGTGTTTTAAAATGCTGTTCATCTTCAAAATGTACATTGCATCATACCGTACACTGATTAGAAGTTGAAATGCACTATCATCAGATATTCCAATATTTCCTATTCCAAGACATTAAAAAGCAGACATTTAAAAAGCAGTCTTTGGTGTTTTTTAACCAAAATGTTTAATAAATTCCAGTTGGAATGGGAGAAAAAAATGAGATATTGTAGTTTCCTTTGGATTTTAAAATGTCATGTTTCTCCTTTCTTCCCCTCCTCCCCACCTGCTTTATGTCTCCCCCTCCCCACCCCAGCAATCTATGTTGACCTTAGATGGGCTTCATGGATATCAAGAAGCCCACGGTAAAATAAAACATGTTGCCTAATGCTAATTTATGGCACTGAACGCCACAGAGAACCTGTTCGTTGTCGTTTTCTGTTTTATTTCATCTGCCTGTTGTTCTTATAGTATCACGTAAAGTAGTAACAGTTATGCTGGAAATGAATATGAAATAGATCATAAAAATATCCTTCACCAGGATTTTACTGACCTCCACGTTTGAGGCTACTTATTACAGCTGAATGAATTATTTGCAGCATATAATTTTCTCACCGAATGTAACATCTCTTTCACCCATGCAACATCTCCCAGCAGAGCATGATTTCCTAGAATGGATATTTTCCTGTATTTATTTAACAAAAGATTTGTAAGCACTTTTGCTCCATAGCAAGTGAAGTGTTTGATTGCAAATACTGCAAAGCCTGTGACTACCCCACCTCCCCAGAGCTGTGAGTCTCTGAAAGAAAGTGGGCTTAGTGAGAAGTAGCAGCCATGCACTAACAGAAAGTTAGCCAGAAGCTACCTTAGAGATCCTATCTGTAAAAACATATTCTCATGAACTTGTCGGAGAGGGTCCAGAGGAGGGCTGCAAAAATGATCCGAGGGCTGGAACATCTCTTCTATGAAGAAAGGTTAAGAGAGTTGGGGTTGTTCAGTCTGCAGAAGAAAACGTTCCAGGAAGACCTTATAGTAGCCTTTCAGTACTTAAAGAGGGCTTACAAGAAAGATATGTACAGTCTTTAGCAAGGCTTATTGTGACAGGACAAGGGGTAAGGGTTTTAAAAGAGGGTAGATATAGACTAGATAGATGGAAGAAATTCACCACTAAGGGTGGTGAAACACTGGAACAGGTTTCCCAGTGAGGTGATAGATGCCCCATCCCTTGAAACATTCAAGGTCAGGTTGAATGGGGCTCTGAGCAACCTGATGTAATTGAAGATGTCCTTGCTCACTGCAGGGTTGGAGGGGGGTGGACTAAATGACCTTTAAAGGTCACTTCCAACCCAAAGCATTGTATGATTTGCTGACACGTTGTTTTCATCACTGCTTGCCCAGAGGCACAACGGTGACTTCTCTGAAAAGCAGTCTTCCTTGCCTTGAGGTATTCATTGCTTGCTTAATCTAAGAAACTTAATGAATATGGTAGGCAGCTGTAGCCCTTGTTAAGAGTAGGTCCTTTCCTAGATGCGTTTGTGTTTCATGTTTGGTGCCTCATATTAGTATACCTCATCCACAATAACTGTCTGAGTATACTGATAATTGGCAATTTCTTGGCTCACATGATTTTTTTTCTGCTGTATAGCTCTACTCACAGTCGCTCAGTTTTCCTTTTTTTCACCCCTTGTGTAACTGTCTGCATCCTTTTATCCCTGATGATTGTTTTTTCTCAAAAGGGCTTGGTTTCTCTTCTACTGCTATTTTCTTCTTTAGCTCCTTCCACTACAAGCACTGTCACGTTGTAACTGTTTTTATGTCTTGCCTATTGTTCTCCCTGACACTGAATAATCTATTTTTCATCTTGGGACTTTACCGTCATGTTTTCAAGATTTCTCAATGCTGATTTTATGTGTCACCCACACTGATGAAGGTTCCTGTTGAGCCCAGATTTTAGATCATCAACTGATACAGTCAGTTCCTCTGCACAGAGTCATAAGCACTGTATTGCTGTCAGTGTGATTTGTCACTTGGAGCAATATTCATCATTTGAATGGTTCAGCTTGCATCTGAAGACACTGGTCAATTTAATGTATGATATTTGTTCTTTCCTCAGGTAAAGGAGTTGCATTGACATACTGTTTATGCAAACTAGTACAACCTGTTTGTGTTCTGTTTTAACAGTAGCAGACACTTGTAACTGGGTTTTACTTATAAATATATAATAAAGAAGGGTTTTCCTCTGAAGAGAAGGTATGAGAAGGAAACTCAAATAACAGGGGTGTACCATATCATTATATTTTGTTGCTCTTTTGCTGGACTTTGCTTTTTCCAATTCCTTTTGTTATCATGCAGTCGGAGTATCTGTCAGTGCAGCAAAAGAAAACAAAGGATATTTGGGGTTTCCTCTTACTAGTTTTTTGATGCGGTTGTTTTGTTTATATTTTTCAAAATTAAAATGTCCTGTGGTTCCAGAAATTGATTGCAAGGAAATAAAGTCTGCTTTATTTTGATCTCCATGAGCAGTGCTGCAGAGGGCTTCTCCCATTTGCCCATGTTTATCTCCTGTAGACACAACAGTCTCCAGATAAAAGGACAAAGATAGATCAGATATAAGAATTTTATATATGTAAGTATAAAACTGGAAGGGACAGAGAAACCTCTTCCTTGAGCATCTAGTGCAACGAACGAAGTTCTAACCTGACATTCTTCTACACTGTGTAGACTGCCTCCCGTAGCTCCTCTTCCCAAAGCAGCCATACATACAGATGGAGAGTCTCACCACTGTTCCCTCCTCTGCAGTGGCTAGAAGACAAAACATCCCAGATTGGTAACTTAGCATAATTTTCCTCAGTGTTTAGCAGTGATCAGCCAAATCATTTGGTTAGCAGTTATTTTGTTCTCTGTAAGGATGGGTTCCAGCCTTGACTTGGCTTTGCATCAGTTTTAACTCCAACAGCTTCAGAAGTGTAGTAACGCTCATAATAATGTTCATTACCATGGTTGTAATCAATGTATGTCCTACAGAGTTTTGTCACATGCTCTTGGGAAATATTCATTTAACTTAGCTTTCTAATGTCTCCTTGCATGGTACCCCAGTAGGATCCTGGGCTCCTGCTGCATCTTTTTCAAAAAATAATTCATCCTCCTTTTAGCTATGCACTCTCTGGTACAAGCCATGTGCAACGGGACTCTGCTTTCTGCTATAGCAGCACACATCTGGAGTAATTTCATTATTATTTGTTTGTGCAGTTACTTCAGGCTTAGACTGAGTTCAAATTCAGCCCACAGTTTTGTTTTGTTGTTGGACCGGCCTTTATGCATGAATTCATGTGGCCCTTTGAAGGCTCAGTGGTAGACGAGTCTCAAACCTGTCAAGGTAGCACCAACTGTTCCCCTGCTTTATTGGTGATCACATTTTCAATCATATTGGCTATTTCCTTCATTTTCAAATGCTTTTGTTCTCAGCCCACAGTGGTGTTTAACAAATGTTGTGCCAATCTTGGAGCTGTCACGTCCAATACCGTTTCCTGGCTGCGGATGGCATCTCAGCCCCTTAGTGCTCAGTTCCAGCAGTATTTGCTGTTCTCAGAGGACCCATCCCAGCAGTACATGATGATTGGAACTCTCATGCCAGCTGGCAAGTGTTGTTGCTGGGCACACCAAGCACCATACAGTGCCATCCTGCCATCACTGAGATCTCCCCAGTGCTGTAGATGGAGTTGTTATCTCTGCAGATAGCAGGCACATCTGCTTTGTATTGCTTCGTTAATGGCTGTTAATGACTAGAGTGAAAATCAGGCTGTGAATCATGACTGTTATTGGACACAATTTTGTGCTGTTTTCTCAGTAAAAGGGTTCATTTCTCTGTCAATCAGATTGCTTTTTAAGTGATTTATCATTGACTTCCTTTCTGATAATGGTTATATACCAGAACTGCAGGTCCCATGTGCCTGTCGCAAGGCTGCCCAGTCCTGATGAATAGAGAGACACTTGAGCAAGTAGGAAAGAGCAAATAATTAGAGACTTTAGCAACAGGCACAAAAAGAGCACGAGGTATCTTTGTCAAACTACAGTGGATACTGTTGGCTTTTGAAATGCGATTTGAGGCTTGGGTTCTTTTACGCTGCCTGGAAATCAATTTAGTACATGTCAGATAGCAAAGTTCAGAAAGCCGAAGTGGTATGCCAAGAGATCTGTGGCTCTTTACTATTCATGATCCTTTTGGGAACCTTTCTAGGAATTTATAAGCAGCATGGCTATCCAACTAATTTAAAGTACTAAAATAGTTCATGTTGAAGCTTTCACCAGCACAGTGTGTAGAATGATATCTTGGGCTATGAATTCAAAGAAATGTTCTATTAATAAAGAATTTCAAAAGATGTTTTGGGATTTGCCATAATTCCTGAAGATTTTCACCATCCTTCTGAAAACAAATTCTGTAATGGAAAGCATTCTCAAGGATTTGCATGTTTCTCTCCCACAGACACACGTTTTGAACGTCGGCATATCTTGGAATGCGCAGCTATCTGATTTTCTCCTATACATGGCTGCATTCGGCAGCCAGACCTGGCAGAGCCAAACTAAGATCAGTGTATGGAAAACCTTCCAGATTTCATAGGTCTGTAGAATGCAAAAGGTGGAAGGGATCTTCAAAGATCACCCATTCCCTCCGAGGTTTCTTTCCAACCTGCTCCAGGGAAGGGAATGCACATTGCCACTAAAAAAATCCTGTCAAGTGATTCTAGAGTTTCACAGTTAAAATCTTTTCTTCTCATTTTCTTGTGTGTATGTATATATGCAAATACACATATGAAAACACATATATTTATACAAGTATATACATATCTATTTGCATACACACCTAAGATTATATATGTATACCTAAACATATAGTGAAAGTGTACACCCTTCACATTTTGGGGTTTTAAAAAAATCATTTAAGAAAATAGCGAAACAAATACAGAAAGTAGGAACACTCATAGCAGGCTCTTGAAAGGATTCTTTTATTTTCCTCATTTACCCCCTTTACTTAGATTCTAAATTTATGATAATTGGTCTTTTGTAAGAGCATGTGGAAACTTTGCAGACACATTACTGTCAGCTCTTCACACAGATCAAAAATGGTCTGTGCAGACAGGGCTTTGGAAGGGAATGCTATCTGTTTCTTCAGGAAATTAAAAGCACAAATTCTTTTCACATTCTTCCAGCTGTAATAAATAGCTGAAAGATACAGTCTGTTTCTCTGAGCTTTACTCTGATGGATCATTCAGATGAATAATTCAAAGGAAACATTTAAACTATTTTGAAATGCATGTGTTCAAAATGCACATGTCCAAAAACTGCAAAGTGTATCACATCATATCCCTGTTCTGGTCATTTTCTGTCACTGTAAATCCATGGTCTGAACATCCTGAGTCAGGAGTTTGTGGGATTTTTTTTCCTATGTGAAAAGTATCTAAAAAAAAAGTACTTTCCTTTGCTTGACCAGTTAACATGGAAAGCTTATTACATGGAGGTTGCTAGACCATATGTAGCTCTCATTTTCCTAGAGTGAGTGATGGAAATAAAGTGAGAACTGCAGGGAACATTGTCTCAGCTTTCTGGAGGAAGATGTTTTCTTTTTTTTTTTTTTTTTTTTAATAAATTTCTGCACAGGAACAGAGGAAGATTGCATTCAATGAGAGAATGAATGGTCTCTCAGCAAAACTTCATAGCTTCTCTCAGCCCATTCCTTTCCTCTGGCTGCAGAAGATCTGAGCACGCAGGCAGTACTCTGCAGAGAGGGCTGCCTGCCGCAGCCTTTGTAACAAGCACTGCTGGCTCAAGGCCAGGTTCAGTATAATCCCAGCAGACAGATGTGGTAACAGAAATCCATTGACAAATTGAGCAGCTCAAACTGGGTATCTCAGGGTTTGATTCTAGTCACCCAAGGTTTCATAAAGACTGGTATGTTCTAGGTTTTAACTCCATCAAGAGAAACTGAGCAGAATCAATCTTACTTTCCTTTTGCATAATCACCTGGTTTACAATCCCAAAATTCTTGTAAAATATTTTAGATTAAATATAATAATAAATGTCATTTGTTTTAGAAAATGAACTTCTATCTAAACTGAATCTGATCCAACAGTTGAATGCCACTTGTTTTTTATTATGTTATCCTTATCTTTTTACCTGCTTTGCACTTTTACCTCTTAAATATATGTATTTTTTAAAACGGAAAAGTAACATTTATGCATCAGCAGTGTAGGCAAATTGCTGGGAACCTCATGCAATACTGTATGCTTCTTGCTGGAAATGTTTCCAGAACTACCTGTGCTTTACTGGTGCTTCCCGTTCAGCTGTCTCCTTATTCACTTAGGCCCCTGCCCTTGAAGCTGCTGGCTGCTAGCATGAGCTTCAGAAGTCCACAGGGTGTTTCAAAGCACTTTGAATAGGACACTCACTGGGTGGGATGGATGCTCCTTGGGTGGGATGTTGGGCCAGGGATGCTGCCAGCTCAGGATTCAGGGAACATTTTCATCTGGCTTATGGGCTCCTCTGTGCACTGTCTCCCTAAGATGTCCTGTGGGTAACTAGAAACTGGCATCTTTCAACTGAAAAAAAATCTAATTATTTTGTGTATATCTTATTTTAGGATGAAATTTTGACAGTCATCAGGAGGGTAGATGACAACTGGGCAGAAGGAATGCTAGGTGACAAGATTGGCATTTTTCCTATCCTTTACGTTGAGGTAAGTTCATTACAGGTCATGATGGGTGCTGGTCTTGACATCTTATGGGCTTTTTGATGCCCACAAGAACAAGACAAAGTTGAAAATTCTTACATAAGAAGGACAAATTACACAAGAGGGAATTTTTTGGTTGCTTTTACCTAAGTCATTGTGAGGATAAACTTGATTCACTTTAAAGTGGCCTGCACAATGTATGGTATGCCCTAAATTACTGTTGAAGGCTTCCCATCTAGCATTATTGGTGTAATCTCCACAATAGGTAGATAAAATAGAATGATTGCAGTTGGGATATTTTGCATATACCTGAGGAGAGGTGGGTGCTGCCAGCAAGTGGGGATCAGTGATGCAGGTTCAGCCATGCCCTGAAAGCACAGACCTTTGGAGGGGTGCTGTGGGTGGCCCCTGCCCCAGCAGGACCTCAGGTAGCTCCACTCACATGCCCAAGGTCTTTCATTCCCTGGTCACTGGATACATCTTTGTCCTGTGGTCATTTCCACAGGAGGCTTATTTAAGAGTAAATACCGAGGTGTTATGTCCTCCAAGCAGACCTGTTGTGCCATCTCTTCCCCTGCTGTGCCCTCCTGCTGGTGTCCATTCAGCTGGATGCTGCTCAGGAAAAATGTTGCAGCTAGCAGTGGTGGTCTGTGATGCCTCTTCTGGAGCAGCTTTGTTGTCCAGGTGCCAGCTAATGCCTTAAAGGAGCTTTCCTCCTTCACAGCTGAACCAGGAGGATGAAGAATGTATGTGCACCACATACGTATGTATTTTTTCAAGGTGTTGCCACCCTGCACCCATTACTTGGAGCATTATCACTCTGACTCTGCTTCCAGGCATAGGCTGGTGCTGCTCTCTGGAGTGAAGTGTCTCCTGTGCCTACAGCAAAGCCCACCCTACTGTGTGTGCCTCTGATGCCTGTCTCCAAAATTACTTCTCCGGATTTCTTAGTTAATTATTTGATACAAAATAGAGATAATTAGTGCCCAAACACCTCATTATTAACTCAGACAATGACCAATTTGGAATAAACCATCATTAATATACATTGCATTCCCACAGTTGACAAGAACAGTAATATTAAAACCAGAATGTGTAGGAGCCATTATTGGGAAACCAGCTGCCTCACATAAGTTAATGACTAGTTTTCTTCTACTCTGAATGCATAAGATATTTGAGTTTGTTGTGATTAAATGAGAAAGCAGGGTTTCTCCCAGATTCCATCTTTTTTCCTTTCTCTTTCTTGTCCTGGGGATGTCTGATATTACTGTCCTGAACTTTGCTGCAGGAAGTGTAAATTAGAGTCCTCTATGCAGCCAGCCACTCTTGCACCCCAGCACCTTTCCCCAGCTATAGTCTTGCCTGTAGGCTGTAAGTGCTTGCACTGCCTAGACACTATACATCTTCCTGATCCCTCTCCCACCCCTAGGTCTCTGTTCTTCGTAATTACAGCTGTCACAGGGCCAAGGGCTGAAAGCCTCAGAGGAACAGCTCATTGGGAACACATGCAGTGATATCTCACTGAAGTCCTTCAAGCACCAGCATGTCCTGGGTGACCACGGAGGGGCAGGCAGAATAGCAATGCTGGAAGTTTCTGAAGAGATACAAACAGCCAGATAGGCAGCACCAAGGGAGAATGCATGCAGGAATGTGGGTGTGCATATACACTCAGACACAGACAGGTATAAAATAAATACACTTATGAATATGTTTCTATATATACACACATATTTTATCTGTATAAATTTGAAATCTAAAGGCTTGAAAGACCTTTTCAAATGAGATCCTTGAGTGACTTGGGTACAATATTTGTGCCATGGTTTGTAAAGCCTCCAGACAGAAACACCATCCACATCCTGATGGATGAAGGCCATGTTCTGAATATGAGATGAGGTTATGCAACCATTTGCATTATACAATTATGTTGCTGTTGCCAGCTTCAGATGTTAACTGTACATTAAAAATTAAGAGCAATAAGCAGGACAAATCCCAAAGAAGTTTTTGAAATCTCCATGCCAATGTTTATAAAATAAATCTGTTAAACAAGTAGTACTTGAATCTAAAACCACTTCTTGAGTCTGTCCAAGTCCATTAAATGGTTTTCAAAATCTTGGCAAAATGTGCAGAATAAGCAAAGCATAATTCTCACAGTAGCCTTCTGCTCATATGAGCCAATCGGCCAAAGTGCGTGGGATTTCACATGGCATCCAAAGCCTGCAGCCCATCTCTAGTGACAGGCCCTAATGTCCCCAGTTGCTCCTAAGCAAGAGCTCTTACCCTTGCTGCAGAGCTTTAGTAAACAAGACAGTCACTTCAAGAATCTTAGAGCTAAGAATGCCAGAGCTACAAGCAGGGGATATAATCCTTGTTGTATTTTGCCTTTGGTGAGATTTCATTCTGGCAGTGTTCTGCCATAGCCCCATGTGAATGCCTGCAGGAAAGGCTTTTGCAAGTGCTCTGCTACAAAGCGTTTGCGTGCATGAGCTGGTGGGAGGGAGGTGTATACCACAGCACTACCAAGTCATCAGCAAATTCCTCATCAAGACCTCACTGGCCTCCCAGCACTTGGGCTTTTCAGGTGGCCCACATAAAAGCCTCCTTAGACTCCTTCATCTTCTTTCCACCCTGAACTTACTGAATTTGAGAGCAGTCTACTTCCATAAGGGAAGTCTGGGAGAACAACTTCTAGTGCCAGACTAAGACATCACAAAGCAGTGGGGGGAGGTGCAGGGAGGGGGGAGCTGAAGACATCAAAATATATCAGCTTTTTGCAGCAATGTAGAAAGACTGTATCTCAGTATTGTTTGTGGTTGTCCATATAGCCACAGAAGTGTAACACAGTATGGATTTTATGCTTTATTCCCTACAAGTGTACTGCAAGGGTGCTTGCATGCCTGCTGTGTCTGACAGCTCTCTCTACAGAGAGGCTTCTTTTGCCTTTTCGGTGTCATCTCTCTCCCAACCTCAGAGAAACTAGAATCATATAAGGAAAAAATATTTGCAGCTCACTATGGTGACTTTTACAGAATGAGTCACAGATGATGTGTTCTGTCAGGGAGAGTTTGCAGTGGGTTTTTTCTTATTTTGTTGCTGTCCTTTGACTCCAGTAGAAATAATTTGGGCTGATAATTTATCTACATAAATCTACATTTATCTACATAAACCACAACATTTGTTCTCAAGATGCCTTCTCTCCTGAAATAAACCTCTTATTAATAATCCATATGATTTAAAGTTATATTCTTTCTGGGACAAGTTTTGGACCTGCAAGGAATTCAAAGTCCTAACTATATTTTATTTTACTGTCTTCAAGCTAGTTTCTTCATTCTTAATAATTGCTGTTATTATCTCTGTTTGGAAGTTGTGTCATGCTGCTATGTGTAAAACTGAGAATAATGAAGAATTAAATGTGTCCTAGTAGATTTAGGTGTCTATGAAATTTGAGGGCAGTGGTATTCAAAGTACTTGGAGGGACATATCCTGTTCAGATAGGCAGGAACTGGAAATAAATAAAGCTGAGCTGTTAGACCAAAATTTCTGACTGCAGCCCCCCATGAAAAGAAGTACTGACAGATCTACAAGCCTTACAAGTAGTGGTAGAGCAAGGCAATTATGTCAAGCACTACTGTGGCTGTAATATCAGCAAATTACAATTGATGAAGTCTCAGCTCATTGTTATAATGTTTTATGGCAGCAGGGGCACTGAAAGCTGTGATTAAGTAATATAAGGAGTTTTAAAATTCTTTTTACAGAGCAGTGAAGCAGGGTAATGGGAATATTCTCCTGTTTTTCACAGACAAAAAGAGAGAAAGGTGGAAAGGAGGTCTAAGAGAAAGAGGGAGGAGGAGAATGGGCAGAGCTGATGATTTCAGTGCCCTGCAGTATAGATCCACAAGGCTCCCCAGAGACCCAAGGAAAAAGAATTCTTGCAAGTTGGTGTTTAAAAAGAGTTCAGATAAAAACAAAGATAAAAAAAATAAAGTCAAATGTATTTCCAAAGAAAACAATGATTTTTTTCATTCCAAAATTAGCTTTGTAGAGCACCACATTTAATGATTTTGTGCTATACCACTGAATCTACCAATCATTCTAGAGCAGCTTAACCCATACAGAGGAAATAGAGCATGTTTACCTGATCATTAAATAGTGTCACAGAGACTTATCTAACCAGCTGAATTTGTCCTTAACTGTATAACTGTGCACTTCACTGATGAGTTTTGCATGTGTCCGTGTGAGTGTCTCTTTGTGTGTGTGTGTGTTCAGTTAATTGGAAGATTTGAAGGTTTCCAAGAAGAGGTGCAGGTAACTACTCTGAAGAGAGCAAAGCCCTTCCCATAGCCCAGTTTATAGACCTGCTGAACTTCAGGATTCTTCAACATTTTCCTGGTGGTGTGACCTCCAGTGCAGCATTCAGTCTGGGTGGCAAATTTTGTACTATTTTTCTCTATGTGCAGGTTCCCCTCTTACCTATTTCCAAATATCCTTGTGTCTCCAGTGGCAGTCACCACAGTTATACTCTGAAAGACTTAGATGCATACCTGTATTTCTAGCTCTAGCGGATGTGTTGACCACTTTCAACAACATCAACATGTAATTGTTGCCCTGTCTATTTCTTGTCTATGTTTTCTCTCTCTTCAGTCTGGTTCCTGCCTTCAGTTGCAGGACAGATGGGTTGCTATGGGACTCTTATAATGAATTCAACCTTGATGTCTGACCCATCATTTATATCTGTGTGGTCTCTTTGGCAGCATAGCGTGAACCTTTAAGTATATTTCATTAAATCCTTCCCTTCATTAGAGAGTAACATTTGTTTGGTGCCCTTTCCAAAAAGACCATACAGTCTTTATTTTTAAGGACTGTCAAAATGGTTTATTTTAACCTTGCTAATGTCATTTAACACTAATAAAAATGGAGGCTTTTGAAAGGTGGGTAGGAGGAAACTAATGTAGATGATTTTAGAAAAGCTGACTTACTAAATCTCAGAGGAGAAAATTCATCCCTGGAGCAAGTAAGTGTAATACTAATGAGTAAAGAATTACACCCATTAACATCAGAATTGATTTTTTTTCTTATCTCTCTCTTTTTGTGCATCAGATACAGATAAAAATGGAATAAGAACCTTGTAAAGCTGACAATAACGTAAGCTCTAAGAGGTGCTCAGCTAGCTTCTGTTGAAAAGCTTTATTGATATACATTCTAGAATTTTGTAATTACATTGTTTTAAGACTTCATTCCTGCACCTTCATAGCTTCTAAGAAGGTGGTCCTGCTTGTTTTCCTCTTTCACATAGTATTGTAGAATATTCCAAGATACCTTATTGGTATCAGATTTCTATATGAATGAAATAAAACATACAGCTCCCATGTTTCACATTGAAACTGAAACATTCAGAATTTGTGTTGTAAACCGCTAGAAGAACCTACACAAATAATGCTAGTTTCATATTAATCCATAAATAAAACTTATTAAAGTACTGTTGCACATATGTAAAGTAATTTAAAGACCTTCAAATAACTATTATGTCAGTCAGGAAAACTAAGAGTATTAGCAGTCCGAAAGGAGAAGACTAAATATACAGTATATAATAATATATAATTACATATACATATTATACATACGTATTATTTTACATCTGTGACCCATCTTTTCTATGTAACAGCTTGATTTCATATTTTCCCTTTTGCTTATATAAATAAAGAACTTTTTTGCTTTAATTTTCAACCTAAAATCTAAGCTAGCATGACTTTGGGCAAAATTCTTTTTTTTTAAAATAGTTTTGAATATTTTTTTTTAAGTTTTCTCTTAATTTCTAGCATACTTCATGAGGTGATCATTCATGCAGACTTCCCACCATCTTTGAGACGCAAAATTTGGCTGCAGTGTTACCTTTTAACTTATATACCAAATTTCCCCTATGTTATATTAGTTGAGCTGAGCTCTTTGGCTCTGTTGACCTTTTTTTAATCACGCTCTCCCCTCATGCTATGTCTGGACAAGCCAATATAGGATTGCTTTCTGGTTTCTGCCTCCAAAGACACGTTCCTGCGAAGTTCATCTGGGGCGGGAAGCCTACAAGCAGAGGTAGGTGGGAGTGCTGTCACGTTTGAGTCATCCTCCAGTCCAGACAGTCATGAGACCTGTGGTGAGCCATGGTGACAGCCAGCACCCAAATTTAAACATAGGTGTAGGTTGTGAAAATTTCCCTTTTGGGAACTGACAGTTTTAGTTAGAGGTCTTCTCTTGCATGTCCTCCTGCCTACTTTCATGCGAATTAATTCATAGTGAAGTTATTTAGTTTTATATGTTATGATCAATCTTTCTATTAATCAAAACCACATCCAAGTTGTTATCACTTCTTACTTTTTCAGGGACTGTTGATCTAGAAATTGGCCAGTTGTCACATTCAGGAATATCTTCCACCACCCACCCGCCATGATAAGTAACATCTGAATTTCCTAGAGTGTAGTTTGTAAAAATAACTCTCTAGGGTTATTTATAGAAGGTTTCCAGCCCAGCCAACTTAAACCCACAACCTTGGCAAATAACCCCATTTCCTAAGTCTTTCAGAAACATATATATAATTTTTATATTTGTATGGGGCATTTTTGAATCATTGCTTCCTAGATGCCAAAAATTAAAGTGCAAGTTAGTCATCTGATTATGAGTCTTTGATCTCTAGCCATAGTCCACTCAAAGACAGACATCTACTACTCTCCTGCACGACCCTCTCTGTCATCCTTCCCAGTGCAAACTGACTGGGGTTTCATCTCGATCCACTACCCCATGCTATCAACACACAGCACTACTATCATTCCTTCCCTTTACCTCCAACTCTCCTGAAATATGATTGTGCTTGAATAAATTTCTGGTCCTGGCTGTAATTCTGTCTTGTTTCTTTTATTTCTGCACTGAGTTTTGGTTTCTGCCACAAAGTTCCTGTTTTCCTGTTATTGTCCTGAGGTTGCTTTTGTTACAAAACTCCCCAATTTTCCTAAGCAGAAAGAACAAAATGCCTTCAGAAACTGTTTCATTGTGCTTGGTATGTCCGTCCATTTTTTAATTGTTTTCTTTCCCTCTACTGTTCTTTCGTCTTTCTTTTCCACTCTCTCTTTTAAACTTTAAAATTCTCAGTTGGATTGTAAGTGAAGAGACAGACATCTGCTGAAGTGCAGTCATCACATCAAGAAGGAGCAGCAGTAACAGAACAGTGATTCTGGCCCCAATAGCGCTTTTGAACTGGGAAATGCTCTTCCATATCCTTTGAGAAACCTTTCAGGTCTCTGTGTACAATTCATCTGACCAACACCAGAGAGATCACTACCTCTGAGCTAATTGTCTGGATTCCCCCTTAGCATAGAGAGAGATAAAGGAGAAAAACATTTCTATAAATATATTAATGGCAAAAGAAGGGGCAAGGACAACCTCTACTCCTTATTGGATACAGAGGGGAATATAGTAACAAAAGATGAGGAAAAGGCAGAGGTGCTTAACACCTTCTTTGCCTCAATCTTCAATGGTGGGACAGGTTGTCTTCAGGACAGCTGACCTCTTGAACTGGCAGATGGAGCCAGGGACCTGTAATGTCTCCCTGTAATCCAGGAGGAAGCAGTAAGGGACCTGTTGAGCCACTTGGATCCTCACAAGTCCATGGGACCAGATGGGATCCATCCTACGGTGCTGATGGAGCTGGCAGATGAGCTGGCCAAGCCTCTCTCCATCATTTTTCATCAGTCCTGGCTCACTGGAGAGGTCCCTGATGACTGGAACGTGGCCAGTATGATGCCCATCCACAAGAAGGGCCTGAAGGAGGAACTGGGAAATTACAGACCTGTGAGCCTGACCTCAGTGCCAGGCAAGACTATGGAACAGGTCATCCTGAGTGCAAACACACAGAACCTGCAGGATGGCCAAGGGATCAGGCCCAGCCATCATGGATTCAGGAGGGGCAGGTCCTGCCTGACCAACCTGATCTGCTTTTATGACCAGGTTACCACCTGGTGAATGCAGAGCAGGCTGTGGATGTAGTCTGCCTGGACTTCAGCAAAGCCTTTGACACTGTCTGCCACAAGAAGCTCCTGGCAAAGCTGGAAGCTCATGGCTTGGACAGATTCACTCTGAAATGGGTCAAGAACTGTCTGGAAGGCCAGGCCCAGAGAGTGGTGGTGAATGGTGCCACTGCCAGCTGGCAGCCAGTCACTAGTGGTGTCCCCCAGGGATCAGTGCTGGACCCGAACCTGTTCAATATCTTTATTGATGATCTGGATGAGGGGATTGAGTCCATCATCAGTAAGTTTGCAGATGACACCAAGTTAGGAGCAGGTGTTGATCTGTTGGAGGGTAGGAGGGCCCTGCAGAGAGACCTTGACAGGCTGGATAGGTGGGCAGAGGCCAATGGGATGAGATTTAACAAGGCTAAGTGCAGGGTTCTACGCTTTGGCCACAACAAACCCAAGCAGCACTACAGGCTGGGGACAGAGTGGCTGGAGAGCAGCCAGGAAGAAATGGACCCGGGGGAGGGGAGGGGGGTGCTGGTTGATAGTAGGCTGAACATGAGCCAGCAGTGTGCCCAGGTGGCCAGCAGAGCCAATGGCATCCTGGTCTGCATCAGGAACAGTGTAGCCAGCAGGACAAGGGAGGTTATTCTTCCCCTGTACTCAGCACTGGTCAGGCCACACCTTGAGCACTGTGTCCAGTTCTGGGCTCCTCAATTCAAGAGAGATGTTGAGGTACTGGAACGTGTCCAGAGAAGGGCAATGATGAGAGGCCTGGAACACAAACCCTATGAGGAGAGGCTGAGGGAGCTGGGGTTGTTTAGCCTGGAGAAGAGGAGGCTCAGGGGTGACCTCATTGCTGTCTACAACTACCTGAAGGGAGGTTGTAGCCAGGAGGGGGTTGGTCTCTTCTTCCCAGGCAACCAGCAGCAGAACAAGAGGACACAGTCTCAAGCTGCACCAGGGGAGGTATAGGCTGGAGGTGAGGAGGAAGTTCTTCACAGAGAGAGTGATTGCCCATTGGAATGTGCTGCCCAGGGAGGTGGTGGAGTTGCCGACCCTGGAGATGTTCAAGAAAAGACTGGATGAGGCACTTGGTGCCATGGTCTAGTTGATTGGATAGGGCTGGGTGATAGGTTGGACTGGATGATCTTGGAGGTCTCTTCCAATCTGGTCGATTCTATGATTCTATGATTCTATAACCAGGTGCTTATGGGGACATAAGTAGGCATTGCTATTTAATGGAGACATCTACAGCATGTCAGGTGAGCCTACCTATAGAAGAGCCTGTTTCTTTTCATTGATTAGAAGGGGAAGACAGGGCTGCTAGCTTCAGTCTAAGGGAGGGGGAACTACTTGTGTTCTGTGGTTGCTCAGGGTGTAGGTCCCTACTCTGCAAGGTGTGAAAGGGAAAGGCCCAAAATACTAATTGGACACAAATCCTGCCATTTTACCAGCAAAGAATATCTTCATTCAAGTCAGTTCTTTGATGCTATAGACAATATTTACCAATTTCCAGAAGTATCTCTCTGTCATGTACCTGTCAATATTCTTTATGATTTTACTAAGGAACCTTAAACTTCTGTTCATTCAGAAGATACAAGGTGCCCTGAAGGTTTTGGCAACACTTAGATACATGTACAACAAATCTTTAGGAAGCCTTTAGCAAATCTTTGGGAAGAGTCTACTATCCATTGCCTCTTTATTATCTTTCTAGGATAGCTGAACACTGCCACACATTTTGAGGAAGACATACACCAAAAAAAAAAAAAAAAGGTAGATGCTTATGTGGTCCATCAGTGTTTCAAGTGGAAAAATACTTCAGGCAAAGCATCAGGTCCTATTAGCCTTATGTCTACTAAATAGATAGCACATTACTTAAGGTTAGCTTTTGCCTATGCAGCAAGTGTTTTGGACTTTCCAGCAGTGCTCAGCAGGCTCATAGCACACAACCATTGGAATGAAATAGTTCAGCAACAGCACAGGTTTCCAAGAGCTAGAAGTTAGCAGTACCCATTGCTCATACCTGCTATCCTGGGGCCCCAAGGAGACTCTAGAGCACATCATCAATAATCTGCTCTCTCTAGAGGAAGCATAAAAACAGGGCTTTTGTCTTTTCCAGCCATTGATCACGTCTGACAGCTTCTAAAGATTGCTTCAGCACTGCTGAATTCCTGGGATCTTTTTCCTTTTGAAAAGAAAATATCTTTCAGTCTCACTTACCTAGAGCTAACCATGAAAGTGTATTAAGGAACTATATGTCAACAGATACATGAATTGTCTAGCAGTTAATTAAAAATAAATTCCTAGAGGATTTCATTGTATCTCACACAAGCATTCTTCATTTTGTTTTCTCGTGTCCTTGTTAATGCATGTTGTGCATCTTAATTAGCTTATTTCTGGGGGAACTTTCTTGGTGCCCTAAAACTCTCAGTGGAGATCTTCATTCCAAATGTAGCCATAGAGGGGGGGGTGTGAGGGTTTTGAGAGATGCGTCTGGAAAACTGGCTTCCTCTCTGCTTCTTTGCTGATAGCCACAGCCCTCTGAACAAAGGGCAGAATGTTTCCATGTGTCAGCTGTGGCACTGGTGCTGAGAGCGCCAAAGAAAAGAAGGGTTTGATACTAAAATATCAGCCTGTGAAAGGACCTGGAGGAGGTGGAAGCACATGTTATCCTTTGCTGTGCCTGTGGTGGGTAAGATGACCTCCATCAAAGGGACAGGATGGGTAGCTGATATGACACCATAAATTATTATTTTGAGGGGATGCCAGGTAGAGTCCCCTCTGATCTGTTTGCAGAAGACAGCATGTTACATAAATATTATTCTACCATGCTGAAGAGTCACAAAATGTGGTTGAGCTTGACCCTTTAATCTTTCAAGGAATGTTTTCAAGAATAATAGTTTCCTGATATGACAAAGCTATGAATTGTTTTTACCTCTTTTCTTATCTATTGTGGTAGATCCTGGAACGGTCAAACTGTATTTATTGCAGGCACAGAGACTCGGGACTGCGTATCTGTGCTGAATGCATGCTTCAAACAACAAAAACAACAGATGAACTTGATTTTTAGCTTAAAAATGTCATTAACTATGCCAAAACCAGATGTTTGAGTTATGTCTCAAATCTTCTGACATTTTGTGAGGTGTTAGAGCTGAACATTGAGAAAACCCATTTCAAAAGACTAGAAGAGGAATCAGTACAAACAAATTGAAAACAAAAATCAGAGACAAGGGAAGATACTTGGAATTAATTTGGGGATCTCCACCCTTTCCAGATTTTCTCTAGAGCACACAGTATTCATGAAGACTCATCCCTCTGTGTTTATTCTGTTCTGTAGAAGAAATTACATAGGAGTCTTTGGGTTTGCTTACTTTGTTCCTTTACAAAGTGGACAGCCATTGTTTATACTATGATCTGCTGCAACATATTTTGGGTGTGATACTGGTGGTGTTTTATCTTTACAAAAGCAAGGACTGCTGCCAAAAGGATTGTCCTTCTTTTCATAGAATAATACTATTGTTTTGGTTGGAAAAGACCTCCGAATCATTGAGTCCAATCATCAACCTAAGATCACCATGCCCATTAAACCATGTCCTGAAGTGCCATGTCCACATGTTTTTTGAACACCTGCAGGGATGATGACTCCACCACCTCCCTAATTCAATGCCTGGCCAATCTTTCAATTAGAAATTTTTCCAAATATCCAACCTAAACCTTCCCTGACACAGTATCAGGTCATTTTCTCTCATTCTATCATCTGATACTTTGGAGAAGAGACCGACCCCCACCTCATTACAGCCTTCTTTCAAGTAGACAGCAATGAGACCCCATCATCCTCCTCTTCTCCAGACTAAAGAATCCCAGTTCCCTCAGTCACTTGTAATAAGACTTGTCCTCCAGACCCTTCACCAGTTTCATTGCCCTTCTCTGGACCTTTCACCTTGTTGCTTCATCTGTAACATCACTTTCATTCTGCCTACCTTGTTGCAAGACTACTAAACACATGGTTGCATGCTGAGATGAATCAGGGAACTCACCCTGTTGAAAATTATCAATTTGTCATTGGCTTTTGGCTTCCCAGTCGTACCTGTTCCATCATCCTGTTTACTCCATAGCCACATGAACATCCATGCTAATACAGGGCAGAAAGTAGGAAGGTGGGAAAACAGGCTATGTGGCATCTCATGCTCACTGCAGGAAAACATGACCAGGGCAGCAACCCTCACCCACAGGTACTCTGCAGACAATGTTGCCGTTGAACTGCACTCTAAGCCATCACACCAAAATGGTGAAGTGTGTCATGTGGGACTTTGTGCAGGCAACCTCCTGAATGTCCCTCCATTTATCAAATTATTTTATTAAGTTATAATTTTATGAGAAAGCAGGACTATGTACACCATAAACAAGGTTAATGATATTAGCCTTGGTTTAAGTAAGGCTGGAGGGAGTGTCCTGCTCTAAATCTGACTTTGAAGTCTTCCGATCTATTTAGACACAATTGAATCAAATCGACAGGAAGTTTTAAGGAAGATGTTTCCATAATAGAATTTTTCCATAACAGACTTTTTCTAGAAACCTTGGGAAAAAGCAGGAGAGGCGCCAGAGCATTCAGACAGTGGTGGACTCATGCAGGAGATATTCTCCTCTTACCTTGTGGCTAAGGGGAGGTCACTGAGGGCAGAGGCAGCTCTGCCTTGTGTTACTGTTACTCGAGAAGAAAGCAACCCTGCAAAAGAAGGGAGAGTACTCCTTCACTGCCTTGCTGTTGGTGGGGAAAGTAAAGCTCAGTGGCATGTTTCTTGATGATCCGTTTTCTCATAGAATCAGCAAGGTTGGAAAAGACCTCAGAGATCATTAAGTCCAACTTATCACCCAGCACCTCATGACTAACTAAACCATGGCTTCAAGTGCCACATCCAATCCTTTTTTGAACACCTCCAGGGATGGTGACTCTACCACCTCCCTGGGCAGCACGTTCCACAGGCCAATTACTCTTTCTGTGAAGAACTTTCTCCTCACCCTAAACTTCTCCTGGCGCAGCTTGAGACTGTGTCCTCTTGTTCTGGTGCTGGTTGCCTGGGAGACCAACCGCCACCTGTCTACAACCTCCATTCAGGTACTTGTAGAGAGCAATAAGGTCACCCCTGAGCCTCCTCTTCTTCAGGCTAAACAACCCCAGCTCCCTCAGCCTCTCCTCTTAGGGTTTGTGTTCAAGACCTCTCCCCAGCCTCATTGCCCTTCTCTGGACATGTTCAAGTATCTCAATGTCCTTCTTAAATTGAGCAGCCCAGAACTGGACACAGTACTCGAGGTGTGGCCTAACCAGTGCTGAGTACAGGGCAGAATGACTTCCCTTGTCCTGCTGGCCACACTATTCCTGATGCAGGCCAGGATGCCATTGGCTCTCCTGGCCACCTGGGCACACTGCTGGCTCATGTTCAGCCAACTATCAACCAACATCCCCGGGTTCCTTTCTGCCTGGTTGCTCTCCAGCCACTGCAACCCCAGCCTGTAGCACTGCATGGGGTTGTTGTAGCCAAAGTGCAGCACCTGGCACTTGGGCTTGTTCAATGCCATCATGCTGGACTCTGTCCATCTGTCCAGCCTGTCAAGGTCCCTCTGCAGAGCCCTCCTACCCTCCAACAGATCAACACCTGCCCCCACCTTGGTGTCATCTGCAAACTTACTAATGGTGGACTCAATCCCCTCATCCAGATCATCAATAAAGATATTGAGCAGGATATTTGCTTCCACCTCAGCAACAGAGTAAGGAATTCACAGAGATGTCTTCCTTTTGCGTCCTTTTTCTTTTCCTTTCTTACATCCTTTCCATGGATGTAAGCTGCAGCACAGGAGGTTCCACCTCAACACAAGGGGGAACTTCTTTACTGTAAGGGTCATAGACCACTGGAACAGGCTCCCCAGAGAGGTTGTGGAGTCTCCTTCTCTGGAGACTTTCAAGGCCTGTCTGGATGCATTCTTTTGTGACCTGAGCTAGATTGTATAGTCCTGCTCTGGCAAGGGGGTGGACTTGATGATCTCTTTGGGTCCCTTCCAATCCCGACATCCTGTGATCCTTAGCCCAGGAGTGAATGCATTTCTTCCCTTTGAGGACAGAAATAACGGCTTTGATATCTTCTCTCCTTGTTTCAGTCTAGTGCTCAGAGAGGCTTGACCATTCCTAGAAAAAAACCTCTTACTTCCATAGATTCATTGCTCAGGAGGGAGAGGGGTGGTTGTATTGATTTGGTAGGTGCATGTTTTTCCTCTCCCTCAATAAATGAATTATTGAGGTTAACAAAGGGCTATAGAGACAAGGTCTAGTAGCTCTTGGTACTGACTCTGAACCTTTCTGCCCCACAGCATTTGGGGAGCTGTCATGGTTTAACTCTGGCTGGTTACTGCTTGGGGCTATGCGCTGTCTCAATCACAAGGCTTTGCCATATGGGGGTCCCTGAGAGCACAAAAACACTTCTGAGGGCTGAGTTAAGGTCACGGCAGAGGCAGCTCCACACTAATCCAACAACACACATACCTGCTTTTACATAGAGCACCTCTCACTAAACACATACCTGAGGTTTCAGTGCAGTACACAGTCAGACTTCAGTATTACTCTTCCTATTTGGTCACTGGTCAAAGAGGGATCACTGTTCTTTCATCATAAGTTATAAAGACATTGTCAGTAGGAATCACATCCTCATGCCTGGCTCCATTCATCCATGTGGCTGGCAGTCCCAGCTAGCCTTTGGCCAACCTGATTTCTGAGCATTCACAAACACCAAAATCTTATCGTCTTGTATCCTGATTATGGATACATCCTTTCTGCATCCTTAGCAAATGCAAACTTGAGTCATTCATGAATATTCAGCATGCTCATCTGCTGCCACTTCTTTCTTTCTCTCTGAAGCCCTTTTCTATCCTGTAAAGCCCATACAACCTGCCCTTACTTGCAAACATTGAATTGCCTATTACTTTCTCTACCTGTGGTATTTTATTAAGTACAGAAAGATCAACCCCTGCCTTTGATCAGCTGACTATGTCAACCATTTTGTAATTTTTTTCAAATTCTCATTTTCTACTGTAGTGTTCTGTTCTTCACTGTTGTGATGAATCCTTCAAAAACACCCAGACATTTGCATTGCTGCTCCAGACTCCTCTCTAAAATTGTTGTTGGCTGCGATGCCTACAGAAGATTTATGTTGTGCAAAATCCTCTGTCCGTCTTGCTGATAAGACTGTCTCGTTGTATATTTGTCTATTTTTGTCTTCAAATGATACTTCCTTTGGGCCAAGACCTGTCTTCTTGCTCTGTGTTTACATAATGCTTCTCACAATGGTGTACTTCAGCATTGAATGGCAAAAATAATAAAAGCGTTGTTAACAAATGCATCTCATGGTGTGGTCACAGTTTGCAAAAGTTCAGTTTCCTGGGACAGCTTGTCTTTCTGCCTACAGAATGTAGGTGCAATCGAGGGCAGTCCATTTAGAGAAAGGAATGTGTTAGGAAAATATCTGATCTTGAGTTATTCCACAAACAAAACAAAAAACAACTGCCTTTTACACTTTCATAAAGGTTTCCTACTGTGCAAATTTTTTGCTAGCCCATTAATTTTGCCATCTCAGAACTCAAACAGCATGGCCTAAGGCAGTGGTTTTCCAAATTCCTTCCAGTTGTAGCATACTAACACAAACAGCATTTGCATATGGATGTCATAAAAGTGACTAATGCCAGCAATCATCATGCTTTATTGCAGTAATGTGACACATGTGCCTGAGCATCCTGAAAGGTCTGCTCAGAGCTCATGGTCGCTGAAGAAATGGCCCACCTCTTATCGAGCAGTGACACCCATGGCAGAGCAGGCTTTGACAAAAACTGGAGTAGGGTGAGCCTTACAGGAGTATACAAGAGGAAAGAGTACTAAGCTGCTTCACTGCATGACTCAACAGCACTGGGTATGTGCCTTTTACCCTAAACCAAAAAACGAACTCAAGAAGTTCAACAAATAGAATTTTCTGTTTGATATTCAGAAAGTTCATCAAACTCCTTGACTGCAGCTGTTGACAAGTCAGTGGAGAGACATCTGACTCTGACCTTGGCCTAGTACCAAATCATATTTTAACATCTTGGATTCTCCAAAGAAGGCTGCAAGTGATTCCTCTAGGCAAGGGGTAGTCATTCATGTCATGAGCATGAAGCCGAATGCTGCCATTTTCAGTCAAGAACTTGCAAAGCTGAGGGAATTCGTCACAATTCAGCCTTGTCAGATTTTTCTTCTACAAGATGAGGAGGAAGGGTTGTGAACCCAACTACATCGTCATATAGCATAGAAGACACATTTTCATATCTTCCAGACTGGCTTTCAGAGCCTTTAGTTACTGCTGAGTCTTCCTACACAACTGGGAGATGCGTGGTTATGCCTTGTGCAACAGCCACAGCTTCCTAATGACATCCTAGTCTGTTGTCCATCTTTTAACAAATATGACAGAGGTATAAATGTCTCTAAGGTAAGACAATCTCATGTAGAAATATTTTCAAAATGTTGCAGAGAGTGAAGAAGGAAGCAAAGTAAAGCTCCTACTGATGGAAAGGACAGCTGTGCTATTGCACCAGGCATCAGCCCATCTATGAGGGAAAGAAGCACTTTAAATGCGCAGGTAGCTTCAAGCTTCAAGTTTGCACTGTAATAGCCATTGGATAGGACAACTGCAAGATGTAAACTCAGGCTGGCAAGTTATATCTCTATCAAAACAGCACCTTTTTTTTTTTCTTTTTTTTTCTTTTTTTAATCTGTGTGCAAAGCAAGGCGGCTGATCTTCTGTCACACAATCCACATTTCTTGGTGTGCTGCTGCCCGTCTCAAACTCAAACTCAGAAAAGGTTTTCAGAACTGTCCCTCTAGGGAATTATTAAACAGTTGGGGAAAATAGGAGCACATTGTGTCCTGACTCATATTTTCACCCCAATTGGCAAAAAGGGGACGCAAAGCCTGGACACAGCTCTCCAATGATGCAATAGCTCTTGTGACTGATGGCTGACATCTTTTGATCTTGCCTGCTCCCAGAGAAACATGCAGTGTGACCCTGGAGCTGGTGCTGCAACTCTCCATCACGATCAGGAGCCATGCCTTGTAGCATGCTATAGTAGGAGCTTCACACATATGGTATCTAACTATATAGCCCCATGGGACATTATTTGGTTGCAAATATCCTGCACCACATCCAACAAGCATTCTCTGTCTCGTGTTCAGTAAGTTGGAGCCAGAAGACTATGTAGCAAAACCTATCTCTTTCCTAAATGTAGTACACACAGGGCAAAGTCTATCACAACCCTTTAATGCTAATGTCTACTTAAAGTCTGTATACCTTGGTTCCTTTTACAAGCAGTTGAACCAAAACATTTTCTTGGCATTTTTTTTCATTCTTCATTTCAGTGCTTTATCAGAGATAGAGTGAGAAGTATGTTTATTTGTGTGTGATTCCCCACAGGCAATCTTCAGTTGCAGCACATAAAACTTAATTTTCCCCAATTGCACAAGATTTCTTATTCTACACAAAGCTGTAAATCACCACAACAAAGGCTCCTTGTTTACTTACTGTAGGCAAAGCCTTACAGTACTTGAAAAATTACTTTGGCTTTCCCATGTGCTGCAATTCTGAGAGTTTCCAAGAACTTCACAGATTCATCCAATTACATGCTTTCTGCAGATGACATTGATGATGTGAGGTGCATGAAGACCTTTTACTTACTGTCCACCAGAACACTTTTGCTATCAAATTCAGAAATTACTTCTGTTGCAGTGCTCCATCACACTCACTGTAAAGAAGTTTCTCCTCATGTAGAGGTGAAATCTTCTATGGTCAAGCTTGTACCCCTTGTTCTATGTCTTATTCCACACCACCAAAAAGAGATTGCCCCCCTCTACTTGACACCCACCCCTCAGATACTTATAGGCAATGATCAGATCCCCTCTCAGTCTTCTCTTCTCAAGACTTAAAAGCCCCAGGTTTTTCAGTCTCTCTTCATAGGGGAGATGCTCAAGTTCCTTAACCATCCTCGTGGCTCTCTGTTGGACTCTCTCCAGCAGCTGGCTCTCTCCTGCACTGGGGAGCCCCAGACTGGATACAGTATTCCAGGTGTGGTCTCACCAGAGCAGAGTAGAGAGGGAGAAGAACCTCCATACATATATTTTTTTTCTTTCAGCCCTATCCGTTATCAGATTATGTTGGAAACAAATGTGTTCCTTAAAAAAAGGGGGGAAAAAGTATTATTGCTTCCTTCACACAAGTCTGACCATTACAGAAACAGTATTTTGAAGAACTGTACTTTCAGGAAACAAGTCTCAGAGAACGAGCAAAAGGGCATGATATTGTGTCAGATAGCATAGGTGTACAGTTCATCTGACAAGAAGAAAAGGGTCTGTGCAGCAGCATGATATTGTCTGATTCACAGTCCCATTTATAATGACTTGGGATCACACATTGTAATTGGGAAGCCATTTACTTCAAGACTCACAGGTTTGATGTGTACATTGACTCTGAATAGATCCCCTGCCTTAGTTGGTGGTATTTGAGTTGTCAGGTTTCAGTTAATGCAAAATTTTAGAGGTATTGTTGATCACCCAAGCAAACAATACTACCAGGAGCTTTGTGGAATATTAAGGAAGAATGTAGAATATTGCCAGAACACTGAAAACAAGAGGCTTGGCTCTTTTCAAGGTGCATAGGATCTGCAGATATTGCTTAGGGATCACTTGTGATCCACTCAGCTTTTCTCCAGCAACTGCTTTATATTTCCTAGCTTGTGCTGAAGTTTTGAGGTCCAGCTGTCTCAAAGTGAAGGTTTCTGCAAGTTAAGACAGTTCTAGATTTCAGCACAAAGCTGCTTCAGGGAGCATCCCTTCCTTACACTAACTGGGCACAATGGTAAAGGTGTTGGTGTCAGTGAGGCAAGAGGACTACCTCTGAACTGCCAAGTCCATGTCCAGGCTGCTGCCCAGTGTAAGGCTGCTCAGACGACTTCTGCCAGCACCAGCATCTTCTGTCATTGTGCTGGTGGGCACCTGAACTCAGAGGGAGAGTCATAGGTGTTTTCCATTTGACACAAGTGAAGCAGGCTCAGCATAGACAGGCATTGTTAGGTTTCTGCTAGAAAGTAGTGGTGTTGTTTCAGGTCGCCTGTGGCTGTTTCTCCATACAAGCACTTTAAGCCTGGAGCCCAGATACCCAGGTGAACTCCCAAACCACTGTAGGTTTGATCATTTCTATGTCTTAGCTGAGAATCTGAGAAATTATTTCCTCATAGAAGCCTTGTCAAAACCAGCATGTTCCTAGGAAGTTCTTAAGTTCCAATGAGTTTTGGGTTTTGATGAAAAAATAATTTGTCAGTAAACTCTTCACAAGCTCTGGCAGGGACTCTTCTGGTACTGCAATTGGTGTCAGATGGGCACCAGTCCTTCCATCATTGAAGGCAGCTGCAGTTCTGCCACTGACTTCAAAGGAATTAGGATCAAGCCCATGAATTCATGACTGCACTTTTTATTTATGTTTCTGAATTATTTATAAGTAAAAATAGGTTGGATTCTCCCACTCTTTCTGATGTTGAGTAAAGCAGTAGTTGGTTACATTTCTTGCTTTCAAAGAAGCTTTGGTGTAGTCATGAGCATCTCATTATGGTGTCCATAGAGGACAGACAGAAGAAAAGAGAAGGAAATCCTTAGGCACATTGAAGACACACAGCAGATCTGAGTCTCAGAGATGACAGCTCAGAATAAGATAGTCCTCATATTTGGAGCTGAAGAATAGATAGCTAGAATTGTTTCAGGCAACAGAAAGAGATGCAGAAAGCGTGCTTCTTTCTGTCAGGTTCATCTGGGTTTAATACCATTACATTAGTTTTATTTTCTTTCTTCTCAGTGATTTGGACATTAGTTTCCATAAGGTTACTCTCCGTGCCTTGCTCCTGAGCAGACTTTGCAGCAGGCTGCACGTTTTTCTGGGATTCACCAAGCCATGTGTTTGTTCTCCATCACTGCAAAGCGTTTCCATCTTAAAACTGTTTGGAAAAAAGGGAAAGAAAAAAATCCCAGTTCACCACCCAAGGCTTAATGTTTACTTCTGCTGCACGCATCATTTATTTTCATTCTGCAAGATCATGATGACATGCTCATCCGAGCACATGCTGTTCTAATATGCTACATTCCTTTGGCCTCTCAATGCATTAGAAGTGACATTGCTGCTAAATGAGAAAGCTCTTGTAAGACAGGGAAATAGATGACTAAGTACCATTGTCTTTCATGGGACTAATTGTGGACAACAAAGTTTGACTTGCTTTTTCTGGACTATACCTAGTTGCATACATGTGTGACCCTGATTAGGAAGGCTATCTGCTATACGGTTTTCAATACTTCCTCCCTTGAGAACATGCTAAGATGAAAAAGCAATGACTATGACTGGAGTAAAAGGACACTTGAAGTTTAAGATGTGTCCTAGCAAAGTACTTTTGCAGCTATTGCTCCATGTGTATGTGTTCCACCAAGTGCACATACTGTGCTTGTGTTTTCTGTGTGCGTGGAAAAACTCTGCTCTCAATCACAGAAATCTATATTCCATGATGGATAAACCACTCACAGAAAATCTGTTCCACATTTGCTTGTCCGTCCCTGGCAATAAATTAGAAAAGGCAATAGTGGATTGTTAGAGATTAACACAGAAACATTGTTTTAGATATAATATTTTCTCCTAAGCTGTGTCTTACTATAGATTCCTCATTAGAAAACAGTGTTTAAATGAATAATTGGGGTAGGATTTTGTAGCTTCTGTCCAGTGGATTTAAGCTATCTATGGAGAACTTGGGAGGCTTTCTCTAAACATTTTTAAATCCAGATTTACAAAACATATAAAAGATTAAAATTATAGATGCTTTCAATATGACTTAGCGGAAGAGCCTTTGGCACAGCTTTGTCTGCTGATATCCCATTAGTAAGTCCTTGGAGCTGTGGTGCATCGGCTGTATTAACTTACCCAAGGAACATGCAAAGTATTAGGTAAAGTATTATGTGCTTTCTCCTAACGCCCATTTGAGTCAAAAGATATTTTGCTACTTGGCTACAGTAGAAGAAAGGTTATATCCTGTGTTTGCTAGTAGGAATAACAGTAAGGAAAAGCTGCTTTAGCTTTTTGAAACTCTGCTTTTTGGGAAATGAAAATGCTTTCACAGATGCAGTCCTCTCAGGAACTTCATAGAGACATAAGACTTGTATAGTTATGCCCTTACTTACTTAATAACCTCACTGTGCCTCAGAACATAAATTATAAAACTAGCAAAAATAATTTAATAAGTGCATAAGAACTTAATATTTCCTGAAAGTAGCTGCCCTGAAGTGAAAATGCAGTAATAAATTTAGAGTGTTTATTTTAATCACAAGATCAGCTGTGGAAGTCCAAGTTGCCGAAGTTTCTACAAGGCATAAAATAGAGATGTGCATGATCTTCTCAATATTTATGAACTGTGAAGTATGAAAATTAGCAGTCCCTAGATGAACTTATATTCAGTCTCTCAGGAAGATATTGTGAACAAGTTTTATTAAAAATTTTAATTTTCCTTTCTGTTCTGCTCAGTGCTTCCTTTCCAAAACCTTGAACATGATATTTTTTTCTTACCAATTCATTCTTACATGTGTATTGATTTGTAGGGCTTTATAACTTTTCACTTTTAAAGGGGCCCATATTTTTGATCTTATGCATGTATTTGAACAGCACCAGCCTTTAACTAATGATTTTCATAACAATAGAAAAAAACCTTGTGTAGCAAGTGAAGCACTGTTTTCCTGAAAGACTTAATAAACTGTGTTGCTTGTTTCAGACTGGCTCCAGTTTAGCAAACTAGTTTAGCATGTGGGTAACACCGAAAATTTAAGCAATCCTTCCTTGTTCAGAAAATGGTATTATAGTCCTGTTAGTGACACTTTCATCTGCATAATATCAAGTACATGCTGAGCTATGTTGCTAAACCAGAAACAGGGTGAGGTCCTCTGTTAGATAGGTCAGGTATCAGTCCAAAATTAATGCCTTACCCAGATCTAAATGTCTAGGAATCTAAATGTATTAAATATGAGACTAAGACTTACTGTCCTCTGTCTTATGAAAGACAGCACCATCAGTGAACTGCAGCAACCCAGGAGCCACAGTGGTGACCACTGTGTAACAAGGTGTCCCTTAGAGGTCTAAATTGGATTAAATGCGCTGGCATATTTGTCAAGGGAGATGCTGCAAAGGTTAATTATTTAAATCTGACCTAAATTTCTCATGCCTCTTTTGTTCCATAATAACGACAGTAAGTTCCACAGTAATAATTTGTTATTTGGACTTGGACTAGGACTAGAATTAATCCGATCCATGCTGAACAAGAAGTAGTTTTTTCCTCACTCTTCATCCCAGCTTGGGTATGTAAGTCAGTGCATAACTCTGACCACTGAAACTATCATTCTTTAAATCACACTGGGATATAAAAGGCTTATTTAGTCCAATGTGGGGATAGTCAGTGCGGATGACAATTTCTCTCCTATATCCACTTATTCTTAACAGAGAAATATCTTGAAACTATTTACAAGTAGTCCCTTTTAAACCCACACATACCAGGGACTGGGGTGAACTGGAGTGTGTGTATATATGGGTGTGCAAACATATGCAACAGAGACAGAGGGAGAGAGAAAGTCACCATAATGCATTCTGTAGAAAACTGAGGCTTACCTGGAGAATAATTAAAAAAAAAATTTTGATGGTATATAAGTCCTGAGTGAAGTAGCTTGATGTTTATAATTTTGTCTCAAGTAGAATATCTCAAGTAGTCATTTCTAAAAGCAATAAGAATTAAAAAAACCTCTCCTGTAGTTCACATAGCTGGCTGGAGCCCAAAGTCATGTCAGCTTGCATTGTAGTGGGGAGAGCAGTGTGACTCCCTGATCAAGGTCAGCAATTTTTTAATGAACAGAGCTTGATTACTGCTCCCTTTGTGGGAAAAGGTTGTTTGGAGGTGAACAAGGCTCTGTGCACAGAGGTATTCCACACGTGACCTTCTTCACTCTCAAAACCAGCCAAGCTGGAGCTGTCTCCAGTATGGTTACTTGCAGCTGGGGAATGCCTTCCTGAGAAACAAACACAGTAGCTCTGTGAACTGAGGCTGGTGCATCCTTATCTCAGCATGCAGCACTCACACTCAGTAGTCACTGAGGCCATGTGAACAGTCTTATTCCACCATTTCATTGAGTCTCTTGTTATAGTAGAGCCCCTCAGCTATCACAGGGCTTGTTCTCACAGTGTTTACCATTCCCAGACCCAGGATTGCATTCTGGGAATATTTGTCTGGTTTGGCATTCAAATTCAAGCCATATCAAGTTTTCTAGGCTATTCCCTTCTTACAGAATGGATTTGGGGTAAAATCAGCCCCACTGCAGTCTCAAGGGCATTTTACAATTCAGGATTAGCAGAATTTCAAATGCTGTTTCTCTTTGGAAGAGGGAGCAAAAATAGGCAAGAAAGTTAAGTTCTGGTTGTTGTGACAGCCTTCCAGAAACGTCACATTCCTGAAACTGACTGTGGGTCAGGACGTTAAGCTTCTCCTTTGGAAGCAAGTCTGCCAGATGATGGACACCAGAAAGCGATGCTTGTTTACATATTCAGAAATTTTCAAGTGTGCTTATGTTTTAAAAAGGATTCCTAGAAGTTCTTTGTGAAGAGGCAGCTTTTACAAAGCAGCGGGCAGAACCCTTTCTCTGGTATTCATAGCCTCTTTGGGAAGTACTTTCCATTATCTATGGGAAAAGATGCTTAAAAACAATTCTTTACAAAAAAAAATGAAGTTGTAAAGCTATAAAGCATTTTTTATCTCAGCAGACCAAAATAATTTTTCCTCAGTATTTCAGGAAGACTCTCGCGTTCCCAGAAGTTCATTAGGCTGACTGGTTTGGGGAAGGGGTTTGAGAATTACTTTATTTATAACAATACAGGGCTTATTTTTTATCATTCCATGTTTAGATACTAGCTCTCTTATTGACCTTTTAAACTAGCTTTTGCTTTGAACAAAAGAAGTAATTGATTTTGTTGTTTTAAAAACAGCTTCAGTGTTAAATTGGATTCCAGAGCATGGGATTTATAATCTAATTCTTACAAGAGAATCAGAGTTTTAATGTCAGTATCTGGAGCACTTTGTTGTCCATATGGAACACTGTGGTAAAAATCAGGGAGTTCTAAATTATTTTTTGTTTGTTTTTGAACTCCGTATTTTCCTGTGTCAAAGAGTTAAAATGTATTCTTTTCCAGCTTGCTGTTGTTTCTTCATTCTCTGCTGTAAAAAAGAATCATGCATATTTGATGTCTTTCTCCTTTTCTCCTTAATATTGCAAATAATTCAGCTAGACTGTCTCCATCAATTGGAGCTATAACACCTACTTAAGGGAGGGGAGCCATCTGGTTTCCTTGCAACTTGGAGCCTGCTGGCAAATATTAGGTTGTACCAATTTAAAGCATGATGAAGTGGGAAATAATGGACATTCTTGAAGAACCTGAAATGGGATCAGCTGTTATTGGCAAAAATTGGCAGGTGCAGTGCACTATGCTGGCTGTAAGTATGGTCTCAGATTGGAGAGTGCAGCTGGGAAAATGACCTGCTAATTGAATGGTTGCAGGACTCCCAACAGTTCTGACAGTAGTGGAGCATCATTAATTGGAGGCACTTAGTTGACTTGGTAGAAACTGTCATAAGAATGAAGGATCCTGCAAGTTGGTGTTTACTTTCTCGGTGTTGGTGTGTTTATTGGCTGTTACTCAGAATGAGTACTCATAGAGTCAGGAGTGCTTTCAAACTTAGGAAGACTGGCATAAGGCTAGCAATACAGCTTCTTTATTAATATTTCTTAATATTTGTTGTTTATATTTACAGCATCGTGACAGCAATTGGAAGTCAAAATAGCCACTTAATTACACATTTATTTAACTGCACACTTCTATTGTTATCTTTCCTACCTCTCTCTTTTTTCCTTTAATTTTCCCTTATGTTCGGTTTCTAAATTGGCTTGACTTGGAGCAGAAACTTCTTTTTTTTACTTTATTTAGAGCCTGACAACACCTTGTCCTTGACTGCGTGTCTTGGATGCTGCTGCAATTCATACAGCAGTTACAGAAACAAAAATAGCCTGGTTTTGGTCCAGAGTAATATTAGATGCACCTCTGGTTTCTGTGGGCCTCAGAATAGCAGTGTATGCAAAAGCACGTGTGCTTTAGCTGTGGCTCCCTTTTTCATATGTTGTTTTGATTCATTAAATGTGAACATATTGTGGTGCATCCTAGTTTAATATAAAGGTCTGTTGGCAAAATGTGGCATTTTCCCACAGCTGTTAGCACCCCTCAAGGGAAGATCTATTGGCAATGAGTGCAGAAAGAACTGCAGACTTCAGAATGCACTTCATGTATCTTCAGTGACTGTAGCCCTGCTATGCACCTAAAAACTCTCCAGCTATGTAAGAGAGTTTTCTTGTATAGGTTATGGTGGCTAGGAGATAAGAGGCTTCAGTGACAGGGTTGTCCCACCCAGTATGCCTTTGGCATTTGTAGGCAAGAGGGTATCTGTGAGTGTGGATTGAATGAGGAAAGCAGGCTGAAAACTGGCCTGAGTGTCTTGGTGCTCTGCTGTCTCCACGGGCTGTAGGTCAGTTGTTCAAAGCTTCAGAAGTACTGATGAAACCAGTTTTTTAAGTTGGAGCCTCAAGCAAATCTTCCAGTGCCTCTCATACTCTTCCCCTGTTGAGGGGGAAAAAATGCCTGGAAAAAAATGCCTTCAGCTTGTGTCTGCATTTGGATATAACCTCTGTCATGTGGGAGGCAGGGAGGTGAAATTGGAAGAATTCAGAAACTATGCCCCTGGATCAAAATCCTGTGTGGCAAATGTCAAGCCTGTGATGCATCTGGGAACAGAAAGACATTGATGAAGAGGTTCCTGCCCCCTTCCCTCAGCTCTGCTCCTGAAGCCTGGGACAAGCTATTTTGGGGAATGTCATTTCTTTAAATGTCATGGCTAGATGTGCATAAGTTTGTGGTGCCTGGTTCTAACCTAGCTCTTCTGGATGCTTATTTTACCACTCTTTTGTTTTTCTTACCATTAAGAATTAAATGAAAACAACTCACCCAGCTTCTGGAAATTAAATAAATTTGGCATCACCCTGGAACTGAACAGGAATACTTGACTTAGGATAGGTTTTGGGAAACAGTATATATTAGTGTGCCTCCTGGGCACCTGCCTGGACATCTGAGAGATGGTGGACAGATCAGGAAACCAGGCTGGTTTTGAGACTAGTGCTGAACACCCCCTTTGCCAGGGTTGATCTGTCCTGCAGCAAACCCTGCAGGTGTGCAGTCATGCATGGCATTCCAGACCCTGCTCAGCCTCAGGGGACAACCACCACATTTTGGTGCTCAGCATGATGCCCTTGCTGAGGCCATGTCTGGGGCTGGGATAGGCCACCAGGAAAGGATCATGGTGCTTTGGGCAGTATGGCCCAGGCAGGTCATAAAACCATAGCTTGCTTTGGGTAGGAAGATACCTTCGAAGGTCATCTCGTCCAACTTCCCTGCAGTAAGCAGGGACATTTTTAACTCAATCTGTTTGCTCAGAGCCCCATCCAGCCTGGCCTTGAATGCTTCCAGGGATGGGGTTTCAAACACCTCTCTGAGCAACTTCTTCCAGTATTTTACTACCCTTACTGTAAAGAATTTCTTCCTTGTATCTTGTTTGAATCTTCCCTCTGTTACTTTTAAGCCACTACACCCTGCCTGTCACAACAGGTCTTGCTTAAAAGATCATGCTCATCTTTCCTATAGGTCCCCTTAAGATGTGAAAAAGGTACCATAAGATCTCCCTGAAGCCTTTTCTTTTCCAGGCTGAAGAACCTCAATTCTCCTAGCTTTTCTTCATAGGAGATATATTCCATCCCTCTGATCAATTTCATGGCTCTCCTTTGGACTCACTCCAACAGGTCCATGCCTTTCTTCTGCTGAGGACTCCAGAGCTACATGCAGTACTCCAAGTGGGGTGTCACCAGAGTGGAGTAGAGGGACAGAATCATCCCCCTTGACATGCCGGACATGTTTCTTTCAATACGGGCCGGCATGCAATTTGCTCTCTGGGCTGCCAACTCATGTCCAATTTTTCATCCACCAGTATCCCCAAGTCCTTCTCCACATGGCTGCTCTGCAACACCTGCTCCTGCAGGTCTAGCAGGTGCCATCTACAAGGTGTAAGGGGCTTTTGATGTCTCCCCTTTTCTTTTCGTAATCTCTTTTTGTGTTTGTCTTTCCCTTTTCCTCCACACACAGCTGAATGAATCTGCCAAGCAGCTCATCGAGATGGACAAGACGTGCTTGGCTGCTGCCTCCGGCAGTGACATGACACTGCCAGCAGAGACCGCAGCAGTGGCAGCGGCAGCAGCAGCAGTGGGTCTGGCACCATGCTCCACACTGGCTGGTGCCGGAGCAGCCGGAGCAGCCCAGCGTCAGGTGGAGGGCAAGAAGAATGCCAAGAAGCGCCATTCCTTCACTGCCCTCAGCATGACACACAAGTCCTCCCAGGCTGCCAGCAACCGGCACTCCATGGAGATCAGCGCCCCTGTCCTCATCAGCTCCAGTGACCCACGGGCAGCTGCCAGGATCGGGGAACTGACTCACCTCTCCTCCAGTGCCCCGGCCCAGGTAAGGCAGGGGTGGAAGTGTGTTTCAGGTGCCCTTAGTGACAGCACTCTATTGCATCACCTCTTTCAAAATGTGCGTGGAGCAGTTGCAGTGCTGTCATCCCAGTGTGGTGGTACTTAGCATCTGTCATTCTTATCCTTGCATTAATCAGTGGGAAGGCATGAGGAGCCAGAGAATAAAGCCATATTTGATTCACACCAATGCAACATGTTTGAAAAAGTATTCCTTTTATTTGGTTGAAGTAATGTGGCTTATATTGCATCACTTTCTGTTGTAGAAAGGAATAATTGTAAGTGATCCTGATATCCTGTGGGGTAGCAATGTTGGTATTCACACGCCAGAGACAAAAAATAATTTTGGAGTCTTTTTCTCCCTGCACACCACTAGAAGATGAGCAAATGTACCATACTTTGCAAAGTGTGGTACCCAGAAAGTAGGTGCTGTTCAGAAACACCCAAGGAAGTATTAAAACATCAGACATTCTGGGAGTCCTTCTCCCTCTTGAAGGAGAAGACAGAGAAGCATCACCTTGGACATTCCCACAGATCTCCAAAGGAACTTAGAAGAGGCTGCTTCTGGGGACATGGCAGAAATAGGTTACAAACTCACCAGGAATGCACTGAAAATCCTTGCTAAATAGTCTGCTATTTCTGTGGATAAGGGAATCCAAGTAGTAATTTGCAGTTGGAAGGCATAGAAGAGAATCCAAGTAGTAATGTGCTGTTTGAAGGCATAGAAGAGAATGGAGAGTAATGAAAGTTCCAAACCTCTTCTGCCTCGGCCTTGCTGCTCAGTCATCTACACAGTTAGGGCAGAGATTAGCACTAACAAGTTCTCTCTACAGACTAGCTCCTCATGGTCTATGCTTCTTGCTAACACTGAGATAACCTAAGCATGGCAAAGTCTTCCCATACATTGTTTCTCTGCCCTTTTCTTCTCCCGGGCCATGCCTTCCAAGACCCTTACACCCGTGCCCCATATTGGGACGAACACGGAAGTGATCCACATTACAGCTGCTGCCAACGCTGATATGAGTGCAGAGGACTGGGAGAGGGCTGCAAAGAGGAAAAGGGGCAAGCAACATACTGCAGGGACTGCCTTGGGCAGAGATACCTCTTTACATTCATTTGCAGTGCTGATGGGTCTCCTCTGTGGGGCTGGTGTGGTGCTCCACACCACGGGGTCATTCTTGACAGCTGTGCTGTACTGCCACCCATGATGAGCTCCCAGGACACTGCAGTGAAGGTTTGCAAGGGCACTGGGGAAGGCAGGGTGCCTGCACTCATGCCAATGCAATCCACAGGGCCTGTCTAAATGGTGTGATGAGGGGATGCTGCCATGATGGAGCAGAACTTTCTGTTCCTGTCTCAGCTGCTAACCTTACTTTGCTTCACATCAACATGCGGGAGCCAGAGACGTAGCTCAGTCCAAATGTAATTTTCACATCTTCCACATACCTTTTCCAGGCAGGATCTCTGTGCTGTAAGGTCTTGCCCTTCCTTTCATCCCTCAGAAGGAGGGTGAAGCTGAGGATACAGCCTCCACACAAAGCAGCGTGTACCAAGATGTACTGGGACATCTGTAAAGCAGCGCAAGCATAAAACATGAGTGAGGGTCCCAAGCTTGTCAAGTAAATGACACCCATTTTTTGGCACTCAGAGTGACTTATTTGAACTTTACAGAGATGTGACAGACTATGGCTTTTCTGTTCTTGTGCTAGTCAAGGGGAAAACCATGCACACCCTATATTAAAATCACACGAAGACTCATTCTGAGCTAGTAAACCACAAAAATTAGACCATGAAGCAGAAAGTGCTTTGGCTGTTCTCCCACATTTTAACAGAACAACTGGTGTACATAACCCCATTCATTTTGCAGACCATTGTGGCATTTCAGCACAAGTGGTAGGAGACAGGAAGGGCCCTGTGTTCTCTGTCACAAGTTATGGTTATCAAAATCCAACTTGATGGAAGATTACTTGCATCCTTTGAAGCAGATTGGAAAACATGTCATTGGTCACAGTCAGAAGCACAGCTAGGGCTAGGGTATAATGAAGCCACCCCAGTGTGCCCATGGTGGGAACAGGTTGGGGAGTCATTCATCTGCCTCAAAACATAAAGCAGGTTTGCAGACAATGCAGCTGAGCACATCTCCTTCACTGCTGGCCACAATGGTCCTGGAGGAGAAAAAGAGTCTTGGTGGCTGAGAGCAACCTCAGTGAAAAGAAGTTTCTCTTTGTCAAAAAGCCCAAAGTCCCCAGTCACCCCAAGGTGACATGCAGCTATGCATGCATTTATCTGCTTTTGGGGACCTTTACTATATTCTTTCACTTTTGAGGAATTTAAACATTTTATTTTGCAAATTTTGCTAGAAATCTGCATCTGTGAGGAGAAAAGAGCGGAACTGATGTTCTTACTATATTCTCTTTACTGTAGGAGCATCCTTCAGAAAAATACCTCAGTGTTGTAAGAATAGCAATAAAATCAAAAGAGCTACTCATGTGAATTCACCTGCTTTCAGCCTTCTTAGTTAGGTCTACAAAGAGTCCAGAATTTGTCTCTTACAAAATGTATGTTAAAATTACGCAGCTATAGCTATGTATCGCTTAATCCCATTGGTATAGGGCTTACGTTTTCATAGAATCATAGAATCAACAAGGTTGGAAAAGACCTCAGAGATCATCAAGTCCAACCTATCACCCAGTACCTCATGACTAACTAAACCATGGCTTCAAGTGCCACGTCCAATCCTTTTTTGAACACCTCCAGGGACAGTGACTCCACCACCTCCCTGGGCAGTGTTTTAATTTAAAATGTCAGAAATTCAGTTCCTTCCCCACCATCTGCTAAAACCTGACATGGCTCTGAAACATTTAATGATGCTGCAGCCTTAGACAGAAAATCAGTTCAGCATTTTTCTTTTATTCACATGGCTGAATGCCAGCCAAAGTAGCGTAAACAAAGGGCCCTTGAGCTCTTATATCAAGGAATTCAAGGCAGTGAGAATCTTGTCCAGATCATTTTGTTCTAAAATGTGTTTGCCATTTTTAAGGTAAATGTCTTGTATGTCTTGTTAGGGGGTTGACATCTCGACAACCTGTAAACTGACACAACTGCTGCTTCTGAAGGCCTCTGGGGAGCTGATAAAAGGATGGGCAGGTAGGCAGTAAGGCTGTGCATGTAGCTGCCAAACTTACTGGTGAGGTCTGCTCACCTTTTCTTCCCTCACCTGAAGAGGAATGTCTCTGCTCTGCATTTTATCGTCACAGCCCTTGAGTGGTTCACTCTGTAACCATCTCAAGCCCCTGCTAGTCTGCAGCAGCAGCAGTCAGCCAGAGTGTATTTCTCACAGGGGAAACAACAAATTCACAGTTTCAGTGCTGACTATCTAGCAAATTTATGCCTTTCCTTCCACCATTCAAATCCAGATTTGGTTTATTGTATCTTTGTATCATGCCATTCAAATTTTGAGGCACTTTATCACTATTGATTTAGCAGATCTCTTCATAAAAAGAAATAAACTAGTTGTGTTCAGTTTGGTAGACATGAGCTTTACTGGTACATACCAGGATTGGTATTTAGCTTACAGAGGGGCTTCTACCTTTTTTTAAAGTTGGCACAGTTTTCCTGTAGCCTATCCTTTGAACAAGTGGAATTCAATTACAGGAGCTCTTGGACATCATCCAGTCTCCTCCCTCAAGCAACTGTCTGGTGCCCAGCAAAATGGTTCTCTTGAAACGAGCATCCATTTTCCTTGTAGACCTGAGGCATCTGCATCTGTGGCACTTGCTTCTCCTCTGCTGACATGAGAGGAGAGACACCTAAGGCTTCTCACTATAGGAGCTTAAAATTTAGGTGCAAATTTTAGTTTTTCAGTAAATGTAGAATATATTCCAACTCTTAGAAGTGCTTTCATACATAGTCCTGTACTCCTGTGGGTTTTGTCAATTGTTCTGAATTGAAACCAGACTTTCATGCCAAGATGACACATTTTTTGTTTTTATGAGTTGTTACACTATTATAAACCTCCTGCTTCTCCAGGAGGCCACAGATTTATGCATATTGAGCAGTGGCATGCAGACTAATGTATGAAATCTCATGTTTTGAAAGAACTTCTGCATATTATTATCTTAATAATGGAAGACTACAGACCTTACATAACATCTCTCTTGTTCTTTAAGCAGAACCAACTTAGCTGTTTCCCAAAAGCCAGGATGCATTTTGAAATGAGAGATAGTCTAATAAGCATCATAATTGACTGCAAGCCTAGGGATGCTCAAAGGTAGAAGAATCAACTTCAAGTCAACCCAACTGTATAAAATAGCGCCTGGAAAACCACAGCAGCCAGGATACAAAGTATTTGTTTTCAAGATGGCAATGCTAAGGCATTCATTTTGCTTGCAGCCAAATTTACTTCTTTTATGCTTTCTGTTACATGCTGAGTTCCACTCATTAAACATAAGATCTCCATCTAAAAGGCAACAAAGTCTGTACATCATGCAGAATGCCCTATCATGCTGAAAAAATAGGTTTTTATTGAAGATGCAAGTAGTGCTGCAAGTCTGTGATGAAGCTGAAGCTGAATTAGGTTATGGGTGCAGAGGAGCAGTTCGTAACTGAGGCTCCCTGGGGAGCAGGGAAGGTCCCTCTGAATGGTAATCATGCCTAGGCCTCAGATGGCTTGTCCTGCTTCCATTTTTCACCCCTTATGAATTATTCTTCCCTGCTATTTGGAAAGATCATAGGTCAATACTGCTCCAAATCCCCTGGTTTTTGACAGAAAATGCATCTCATGAATAATGAAACATGGCTTTGTACACACCAGGATAAACAGCTAAGCAAGGAAGAGAGGATCCTCCCCATAGAAGGAACTTCTGCGTGTGTGTTTTAACAACTCATCACCATGCACAAGAAGTCTATTTCTATCTGTGAGTGTTAGTGCAGGCTTCTTACCAGAATTCAGGAAAAGCTGAGGACAATGTCTTGCATGCTCCCAGTCCCAAACAGTGACAGTGTTTGAAATGAAAAATGTTCCTTGAAGTGTCTCGCCATATAAATAATTTGGAAGTGTGACTCCTTGTCAGTTATTTAGAAGTGCTGAATTTTAGCTGAGAAAAGGTAATAGCAGAACTCTGGTTGAGCCTTGGCTGATAACCTAAATATGCTGACCGTGAGAAGCATACAGATTATGCATAAAATTGAGGGACTGAAAGTGAACCTTATATTTTCAGGTGCACAGCAGGCTCTGAGAAAAGAAGAGAAATTCAGGTATTTTTTAGCTGGACTGGAGTCCAAATTTTGTCCAACCTGCTCTGCTGCTGACTGTGAATGACAACTGACTGGACCTTCATTAATGAGAGTGAGACAGCTGACACCAAGGGCAGCTATCTCAGGAGACTACACTGATCAAAATGGCAGAGAAGAAGTAGTATTAGTATGACCTGTGTTTCTGTCATTTAGATCAAAATATGTCATGAAAATAGCATAAGAGACTTGGCTGAATTTTAACCTAATCCACTCCTTGGTCTTTGTATGTTTCCAGTTCTACTTTATATAATTTAGAACTGCTTCCAAATATTGACTATTCACCGCATCTCTGCTTTAAATAAGTTCATAAAGAGTTCTTGGGGATTTGGGGCAAGCATATAAGCTGCATTTTTTTTAGTTGGCTACCAACAGGTCTTTGAATATACTCTGTGCATATTAGAATCATAGAATGATAAAATAAATCAGGTTGGAAAAGACCCCCAGGATCATCAAGTCCAACCATTGACCCTACTCTACAAAGTTCACTCCTAAATGATATCCCCAAGCAACCCTATCACTCTCTACAACTACCTGAAAGGATGTTGTAGAGAGGTTGGTGCTGGTCTCTTCTCACACATAATTAGTGATAGAACAAGAGGGAATGGCCTCGAACTGCAGCAGGGTAGATTTAGACTGGATATTAGGAATTTTTTTTTCATGGAAAGAGTGGTCAGGCTTTGGAATGTGCTGCCCAGGGAGATGGTTGAGTCACCAACCCTGCCTTTCAGAAACTACTGCTTTAGAGACAGTGTCTTCTCGTTAAGCTATAATTTGTCTCAGCACAAATACAATTTGAAAGATCTTCCAAGAATCACAAATCCTAACTTTTTACAGGATCTAGGAAGAGAAGGTTGTGCTTTAGAAGGGTTATTCAACTGTGCATGAAATCCTATTGCCTGTAAAACAAAAAACAAAATATTTTTTTCAGATGCTCGTCAGGGTAGTAATGCAAAAATATTTTGTCACTGAGAATGATTTTGCATGAGATTAATCCTGAGGCTTTGCACTACCTCCCAGTCAACTACTGATTTGGAAGCCTCAAGAGCAAGAAAGGCATTGTCTTGGTACTTACACTATGTCCTAAAATCCTGCCCATCCAGCATATGCCTGACATTTGAACAGAAATTACTAGAGTGTGTATTTTCCCTGGTTTGGTTTCAGTTTTTTGTTTATTTGTTTTCCATTACTATCCCCCTGGAGAGGAACTTCCTACAGGAGGCATTACACAAGATCCTGATGAGTTTTTTTACGGTTATCAAAAGGATAACTATGAACAGGGGATTAAATTATCTTTTAGAGATCAGCCTTTCACTTCAAGCTTTCCTGTCTCTCTTCATTTGATTTTGCATGTTCTTTGATCCTAGAATTGCAAGAAGCTATTACTATAAAGCTACTTAAAACCTCCCGGTGGAGAGCTAGACACTGATGTTCCATGCTGAAAGGTGCTCGGTGCTGAAAGGGTTAGTCTGAGAAAAAAACAAGGCTGAATAAAATATAATTCTCATAATGCTCATCCACATGATTCTTAATTAGTCCTCATTTGGGGGAACTGAGAAGCTGCAAACTTGAATAATCAGGGGGTTTATGGATGGTAGTATCAGATGAACGTTTGGAAGAAGATGAAAATAAAAAAATTTGTTTTTCATTTGGTTTTTTATTCTCCAACTTGCACGATCCTTAGCTTGCAGGATAGTGGAAATGAAAGCTCAGAAAATACTTCTAAGCAAATTCTCCAGCTCTTTGTATAACTTCATGAGCTATTCGCAGAAGACATTGTCTAGAGCTTTTGGCCTACTATGAGCCAAAAAAATAATCAGGGCCACCATGGTGCTAGAACAGGCCGGCATAACATTCTGCTTCACCTCAGCAACTCAAGGGAAAAAAAAAAACCCTCAATAAATGATAAATCATACAAATATTATAAATCATATAAATTTAGCTCCCATTTCTGCAGGTAAATGGTACTGGCTGTTTGTGCAGCTGCAACTGTTATCATGCACATTTGTTTGGTTTTTACACACATACCATTATGGAAGAAAAAGTCTTGCTCTAGAACTGTTAAGTCCATTTCAGCTCCCACTTTGGTAATTAGCATTTGATGAGGCTACTTGATCTTGTGTGTGGCACTTTCCATCAATATTTGGTGATACTACCATGAATTAAGTGAAAATATGTTATTTCTAGGAACGTTAAGGCCTGGAGTGATTGCCACAGTCACTGTTTTATGGAGTCAGAGATTTAGAGAAATAAGTCACAGGAATCTTAAAGACCATTAGCCTATTTTTTGTGGTATTTCTAGAGGATGGTATGTCAGCTTATGCGAGTTGAACGTTTGAGTGCTTTTCTCGCATTTTAAAGCTATATTAAAGAGAAATTTAAAGTAAGCTGTAAATATGCATTCAAGACATTAAAAGAAATTTTCCCATGAATTAATGAATGTCATAAGTGCCCTGTGGTGAGACAGTGCTGGATTTGCTTTGAAGTCAAAATAGAGATTTCTGCTTGGTTATTTTCTAGATGGTAAGAATTCGTCTGATAGCAGCAGCAATTATTTTTCTGTGAAGGATGCTGCAACCTGCAATATCATTGTACTTGGTTCCTACTTTTATCACTGTCTTCATGACTTCTATTCCCCTCCAAGACCAAGTCTCATGCTTTTGCAAAGCACTTCACTAATCCCCACAGGTACCAGGTCTTTTCAAATTAAACCACAAATGTGGCCTTAAAGTACTTGTGAAAATCTAAAGCAAATCTACAAGTGAGAGAAAAGGAGAGTTTATGCTAGAAGACCAGACTGTTCTTGTGCTTTCATAGAGGTGCAGATGGGAAGAGAGAAAGGAATGAATTTGGGATGAAGTTTCAGTCTAGATGAATGTTTATTACCTTTAATATCCTGGTCTCCATGGTCTTATCAGTAATGTTTTGCCAGACTGGTTGCTTATAAATATATGCGAGAGCTGAGATGAGAGGCATCAACAGCTCAGCAGTGTAGTATTTACCCAGGAGTATGTACTATAAACTGTAATAGAAATATATCATTATGTATACAGTGCAATTTGGTTTGATTCTCCTGTAGTTTTCTTGCAAATAATACTTATCAGTTGGAGGAGGAATGAGATCCATCCAAACTTAGACACACTGAGGTGACTTCTGAGGAAGTTAGACTGTCCTCCCCAGGAAAAGACTGACCCTCAAGCTGGACAGTCATCTGCAAAGCTCATTTTTGGCATCTAGTTTTGGTTCTCTTCACTTTGCATAACACCTGAACACTGTGCCTGATGCTGTGACGTAAGCATCTGACAATTGGTGTTGGAAATGCTGTGTGGAATTGAGAACAGACACTGCTCTGCTGCTGTTTTGCTCCAGAGGACTATTCAGTCACTAGGATGAGGTCAAGTTTAGCCAAGCCCCAGGATACCTTTATGCAGAGTCTTTCCTCATTCTTGGCCTTTGTGTAAAGTCTCCTTGTAACAGCCAACACAGAGACTGGGAGGAAAAGACAGGCAATTTTTAAGGAGGCCTCAAGTTATGAGTTTTCTATTAGACATAGCTTAAATGTTTGGAGTGGGTAATTGTATTTCAGTGGTCATAAGGAGGCCATTGTGTTTACAGACAGAAAGCAAAAAGTCCTTTTACAATACTATCCAGACCATTGGTACATAGCCACCTACTCCACCAGACTAGCTGGTGATAAAAATAGACAGCACAGCATGAGCAGGGAGTGAGGTATCTGTCATGCAGCATCGTTGTGCCTCTATGTATAAGCCTGGGAGTCTTACTCAAGATTTAGCATCTTACAGTATAGGTGACATTGCTGTGCTACTAATGGGCACAAAGAGGCAGAAATTAGACAGAGGTACCCAGATGTGGTCTTCAGTGTCTCTGGGTACCCAGTGTTGGTCTTCAGCATACCTTCATGCAGCTGTTTTTCCTCGCTGACTGGCAGCTGGGGCTTGTTGTCTCTTAGAAGAGAAGAGGTGTTGCTGTTGAGCTGAAAACATCAGCATCGGTAAGTGATACTTAGAGGATGCTAGATTGGAGTGGAAGCGTGAAGAAGTGGAATTTGGCTGTTTAGTGGCCTAAGTAAATGACTTGAGAGTTGGCAGTGTCTAGTTCAGAAAGCTGCACACCACCATTAGAGTAAACAGCCTCCTAATCAGGAGGTGTGCTACAGTGTGATTACCCAGCAGGTCATGTCTGGAAACTCAATGGCCAAATGATTAAAGTCATTAGAGGCTCAGAAGGATAGAGGGGCACCAAATGGCATTTTCAGAACTGTCTTTTATTACTTAGATTGCAATAAAATCTGTGGGAATCAGACAGTGAAGTGCTTCTTAATGCATCCCTGAGAAAACTCTGCAAGGTGCCTGTTTTTATCAATAGGTGCCCATGTGCCTCTTAAAAAAACTGTCCCCTCTTGGGTAAGGCTTAGCAACAGCGAATAGCAGAGATGGAGGATTAAGACATAAATGCTGCAGTGTTTGAGCCCTCCTTGTGTAATTCCTATGCATGGCTGTGTTTGTATGCCTGGTGCCACAGGAAAGTGAACCACACAGGAACATGCCATCAGAAAGGAAGGAAATGGCACACAGACCTCCCAAAAGGTATCAAAGCAGTGAACAAAAAGACCAGAGCATTATCTTGGACTCCCATTCCTCTGAGCAGATGAAGAGGAAAGGAGAAAGTGCTTAGTACATCGTTCCTTACATCACAATAGTAAAAGTGCCACCTGTCTCCAAGGCTAAATAAAGAAGGAAAACAAACTAAGCTCTGCTACCAGCTGTGAAGGCGGAGGGCCTGCAGTGTTCACCGGGAGGATTATTACTATTACCAGTAGCTAAGAAAACACACACCAAATGGTAAGATTGAAAAGTGTAAAGTAAACTTCCAACACAGGTCATGAAAAGTATAAAGAAATAGGATATTATTATTTCACTTACTGCAAATAATATCTTGTAAAACAATCTAGCAATATTCTATTTTTTTACTATGAACTGGTTAATGATACATAGGAGGGAGAACAGGATCTTGAAAGAGATCTTTCAAGATGAAAGAGAGCTTTCATTGACTGTGTCAGGGACTGTGCTGAACATTCAGATGCATAGTGGCAATCAGGCAGCCACTGAGAGAATTCATCATGGAGCAAAGAGGTGGATGGAGCTGCAGAGCAGAATACTTGTGTGAACGTAAAGGGCAAGATGTGAACAGAGGAGCTGAATTCAATGCAGTGGAAGGCCAGTGGTCCTGTGGAGTAAAATCTGATGATGAAACCTGATGATAGGCAGACTGGCAAGTACACCATCGTGTTGAAGCTCATAGCGAAGAGCAGCTAAAGGAAAATGGGAGCACAGTTTCTATTCTACACTGCTGTGATCTTCTCTGCATTTGTGAGTTGCACCCTGAGGCTATTCACCCAGCTCCCTTTTTTCATGAAGGCAAATGTTTTGTCCTACCAAGAAAGGGTGGGGACCAACCTGTTTTCCTAGAGGCAATTTCTTTAACCCAGAGCAGGCATACACTGGTGGCACAACATGAAGAAGCTTGAACCAGCCCTATTTCACACCTCTTGGGTGAGACAGCTGCCAGGTCTCTCTGCCCAGCTTCTTCCTCAATCCCTAATTCCATTAATCAACTTATAATAATGAGGGATCATTCTCCAGCTATCCCTCAATTTTTTTGAGTGGGTTGGGTTTTCCTCTGGTAATTGATATTATCTCACAGATGTGACAGGCAGTCACTAAAACCTTAGTCACATAACTGGAAAGATTGCTTACTTCTACACATAGGACTAAGAGCTGCCTGGAACCTTCCTTGTTTGAGCAAGCAGCCAAAAAGTGAGGTGAAATAATGAGAAAAAAAGGAGATGTACTTGTCACTACAACTTCATATTTGAGCATAGATGGTGAGAAAGAAGACAGCTTGCTGCTTGTTGCCAAAAGCTATGGAATCATGGAGCAGTGTTTTCAAGTTTTGCTGCATGATTTCCTAATTATACTGTGTTAATATACAGCAAAGAATATAGCTTAGCAATGCACTATCAAGTCATGACACTGTAATAATTATATGGGCTTCTTTGGAATGAGGTGACTTTGGAATCTATTAATTAAGTAGTAATGTGTGATGGGTTTAATTCAACATCTTGGTTTCTAAGTGCAAAAAATGTCCTAATGTTTCTGTTCCTAAAATAAGTCAATATTTACTGCTTGTTAACATTTAGAAACAGAAAAGCTGGACTGGAGGTTTGTGAACTGCTCAGAATCTTTGTTGTATGTTACAGACTCTGTCTGAACCTGGAATTTGTGCATAACCTTTAGATCTTTGTAGAGCCATTCCGTGTATGGATGTGCATGTGGCATTGGCTTAGCTTCACTAAAAAAAGATTTTTTCTAACACAAAGCTTTACTAAAAAAAGACTTTTTCTCACACAAGTCCCATCAGCCCAGCTCTACCCTGTCTTTGCAGCAAAGATCTGTTGCTACAGGCCTTGGCATTACTTCAGGAGAAGTTTCCAGTCAGGATTCAATTTTGACATAGATGAATGAGAACTTTGGTGACACAACTCAAAAGACCCTGCCCTACATACATTTGCTGAGTGTTAAGCTTTGCAAAATGAATGATTGCATTTATAATTGCCTTCCAACATTAAGGAAAAGATCTGCTTAGTTCTCCAAATAAGAGTGGGTATTTATTTGCTGTGTTGGACTCCTACTTTCTCCATTCAGAGATGCTCCTGTTTTGTTGTCAACTTTTTCATGAGAAGAGTACTCCTGATTATAAGAACAGTTCACAGAAATGAGACTGTGTTTTGGAAATTGAATATGTCTTCTTCTCCATAGATCCATAACCATGAACCAAAAGAGTACAAATATAAAAACAAGCTTTGGAGGGGAAAAGCTTACTTTTATCAAAGGTACTATTACAGAGATGTACATGTTGAGCTAATTTTACTAAGGAGTCGACTAGTTTTGTTATTCTAAAAGTTTTAAGATCTGCACACAAGGTAAAACTAAATTTCTTTGACAGGTAAACGGAAATGCTGCTAATAGCTTTAATATCCTTTGTGTCAGAAATGTATTTTTCTATTATGTGAGGCTAAAAGAATATTTTTAAATGTAGTACCATAACCTCAGAAAGCCTGTGAATTGATAAAACTTAAAAATTTTTCCTCTGAGCCTCGTCTTAATTCCTGTATGTTCTTTCTGTATTGTCAGGATTCCTCTTCAATTGGAGCAACCACAGTGGCTGGTCCCAGGACAAGTGCAATAATTGGAGATCAGGGAACACCACCGAAGGTTCAGCTCCCCCTCAATATGTAAGCAGCTCATCTCAGTCGCTGCATACTCTTTGTTTAGTGTCGTGTGCGTGTGTGTGCATGTGTTTGAAGTCTGAAAGCCTGATCTCTGCACAAGAGCACTCTGAGAAGAGAGAGATCACCATTTCATACATGGCCCAGCCTCAGCTGAAATTGAAAAATGAGCAGACAAAGACAAGACTTCCCCTTTTCTTTGTGAGCCCTTTTAGACTCCTGGTATAGTTATTACAGCTCTATAAATCACCATGAAACAAACAGAATGCCTCTCAGCTATAAAATTTTCCCTTATTTAAAGCTTTTATAAAGGTGCAGTCCTGTGCAATCAAATACTCATGCATTCATCATTAACCAGAAAAAAAAATTACCCAGTTGCATTTTAGTACCATAAACAAAGGCAACAAATAAGCTTTGTGTCATGGGCATATGGATTTACTGAATAGTGTGTAGAGTAACAGAATGTTATTCTGGTTAGTTTATCTGGTACCTGTCTACTTAAACTACTGAAGCCATTCTTCTCATCACATATACCTTGAGAAAGCAGTAGAACTATATATAGACTCACATGCATATGCACACCAGTATTTTATAGTTCTATAATATAGCTAAAACAAGGTCTGAATTTGCAAATAAAATCCTAAAGTAACATAGCAAATCTGCTTTGAGGAGAATAGGGGAGTTGGAATAGAACCAAAACAAATTTGTTCTTGGCTGCTCAGGTGAGATCTTCATACCTGAAGGGTACCACACATTACTGACTGCCCAACGGAGAGGTCTCATCAGCACCTTGTGGTCACCTTGTGCAGCTGTGTAGCACATAGTGGGGCACAAATTTATTTCAAGCATTGCTCAAACTAGGAAGCAGTAACTGGCAGTATTTCCAGTATTTAGCTGCTGAATCAGGATATTTGCGAGCTCTCTGGTAATGCCCCTGCCTCCGTGGCTCAGCAAGCCTCCTGCTCCCCCTCCCATGCTTCTCCTGTCATCTCCCTTGTGAAGCAGCCTCGTACTCCAGTCTGTCATTTTGCATTTGTGAGCCAAGTTCCAGTCAAAAAGAAAGTGTAATCTGAAAGCTGTAGGAGAACTGGGGACATACAACCCTAAGCAGAGCCCTGGGGCTTCTGAGTTATAAGTAGTGTCACAGGCAGCTCCCCGAGGCTGAGCACATGAGCTACTTTCTCTCTTAGGCCTATTTTTTTTAAGGAACTTACAATAAACTTTTTAGCTTCTTTTAGGTCTTGCTCCCTAACCCTTATCCTCACTGTTTCACATGGCCCAGAATAACTTGCTGTTATATTTTGCAAGATTTCAGATTGTTGTTTTAACACTTTATTCTCGGTTGTAGTTGGTTTACTGGTGAAGTTTCACACTTGAAATGAAGAGAGCACTGAAATGTCTACAGGCGTTGG